>NC_081334.1:94923-705280 GCF_022539665.2 Daphnia carinata
ATTCTTGCAGTTTCTGTGATGAGTCACAGGGTACAGCTCGCACCGTTTTATCTTCGTAAAACGGAACTAAACAGAATGGATTATCTTTTAACGCGAATTGCCTATCTACTTCATTATAGTTCCATAGCATCCGTTTGCTAAGGTCGCCGTCGCATGGTTGTGCCGACATCGGAGTTACGCAATCGGCTGTTGACAATATTTTTAGTTTTCCATCTACGTAACCGAAATCCTGTTTAAGGTAGGCTTCTGTTGAACTGCTTAGATTACAGAATTGTAAAGCGAGTGATTGTTGTTCAGTAATTGTTAGACAGTAATCTATGTTAGTAATAGGTTGGATTTTGCCGTATAACGGTGGCGGGTTAAATGGTATGTGATCGCTGATTCTGTCAAACTTCTGCGTCCTTGTCCTATTCCATCTTATTACCTGTGGCCTTTTTTGTTCTTGCATGTCGTCGTCTAATGCATCGTCTATTATTTCTAATAGATCTACTAGCCAGATCTGATTCTCGTTTCCGTTTTCGCATTTGTGTACTGCTATTGGGTAATCCGAGGTTACGTTTGCTGTTAGGCAATTTCCTGTGTTAGCATGAACAATATGGAATGGTATTAACTCAGGTGTTAACGGGTTGGGTTCTAATATCCATACATCTGTTGGATTGTCTATCTCATCAAGACTGCTACCGCATTTCTTTACACCTGTATTGTTAACGTTAAATTGGTGAATGCAGTGCTCGAGATAGCTCTGCATAATCAATCCATTAGAAAGGAATTTGAAATTTTGACCATTTGTCGTAGCTTTCTGTATTTCCTTTTCGGCTGGTAAGGTGTTGTCAAATGCACAGGGTGGGAACGAAAATTTCCCACTCTGTGGCAGATATGCTAAGCAACGTTTTGGATCACTGGCTGACATTAAGAATCCTGTTACCTCTTTCCTGTAGCTTCTTTTCTGTCGTTTGGGAATATCCATAATGTCTATGTATGTGTCGGGTAGCCCGATTACTGGGTAGACAGTTATGTTTGAGCATATTTGCGTTTTGTTAGCGGAGATAATAAATTCTAACTGAGCTGCGTGATCTTCTATTTTACTTTGTTTTTTACTTTTTGTCAGATTCCCTCGACCTTGAAATACCGAGTTAATTTCGCAAGTTGGTTCTTTGGGATCTGGCGCTTTCCATACTATCGTTAGCTCGTTGTGATTTGAAAATTCGTCTTTACTTGAATTTGCTATTATTCCAAACGGTGACCTGACGGGACAATCATGGCACTCTTTGGACAACTGGATGATTTAGGTGACGCAATTCTTCGTTGTGTAAGCTTGCGTCGTCATCCAATGGCCTTCTCCCACAGGTTCTTGGAGATATTTGTATGTTTTCCCATCTTTTATCATTGGACTGGTAACGCACGTGTTCGGATATTGGGCGGTAGCCCAACATTCGTTAGCACCGACTTTAAGAATTTGTTTCTTAAAAATAGTGTCATGGCTTAGTAGAAAATTTGTGGAGATTTCTTTAGTAGATAACCACTGTGTACAAGCATACCCTTCCCACGTTATTGGCTCTTTGTTTTTGGTTAAGAGTCGGTAAACAACTTTACTAGGTATTTCTACAGGTTCAGGATGTGAACAGTATTCAGGGTCTTCTAAATCTAAGATACCTTTTATTACGGGTTGTGAGCCGTTGTAGGTGTCGATCATTAGTGATTGGGCTAGTCCTACAGCTATAACGAAGACGAGGCTTGCGATTGCGTTTCTCACCTGCAATTATATTTTCGTTATCAATCTTTGTGGCTGTTTGGCTGCTTGTCTTAACGATCTCCTAACAGGTATTTGGGCATTAGGCTGTTTTCTACTTCTTATTCTCGGTTGTTTGTTCTGTGCCTTTCCTCTTCCTATGGGTAACTGTGTTGCTACGTGTCGGTTGTTATCGTCGTCTTCCGTTGTTTGCCCTGCGGCTACTGTGCTTGCTTCTCTTTTGCCATGAATACTCCGTTCTCTTTCTTCACTTTCGCTTTCCCTCTCGTTTCGCGTTTCACTTTCTTCGTTTTCGCTTTCCCTTTCGTTCCGCGTTTCCCTTTCTTCACTTCCCCTGAGGCCCTGAGGCCATGTTCGTTTTCTTCTCTGTCTTCTCTATCGCTGTTGACTCCTTCTGCTTCCTGAATTTTGGTTTTCTGCGACTTCCTTACTTTTCCATTTCTTGAGACGATTTACGTGTATAACCGTTGTATGATTCTCGGCTGTTTTCCTTATCAAGTAATTCAGATCAGACAACTTTTCTACGATGGTGAAAGGTCCATCCCATCGCATATAAAACTTTCCCGTTTGTGGCTTCATTTCTTTCAATAGAACTAAGTCTCCTGGCTCAAATGAACATTCTTTCAATGAACGATCGTAATTGTGTTTCTGCTTTCACTGCGCAATGATGAATTTACTTTTAGCCAATTCTAATGCTTCATGACACTGTTGCGTGTAAATGTTATTCTGATCCTCTAGCAGCCTATTTCTCATCGGTGGTCTCAAATCCGATGGTTCTAAGGCGTCTCTTCCTTTAAGGAGATAGAAGGGGGTTTCACCGGTGCTGGAGTGAGGCGTCCGGTTATAGGCCGCAACTACATAGTCTAAATGCTCATCCCACAGCGATGGGTTATGAGCGACAAGTGCGGTTAACATGTCCCCTAATGTTTTGTTAAATGGTTCTACAGCACCATCTGTTTGTGGATGGTATGCTGTTGTTCTCAACTGTTTCACCCCCTTCTCAACTGCTTACATAATTCTGCCATTGCTTGCGATTGGAAATTAGAACCTCTATCCGTTAGGATTTGAGAGGGTAATCCTTCTTTGTTAACAATGTGCTTAATGAATTTCCTAATGATTGTCTGAGCGGAAATTTCCTTTAGTGCAAGAGCTATTATATACCTAGTCGTATACTCCATTATTACTAGTATATATTTATTTCCCTTTTCGCTTTCTGGTAACGGGCCTACGATATCCATGGCCAATCGCTGCTAGACTGTGATCGTAATACAGTCTGTGATAGGAATTGGCTGGAGCGCGGCCTTGCAAGAACCTGAAACCTTTCTCTTTGCACAGGTTAAACAGTTGAGTACATGCAATTTAATGTCATTAGCCATCTTTTGCCAAAAGTATTTATTACTAATGTTAGCGGTGGTTTTGGTTATTCCTAGATGACCTGCCAATTTGTGGTCATGATAGAGTTCGATGATCTGTTTTCGTAGTGTCGCCGGTACTACGATTTTTCCCCTAGATGTTGTTAAAATTCCACTAGACAAATATTAAAAATCGTCTTCATCCTCTTTGGATTTTGTCCCTAAATTCCTTGCTACCTCTTTGCAAAAAGTATCTTCTTGTTGAGCTTTTAGCCAATCGTTTGCCACAACTTTTTGCGATACTACAACATTTATGGGTATTCTGCTCAGTGCGTCTGCATTCTGATGCAGTTTCCCTGGTCTAAACTGAATCTCCATTTCAAATTGTTGTAGGAATAAAAACCATCTGGCCAACCTTCCTGTTGGCTCCCTAATCTTTTGGATGTACTGCAGAGGCCTATGGTCGGTCACTATGACGAAGTTAGTGCCGTATAGATAGTGAAAGAACGCTTTCATTGAATGAATGATAGCGTATGCTTCTTTTTCTGTAGTACACCATTTGAGTTGGACATCTGTCAGATGTTTAGAGGTGTATGCAATTGGATGTTCTAGAGATTTTCCCCACTCATCTGTAGATCCTTCGACTACTCCTGAGTCAGTTAGTGACTCCTCATTGGGCCCTGGGTTGGCATTTGGATGGGGCAATTGAGAAAGGATCCCGCCTACTCCGTACCCGCACGCATCTGTGTGTAGGATAAAAGGGCGCGCAAAATCTGGATACGCGAGGGTAGGGGCGGAACATAAACATTCTTTGATGCCTTCGAAAGCGCTTGTTTCCTCTTGCCCCCATTGCCATGGTACTGTGCTCCTTGTGAGCCGTGTCATTACATGGACTTTATTGGCGAACTTATCAATAAAACGTTTATAATAATTCGCTAGGCCTAGGAAAGCCCTAACCTGATCCGGGTTTTTTGGCGCCGGATACTTTTTTACCGCTTTTATCTTGTGTGGGTCCACCTTGACCCCTTCATCTGAAACTATGTGACCTAGGTATTCTATTGCGTTGGCCGCAAATTTTTACTTTTGAATTTTCACCTTAAGGCCGTTTGTCTGCAAAAGACGAAACGTCGAGGTGAGATGTTGTACATGTTCGTCTATGCTCTTGCTGTAAACGATGATATCATCGATGTACACCATAACGCATTTACCTATTAACGTTCTAAGGACGATTTCCATTGTCCTCTTAAATGTGTTAGGCGCGTTGCATAGCCCGAACGGCATCCTTATATATTCAAAGTGTCCCATTTCCGCCGTGAATGCGGTCTTGTGAATATGCTCTTCCGCTATTCGATTTGCCAGTACCCACTGAACAAACCGAGTGTGGAGAAAAACTTTGCGCCTTGCAAAAGGTTCAATGTATCATCTATCCTTGGTAGAGGATAACGATCCTTTACTGTTACCGCGTTCAAATCCCTATAATCTACGCAAAATCGTAATTCACCTGACTTCTTTTTCACCATCACTATGGATGCCCTAAAGGCACTGTGACTTTCCCGAATGATGTTGTATTTCAGCATCTCTTCTATTTGTTGCTTTGCTATTGGCTTAATAGCTGCTGGCATTCTGTGTGCTCCTCTTAGTTTCGGGTTTCCTGTCGTTATTTTTTTATGCCTTAGTACTTTGATGCATCCTAGCTCTATTAACTGCGACGCGAAAACTGATTTGTGGCCATTTAGTACTTGCTCCATTTTTAGTCTGTCGGCCCCTTGCAAATGGGACAGTTCAAAGGTTATCATTGAATTCTCCTTAATGTTATATATAGGGTTCGCAACCTTTTTAAGGCTAATTACGGATTCTACTCCGTTTAATAATAATGTTAGTGTTTTATTTGCAA
The DNA here is from genome assembly GCF_022539665.2 of Daphnia carinata. Lineage (NCBI taxonomy): Eukaryota > Metazoa > Arthropoda > Branchiopoda > Diplostraca > Daphniidae > Daphnia > Daphnia carinata. Next base: position 99,920 of record NC_081334.1, read on the forward strand.
TATCTATTTTTGTTTTATATTTCTTGAAAAATCTAATCTGTCGACAAATTTTCCGAGATTAATTTGTATTCTATATCTTTATTCTTCAGGTGCGATTTTAGTTCTTCTGTTGTTGCCTTATCTTTAGCTACTTCTAATTCCAACTTACAAATACTGATTAATCGTCTGATGAATTCCAATCAATGCAGTTTTGAGAAAATCCCTTTCCTCTATTAACTTGTTTTTCTTTTTGCTGGGTAGGTTTTCTGTTGAATGATACTTCGTTAACTGTTTCTCTTCGTCACTCTCTCTAGGGCTACCTTCAGCACTTCTGGTTCGTTTGAAAGGAACTATACGTACTTCTGCTATCTCACTTTTCTGTTCTATTTCTAATGACGGGTATACTCTTTGTGTTGTTTTCTTAGGGTCAACTATGCTTCGTCGTCTGGGACGCACTCTTACTTCTACTAGTTCTTCTACTGGGGCGGATGGTGTATATACATCTATAGTTAGATTGTCAGTTGACATTGAACTGACTTACCCTTGTAGCGGGGAGTTCTAGACGATTGTTGTTCGTCTGCGATGTTCGGTTGGGTAGGCCCGCTGGCCCGCTGGTTAAGCTGCTGGGCAGGAGTCCGGGATCGTCGAATTTGAACAAAGTTCAAAACTGGCACGTTCACCAAATGTAATGTTAGGTCTTTAAATGAATCACAACTCTAATCACCAATTACTAAGTGTATTTTAGTTTTCTTGTTTTAATGCTTCTAAGTTTAGCTTTAAGGTGTTGTATTCTCTTCCTAGGGTATCTAATTGTTTAGTTGTTTGCCTTTCTTGCTGGAGGGCTTGTTTCAGATCTTCGATTTCAGTTTCCTAAGAATTAATTTTCCTACTACTTATCGCTAAATTGTCTTGGGCAATTTCAATTTCGTTGTTGCTTGCGGCAATCGCGATATTTTTCTTGAATTCCCTTAATTGGTTTTCTAGAGCTCGGTTTGTGGTCTGTAATTGGTTATTTTCTTCTGCTTGACAGATCTGAGTCAGTTGGAGGGCTTTTGAATTTGATTGATTGACGTTTAATTCCTGTCTTAGTTGATTGTTTTCTAGTTGTAATTTTAATAGGTTGTCTTTCTGCTCTACTTGTTTCCTTCTTAGTAGATCTACCTCTACTTGTTTTAATTCAACTGATTTTGATAGGTCTGTAATTTCCTTATTCTTCTTTGCCTGATCCAGAATTAGTTTTTGTGTTCTGCCTGAAGCGTTACGATTTCTTTTTCTTGTTCTATACTTTTTGTTTCGAGAGCTTTGTAACTTATCTGTAATTTGTCTTGGTCAATTTGAGTTGCGGTAAACTTATTTAGTAGACTGGTTCCGTCTTCGAGGAGTTGTGCTTCCCTAAGTTTTAGTTTGTCTACTTCGCTTCGTAGCCTAGCTTTTACGGTTACTAATTTAGATTTTACTGAAGAATGTTCTGATTCTGCTTTTTTAATGGTTGTTTCTAACAGTTGTACGTCTTGGGTTTCCCTTACTAATGTGGAAATTAAATTTGATTTTTCTTCTTGAGTCTGTTCTATCTGCTGGGATAAATTTTGTGCTTGGAATTCTATTGCCTGCTTATGAGCGGTAGTTGTATGAATTAATGCAAGGCCTTGATTTTCAATTTCTTGGATTTTTGTCTCTGCTGCTACTAACTTTCCTGTAATTAGTTTGTACTCTAAATCTTTTTCTTTTAACCTTGTTTTTAACTCTTTTGTTGCTAACTTATCCTTTGTTGCTTCTAATTCTAATTTGTATTGCCTTATTGATTGATGGATCCCTATTAAAGCTGTTTTTAGAAAATCTCTTTCTTCTAGTAATCTGTTCTTCTTTTTGCTGGGTAGATTTTCGTTTGAGTGGTACTTAGTTAACTGCTTCTCTTCGTCACTTTCTTTTGGACTTTCTTCTGCACTTCTAGTCCGTTTAATTGGAACTATCCGAACTTCTGAAATTTCACTATCTAATGTGGGATAAACTTTCTGTGTTGATCGTTTGGTGTCAACCAAACTTATTCTCCTTGGACGCTCTTTTACAGCTAATGACTCATCTACTGGGGCTATCGGTTTTGTATTGCCGTAAGGGGTGGGTGGAGTATCAGAGTTGATCCTCCCGTACACGAGGTAACATACACACTATCTTAACGATTGTAACTGACAATAATCTAAGACAGGACTCACCCACACGAACTCGAAAGCAACACTAACTCTATTGTAAATTGCCACCGTCCACGGAGCCAAAGTTTCTTTGTTTAAGCAGCGGGTAAGAGAGGGTTGGGAACAGGGTATCAAATAAAACAATAGAAACGCGGATTGCGGAAATAGCCTATGCTGGCGCCACACCACTACCGTTAAATTTTCAGATGACATTTAAATGACTTACCCTTTATCGCTGGGAGTTTTAGACGTCTGACGACCGTCTGCGATATCTCGGATGGATGGTTCTTGTTGTTCTGCAGGGTTCCGGGCTGGAAATCTTTGAACGAAGTTCAAAACTGGACACGTTCACCAAACGTAATGTGCATAATATTAGAAATGATAGATGCATAATATAGTAATTGATGCACATAGTTGATTCACATGAATGTATTTAACTTCTTGACACAGCACGATACAGCATGCACTTGTAAGTCACAGTGGTGTTACTCCTAATGATGCAATGACGAACCGCGTCTTTTATACAAGACGCGGATGCTTACGTTGCATACTCAGGATGTGGACGTGGCTGCCTACGTGGCTGAAAACTACTTATAAAAGCGTCGTAAGATGGTAAGTAGATGCTTGGTTGACGTGGGTAGCCTCATCACAAATTCCATAATCTGTTTCCGTAGTGTCGCTGGTACTACGGTTTTTCCTCTAGCTGTGGTTAAAATTCTGCTAGGTAAATACCGAAATTCATCTTCCGCTTCATCAGTTTTGTCTCTAAATCCCTTGCCACTTCTTTGCAAAAAGTATCTTCCTGCTGGGCTATTAGCCAGTCGTCCGCCACGACTGTTTGTGACATCACGACATTCACTGGTATTCTACTTAGTGCGTCTGCGTTTTGGTGTAGTTTCCCAGGTCTATATTGGATTTCCACTTCAAATTGTTGTAAAAATAGAAACCATCTAGACAACCTTCCTGTCGGCTTCCTTATTATTTGGATGTATTGTAGAGGCCTATGATCGGTTACTATCACAAAGTCAGTGTCGTATAGGTAATGAAAAAACGCTTTTACCGAATGGATTATGGCGTATGCTTCTGTAAAGTTTCAAACCTCGTGTATTGTCAGTGAGTTGCCGAAACAACTCCGCATTGCCAGTTACAAACATGCGGTATTTATACTACCGCAGAACACGAATATCAAGGTAAAGTAGGAGGGGATACATTCACTTTCACTTGTTAAACGCTTGAGGGATGTAAGAGGTGTGGTTTCCTTTGGTTAGCCTTTGGACTCCTTACACTCCTTCCTAAAGTTTCATAACCTCGTGTATTTGCAGTGAGTTGTCGAAACAACTCCGAATTACAAGTTACAAACATGCAGTATTTATACTACTACAGAACACAAATTATCAAGGTAAAGTAGGAGGTGATACGTTCACTTTCACTTGTGAAGCGCTTGAGGGATGTAAGAGATGTGGCTTCCTTTGGTTAGCCTTTGGGCTCGTTACATTCCTTCCCCTCTTCGATTAAAAGAATTGGTCCTCCAATTTGTGTTTTCCGTCACCGAGTACAATTGCTGCTATGGGTGAATAATATTAATTGTTCCTCCACCTATGATGATTGCTAAGATTTAAGAAAAAGAGTTGCATAAGATTTTAAAAGAGTTGCTGGCATTTTTCGTCTTCTTTCTTTTTGTCTTTTATTCTTGCTTTTTTTCACCCCGGTATTTGGGCTTTACTGGTTATGGCTTGTTCGTTTTCCTCGCGGCGGTATTGTAGTTGTTCTTTTCTTTCAGTCTTGGTCATGAAACTACCGTTGTGTTTTTGTTTCCATTCTTGGAATATGGCTCGCACTTTTTTATTACATGCGTCCGATCCAGCCGTGCGTCCATGGGAGTCTTTTATTCTTGCGTCTGCTCCGTGTAGAAGATATATCTCTATCATATTAAGTCGGTTGAATCCGACTGCCAAAGGTGGTTGTGTCTGTATTATTTTGTTTGTTGATGTTGAGGATTCTTTTTGCACAAATTTGGATGGCAAGATCTTCTAGGCCATACATGGCTAGATAGTGTAAAACGGTTCTGCCATCTACTGTTGCAATGTTGATATTTGTTACTGTCCATATCAACTTTGCACATTCTTCGCGTTCTTGTGGGATTGCCAACATTAAAGAAGTTTCTCCATTTGTGTTGCGAGCTGTAAATTCGCAGTTTTTATGTTTCAGGATCCGTAGTAATAGTAAATCATTTTCGGGGGCTGCGATATGACCAATTGTCTTTCCGTGATATAGGATTTCTGGGTTCGCTCCGAAGGATAGTAGAAGATCTGTAATGTCGTACCTACTTCTTCGTACGCTTGTGTGGAGTAGCGTATGTCCATCCTTGTATCTTTCATCGAGAAATGTGGCCATCCGCTGTCTTGAGTGTTTAATTTACTTTGGATGCACCTTCTTACTGTATGTAATGGGGCTCCCATCATTGTCAGGGAAAGTTTGCCGTCTTCAACTCCATTATGGCTTGTCTCTGCAGCTGGATTTTTTCCGCTCGGGCTGCTGATACGGATGCTATCGTTTACATCCGACAGTTTTCACATTTTTCTGTTCCCCACGGTTGGTTGTTAGGCTTTTTACGTTTTTTGGGGGGTGTCACACTGAAGATAGTTGTCGCTGTCATATCCTATTGTAGACACTGTAGTCACTTTCCATATCGGGTGCTATTCCACTATACGGCATCAGTGATTTCTCGTTCTCATTTTCACTTGGTTCACTATGTTTATGCTGTTTTTCTATATTTCCAAAAACGTCATCGCTTTTCATTTCTGTTTTTATTTCGTTGTATCCCATATATCGTACCAATTGCTTGTTTTCACTCGCACTCTTCACACCCTGTTTTGCTTTGCAGTCCTTTTGACTATCTTCACTTTCGGTATCGCTAATAGTGATTAGCCTGTAAACCTTCTTTGTCTTTCGGGAGATGGTGGTTACTTCGTTTTTGTAAACTTTGGCAGTGAAGTTATTGGCCATTTTGAGAAGAGTTGTTGGTTTGTGATGCACACTTTGTTTTGCGAAACTTTGCAGGAGTTATGCCGTTGAGACACTGAGAAGAGTTTGGTTTTTGCATTTTGCAAAAACTTGCTTGTTTAAAGATTTTCATGTTTTCTCTTATGTTGTTGTTACTCTGTCCGATTTGCGAACAGGTTTTTCACTTATTTTACCTGACCCATTTTTCTGTTTTATATTCTTTTTTGGCGTATTCGTTGTCTGTGTTTCGTGTCGCCCTGGCATTTGGAAATATCGCAGTGCTATTAAAGGAATATCTTGGTCATTTCGAACTTTCTTTATTCCTTTTTAGTTCTTGACGTTTTCTTGTAGGGTTATTTGTGTTTTATTCTTCATCGTGAGTTAGTTTCCATGGTCCTTGTGTAGAGAACACACTGCTTGTTCTGCTTTTCTGTTCGTTTTGATTTCCTTCCGTGGTTTGCCATGCAGAATTTGGACTATAATTATTTCCTTCGGTATCGGCGTGAAGTCGAAGTTGCATTGTGTTGGATTGATAGGGCGCTATATCCTTCTCCTGTAAGCCTTTTCCAGCGGTTCGTTCCGGAGATCGCGATCTTTTCTTTAACGGATTTCGTCTGCTGTTTGGATTGCCGCATCCGTCGCCGCTGGACTTTGGTTACACACGTCCATGGGTCAACAATTATTATAATCTGTAGGTGTTGTTTTACAGTTTTTCTTCTTTTTTTTTATTTATTTATTTATTTTTTTAAAGTTTTGTAATAATAATCTGTTTTTCTTTTAGGAACCATCCTGGGTATGCGCGTTATCGCGACCATTACTCACTGAGGTTCGCCCGTTTCCTTTGGTGGTTGGAGTCAGGTGATGATATTTATCACCCTACTTCGACGTCTTCTCGGTTGATGCAGGAGCATCTCCAAGAAGAGCATGAAGATCGGCTGGCGATATCACACGTATCGAATCTTCTTCAGGCTGACTATCTTCCTGAACATGATTGTTCAGACGTTGTTTTTTTATTTTGTTTCTGTTGTTTAGTTTTGTAGTTGTGTTAATCTTCAATACAAAGTTGTTATCTGAATTTATTTGTTGACTGGTTTTTTTTCGGTTTGTTGGGATTAAAAAATAATCAAATTAATTGTTTGCTTAAAAGCTTCAAATTGATGGTGAGTGCGATAGTTACTGGATGGGTGCTAATTTATTATATAATCAACTAATTAATTAGTTAATGGATACTAATTGATTAGTAGTATTTACTAATTGTTTGTTTAGCTTTAAGTTGGGGTGAGTAAAAATTTTTTTTTCAGTTTCAATGACCTTGGGGATTTATTTTTTTGGCTGAATTACTGATGTCTGTTTCTGGCATGCAACGACATAGGTCTTCCCAGACCATGCCATACCCGACGACGTAAGCGCATGTAGTGTGTTTTCCTGTACATCGTTTGGATGGTTCAGTCTCTTTGATAGATGGGAAGATTAATGGATTTGGTGCGCTTGGTCGTGGAAGCCGTATTTGACCATGTATTTCTGTTGTTAGTTGTGCAGGGGCGGATGTTCTTATGAACGGTTGTTTGATGGCTATGTCTGAATGATAAGTTGGTTCCCGTGCTGGTATCATCGATGTGAGTTCATGTTTCTTTATGCCATCGTCTTATCTTCTTGTAAGCTTCCGGCTTCTGCGGATACGTTCTTTAATCTTCGAGAAAGGGTTGCAAACGATGAAGATCCGTAAGCATACGAGAAATAGCACAAATCCAATCACTGATAGACTTATTATTTTCAATTTGTCGAACCGTGAGAACATATGACCTATTTGATTATCTTGTTGTTCTGACATGACAATATCTCTAGCAGAATTGGAATTTCCATTTTGCATTCTACCTACTAGGTCATTCAGGATATTCAATTGTTCCATCTCCATTGTTTCGTGTGCTGGATGACTTTTCAGCGAGAAGTCGAAATCATTAAGATGGAGTTCTTCAAATTCTGTAATGAGGTCTTAATTAGGCATGTGAATGCTAGGTCTCTGGCGTATCCAATCTCCTGTTGTAGAGTTGTGCTCCCATGTGTGTGGATTTCCATTTAAATTTACTAAAGGTGTTTTCCAAAAATAAAAAGAGTATGGATGAATTGACCATCCATCTGTTCCGATCGTACAGTTCTTTCCTTCGTAAGTAAAGAACGGTTGAAATCCACATTGGTTTCACTTGCTGCTATAAAAATTCTTTTTGCGTCGCATTATTGAAGTGTCATTGCTTGACCGAAGCCTTGTAGTCTCGTGCAGATTGGTAAACCTACTGCTGCTGCAGCCAAAATTCCGTTGGTTCGGGCTAGATAACAGCTTGTGTTCTTTTGATTGCCGATAATTGACAATAAACGTCCCGAATTTCTTTTGTAAGTTTGTTCTCGTGTTCTGTTTCAATGCTGATTTTATATTGGTCGTGCATTTTATTTATTTCGTATTTAATTTTGTCGTTGAATTCTTCGATGTGTTTGGGTAGACCGCTCTCCAAATTTTCATTAATTAATGAATCTTCAGTTTTCTGATCCATTGAAATAATCAGGGACTCTGCTGACAGTAAATTTCGAATTTTGTCTTCCTCGATGGCCTGACGTTTTTTATGTTGTAGCTAATGGGGTCATTCTAGACGTCAGTGTTGATGACTGCGGGGTCGTCGACCTTTCTTTCCCTGTCGTCGTACTCGGCGTAGTTGATATTGTTTGGCGCGTTGTCGTTGTCGCTGTTGTTGTGGATCTTGTCGTAGTGGGCGTTGTTGTCGTTGACGTAGGCTTAGTAGTTGTAGTGGTTGTTGAAGTTGAAGTTACTTTAGCAGTAGTCGTGGATTTAGTAGTAGTGGTTGGTTTAGTGCTTGTTGATGTGATTATTGGTTTTGTAGTTGTGGGGGTTTTGTTGAGGTTGATGTCATACTGGGTTTAGTTGTAACGTTTTGTGTCATTGTTGGTTTGTTGGCTGCTGTGTTTGTAACTGACTTAATTGTAGTCCTAGTTTTTACCGTTGTTTTTCCCGTTGTTCCCAATGTTGTTTTTATTGTGGGCTTCGTAGTTGTTGTAGCGCTTGTCGTTGTTGTGGATTTTTCCGTTGTGGGCGTGGCAGGGGACGGGGTTAATGTTTCATTCTTTTCCGTCCGTATTCGGTATGCGTCCGTATTTGGTGTGGGTTGCGATATTCAAAGCTAAAGTGTTGTGTTTGACTGGAGCCGTGACAATGCCCCAGGCTAACTCGACCTACTCTCTGCGTTAGACACTTACTGTCTGATGCAGGTGAGTGTAATCCGGTTCTATCTGTTACCATGAGCTGGCCTGTGTGTTCAAAGATGCCCCAGATTGAGCTTGTGTTAGCGCATTCCTGGAGAACTAGCATTGTCGTGTTGGCTTTGACACAGGTGTTTGTGTTGAACGGTCTGATGATGAAATCAGACGTATATTCAAAAGCTTGTCCTCTTTCCGTTGCCTTGCTACAGTTGGCTACCCTAGTTTGTGATTGCACTAACGGATCGTTGCTGTTTACCAGTTTTCGTAGTTCTTCTTGACATCTCGGCCACTCAGTGTCACATTCTTCCAATGTCATTTGTCTGTTGACTCCGTGGGGTGTTATACACTTTTCATTCGTTGCTTTCCCGTTCATCATTCTCAGGCAATCATGTTCCAGATAATATTTCCGTTGCCGTGATTAGTTTTTAAAATTCCTTCGCCGAATAGTGGCGAATTAATCGTGGTTATGATTGCTTTTCGTTGTTCTTGCTGAATATCCTGCATTTCTGCTAATGTTGTATCCGGAAAATTTTCTAGGATTTCAGGATTGGTGTTTACAGTTTCGAAGATTCATTTTTGTTTTGCGCGGTTTTCTTCGTCTCTGCACTCTGTCAGCATGAAAGCTCGGTATGATCCTAGTGTAATACAGAGATACGATTCTTGTGAAATTAATTGATAATTTTGTTGATCTAGGATCCATCGTGTTGAATATTCCGAACATTTGGCTACAATCAGTCGGCCTGCTTCTCCTTCCGTGATACAGATATCGCTGCTTTGTACTTGTATTGTTTGATCAACGATATATTCGAATTCTGATCCTTGTGGAAGTGGATCATCGTTGTTGAGACAAAAGGATCGTTTTCGCTTGGAGTTCTCTATAATCCTTGCACACTGATGTATCCAGGTGAGTATTCTGTAGGCATGTATGTATAGTTGTTTTGAACATTTCGTACAGTTTCCTTGTAGTTTCCGTTGGAAAAATTAGGTATGTGAGGGGTATACCCACAACTTTGTAACCTTGTGGTGTGATATCTCTATCTGGTTTGTTTAGGAACGAAATCTCGATCTGTCGATTGGTGTCGTAAAGTCGGCTGGCATTTTCGTGTTCTGGTATTCTTGGGAGTTCGAGATATCCGTTTCCCTTAATCAACGTTTGTGAGTATGAGTTATTTGTTGTTCTATCTCCCCACACAATTGTGTTTTGATTCTGAATGAAGTGTCCTTCTTGCTGGGTGGTGTTCAACGGTCCGAAAGGGCTTTCAATTGGGTCGTCTGGTTTTTCCTGTCGTAGCGTGATTTGATCCGCTACACAGTTGAGGGTATGGTATTCTTTTATGGCATACCATTTCCCTTCGTCTGTCGGAGTTGCTGTGAAACTCAGGCCCGATGGTCCGGTCTGCATGTTGTTATCGCCACACTTCTTGTCGTTTACCATTTTCCAGCATTCCAGTGGAGTTATTAGTTGAGTTTCTTGTGAATATTTTGTGTCGAAGGGTCCCATTCAAAATGATCCTGTTATTTTCTTCGTTTTTATCCATTGTTTGAATGTCCAACCTTTCAAAGTAGCTGCTGGTTTCTGCGTTGTTTTTAAAGTGTACAAAGTGGGTATTCCGGGTAAGTGTGCTATATCTGTTTCCTTGTTGTTGCAGTAATATGGTGCTTCTATATCTAAAATTCCTCTGGTCTTTACGTTCTTACAGCCGCATACGGTTGAATAAATGGGATACGTGGATGCAATGATGGTGAGTAAGTGGATGAATAATAGTATCAGTTCCATCTGTGAAAGAGAAAATTTGAAGGTTTTTAGAATCTCGATTCTCCTTGGCGTTGCCGTTAGTTGTATCGTGGATTCGTCATTCTCGTGTATGCATGTTTATTTGGTTTTGGAAAAAGGAATATTTGGTGCGATGATCATATAAGACTCCTCTTCTGTTGATCGAAGTTTACGCGTTTCAGAGGGAAGCTGTCTCTGGTCGTTACTGAAGTGTTTTCTTGGCCTTTCATGACTTGTAGTACTGTTCATCTGTACTGTTGTCCATCTGTTGATGAATTTACCGGCAGTTGGTGGGGCCTTCAGTAGCACAAAGTCACCGATGTTGTATTTCATTGCTTTTGTTCTTTCGTCGTAATATCTTTTTTGTTTTCTCTGAGCCCGAAATAGGTGTTCCTTCGCTAGTTGCTCAGCCTTCTTCGTTGATGTGAGTACTGTAGCGCCAATGGACTTTGTCGCCTATCGCGCGATGATAGACGATCCGCAAGTCAACCATTGGCTGGCATTTGTCGCTCTGACCGGATGTCGGGAGCTTTAAAACCCCGACTCTGACAAGTCAGTGCAGTTCAGTTTTTAGCAGTTCAGTTAGTAGTCGAGTAATCGAGTGAGTTGGTTAGTGAGTTAGTTTAACAGAAGTCCTTCATCGAGTTGCTGTGTCGTAGTCGTCGACTAGTTGTTTGAGTTATCACCTGTGCTTAGTGCTGTATCTTGTGAAGTGAGTCCAATAAACTAACCTTATCCCAGAGTTGTTACATGGTGGAGATGCTCCTGCGTTCTCAACTGGTCAGCTGCACGTTTAACTCAGGTAGGCGTTAGTTGTGAGGGGTCTCTGGAAGTCGAACTCAGCAATTTATTGTTGGGCACGAGGCCACAACAACTGTCTGATAGAACGTGTGATTGACAGTGGGTCGCGGTGGGTCCTCGTGTTGTTGGGAGAGCGGTCGTCACACGAGCCGGAGCGGGAGAAGAGGAGCGACAGGAAGAGTGGGTTGTCGACCGAGGCAGGAAATTGCAAACGCGACGACCGGAGGTGGACGACGCTGCGTCGCACATCTCGCAAGTAGCAGGACCCGTAAGTCAGGAAAGGATCGTAATACAAGCCATTCCGGCGGAAAGCAGGCAGCGGAAGGTGGAGGCCGTTGGCAGCGATCAAGGGACGCGAGTTCAGCGGACTATTGCGACGAATTCGCTCGCGACGCAGGAGTTGGTGACCGAAAACCAGGAAGGGGCGCGTCCAGTATCAGTGCAAGCGGAAGGCGCTAGTGACGGAAGAAGCACGGTTGGCGTGGAAGCCGACACCACTGGTATCATCGAGAGATCGTCAGGTGCTGAGAGTGAGCAGCTGTCGAGAGAAGAACGCGACGCGGCGGAAGAGCGAAGAGGGGACTTTGAAAGAAGAAGCCTTCGCGAAGGTCTACGACCTCGAGCGTCTAGCACGTCGCACGCAGCGGTGTTGATCAGGCCGGAAAGAAGTGGACTTAGTGTCGGGGGTTCACCAAGGCGGCAGTCCATAGCCCAGGAAGAGGAACTAGCTTGGGATCCTTTTCTGGCAGAGGAGGAGGACATGGCGGAGAGGCCGATCTTCCAGTACAAGGAGCCGGAGAAATTCCACGGCACGGCGAAGGAAAATGCTGTGGAGTGGATTGATCGTTTTGAAAGGATCGGTCGCCACAACAGATGGACCAATAATGACTTGGCGAGAGCGATAGACGTGTCGCTCGAGGGAGCGGCCTACAAATGGATTGTAAGCCTTGAGGCGCGGAACGCGCGTCCGGAGCACTGGGAAGACCGAAGATAGAGATTCGTGGCAGAGCAGGGGCAGCCAGCGTGCGAGAGGGAGTACCTGGGCTCAAGTCGTTGTTTCTGAAGCAGTTTGTTGCGGTAAACTTGAAGCGACAAATGGAGAGGAAGCTGCGGATGAGGGTCCAGGGGAAAGACGAAGACATAACGGAGTATTACCACGACGTTTTGGACTTGTGCCCCATCGTGCAACCAGACATGGCGGAAGAAGTGTGCATTGACCACCTGTTCAGGGGGTTAAGCCCAGCGCTTTACGAAAGACTGTACGTGCTCGGAATCACGACCTGCGAGGAGTTTCTGAAAAAAGCAAGACTCCATGCAGATGCTGTGAAAACGGCCTATGAAAGAGGCTATGAAGATGCGCGCCGGGAAAACGAGAAAGCTCCCATCGGGGGAGTAGGCTTTGACAAGATGCAAGAGCTCCAACGGCAGATACAGGAGCTGCGCGATGAGCTGGCGAAGGCGAGAGGGCCGTCGGGAAAGAAAACCAGCGACGGTGAAAAAGTGAAAATAACCGGAAGCCGAAGAAGAAGAACTCATTCCGATGTTATAATTGCGACGAAGAAGGACATATCACAAGGAATTGGCCAAAGGAAAAGAAGCGAGACGGCACGCCAAAGCCTACAAAGCCTCCAAAGCCAAAGGGGGCGGAGCCAAAAGCAGCCTGCGCTGTGATTGACGGAGAGCAGAGCCAATCAAATAGAGCGGCCAATGGCGGCGATCAGCAGCCCACCGAAGAAATTTGGATTGGTGGATGCCCCGTTGAAGCTTTAGTGGACACAAGAGCGGTAATTTCTGTAATTACGCCGTCATTAACAAGCAAATTGAAGTTGAAAATTACCCCATGGGATGGACCCATGGTGGTGACAGCCGATGGATAACCGCTGCAACCAAGAGGGAAAGTTGCCCTGACGGTGAGAAATAAGAACACGTCGGTGGAAGGAGAAGTTGTCGTGCTGAAAACTTTTGGACCCGACTTCATCTTGGGAAGGAATTTACTGAAGCTCTTTAAGGAATTGAAGATCTGCTTTAGCAGCCATCCGACAGTGGAGCTTGGGGCGATCGACATTGGAGCAGCCAGAGGAGGAGATGCCTTGAGGAAGGTGACCGCAACAGTGCGTGTCACGGTGCCGAAAAGGAGTGCTGTGCCGGTGAAGGTGTCTATCCCGGAGGGAGGAAGTAAAGATGCAATTATGCATCTCCGCCCGTCGAAGAAGCTGCTCGAGAAAAGCGGCTTATCAGCGGGTCACGCGTTGATTGACTGCTCCAATTCGGATGCAGTGGTTCACGTAATGAACTTCGATCACACAGATCATGTGATTGTGGAAGGGACATCGCTTGGGCAATTGGTGGCTGTCGACCAGAGCAGCGGTCTTCCGCTGGAAATGGAAGATGGTCGTGCAGCCGGAAGGGGCAGTGAACGGCCTGGAAAACGAGACCCGGCTATGTTCGAGGAATGTGTGGCGAAGTCACTGACAGGAGAAGATCGCATGGACCTCATTTCGCTTTTGATGAGTTTTCAAAAAATGTTCGCTGAAGGCAACGATTGTCTTGGACAGTGTACTGTCCTGGAGCATGCTATACCTACGGGTGATGCGGCGCAGATCAAGCAATTACCAAGGCGACGAGCCTGGCAGGAACGGGAACTCATTAAGGCGGAGGTAGACAAGATGTTGCGGCAGGGGGGGTATTGAACCTGCGCAGAGCCCCTGGTCATCGCCAATCGTCCTTGTAAAAAAGAAGGATGGGAAATGGCGATTCTGCATTTATTACAGACGTTTAAATGATGTTACGACGAAGGACGTCTATCCACTTCCGCGCATCGACGATGCATTATCGAAGATGGAGGGAGCGACGACGCTTTTTAGTGTTGTAGACCTTCAGAGCGGGTACTGGCAGGTGCCAGTCGCTGAAGCGGACAAGCCGAAGACAGCGTTTGTGACCCTGGATTGCCTTTACCAGTTCCGTGTAATGCCGTTTGGATTGTGTTCAGACCCGAGCACATTCCAGCGGCTCATGGATAAGGTGTTGGCAGGGCTCAAATGGACCAATTGCCTAGTTTACATGGATGATGTCGTCATCTTCGGGAGGGATGCAAAGGAGCTTCTGGAGAGGCTCGGAAAGGTCTTGTCGTGCTTCCAGAGGGCCAACCTTCAATGCTAGTGAAAAGTAAAAGGAAATGGGTGAAGAGCTTTGCTCTTTCTACCGCAAGTTTGTGTCGAACTTCGCCAAGATGGCGTACCCACTCACAGCAATGGAGGGAAAAGGAATGTTCCGGTGGGGAGAGCCAGAGTGGAGTAGCTTTGCAGAATTGAAGGCGGTTCTGGTAAGGGCAGCTCGACTGGCGCATCCAGATTACGCAAGGACTTTGAGGTACACCCGGACGCCTGTGACTACGGAATAGGCGCAGCATTGATGCAAGGCAGGGACGGGCACGCCATGCCCATTTGTTTTGCGAGCAGAGTGTTAAACAAGTCAGAGAGGAACTATTCAATCACCGAGAAGGAGTGCCTGGCCATTGTATGGGCCATGAAGAAGTTTCGCCCATACATCTCGGGAACGAAGGTGGTGGTAAAGACAGATCATCATGCCCTATGCTGGCTGATGACAAAACAGGAGCTGAGTGGCAGACTGGAACGATGGAGTTTGTCGTTGCAAGAGTACGACATAAGCATCTGCTACAAGAAGGGAAGTCTCCATGAGGATGCAGATGCTCTGTCGCGTTACCCAATACAGGAGGGGGTGGAGGAAGGACACGCGACACCTATTCCAGTTGCGGCTATGGCGATGGACGTTCAGTCCTGAACTGACGGACAGGATCGCGTAAAGCAGTGGAAGCGGATCAAGCAGGCGATGATCAACAACACTTCCACGCGATATGGGAACTTCGTGCTGAAGGAAGGCCTGTTGTACCTCAGAACGATCAGGTTCGGACAAGAATTTGATCGGCTCTGGGTGCCTCCAGAGAAACGGAAGGAAGCACTGTCGTGGGTTCATGATGAACCTATGGCGGGGCACCTTGGACAAGCAAGAACTCTGGAGAGGGCTCGGCAGAGGTTTTACTGGCCGAAGATGGATAGAGCAGTTATCCGGTATGTCAAGGCATGCAAAAGTTGTCAGACACGGAAGCCAGATCAAGGGAGAAAGAAGGGACTCATGGAGATTACTCAAGTGGGAGGACCCTTCGAAAGGATCGGGATAGATATCCTTGGTTCATTCCCGCGATCACGAAGCGGGAATACAAGCGTGATCGTTTCCATAGACTACCTTACTAAGTGGGTAGAAACAAGGGCCGTACCGGATGCCACGGCTCGGCAAATAGCAAAATTCTTCGTTGAGGAAATCGTGTTGCGGCATGGATTTCCGCGGGAGGTGACGTCCGATCAAGGGAAGTGTTTTACGGCAGAAGTAACCCGTGAGGTGTTCGCCCTTCTACGACTCTCACATCGGATGACGGTGCCTTACCACCAACAGACCAATGCTCTTTGGAGCGGCAAAACAAGACGCTGGCGACCATGCTGGTGATGTATGTGGACGATAGTCACGAGGACTCAGACGAGTTCCTCGGCTTTGTCACGTTTGCCTACAACTCGGCGCGCCAGGAGAGCACCAAACATACACCATTCATGCTGGTGTATGCACGGGAAGCAGTGATTCCGACGGACCTGCTAGCGGCGACAGGCCCGAGTCAATCCAAGCTTGTTGATGCAGGGGATCTAATGAAGGCAATGGCGAGCTTGAGGGAGGACGTGAGGGATAGACTGTCCCTGGTGCAGCAGCGCCAGAAGACGCAGTACGATACCAGAAACAGTGAGGCACCGGTATACGAACCTGGTGACCTGGTATTAGTCTTCCGGCCGCAGAGGAAGAAAGGGCTAGCGGAAAAATTACTGCACCAGTACGTGGGCCCATTCAAGGTGGTCAGGCAGATCACCGATTTAATCTACGAGCTTCGAAAGCCTTCTGCGAAGAGGACCATTGTGGTCCATGTTTCACAAATGAAGAAGTTTGTTGCGTAGTCGGAGGACGAATTCGATGGCGTAGTGGAAGCTGAGGAAGTGACGCGTACTGACAATCCTGAAGGAACGCCAGAGGACGACACCACGGCAGTGACCGAGGAACCGAGGGCAACGGAGGAACCTGAGGTGGCGGCGCGTGCTGGCGCGGATCCTGAGAGATCGCTGCAAAGCGATACTGCGGCGGTGGCTAGTCAACCCAAGGCGAAAGGCGCAAGG
Source organism: Daphnia carinata (assembly GCF_022539665.2). NCBI lineage: Eukaryota > Metazoa > Arthropoda > Branchiopoda > Diplostraca > Daphniidae > Daphnia > Daphnia carinata. The sequence continues at coordinate 116,161 of NC_081334.1, forward strand.
GGAAAGGCGAAACGCCGACCACTGGAAGTAATAGAAGAGGAGGATTGTAGTGGAGGTCTACAATTGGAAGAGGAGCCAAGGCCTGGGTTGCAAGAGAAGATTGAACCGTCACCAGGTCGTCCGATCCGACAAAGCCGGGCACCAGGATGGATGAAGAACATGCTGCTTTTATCATTGATCTGTACCATTGGACAGATGATCCAAGCGCATGAAATGAAAGGAAAGTTCGTGGTGACGGAAAGAGCGGTGTTTCACCCGGAGGGAACCAAGGCGCTAGGCGATTCTGAATGGATCGTCATTTACGATGTACCAACCAAACGGGCGGAGCAGGTGATCAAGCGTGTCACCAACTGGGTAGACGAAATGCTTCGAGCATTTGACAAGGTCGCAACGGCAAATTTCCCAATGGAAGTAAAGCCATTCTTGGAGGGACCTGCGTTCGATTTGGTGGAAATCAAGTCCAGAGCGGAGCGTCGGCGGCAGGAGTTCAGGGAGCTGGAGAGAGCCCTGAAAGGTCATGGAACCCGGAGGAAGCGCGGGATGTTCGACGCTGGAGGCAAATTACTTAGCTGGTTATTTGAGACCGCTGCCACCCAAGAGCTAGAGTCGGTGCATTCAAGGCTCGAATCTTTCGACAAGAAGGGCCTGGAAGTAGTGCACCTTCTTCAGGAGCAAGCGACACTCCTGAATGTCACGCTGGGACACTGGTGGAACATGAGGCAGAAATTAACAGCTTGATGGCGGCGTCGGGACAGATGCGCCGCGAACAAGCTCAACTGAGAAAGGCCTTCAACGAGAGCTGGACACCTGGCGAGAGAATTGCTTTATCTCCAAAAAGTCGCGAGGTCGATTAAGAAAGCTAACCGCGCACTGGACTGGACGGCGGAAGTCCTGCACGGCTGGCAGACGGGGCTGGCGGAGGCAGCAGTAGGGAAGCTGTCACCCCCTGATGTGCCCCCCGAATGTACTGAATCAAGCGTTGGAGTCGGTTCGACAGGCGTTGCCACAAGGATGGGGGCTGACATCGGCCCTTCAAGGGGGTAATGGCTGGAGGGCCTACCAAGATGCTAGGGTGGAGGCGGCACTGGCAAACGGCAACATCCGGTGGTTTATTCATTTACCGGTATTCGAATTTAATTATGCTTTGCAGATTTACAGTGTTTTCCCGATGCCAGTGTCCACCAGTAAAGGGGAATCGATGTCCCACTCCTACGCTGGATTGGCTCCGTATCTGGGGGTGTCGCCGGATCGTCAACTGTTTGTGGAGTTCAATGCTGATGAAGCGCGGAAATGTGCGCCGTTCATGGGCAGTGTGTGCCCTTTCTTAAAGCCCATTGACCGAAAAGGAAGGATGAAGAGCTGTACGGTGGCCGTGTTTCTTCAGGAGCAGGGAGCAATTCAAAAGACTTGTCGTTTGGACAGTAAAAAGTGGGCCGGCATAGATCTGTTTTATGTCGGAGGACGAAAGTGGGGCTACGCGGGGAAGGGCAATGTGACTATAGTGCTCCAGTGCCCTGGTAAAAGGATCGGCGGAATAGGTTTGCCGCAAGTTCTGCCAGCAGCAGGTGTCATAAAAATCCCAAGACTTTGTTCGGCTACCTCAGATGACTGGGTTCTGCAAGCGAGCTTCCGACAGATGCTGCCAATGAACGTCACAAGTGTCATTGACGAAGAAGCGGCCGGGATGCTGAGCAGCTTACTGGTGCCGGTGATGGAGCAACCGCAAACAGTAGTAAAGAGCCCAATAATGGAGGATGCACCAGCAGCGCTTCGCCCACCAATGCGTATAGACAGAGCAGGGGTGACTTCTCATCTGAAAGCTATCGAAGGCCTACGCCGACAATGGGAAGAAGAAGAGAACGTTAAGCGGTACCCATTTGGATGGGTTATTGGATTTCTGTTTCCAGTACCTCTTATTGTGTATCTGATGTTTGAATATCGGAGGTTGAGGAACCATGTCGATATCCTGTTATTGGCTCGCGCCACTGAAGTGCAAGAGCCCAAAAACGGGGACAAATCCGATTCTGGCACGGTGGCGGGAACCTCGTCACCGAACGTGCAATAGCCTTATTGAATGTAGGCGCTTTGGCCAGCTGAATGTTGGCCAAACCAGTAGAAGTTATATGTGTAGTTTCCTTTATGGGGTTGTCAACATTTCAGGCGCCCCGTGCTTTTAGGTAGGAGGGGAGATGTAGCGCCAATGGACTTTGTCGCCTATCGCGCGATGATAGGCGATCCGTAAGTCAACTATTGGCTGGCATTTGTCGCTCTGACCGGATGTCGGGAGCTTTAAAACCCCGACTCTGACAAGTTTTTAGCAGTTCAGTTAGTAGTCGAGTAATTGAGTGAGTTGGTTAGTGAGTTAGTTCAACAGAAGTCCTTCATCGAGTTGCTGTGTCGTAGTCGTCGACTAGTTGTTTGAGTTATCACCTGTGCTTAGTGCTGTATCTTGTGAAGTGAGTCCAATAAACGAACCTTATCCCAGAGTTGTTACAGTACATTACACTTGTGTCTTCGTATGTTTCGTGCCGCCTATCGATTTTAATGTCATTGGGGAGTATTGGTTGTCTCCCGAAAAATAGGAAGAATGGGCTATTTCGATGTGTTGTAAGCGAGTGTGGCGAATGGAAGATATTTGTCCTAGTTTTTCGGGTTCATCCGTCACATAACATGCTAACATATCGCAAAGTGTTCTGTTGAATCGTTCTACCAATCCATCTGTTTGAGGATGGTATGCCGTTGTTCTGATTTGTTTGATTTTGAATAATTTGCCAATTTCTTGGATTAGGCTCGACAGAAAGTTTGCCCCTTGATCTGTTAGAACGATTTCTGGGGATCCATATTTGGTAAGAATATCATTAACCAAGACTGTAGCAATTGTGTGGGCAGTTTGATCTCTCATTGGCACTGTAAAAACGAAACGACTGGCGTAATCTGATAGGACTAAAATATACCTATGTCCGTTTGCGCTTTCTTGAACTGGTTCCACAATATCCATTGCAAGTCTTTCCCACACCCTTTCGACTTGGGGCATAGGCTGCAATGGTGCTTTACTTCCTCCCACAGCTTTGCGTTTTGCGCATTTTAGGAAATTTTTGATTTGTTCTGTTACAATTTGTCGCATGTGTGGGAAGAAGTATTGCTTTTGAAGTCTGGCCACTGTTTTTTTCGATTCCTAAATGTCCTGCTAACATGTGATCATGATTTCCCCGTAAAATCCCTTTGATTAACGGTATAGGGGCTACTAATTTTCCTTGCCTATCTGTTAATAGACCTTTTTCGTTGATTATAAATTTGCTCTTGAATCTGCTAATTTTACTTTTCTGGCTATCTTCTAGTATTTTTTTCATTAATTTTTGGCCATGTTTATCTGCGTGCTGTAGTTCTATCCATCTGATTTCGACCAAAGACCTTTCACTTTTACTTTCATTCTCTAGTTTTACGTTTTCCCTCTCGAAACTTTCGCTTTCCTTTTGAGGACTTTCTCTTTCGAAACTTTTGCTTACCTCTTAGAGAAATTCATTTTCACTCTCAAGGTGTTGTTTAATTGTTGTTTTCTTGTGGTTGACCACCTGGCCTCGCGATCGTTCAGATGTTTAGAGCTATACGCTATGACGACTTCCATGCTGTCTGATTCACGGGGTTCCTGTACTTAGGACTCCGCTGAATCCGCGGATTAAGGTAGAGTCTGTATCTAAGCCAAGACTGCTCCTATTCCGTATCCTGAAGCATCTGTGTAGATGATAAATTCGCGCGTGAAATCTGAATACCCTAGATAGATCTAGTTATGAGACAGTTCTTGATACAGTCAAAGGCGTCCCTTTGTTCCTCTCCCCATTTCCACTTGGTTGATTTTTTCGTTAGCGCTGTCAGTGGATGGGCTTTATCAGCAAAAGCCAGGATGAGTTTTTTGTAATAGCTAGCCAGACCTAAAAATGAGCTCAATTCTTTCACGGTTTTGGGAGCTGGGTATTTGATGCTTGCTTCCAGCTTTTTCGTACTCCGTGTTATTTCTGTTTTCGAGACAATGTATCCTAAAATATCTAACTCTTCTTTGAAAAATTCATATTTCTTTTTTTTTAACTTCAATCCTGCGTCTTTAAGAAGCTTAAACACTGCTTCCAGATGTGTCACATGTTCTGCAATGTCATTACTGAACACTATGATGTCATCCAGGTAAACCAATGCGAATTTGAACAATACTGATTTCAAGATGTTATTCATTGCTCGTTGAAAAGTCTTGGTGCATTTGTAATTCCAAATGGAATTCTATTAAATTCTTATTGTTTAAATTCACAGATGAAGGCGGTTTTGTGTTTGTCGCTTTCTTCTATCTCGATTTGCCAGTAGCTGCTTAGTAAGTCCAATGTTGAGAAGTAAACTGATCGGCTCAATGCATCAATGGTGTCGTCAATTCCTGGTAATGGGTATTTGTCTTTTACGGTTATTTGGTTTAGTTCCCTATAGTCAATACAGATACGCATTTCTCTATCTTTTTGGGTACCATTACAACTGCTGCCGCAAATGGGTTGTGACTCTCCCTAATAATCTTGTTACTAAACATCACTTCAATTTTTGTTTTGATAATAAGTTTTAATGTTTCTGGTGTCCTGCGCAATCTTTGAGTAATTGGGGCGTTGTATCATAACTGTTAATGGAATGCTTCACATCAGTTGCCAAACCCAAATCTGATTAGTTTTCTGCGAATAGGGCCTCGTGTCTTTTCAATAGAATTTCGATTTTAATGCGTATCTCTTCAGGTCGCTTCACTTTCTTGGGTTGGTCTAATTCGTTTGGATTTCTTGTTATTGTCTGATTGGGAAAAAGATTCTAGGCTGCGATAATCTGCTTCTGTAAGCTCATTGTTGTCGTTATTCTCTTGTATACGTTCTGGGAGGAGTGGAATGTGGATGCCTGCTTTGCCAAATGTTAGGCTGTATATTGGGCGTATGTTTTTTCCAAAGCTGTGTTCTATCCCAAAATGGTCGTAGTTGATCTGCCTGTTTCTGGTATTAATTTTTACATTGTTGCTCGATAAAAAGTCTAAACCCAAGATGCAACTTTCGTTTAAGTTTTCCATGATATAGAAATGTTGATTAATAACATGGTTGTCGTTAATGATAATTGAAAATTCAAATTACCCAATTGATTTTAGTATTTGTCCTGACAAACACCCCCTGGAAGGGGGTGTTTTTAATTTCTTTAAGCGTTTCCTTGGCTTTTAGGTTGCATAATATGATGTCTGAAACTAAACTGGCTGCGGCTCCTGTGTCTACTAAAGCATGAACTTCTTTTCCAAAAATTCTAATGGGTATACGTATTAGTTTGGATTTTGTGGTTGAAAGTTCGGTTGATTGTAGTGTGTCGGCCGTCGCTTATCTCACTCACTAGCTTCGTTATTTCTCTTGGTTCGTTAAAAACGTCTAAGTCTTCAGTTTCGGCGAATGTTACATGTTGCATCCTAAATTCTTTTATTCTGTTTTCCAGATACTTAATTTTTCTTCTCGGTCTTCCGCTAAAATACTGGTCTCTTGTAATTCCTCTTCAAGATTTTGCAGCAATATCTATCAGGCTTCCCCGTAACCCGGCTTTTTCGGTTAATGTTTTTTCAAGGTTTTCTTTTGTTTCCTTTCTTTCTGTCTGACGTTGTTTGTCTATTTCCAAGGCTGCTTTTATCTGTTGCTCGGCGGTTTCTAAACTTTTAACCAGTTGTTTTCTTTCAACTTCAAGCTTGCTAATTATTTCTTGCCCTTCTCTCTCAACAGCTATGTTGTTTTCGTCTCTTTTTCTTAAAAGGTTCTGCAATTGGCTTTCTATTGCTGTGGTATATTTCAAGGCTGCGTTCAATTTACTTTGGATGCACCTTCTTACTGCATGTAATGGGGTTCCCATCGTTGTTAGGGAAAGTTTACCATCCTCCAACTCCATTATAGCTTGTCTCCGCAGCTAAATTTTTTCTGCTCGGGTTGCTGATACAGGTGCTATCGTTTTCATCCGACAGTTTTTACACTTTTCTGCTCCCCATGGCTGGTTGTAAGATTTTTTGCTTTTTTGGTGTATTTCGTACTGTAGATAGTTGTCACTGTCATATCCTATTGTGAAGTCGACACTGTAGTCACTTTCCTTATCGGGTTCTATTCCACTATACGGCATCATTGATTTCTCATTTTCATCTTCACTTGATTCACTACGTTCATCCAGTTTTTCTCCATTTCCAAAAACGTTGTTGCTTTTTTCGTCTATTTCTATTTCGTTGTATGCCGTATGTGGCATTGTGTCGTACCAATTGCTTGTTTTCATCTGCACTCTTCAAATTCTGTTTTGCTTTGTAGTCCTGTTGACTATCTTCGCTTTCGGTATCGCTAATAGTGATTAGCTCGTATACCCTTTTCGTCTTTCGGGAGATGGCGTTTACTTCCGTTTTGTTAACTGAGCAGTGAAGTTATGGGCCATCTTGAGATGAGTTGTTTGGTTTGTGATGCACTTTTGTTTTGCGGGGCTTTGCAGGGGTTATGCCTTTGAGTCACTGAGGAGGGTCGGAGTTTTGCGTTTTTCAAAAACTTTATGTTAATATGTAATTAATTTAAAATGTTAAAAGATCTCCATGTTGCTCTTCCTTTTCTCTTATGTTGTTGTCACTCTGTCCTCAATTTGCTTATAGGTTTTCATGTATTTAACCTGACCCTTTTTTCTGTTTTATATCCTTTTGTTGGTGAAGTCGTCGACTACGTTTCGTGCCGTACTGACAATTGGATTTATTGTAGGGCTCGTAGAGGAATATCCGGGTCGTCTGAATTTTTTTTTCCTTTTTAGTCCTTGTCTTTTCTTGTATGGTTTCTTGTGTTTTATTTTTCTTTGTGAGTTAGTCTCCATCGTCCTTTTGTAGAGGTCACACTGCTTGTTCCGTTGTTCTGGTCATTTTTTTTTTCTATGGAGAGTTTTGGATATAGATATAATTTTCAGTATCGGTCACAAGCCGATATTGCATTGTGGGCTATTGATGCTGCGATTTTTTCTTCTCCTGTAAGTCCTTTCTGGCGGATCCGTTCCGAAGATCGCAGCCTCTTCTTCAACTCATTTCGACTGGCCTTTGGAATGCCGGATTCGTCACCACCGGACTTCGGATATAAACGCGCATGAATTAATGATTTTTATTATCTGTAGGTGTTGTCTAATTCTCTCTTTTTTTCGGTTTTGTAATAATAATCTGTTTTCTTTCAGGAACCATCTTGGGTATGCGCGCTATCGTGAGTGTGCGAAGTTTACTCACTGAGGTTCGCCCGATTTTTTTGGTGGCTGAGTCGGGTGATCATATTTATCACCCTACTCGGACGTCTTTTAGGTTGATGCGGGAGCATCTTGCAACGAGCCCAAAGGCTAACCAAAGGAAGCCACACCTCTTACATCCCTCAAGCGTTTCAGAAGTGAAAGTGAACGCATCCCCTCCTACTTTACCTTAATAATTTGTGTTTTGTAGTAGTATAAATACTGCATGTTTGGAACTTGTAACGTAACGAGACAAACACTTGTTGTCCAGTAAAAAGTTTCTTACCCGTACCTTATTTCAGTGATTGTGCTGTACACTTCCTCGACGAGTCACCAACAACTCTACTATATCAAGGAACACCATCAAAGGTAAGCGAATGCCGTTTGATCATCTTACACCAGAGACTACTCGTAAAGAGAATACTTTGTACCCAAACATTGTCGACGAACTATCTCCACCTCTATACCCCATACTACCCGAATCAGACACAACAAATCAAAATCCCAACTGTCTCCGAAAAATATTTTTGGAACACTGTAAAACTCTCGTGGACTTAGAATTTGAACAAAAGTCAGACCAAAACAAACCCTAGCAAACAATCGCGACAAAGGCAAATATCCAACAAATAGAGTATAACAAACAAGAAGTTAGCAAAGAAGTACGTCACGCATTGCAATTGTATTCATACTCACTGTTTGAACAAACGTTGCAAGTACGAAGTGGTATAACCGCAGAAACTATTACAAATACCACAAAGACACTTAGAGACCACGTAGAATCCCTCGGTGGCAACACCGAAAACCTTGACAGTTTGTTGCAAGAGATTAACATTGTGCACGGTAAAGAGAAAGAATTCCTGTTCGGTACCATCAGTGTTTTGCAAAAAGAAGTAGTACTTGCGCAGATTGAAGAGGAAAAACACTCGTTTGACCTTGAGACGTTGAGCTACAGAATTTGCGAAAACAGCTAGATAGCAACAAGAAAAAGGCAAAAAGTTTCAAATACACCTTAAGTAGTTCCCTTGAGCAACTCCAAGAAAGTAACGAAGCACTCAAAAACTCGCTCGAAAAGGCCAACAACCGAATCAACGAACTTGAACGCAGCCTTGAAACTACCACAGCAACAGAGAACCAATTGCAAAACCTCTTACGAAAAAGGGACAAAAATAATGCAGCTGTTGAGAGAGAGGGGCAACAAATAATTAGCAAGCTTGGAGGTGAAAGAAAACAACTGATTGCGAAGTTAGAAACCGCAGAACAACAGACAAAGGTAGCCTTGGAAACAAACAATCAACTTCAAAAAGAAACAAAACAAATCCTTGAAAAAACCTTAACCGAAAAAGCCGGGTTAAAAAGAAGCCTGATAGATATTACTACAAAGAATAAAAGTCTAGAAAAGGAATTAAAGGAAATCAGCATACAGGTGGTTGACCAAGAAGAAAAAATTAAGTATCTGAAGAACAGGATAAAAGAACATATAAAGCGAAGATAACATTCGCCGAAACCGATTACTTAGACGTTTCCAACGAACCAGGAGAGATAACGAAGCTAGTGAGTTAGATAAACGACCTAACCTCGCTAGCGGAAGAAGGAGACAAATCCCTCCACTACGAGTTAGAATCAGAACAAATCGCCGAGCAACAGCAACTCAACGACGATCTAAAACACCAAATCGAGATAAAAAACGATAACCTCCATCAACTAAATCAAAAGTATCAGACTCTCATACAAAAAATCAAAATGGGACTTTCACGCAAAGAAACTTCGAGAATTGACCGCGAAACAACAGATACAGATAACATCGATGGAAACACAACCCAACCAATCGTAAAAGCTTTAGGAGAATTATTCTCGAGAGAAGACAAAAAGTCGATTCCAATTTTCAAAGGAAAAAGTAATGATAAACAAATAACAGAAAGGCTGAAGGACGCAGAACATGTAGCACGTAACAACGAATGGGACGACAACCATGCGATTCTTCTCCGACAAACTAAAAAGCGATGCCCTAGAATGGCATGGAAACTACGTAGAAGAGCAGGGTGACGAGTTAAGTTACGACGAGTGGATGCATACGACTTAGCAGCATTACGAAAAAAGTTGTCGATGCTAAAACAGAAACCTGAAGAGAAATGCAAAGCTTTTTCTCAAGAATCAACAGTCTCTACGAGTCTATTGAAGGCAAATAAGATAAATCAGACCAAAACCAAACCATCGTCGAAGGTCGACTCATAAACACAGTCAAGAGAATGAGAGATTATACCAAAATCAAAATCCTGATGCAAGACATTTTACCAAAGTTAAGAGCAGAATTTTATTTCAGAATGCCCTAAGACCCGGAAGATTTTAACCAGTTATGTGTAACGAAGCAAATAAATACTTTTATTCAATATGCCTTTCCCTTGTACCTTTATTGATGACTCATATGTACACATATGTATTTCGCAATAACATATCTGCGACGTAATATAAATTACGCCACAGAATAAATTACACCTGCTCAAGGCCGCATCATATTTCATCGACACCACGACGCTTAGCAACAACTGTGATTGGCGGCTTATGCGCTGATCAGTATTGCACCATTAACATGCTGAATCAAATTTCATTAGTTGCGACATGTATTTGCGAAGTAGTTAAATGTTGTGCAATATGCGAGGTTTCGTGGTGAACTAAAGACCTGAGAGAGTTCAGTCGTCGACGGGTATCTCACTTCAACAGTCAGGTTGAAGTCGGTTGTTGGGGTGTATCTGACTCTCACAGGCAGAGTTCAAGTTCAGCTAATGCCTTCCCATTGGTAACTCTGTATTCGCGATCTGATCTGTGTCCCGTGCTTAGTGAGTGTTCAATTTCACTTGTGTTGTTTAACCACGTGTTTACGAAGCCTTGTTATCCGCCGCCTTCTCTGTTATACGCTCGTGCTCCACACGAGCCACCGCGGTAAGTTTACACTACGGTGTCATATTACACTTTGGCTTCCCTCTCTTTAGCCCGACTACTTATGTCTTATTTCGACTGTTTTCTGTATTGTTATGCCTTACTCGGACAAATATAATCATCGTGTGGGTAAACCGCCTCCGAGTCCTATTATTTTAAAACGTTTTGAATTCGTGAAGTACTCTTCCGAAGAAGATGCTTTACATAATGGTGGCAGCGATTTTTTGGACTCACCCACAATGACTGATCATATTTTTCTGAGTAAGCCTAAACTTTCTCGTACTCCTTCGTCCGCCTCGAACATTCCTGTTACGCCCGCTATACGAATTGTTGAATCTGTAGCGAGAGCTATTAATTTTGAGCAATTGCCCACTACTGCGCCTGCGGCTACTGATAAGTTCACGGGGTGTAAGACATCAAGAAGCAAGACGAACGCTATTAAGAGGTCCGCCTCCCCTGTTTTAAAACCAAAAGCGATCCCAGATAGCTCTCAGACGAGGAAATTAAGATCAAATCCTGCGTATGAGTTGGTACCAGGACTAGACATTCCAAACGCTCGCACATCTCCGGCCCAGCACACAGAGAAAACCTCGACTATTAGGAAATCCCCTTCCCTTCTAGCTCAATTAGTAGGCCATCTTTCACCGAAAAAAAGTCCCTTTCGCAACAAACATCTCCCACCAGAACTTTTTCGACCGCCGTTTCGAGTTTTTTTTTCGGAAAAGAGAGCAACGAATGGAAGAACAGCTCAACGTGAGTCTCAAGCATCTTCTGCAAGAAGTAAAAAAGAACGAGGACAGCACCTTTCAGATACCGAAAAGCCAGCTGTCGTCCCTACTGTTAGCCATCCGAAGCCTCAAGGAGAGGGAGACAGATTTTCAGTCCAGCGACCCGATATTCTGGAAGCACCTGAACTGGTTGATGAACGACATCCAGTGGGGTCATCGAGCCGAACAGATAACACAAGTAGATTGGTACCAACCGGAAATTCTATTGAAGTACTTGACAGCCATTCTGGAAGTGAAAGCCAGTGGACTGATCAGGAAGAAGACGAAGAAACAAACGGAGGAACAAGTGACAGAACTCAAGGAAATTTTTACGGGGCACGCGAGGAAGGTTTTGACTTACCTACACGGACAAATTTACAACCTCGTCGATCTGCAAAAGGTCACACCAACAAGAGGGCAGAAACTTTTCGGCTTCGTTCCGAGAAAAGACATCGAAACCACCGACGAGGACGGAATATATTTGCCATTAATCACGGCAGTGTCCGACACGTCCTATCATCTGGAAGAAATTTTGTTGGCGTTCCAGAAATCCTTCTTAAGGGACGTAACAAGCCTAGCGTCATACCTAACGACACTGCACTCGATCAACAACTTGGAGGTGCTACGGCCGGAAATTCGATTCCTTTTGGACAAACTGAACAATTTTCCGGAAGCCAGCAACCCATCCTACGCACAGGAGGCGAAGGACATCAAACAAATAATTACGCAAACGGAAGTACAATTGAGACAAGCGCTATTGTACATACAAACGAACCACACACAACAACAAACCACACCAATCCAACAAACGTCGCCGCTGTCGGAAGACATCTCGAAGAAGGGACGGACACGCTGCAGTCACAAACGTTGCAGACAGCCAATCAATCAAATCTTCCCTCACATTCAACCCTCCAGCCGTCCGGAAGAAGTACTAGAGGGTACCAGGCAATTTCGAGTGGCATTCTAGAACTCCCTCAGAATCCACAGCGAAGATCAATAAGCTCTCCATCTTTTAATCCGAACATGACCAGTTCTTTATCTCCGTCACGTGCAGCCACAGTCAACGAAGTGATCTTTAGACCACTCAGCATACCTTCTCGCGCTTGCAACTGCTACATTCTTTTTCGGGAAGCTCAATTTCTCGCTTTGATTCCTGGATCGAATCCTTTGAAAGCGTAGTTGAAGGATCAGGATGGTCAGAGGAGAAGATTATTCAGATGCTGAGGGCTAAGATGACCGATAGGGCTTTCTCCGTGGTGCAAAATATTGTTAGGGAACATCCTAATGACTACGTGGCTGTCAAAGAAGCTTTGCTCGACCGCTTTCACGGGGAAGAGAACGTCGACCTGTATATTAAAAAAATTTATAAAGCTAAGCGTAAACCGGGCGAAAAAATAATTGATTACGCGCACCGTCTTCAGGAAATCTTTAAGAAAGCATATCCTGTAGGCTATGCCGAGCGATCATTTTCAATTATTCTTATGCAGAAATTTATAGAAGGGTTTGATTCAAAATTGCAGGCTAAAGTAAGGTACAAAGAATTTGGTGACTTTAAAGCACTGGTTGCAGCGACACGCAGTTATGCTGTTCGCTTGGAGGCACTTGACTCTGACCGTGAAAAACACGAGTTTGTTAGGGCAATTGACGAGTCGAAAGGTGTGGAAAATTCAGAATTGAATGAGATTAAACAAATGTTAATTGATCAGAAAGCAATAGTCAGCCATGCCGTCGCAAATATACGTCAAGGGAATAAGACCGTAGACCCTCCGAAATCGGAGAAGGATGAAATTAAAGATGCGCTGCGCGAGCTTAGTCAGGCGGTAAAACAACTCCAACTTGATAAGAGGGATAATGTTTCTTCGTTGGCAGGCGCCCCGTATAAGAAAAGGGAATCATTTCAAACAGATAGCGTCAATCGGGAAACGAACTGGAAACCAAACCCTCCACGCTTCCCCAATAATAGCGCCCAACCTTACCAAGGAGATAGAAACCAAAATAGGCCTCCAAACCATACGCCATCCTTCCCAAGATCTATCTAATCCTAATAATAGGCCTACTGAGAATGTAATAACTTGCAACTTCTGCGGTTTTCGGGGTCATACTCAATCGGAGTGCCGTAAATTTAAACGGCATATGTTGGAACAAGCACAGCCTCCAATTGGCTATTCTTGCCGTGAGATTGGCCATAAATCGAACAATTGTCCCAAGTATAAGGTCAGTAGACCTAATATTCCAGGTCCCCCTCAACACCAGGGAAACCAATAAGTATCAACTGTAACTTCGGGTCAGTTGATAGGGAGCCTCAGTTGAAATGCCAACAAGTCGCAAAATTAACAACAATCATAAACGAATCGACCCCAGAATTCCATTAAAGATTTTTCAAATCCCTTTACAAGCACTATTTGATACGGGCGCGTCTAAAAGCATTATTCACGAGAAGATATTTCAGAAGCTACCCCCGAAGAAATCAAGTAACAAGCAGTCCGCTTGATTTCGATTTATATGATGTAGGGGAGAAAAAGTTGCATACGCTGGGAAAAGTTACATTACCCGTACGATACGGGGATTCAGTTTTACTGCAGGAGTTCATTGTTACAAATGGTGTCTCTGAAGACTGTATCCTTGGATGGGATGCGATCAAGGAACACGGTTTTCTGCTCGACGGAGAAGCCAAACGTATTTATTTAGCAAGGGATGAGCAGGGATCAGCCATCTCTAGGGTACCAGACATGGCAATTACGACGGTCAAAAAGTCGACGCTATCTCGTCAGACGTCGATCGTAATCGCAGCGCAAATGACAGGGTCATTTCCGTATGTTCCCCCTAAAAGCACGTTTATTTTTACCCCAGCAGAGGATTTGCCGGCCGGCATTTTTATTGAAGAATTCGTTGGAAATGTATCGGGAAATGGGAAATATCAAATTATGGTCGAAAATCATTCGTTAAATCAAGTCATACTTCCTAGGAACATAACATTAGGCATCATCGAAGTAATTCATAACGTAATTGGAAAGATTGCTTTACGTAAACTAGACGAAAAGCCTACTACAAAACATGAGTTTCTATTTGATGAATGAGTCTTTAATTTCAGAAGTCGACGCTGAATTTCAAGCTCCGCTCTCAAAATTAGTTGAGAAAAAAGGCGGAGACGTAAGGTTATGCGTTGATTATCGGAAATTAAATAATATTACAAAAAAAGATTCATTTCCTTTGCCGAGGATTGACGAAACGTTAGATAAATTATATGGAAAAAAAGTTTTTCACAACCCTGGATTTGGCCTCCGGTTTTTGGCAAATTCAAGTGGATGAACCAGATATTGAAAAAACAGCTTTTGTAGTAGAGAACAATCTGTACGAGTTTAAACGAATGGCGTTTGGCTTGTGCAATGTACCTGCCACATTTCAGAGGCTGATGAATTATGTACTGAAAGACGTTTTGGGACATAAGGCATTGGTCTATTTGAATGACGTCATCATATTTTCGGACACTTTTGAACATCATTTAGACGATATACGGAAAATTTTTACCTTATTGAAAAATGCCAATTTAAAATTAAAACTTAAGAAATGCCAATTCATTAAACATTCAGTAAATTACTTAGGCCATGTTATTTCGACTGAAGGAATTAAACCTGATCCGGGGAAAATTGATAAATTACTGAATTACAAAACGCCCACTTCCGTCGATGAAGTGAGGTCATTTCTTGGCTTAGCAGGTTATTACAGGAGATTTATTCCAAACTTTGGTTCTATCGCAAAATCTTTGACTAGATTAACACATAAGGATCTTAGTAGAAAACCTTTTGCATGGGGAGAGGAAGAACAAGTTGCTTTTGAAAAGTTGCGAACATCTCTGGTTACACCGCCGGTTCTCGCATATCCAAATTTTAATGAAAAATTTATTCTTTTCACCGACGCATGCGACTATGGTATTGGGACCGTCTTATCTCAAATTCAAAACGGTCAAGAGGATCCGATAGCGTACTCTAGCAGGCAATTAACCAAGGCGGAAGTGAAGTACAGTACAACCGAAAAAGAAGCTCTAGCGGTCGTGGATGCCATTAAACATTTCCGTCATTATCTCTTGGATAAACCCTTTGAGATAATTAGCGATCATCGTCCCTTGCAGTGGCTTAAAAATCCGAAAGACAATAATGGCAGATTAGGGAGATGGGCTATCTTATAAGCCGCAACCAATTATGAATTGAAAGAATGAAAGAATTGAATTGAAAGAAATATAGGCCAGGTCGTATACATCAAAATGCGGACTGTTTATCAAGGTTAAAAATAGCCAGTATTCAAATTGGGAAGAATGTTAAATTGATTTGCGAAAAACAACAAGAGGATGACCTTTGTATAGCCATCAGAAATTATCTAGAGAAAGGAGATCTGGATGCAATTTTTCAATTTTCCAGACCCGAGTGGGTAAAAGAAATTGAATATTTTGAGGTAATTGAAGGAATACTTTATAGGCGGGAACTGCCGTCTCAGAGTAATAAAAGGAACGACACTCGTCATCAATTAGTTCTGCCATTATCCCTACGCCATCTAGTGCTCAAAGAATTACATGACGCACCGATGGGTGGACACTTAGCATTTTCTAAAACTTACATGAAAGTTAAAAATAATTATTATTGGCCCGACATGAGAGGCGATATTAAAGAATATTGCCGGGCTTGTGAAGTATGCATAGCTAACTCTTCTTCACCATATCGAGCTCTTCTGCATCCGCATGAAATTGCAAAGGCTCCTTTCGATGTAATTGGAATAGACTTTTTGGGTCCTATTACGCCAGTCTCGCCCAATGGCATAGTTATATTCTAGTTATTACAGATTATTTTAGCCGTTGGGTTGAGGCTGTCGCTTTAACAGATCAAACTGCTCAGACAACAGTAGAATGTGTGTATAAAACTATTATAGTTAGACATGGAATGCCTAAGGCTATTATTTCTGACCGTGGAAGAAATTTCACGTCAAAATTGTTTCGCTATTTTTGTAAAAAGTTGAAGATTGATCAGCGATTAACCACTGCTTATAACCCTGCTAGTAATGGGGAGACCGATAGGTTCAATCCAACTTTGACGTCTATGTTAAGGAAAGAATTAAAGGACGGCGAACATGCTAATTGGGAAGAAATGTTGGTCGATGTTTTGTTCGCTTGCCGTAGCTCAGTCCATTCTTCGACACTTGACACCCCATATTATTTACTCCACGGTAGAGACCCAAATATTCCTATTAACGAATTCCTCGATGCATTTCCCAAAACATTGAAATCTTCTTCTAATTATGTAGGTAATTATGGTAATTATGGTAATTATGGTAGGTAATGTAACAAAACGGTTGCGTTATAGTTTTCAAAGGGTTAGGGAAGAAAGCGAGAAAGCTAGGAAGCGCCAAAGGGAACAATATAACAAGCGCGCGAAAGAAAACCGATATGCGATAGGCGATCGGGTGTTATTGGATATTCGAGTAGTTAAAGAAGGGGATAGCAGGAAATTCACTTTGAAATACAAAGGCCCTTATAAAATCGTAAACGTTTATTCGAATAATACGGTAGATATCGCTGATAACTCGTACACATGTCAGCGTACGCATGTAAATAGATTAAAACCATTATACGAAACAATGCTATGGAAAGACGAGCATTGCCCGCCACTTGAGACCTTCTCGGAATTTGAGAATCGATTCCGTAAGTCAGTTGCGACTCAACAACAAATGTGTGTGAACACGAGCTCGATGCTGAAGCCTCAAGACATCCCAATGTCTCGTCCAAGGCCGTGTCAGAACTGATATCAGACACCCGTTCGGTGGATCATCAACTAGTGCAAAGTGACTCCTCATCTGCTGATCGAAGGGCGATTGTCCTCGAATGACAACTACGATGTTACGAATAATCCACAGCATCCAGTGGCATTTTCCGAAAATACTCCTATATATGCCGCCAAGGATTGCGACCTTCAGCGAATTGAACCCAAGGATGATGTGACATCAGCGGTGTCGCATCAAGAAAGTGTCACCCGACGCCCTCAGCGAAATAGGAGGAAACCGATCCGTTACAGGGACGAAATGTAGTGACATCATACAGCATAGTTTCGATTGCCAAGACAATAACGAGTGGACTACTATATAAACCGTGCGTTGAGTGAAACAGATCACAACTTCTCATACTCTCAGTGAGCACTTACGAACTATTCGTTTCGAAGCCTTCAATTGCTGAGTCAACGAGAAATAAATGGAGAACAATACTCAGCAATCCGCTGTAAACGAAAACGGAATTGTCGGCACCTGGACCCCAATGGTGGCGATTCCGATCCTGGTTCAGGAGGTCATCGTAGTGGACCTCGCGTCTCTGTCGGACAGCAATTCTACGGAGGAACGCGTCTCACCGGAATCACCGCGGCCCTTACCATTTGACTCAGAAGAGACCGTCCCCAGGGAGTCGTCGGGTCCATGCGAGATGCAGGACTCCGTAGACCTTAGCCGAGGGGGGGCCTGCGAGAAGCAGGACGGACAAGATTGGATCCGTGAAGCAGCTCGCGAGAAAAGACGACTGGAGGACAGGACCTACAAGCTCACCGGAATCCTCCTCAACCGAATTTTACATGGAGGAATGGCGTGAAACCGTGGACACCCTGAAGGGGATACTCGATCTGGACCCCGAGAGGCGCCACCCACCGCTCTACGGATGGACTTCGTGCCACTGGGACTCGCCCCAGAAGAGGACCGGCGGAAGCGACGACGAGGAGGGTCCTCGTACGAAGAGGCCGAAATACCTCTAAGGGGAACGATGAATGAACAAGAAGCTTTTTCATGTTATCCATTTTAACTTCTTGTCATGTGTTTATTCCTTGTTTTACTCTCAAGCTTCCCTTTCTATCTTCATGTTTAATCTTACGTTTTCCTTTAAGTGATATCATATGTCCTTATTTGCTTTATCTTCTTTTTGCTTTATCCAATGAAAATAAACACAGTAGTCGATTAACCATTTGTCTTACAAAACAAAACAAAATGAAAGAAAAAAAAATATATAACAATAAAAATAATGATAAAGAACAAAAAAAAAGAAAAAAAAAGAAAAAAGAAAAAAACAAGAAAAAAAGATCCAACTAAATATATTTTTATGAACATTACGTTAAGAATTTTTACTGGTGTTGCCAATTCCGCACCATTCCTATACTACATGTATTTGCATTTTACACATTTTCTCCATTTTTATCCCTAGTCTTTTTTCCGCTTAGACGTAATAAAAATACAATAGTCCACGTAGATTTTGATACGTACAGCCATATGAGTAGGAAATTTTGCTTTGAAAAAAATTTTTAATTACACTTTCGTAGGGCCCCGTAAATGAAAGACCCATTATAACAATTTAGTAGTCGTAAATGCAGTAGTTCCCCTCTTTGTTGAGTCATATTGGCAGACAAACACAGTAGCGGAGTAGGATTTACCATTGAATACTAACCAATGAAAAAAAAAAAAAAAAAAAAAAAAAAGAAAAAAAAAGAGAAAAAAAAGGTCAAAAGAGAACAAACCAATTCTATATAAAAAAAAAACCAAACGAACATATATAACCACACGGATGATGGATTTTAGGAACCACAATGTGGAATTTCCTTGCCTGTCTATCTCTTACCTGTTCCCTATCATTATCATATTATCAAGCGTAGCCCAACTCATTATTTTAGCCCAGTATTCCACACTGTACTGTCCACTTTCCCTTTCGTTTACACACACTGCAGCTTGTCCATAGCCCACTTTAAGAATACAGTAATAGCGCCGCCCCTCCATGCCTGGAAGTAATACTACTCTTGGACCTTGGACCTTCACGACAGAATCTCTTTCCGCCGCAGAATTTTAAACGTTTCTTTTCTTGTCTTCCCCACTAAGCTATACTCTATTTTCTTATTTTCTCTTTTCGATAATTATGGTTATCTTTTCCTCTCTCTAACGATACTAAATACCATCAAAAACAAGTTGTGCTTCCCCCTCAAAACAATATTATATTCCAATGCCCTTTTTCCTTCCCTTTTTGCCGTAGCCTGCTGGTAAAGTCGACGGGAAAAGCCGCTGACCTTGCAACAGCCGTAGGCTATTTTTCACTTTCACTTTCCCCACTTCTTTCCTTATACTTTTGTTGTTATTTAGTTAAGAAGCCCACACGATGACGTTATATATATATTTTGTCAAATTGCATATTTTCTTTTGTTTGTATATATTGTCCGGCTATAGAAATGTCCCCATTTCCATTTCCATTTCTGTTGCTGCTATGCATTTACGGGCTACACTCCTACCGTATGCGATTGTGCGGAGCCATCGAAGGTGGGAATTCTTCAATTCTCCGATGCGAATTGCCAACCGATATCCACCGATAATAAGGCCGTCAAGGTGAAATATGCAGTTGTAAAGTTTCCAGATCCCGTGTATTTGCAGCGAGTTGCTGAAACAACTCCGAATTACAAGCTACAAAATATGCAGTATTTATACTACTACAGAACACAAATATTGAAGGTAAAGTGGGAGAAGATACGTTCACTTTCACTTGTGAAACGCTCGAGGGATGTAACAGGTGTGGTCCTCCTTTTTGGTTAGTCTTTGGGCTTGTTACACAGTGTATAGTAAAGAACGTGCTGCAACCAAATTTCCGGGATACATTTGTGCCCGTTGGAAAAATATCCGCCATATCACTATGACCTTTTTCGGACAACTATTCATAGTGCCGGATAAAATTTCAGTCGATACTACACTCGCCGAGTGCAACGACATGATTAACAACAAAAGGTGCAACGATAATCGAATGACTTTTGCGGACGGAAAATTGTGTTTGACAATGAACCGGATATCTCTGGATACTGGTTACAAACAATCGATTCATCAATCATAAACTGTGTTCTCGAAAAAGTCGAGCTTTACCAACAAAAGGAGGACGCAGACTTCTCAACACCTATCGGAACTGCTTCTGCTGCGTCAGGCAATCTGTCACATAATCATTTAACGCTGATTTGGGACAAAACCTACACGCACAAAACTAAAATGACTACCAGACTCGTCGAGGACGGCACCGGTATGCTGACCCGATTGCCAGGGGAAAAAGAAATCTTCCGACTCCAAGACGACAAAAATCAGCTAGACTTCCATTTGACACTGGTACAGCGTTGCGTCTCAATACAGCAAAACTGCTCCAATAGGACTTCTTCCTATGAAATAATCGGCCAGCTTAACCTCTTCGTCACGACCGTGCCTATCACGAAAAACTTAACAACAGTGGAGACCCAAGCGCCACTTGGAGCTGAAAATTTACCTAACCTGCGAATATCCAGTATATTCAAATCAGCTCACTGATCATGAAAACGAGCTGGCCCGACAAATTCGGCTACTTCAGTGTGAGGCTCGTAAAGCCAAACATGAAAGAGCCGTAACGACCGCTCAATATAACGGATGGCTAGCAGCCTCACAATTAAGTTTACCCCGGTGCACAAAAATACAAGCATTCGGAAAGACGGTCGTATTGATTCAATGTCAAGCCTTAAATGTTACATTTGAGACTGTATTGACTTCGTGCGCACCGCAACCAAAATTCCAAAATTATACAATTAACCTCGATGGCTGGGAACTTGTAAAATATTCCCCTTGCTATTGGACAAATGGATTTGTCCATTTCAATGACAAACACTATGCCTTCCGTAATAATACATGGGAACAATCGAAGCCACAATTGTGTTGCCTGAGCAAACGCTGGCGCACTCTTTCCGTTGCGAGAACGTCGAATTTTTCGACTATGAACATCAAAGTAACCCGGCATATAAGGACAACATGCTTAACCACATGAACATCATGGCCGATATAGCAGCCGTGATCAACGAACATCCATCATCCGAATTCACGTCACACGGTAAACCTAGCGCCACAAACATTTTCGTGACGGCTTCTGGTGTTGGAACCTACACATCGTGGTGGGAAACAATCAAGAATACTTCTTCATCGGCATCTTATGCATCATGGTATTACTCTTCCTACGCATCTGCTACAGTTGCGGTCTCTTCAAGATCATATGGATCCTATGCTGTCGCCCACCTAAACGTTCAACATCCTCTGAATCCATTCCCATGCATCCAGTCTGATTACGGGACGTAATCTCACGCCGCCGGGAGTGATGTAACGAAGCAAATAAATACTTTTATTCAGTATGCCTTTCCCTTGTACCTTTATTGATGACTCATATGTACACATATGTATTTTGCAAAAACATAACTGCGACGCAATATAAATTACGCCACAGAATAAATTACACCTGCTCAAGGCCGCATCATATTTCATCGACAACACGACGCTTAGCAACAACTGTGATTGGCGGCTTATGCGCTGATCAGTATTGCACCATTAACGTGCTGAATCAAATTTCATTAGTTGCGACATGTATTTGCGCAGTAGTTAAATGTTGTGCAATATGCGAGGTTTCGTGGTGAACTAAAGACCTGAGAGAGTTCAGTCGTCGACGGGTATCTCACTTCAACAGTCAGGTTGAAGTCGGTTGTTGGGGTGAATCTGACTCTCACAGGCAGAGTTCAAGTTCAGCTAATGCCTTCCCATTGGTAACACTGTATTCGCGATCTGATCTGTGTCCCGTGCTTAGTGACTGTTCAATTTCACCCGTGTTGTTTAACCACGTGTTTACGAAGCTCTGTTATCCGCCGCCTTCTCTGATAACTACGCTCGTGCTCCACACGAGCCACCGCGGTAAGTTTACACTACGGTGTCATATTACAATTTGGCCTCCCCCTCTTTAGCCCGACTACTTATGTCTTATTTCGACTGTTTTCTGTATTGTTGTGCCTTACTCGGACAAATGTAATCATCATGTGGGTAAACCGCCTCCGAGTCCTATTATTTTAAAACGTTTTGAATTCGTGAAGTACTCTTCCGAAGAAGATGCTTTACATATGTAAACAACTAATCATATCTGAAGGCATCCTATATAGCAGCGAAACGGCAGAAGACAAAGAAATAAACGCGGTAATCGCAAGAATAACGCATCACGAAAAAGAATAGGATAAACGTCTTTCACAACAAAAGGCAGAAATCGGATTCCTAAAACAAGAAATACGTAGACTGGAAAATACTAATAAAAATCGTGAATTGTCACAGGATACCAATATAACCATAGCAGCAGCAGATCAATACGAACAAAGATCTTCTTCGTGATCAAACGATCGATACTCCAGACCACAAAATCCAGAAGTTCGATTTCAGGAAAGACCGAATAGCAGAGGTTGCAGTATAGATTTCAAGGCTTCAACAAGACTTTTTACTCCTTAGCAGAAAAGGGGATTTGAGCTCTTTTCGTTATTGCAGGTGTTCCACAAATAGAGGTAACATTTGATTTTTGCTCTTTTATTGCAGATTCAATCTCCAATATCTCTTTTCTTGAATTAAACGTACTTTCTCGACTCTTGCAGCTATGTCTTTAAATTTAACAATTATCCTGGGACAGAAACTTCAATCGTAGCAGAGAAAACAGCCCATACCGCAACAACTATAATTCACCAAGAAGAGAATGTACCTCCTCGGGGTATAGACAATCCAATTACCCAACTTATCAGCAAACACAAAGACCACCGTACAACAGACCGATACACTACAATCAACCGAACTTTCAACCACACAACAATCAACAAGTGTATCATTAAAACCCAGCCTATTCACATCAACATCCACAGCCCCGACAAAACCAACCAAACAATACCGACACCCTTGGAAAAAGAATTATTATTTGCCACAAGTGCAATAAAAGGGGACACATTGCACGAGAATGTTGGTCAGATATGGCACGAATCAACAACCCGAACCGCCGTCAAATGCAGTAAACACAATAATCCTACCAAACAATCCCCCAACATATAATTTAGAATCAGCGATACCCAAACTAATACGTATACCCATTAGAATTTTTTGAAAAGAAATTCATGCTTTAGTAGACACAGGACCCGCAGCCCATTTAGTTTCAGACAGCATATTTTTCAACCTAAGGACTAAAGAAACGCTTTAAAAAATTAAAAACACCCCTCCCCAATATTCAAAACGGTGTCAGGAGAAATACTAAAATCAATTGGGAAGTTTGAATTTTCAATTATCATTAACGATAATCAGGTTATTAATCATGATTTCTACGTCATGGAAAACTTAAGTGAAACTTGCGTCTTGGGTTTAGACTTTTTATCAAGCAACAATGTAAAAATTAATACCGGAAACAGGCAGATCAACTACGACCATTTTGGGATAAAACAAGCTTTGGAAAAAAACATACAGCCAATATACAGCTTAACATTTGGAAAAGCAAGCATCCACATTCCACTCCTCCCAGACCGATCAACAGAAAATAACGACAACAATGACCTTACAGAAGCGATTACCGCAGCCTAGAATCTTTCTCCCAATCAGACAAAACCAAGAAATCCAAACGGATTAGACAAACCCAAGAAATCCAAACGGATTAGACAAACCCAAGAAAGTGAAGCGACCAATATCTCTGAAGAGATAAGCATTAAAATCGAAATTCTATTGAACAAACAAGAGGCCCTGTTCGAAGAAAAGGGATCAGATTTGGGTTTAGCAACTGATGTAAAACATTCCATTAACATAGGATACAACGCCCCAACTACTCAACGATTGCGCAGGACACCAGAACCATTAAAACTTATTGTTAAAACAAAAATTGAAGTAATGTTAAGTTACAAGATTATTAGAGAAAGTCACAGCCCATTTGCAGCAGCAATTGTAATGGTTCCCAAAAAAGATGGAGAAATGCGTATGTGTATTGACTATAGGGCATTAAACGAAATAACCGTTAAAGACAAATATCCATTACCAAGAATTGACGACACGGTAGCCGGTGAAATAGGACTAAAACGAATTAGGACTGGGAGAAATAGGACTGGGAGAAATAGGACTTACTTTTTAAAACTTTTAGGATAGTCCTATTTCTCCATGCCATCAGTCCTGTTTCTCCATGCCATCGGTGCTATTTCTCCTTAGAAATAGTCCTATTTATTTTATTTTGTTCCATTAGGAACGATATGCCTCCAATCCTGTAGCCAACATTGCGTAAGAGCGTCGGGTTATATTCATTTCCCTTTGTAAAAAGCCGATGGTGTTAACTCATTACTTAAACGGTTTACCAAACATTTATCTTTTATCCTATTTTAATTTAAATTGCAGGGGACCATGAAATATATTATATCTAATACAGTTCATTTAATAAAATACTACAACGGCCACACCAGAAATATTTATTACATTTTTCTTACTTCTTAGTGCATAAATAACTTTTCCAGTTGCAGTAATGTTGTACTTGCTCATACAACTATCAGCAACGAATAACAAGCAAGTCTTACCATATTGGTAGCGCTCTAAGCTGTGATATGGTAGTCCTGTTTTCTATTCTACGTGGTTACATTTCTTCTGAGGTTTTTAATAATTATTCTATGAAAGAATGTTTGGGTAGAAAACAATTACTGGTGTTTAGGGTAATACTACTGAAATGGCAAATAATGGTAGTTCTGACTTCCCAATTTTCACATGCGGGTTCAGCATTTCAGCCAGTCAATATTTAGATCTTCATGGTGTATGTTGTCGTTCGTGCTTCGAATGTGCCGTGAATGTGCTGTGAATGTGCCGTGAATGTGCCGTGGATGGAGTTTGTGGATATGGCTGCTTTCCCTGCCTAATCATCTGTTGTTCGTGTCCAGCGGCCTGCCCAGTTCCTGCCCAGCTGCAGATTGTTTCTAAGGAGTCGCAAACCGTAAGTAGGCTACATCTTTTATTTCACTAGTGCTGAGCCGTACCCGGACACATTGTATCAGGCTCGGAACGGATAGGCAACGGTTCGAGTGCTGGCATTGTTAATTTAAGTATAAGGGCATTGAGACTTCAATGGGCCTCAATGGGCACAGGTATCGGGATTGGTTTCACAGTGTCGTCGTGAAACCAATTGTCTGACCCAGGTCAGTGGACCTTCAGTTAGATAGATATCTTAGTCGGACCGTAGGCCGACTAGGATTAGAAATACTTACGATAGTTATTAAATTATATCTGCAAATTATGGGTATGCTACCTAACTTTACTTCACGTCACTTAATGCTTTTACGCATTCTTTTTATTGTGGTTCAACTGAACTTTGATTATGTTTTACAAATTTATTTTTTTTTCTTCTTTGTAGGTTTTGCCTGGCAATTTTTTTACAGTTTACTCAGGTCGATTTAACGTATGTTTTATTTCTTAAGTTCTTTTTTTGCCTTTTTCATTAATTTTATTTTTCTTTTTTCATAGGGAGCTTTGATCAACGAAGTTTTAAACCGTTCTTCCGGCCGATTGAAAGCTTTTGCTTTCTCTTATCATTCGTTTGGTAAATGGTTGGATGGACTTAAACATACAAGGTAAATTGATTTATAGTTATATGGAGTACATTGGTATAATTATTGCAATTTTTTTTTAGAACAATCATCTTCTCGGGAATTGGTGCCACGAACCAAAACCATCAATCGGCACATTAGTCGTCGCTTGTACAACAAGTATTATCGTAATAATACAACCATAGTGTTGCCTTTTTCAGAACGGCTTGGCACCAGTGGAAATTGCAGCCAAAGTGCTGGCAATCCATAAAGTGCCTGCGGACAGCCGTAAATATAGCACGTTCGAAATCGGTCACGACCCGCTGGGCTCTAGGAAGGGGGATTATATCCTATAACAATATAAGATTAATTATTTTTACATAACAAACTATTTGTAGATGAGATAGTATCTATACCTTTATCTTCTCGAAGACAGCGCTATAGTCGGCTGCTCTTCTCCTGGTTATGCAGCAAAACAATAAGGGTACTTGTTTTATTTCATTCTTGTCGTTTTTGATGAACCCATTGATCGTGAAGAGCTATATAGAGAGAAATAGGTTATAGTTAAACTTGATTACATTATCAAGATAATTAAACGCACCTGTTTGATGGGTTCATCAACAAAATAGAATGTTGCGTCCATAAACCATGTCTTGCAGTCTTCTAGTTGGCGCTTCATGGTAGGGGTAAAGAACAGAAGGTGCCGGGCACGGTCTTGGGCCGTTCCAGCAAAGATGGCGCCCTGATACCAGTCGGGTGGGAAGAAATTCTCCACTACAGGAAAGAAAGGGTCATCTTTCCTGGGATTGGCGGGCATAACCTTCGCTCTTTTGTAACTGGAATATAAACTTTAATCGTTAACCATAATCATGATATAATTTATTTATTTAATGTACCGTAAACGACGAGTGGCCAAATCAACATCCGGAATGTGTCTTCCTTCTATGGACTTGCGTTTCTTCAATTCGGCAAATAAGATCTCCCTGGGGTCCGTAAACTGTTGATCGACGCAGGCTTTCTTCGATTCTCTAAAGATGCCAACCTATGTATAAATATTACAAGTTACACATTTAGAAACTCAAATTAATTTTTTCTAAAAACACTTACCCTTTTCTGGTTTCCAATGTCTGGTGGGTGATTGTGGGTGTTCTCTTGATCGTGGGGAACAAGGGTGAAGTCAGCATTATCGTAATTAAGCCAACAATCCAAAAGGGGAGTTTTCTTTTGTTTCACGATAGCTTTACATGGGTTTCCGGAAGGTCGGGAGGTACAGCGCCATGTATATGTGCTCTTATTGATGGCTTTTTTGCTGAAGCAAAATCCTATAGTAAGAAAGAAATTCCTCTTTAGTCTTATTCAATTAGCACTTATATTCGAATTATTACCTAATCCATCAGTAAGCTTATGGAGTCCCTTGTTCGTTCCCTCGTCATGAATCTTGTAGGATGGCTCCGTCGGTTCCTCATACGATGATTGCTAACAAAAACGTTTAGTTAATAAAATACTAAGACATGTTGCGATAAAAAAGAAATATATACCTCCATTGTCGATTCGCTGGGTTCGGCAAATGTGTTGCCTACGTCGGAAGGGTCGAAAATGCTCCTTGGCTTCAGCAATCTCTTAGGACGACCACCTTCAGCACCAGCAACAGCAATAACAGCTACATCGCCTTTTGATCCCCCAGCTACTGCACCATCAACATCCGCTACATCTTCGGTGGAACCTTGGACTGCACTACCACTAGAACACATGGCGCACCAATAAAAGTTGCTGAACTCCTTCCATGAAGGCGAAACACCCTTATGGAAGGTAACACCACAACAAAGACGATGGACAGGAACATGGCAGCCTAGGCAAACGCAGAATTGCTTCCGGCCGATAACATGGATTTGCATCCCGAACATTGAAAGCGAGCTGAAGACATGGTAATGGTAAGTGCTAGATCGAAGTCTAAGACGAACTATTAAAGTTGTATGGTATTATTGTATCCATATATATAGTCGGCCAAAAAGGGGAGGAGCCAAACGCTATTACACCTCTCGGCAAATAGGAAGGAAGCACTTCTTGCTGTTGCGATGAGTGAAGATTACCTGGATTTACGTAAACCTTTTCTTTCAATTCGCCGCAGGCAAGCGTCATCAGCTTCCGGGATACAAGGTCGTATGGAGTAGTCATTAAATGTGTCGAAGATCCTGACCTTCCTAAATCTTTGCTTTCGATTCGCCGCCGGCAACAATCTTCGACCTCTTCGTCTTTAGCACCCATAAGTCTTAATCTGCTAAAGCCGATGGTCTTTTACTTCTGCAAATCTCTTCTTTCTATTCGCCGCCGGCAACCATCTTCAACTTCCTTGGCTTTAGCACCCATAAATCTTCTTCATCAATTTTATTTCAATGCCAGTATAAATATTAACTTAATCCTTTGGCATACGTCACTTGATGAGTAATGCTATGTCATGCTTGCTAAGAATCCTCTTCTCGGTAAAGGAGTTGAGGAATTGTTAAAATGTTAAATTACAAATAATTTATTTTTCGACCATCTACCATCTTTTCTCTCATCCATTCTCTTGTATCTCAACAGTTCTTCTTCCTCCTGGTGAGGAACTAGATTTCATACAGGCGAAGATTCATTAACATTCTTTAACGATTCATAGTTAACTTAACCGCAAATGTTATTAAAAACCTCAGAAGAAATGCAACCACGGGGAATCGAACACAGGACTACCCACGTCACAGCTTAGAGTGCTACCGATGTGGTAGGACTTGATTGGTTATCATTGCTGATAGTTGTATGAGCAAGTACAACAATGACTGCAACTGGAAAATTTATTTATGCACCAAAAAGTAAGAAAAATGTAATAAATATTTCTGGTGTGGCCGAAGTAGTATTTTATTAAATGAACTATATTAGATATAACATATTTCATGGTCCCCTGCCATTTAAATTAAAATAGGATAAAAGATAAATGTTTGGTGAACCATTTAAGTAATGAGATAACACCATCAGCTTTTTACAAAGGGAAATGGATATGTTGCCTACCGGATTGGAGGCATATCGTTCCTATTGAAACAAAATAAAATAAATAGGAAAATTTCTAAGGAGAAAATGGACCCATGGCATGGAGAAATAGGACGGAAATTTTCAGTCCTATTTCTCCAGTCCTATTTCGTTTCAGTCCTATTTCACTGCCAATCGACGACACCATTGATGCATTGAGCGGATCAGTTTACTTCTCAACATTGGACTTACTAAGCGGCTACTGGCAAATCGAGATAGAAGAATGCGACAACCACAAAACAGCCTTCATCTGTGAATTTGGACAACACGAATTTAATAGAATGCCATTTGGTTGAACAAATGCACCAAGCACTTTTCAAAAAGCAATGAATAACAGTCTTGAATACATATAATAATCTTGAAGACAGTATTGTTCAAATTCGTATTGGTTTATCTGGATGACATCATAGTATTCAGTAATAACATTACGGAACATGTGACACATCTGGAAACAGTGTTCAAGCTTCTTAAAGACGCAGGAGTTAAAAAGAAAGAAATGTGAATTTTTCAAAGAAGAGTTAGATTATAGTATACATTGTCTGACCAATGACAGCGCTAACGAGAAAATCAACCGAGTGAAAATTGGGAGAGGAACAAAGGGACGCCTTTGACTGTATCAAGAACTGTCTCATAGCCAGACCTATCCTAAATTATCCAGATTTCAAGCGCGAATTTATCATCTACACAGGTGCTTCAGGATACAGAATAGGAGCAGTCTTGGCTCAGATACCGACTCTACCTCAATCAGCGGATTCAGCGTAGTCCGACATACAGAAATCCCGTGAATTGGACAGCGCGGAAGTCGTCATAGCGTATAGCTCTAAACATCTGAACGATCGCGAGGCCAAGTAGTCAACCACAGAGCAAGAGGCTTACGCAATCATCCACGCAATCGACGTGTTTAGAACATATTTATACGGACGAAGATTTCCGTATTTACCGATCATAGACCTTTAGAATGGCTGATGAGCAAAACAGAACCCGCAGGAAGATTAGCTAGATGGGAACTCAAACTACAAGAATTTGACATCGCCATTTGGTACCGGCCTGGGAAGTCGCACCCAAATGCTGACACCCTAAGCCGTATTCCCATAGTGCCACTAGCACGAATAGAGACAATGGCAACGGAAAGGGAAAATCTCATGAGAGAGCTTGCAAGTATCCGAAAGGAAAGCGAAAGACTAAAGAAACAATTAAAGATCGAAAAATTGAAAGGACAGGAACACATTGAGATAGAAAATGAAAGTCTTCAAGAGGAAAGCGAAAGTTTCAAGAGAGAAAGCCTTCAAAATTAAAGCAAAAGTTTTGAGAAGGAAAACGTAAACATTGAGAGGGAAAGTGAAAGGGAAAGTATAAGGTCTTTGGAAGAAATCAGATGGATAGAACTACAGAAAGCAGATAAACATTGCCAAAAATTTATGAAGCAAATACAAGAAGGTAGCCAGAAAAGTAAAAATAGCACATTCAAGAGCAAATTTATAATCAATGAAAAAGGTCTATTAACAGATAGGCAAGGATAATTAGTAGTCCCTATACTGTTAATCACAGAAATTTTACGGGCAAACCATGGTCACATGTCAGCAGGACATTTAGGAATCGAAAAAACGGTGGCCAAACTTCAAAAGGAATATTTCTTTCCACACATGCGACAAATTGTAAAAGAACGCATCAAAAATTGCATAAAATGCGCAACACAGTAAAGCACCATTGCAGCCTATGCCCCCAGCCGAAAGGGTGTGGAGAGCCTTGCAATGGATATTGTGGGTCCAGTTCAAGAAAGCGTAAAGGGACATTTTTACGCCAGTCGTTTCATTTTTACAGTACCAATGAGAGATCAAACTGCCCAAACAATTACTAAGGTCTTGGTTAATGATATTTTTACCAAATATGAATCCCCGGAAGTCTTCCTAAGAGATCAAGGGACTAAGTTCCTGTCGACCATAATCCAAGAAATTAGCAAATTATTCAAAATCAAACAAATCAGAACAACAGCATACCATCCCCAAACAGATGGATTAGTAGAACAGACCCCTATGTGGCATTAGCTTATTACGTGTTAGTAGCGTTAGCTTGTTACGTGACGGACGAACCCGAAAATTGGGACAAATATCTTCCATTCGTCACATTTGCTTACAACACAGCAAAACAATCGACACTGCAACAAAGCCCATTCTTCCTATTCTTCGGAAGACAACCAGTGCTCCCAAACGACATCAAAATAGATAGACGGTACAAAACATACGAAGACACCAGTGTAATGTATTCACATCAATGAAAGAAGGCTCAGCAACTAGCGAAGGAACACCTATTTCGGGCGCAGACAAAACAAAAAAGATATTACGACAAACGAACAAAAGCAATCAAATACAACTTCGGTGACTTTGTACTACTAAAAGCTCCACCAACTGCCGGTAAATTCATCAACAGATGGAATGGACCATTCAAAATCATCATAAGTTTCTCAGATCTCACTTACGAGATTCAACACGCCAACAACGAAAAACTAAATCGGTTGTACACGTCAACCAACTAAAACTGTACGTCCCAGGAAACCTAGTAACAGAAGGAACATCATATGAGCCAAACCAACCGAAAAATGAAACAATACGACGAGGACCAGGAAGGCCAAGAAAACACTTCAGTAACAACGAAAGACCGCTTCCTCCTAGAACGCGTATACTTCGAGCAACGGAAAAGGAGTCTTATATCATCATTGCACCAAATATTCCCTGTCCCATACCAAATAATCCTGCGAAGACTAGAATGACGAATCCACGATACAACTTACGGCAACGCCACCAAGAATCGAGATTCTAAAAACCTTCAAATTTTCTTTTTCACAGATGGAACAGATGCTATTATTCATCTACTTACTCACCATCATTCCATCCGCGTATCCCATTTATTCAACCGTATGCGACTGTTACAACGTAAAGACCAGAGGAATTTTAGATATAGAAGCACCATATTACTGCAACAACAAGGAAACAGTTACAGCACACTTATCCAGAATACCCACTTTGTACACTTTAAAAACAACGCAGAAACCAGCAGCTTCTTGGAAAGGCTTGTCATGCAAACAATGGATAAAAACGAAGAAAATAACAGGATCATTTTGGATGGGATCCTTCGACACAATATATTCACAAGAAACTAAACTAATAACTCCACTGGAATGCTGGAAAATGGTGAACGACAATAAGTGTGGCGATAACAACATGCAGACAGGACCATTGGGCCTGAGTTTCACAGCCACACCGACGGGCGAAGGGAAATGGTATGCCATAAAAGAATACCATACCCTCAACTGTATAGCGGAACAAATCACGCTACGACAGGAAAAACCGAATTGAAAGACCTTTTGGATCGTTGAATACCACCCAACAGGAAGGACACGGAAACTACAAGGAAACTGTACGAAATGTTCAAAACAACTATACATACATACCTACGGAATACTCACCTGGATACATCAGTGTGCAAGGATTATAGAGAACTCTAATTATCCAAGCGAAAACGATCCGTTCAGTAAGAAGTTAATTCTTGCTAAACACTCCTCTCGAAGATTCTGACAATGGTAAACGTCTATACAGCCTTTCGTATGCCTGGGGATCAATAAGAATGGGATATCAACAAGCAGTCAGAATCGAGGAGAAAGAACGGTTCATGATATACAACGCCACGATATACGTAACCGAAAAACCTGGAGAAAGTAATCCGATAATGGCCCTCTATCGTCTAAGCGACAGTGACCCACTGACTTCAGGATCAGAATTTGAATACATCGTCGATCAAACAATTCGACTTCAGAAAACTAATATTTGCATTACCGAAACAGAACCAGACGTCTAGTTGCAGCTACCTGTTCAGACTTTTCAACACGTTGGATCTTCGATCAGCAAAATTATCAATTAATTTCACAAGAATCGTACCTATGCATCACCTTAGGCACAGGCCAAATAATCAAACTGGCGGAATGTAGCGAAGAAGGAAGTGAATACGCCAAACAATAATGGATCTTCGAAACTGTAAACACCAATCCTGATATCCTAGAAAATTTTCCGAATACAGCATTAGCGGAAATGAAGGAAATTGAACAAGAACAACGAAGGGCAATCACAACCACAATTAATTCACCACTATTCGGAGGAATATTAAAAATTAATCACGGTAGTGGAAATATTATCTGGGACATGATTGCCTGGGGATTATGGAAAAACTGGAAAGCACCGAATGAAAAATGTCTAACACACCACGGAGTAAACAAACAAATGACATTGGAAGAATGTGACAATGAGTGACCGAGATGTCAAGAAGAACTGCGAAAACTAGTAAGCAGCAACGATCCATTAGTGCAATCACAAACTACGGTGGCCAACTGTAGCAAAGCAACGGAGGACAGCTTTTGAATATACATCTGACTTCATACAAATGGATCATTCATCAAATTCCATCAGACCGTTCAATACAAGCACCTGTATCAAAGCCAACAAAACAATGCTAGTCCTTCAAGAATGCGCTAACACTAGCTCAATCTGGGGCACCTTAAAGCACACAGAACAGCTCATGGTAACAGATAGAACTGGGTTACATTCACCTTCATCAGACAGAAAGTGTCTAACACAGAAAGTAGGTAGAGTGAGCCTGGGGCATTGTCACGGCTCCAGCTAGAAACAACATTTTAGCTTCGAGTGTCGGAATCTACACCAGCCAAAAACGCTTTCAGCGGCAGCCATCATAGCACTACACACTAAACATTCATTGGACGGGAAAACACCCCCACCTTTTCCGCCACTAATGAAAAAAGAAATCAAGAACCAATCAGAAAGGAATGAAACACTGACTCCGCCCCCTGCCACGACCACAACGGAAAAAGCCACAACATCAACAAGCACTACAACAACTACAAAGCCCACAATAAAAACAACATTGGGAACAACGACAAAAACAACGGTAAAAGCTACGACTACAAATAGGCCAGTTACAAACACAGCAGCCAACAAGCCCACGACAACGCATAAAACTACAACTAAACCAGTATGACATCAACTTCAACAAAGCCCCTTCAATTACAAAGCCAATAATCACGTCAACAAGCACTAAACAAACCACCACTACTAGAACTACGACAACTGCTAAAGTAATTTCAACTTTAACAACCACTACAACTACTAAACCTACATCAACAACAACAACGCCCACTACGACAAGATCCACAACAACGACGACAACGACGACGCGCCAACCAATCTCAACTACGTAAATTACGACGACAGTGAAAGAAAGTCCGAGGACCCCACAATCATCAACACAGACCGTCACAATAACCCTATTAGCTACAACAGAAACAACATCTACAACAGAAGAAAATCAAATTCAGGCCATAGAGGAAAATAATATTCAAAGTTTACCACCAGCAGAGTCCCTGTTAATGGATTAGAAAACTTAAGATTCATTAATTGGTATATAAATGTGGAATTCAACCGTTTTTTACTTACGAAGGAAAGAACTGTACGATCGGAACAGATGGATGGTCAATTCATCCGTACTCCGGATACGGCAGAAACCTAGCATTTGAATGGAATTTGGAATTTGAAGAACTTCATATTGATGATTTCGACTTCTCACTGAAAAGCCATCCAGCACACGAAATAATGGAGATGGAACTATTGAATATCCTGAATGACCTAGTAGGCAGAATGCAAGAAAGAAATTCGAATTCTGTTGGAGATATAGTGATGTCAGAACAATAAGAAAATCAAATGGGTCATATGTTCTCATGGTTCGACAAATTGAAAATAATCAGCCTATCAGTGATTGGATTCGTACTCTTCCTAGTATGCCTACGAATCTTCATTGTGTACAATCCTTTTCCGAAGATCAAAGAACGCATTCGCAGAAGCCGAAAAACGAAAAGATACAACGACAGCAAAGAAGAGGAAGAACATAAACTGACCTCGATGATACCGGCACAAGAACCAACTTATCATCCAGACATGGTTATCGAACAACCATTCATAAGAACGTCCGCTCCTGCACCGCTGACAGAAGAAAGACATGGTCAAATACGCCCCCAACGACCAAGCGCACCAATTAGCCTACAGTAATCTACCCAACTATCGACGAAACTGAACCACCCAAACGATTTACAGGAAAAACACTACACGCACTTACGTCGTCGGGTATGGCATGGTTTGGGAAGATCTATGCCGTTGCATACCAGAAACAGACAATACTAAATCCACCAAGAAATAAAGCCTTAAGATCACACTAACGAAAAAAATATATATATAAAAAGAAATAAAATTTTTTACTCACCCCAACTTCAAGCTAAGCAAACAATTGATAAATACTACCTATTAACCATAACCATTATAGTAACCATTAACCAATTAATTAGTACCCCTCCAGTAACTAACGCACTTACCATTACCCATCAATTTGAAACTTCATCAATTACTTTGATTATTCATCAATTCCATCAATTTGAAAAAAAAACAGCTAACAAATAAATTCAGATAAAAAATTTGCATTCAAGACTAACACAACTAACCACAAAGAAAAACAAAAAAAAACAAAAAAGAACGACACAAAATCAAAAACAGAAACAAAAACAAAAATACAAGGAAAAACAAAGAAAAGAAAAGTTAGCCGTCCGAAGAATCGCGCTCAGGAAGAGGGTCACCATAAAGAAGAGAATTGCAGATCTGAGCTACGTGTGTTATGGCCAGGCGATCATCATGCTCTTCTTGGAGATTGTAAAGTTTCGTAACCTCGTGTATTTGCAGTAAGTTACCGAAACAACTCTGAATTACAAGTTACAAATATGCAGTATTTATACTACTACAGAACACAAATTATCAAGGTAAAGTAGGAGGTGATGCGTTCACTTTCACTTGTGAAACGCTTGAGGGATGTAAGAGGTGTGGCTTCCTTGGTTAGCCTTTGGGATCGTTACATCCTTCCCCTCTTCGATAAAAAGAATTGGTCCTCCAATTTGTGTTTTCCGTCACCGACTACAGTTGCTGCTATGCGTGAATAATATAACTTAACCTAAAATAATAAATAAAAATAAAATAATAATTACTAAAATTTAAGAAAAAGAGTTGCATGTGATTTTAATAAAGTTGCTGGTGTTGTCTTCTTTCTTTTCGTCTTTTATTCTTGCTTTTCTTTCGCCCCGGTATTTCGGCTTTGTTGGTTATGTCTTGTTCGTTTTCCTCGCGGCGGTATTATAGTTGTTCTCTTCTTCCAGTCTTTGTCAGGAAACTACCTTGTGTTTTTGTTCCCATTCTTGGAATATGGCTTGCACACCTTTACTGCATGCGTCCATTCATGGAAGTCTCTTATTCTTGTGTCTGCTCCGTGTAGAAGTAATACCTCAATCATATCAAGTAGGTTAAATCCGACTGCAATGTGTAGGGCGGTTGTGCCTGGTTCATCTTGTTGGTTGATGTTGATGATTGTTTTTGCACAAATTTGGACGGCAAGATCCTCCAGGCCATACATGGCTAGATAGTGCAAAACGGTTCTGCCATCTGGTCTTGCAATATTGATATTTGTTTATGTCCATATCAACTTCACACATTTTTCGTTTTCGTGTGAAATCGCCAACATTAAAGAAGTTTCTCCACTTGCGTTGCGAGCTGTAACTTCGCATTTGTTATGCTTCAGGATCCGTAGTAATAGTAAATCATTTTCGGCTGCTGCGGTATGACCAATTGTCTTTCCGTGATATAGTAATTCTGGGTTCGCTACGAAGGATAGTAGGAGTTCTGTAATGTCGTACCTACTTCTACGTACGCTTGTGTGGAGTAGCGTATGTTCTTCCTCGTATCTTTCATTGAGGAATGTGGCCATCTTCTGTCTTGGCCAACCCTATTG
The DNA here is from genome assembly GCF_022539665.2 of Daphnia carinata. Classification (NCBI taxonomy): domain Eukaryota; kingdom Metazoa; phylum Arthropoda; class Branchiopoda; order Diplostraca; family Daphniidae; genus Daphnia; species Daphnia carinata. The sequence continues at coordinate 152,453 of NC_081334.1, forward strand.
CGTTTTTAATTTATTTTGGATGCACCTTCTTATTGCCTGTATTGGAACTCCCATCATCGTTAAGGAAAGTTTACCCTCTTCTAAATCTATCATGGCTTGTCTTCGCAGTTAGATTTTTTCTGCTCGGGCTGCTGATACGGATGCTATCGTTTTCATCCGACAGTTTTTACATTTTTCTGTTCCCCTCTGTTGGTTGTCCGGCTTGTTGCGTTTTTTGGGGGGTTCACACTGAAGACAGTCGTCGCTGTCATATCCTATTGCAGTTACATGTTTTCTGCTCGGGCTGCTGATACGGATGCTATCGTTTTCATCCGACAGTTTTTACATTTTTCTGTTCCCCTCTGTTGGTTGTCCGGCTTGTTGCGTTTTTTGGGGAGTTCACACTGAAGACAGTCGTCGCTGTCATATCCTATTGTAAACTCGACACTGTAATCACTTTCCACATCGGGTGCTATTCCACTATACGCCATTGGTGATTTCTCGTTTTCGTCTTCACTTGACTCACTCCGTTCATCCAGTTTTTCTCCATTTCCGAAAACGTCGTGCATTTCTGTTTCTATTCCGTTGAATCCCATTTACCTTCTTAATTGCAGGTTTTCACTCGCACTCTTCACACTCTGTTTTGCTTTGCAGTCCCACTGACTATCTTCACTTTCGGTATCACTAATAGTGATTAGCTCGTATACTCTCTTCGTCTTTAGGGAGATAATGGTTACTTCGTTTTTTGTAAACTTGGGCAGTGAAGTTATTGGCCATTTTGAGATGAGTTGTTGGTTTGTGATGCACACTTTGTTTTTGCGAAACTTTGCAGGAGTTATGCCGTTGAGACACTGGGTAGAATTTAGTTTTTGCATTTTGCAAAAACTTGCTTGTTCTAAGTGTTACAAGTTTTATACCTCATAACAGTGTCCTGTCATGGACCACCACCTCGTGTCCCGATTTCATCCCCCTCAATAGATGGCCAACGGGAAAGTAGGCGACGGGTTGTCTGCTCGCAGTAACGCAGGGCAGTCTGTAATCTCGCCGTCTACTGTGTGGTTAAAAGAAGGAGCTTCGCGTTATTGCTGGCTTCCCTTCGCGAACTTGTGTGAAATTGTGTTAAGTGTTCCCCTGACTAATACACTTCGTCTTGTGTGAGCTTTGGAATTAACCATGTATATTTTCGTCTACGCGTCTACTCGTACTCGCTGTCCAGGCTTCTGGGTCCAACGCCGGCTACATCCGTAACAATTGGTATCAGAAGAGGGATCGAGGAGGATTGAAGATCGAGGATATTCATCTCCGCCAGGCCATCGAACAACTTTTTTTTAAGTTGCCTGGAACGGACCCGCGTGCCGCCCACGCGAGAAGGAAATTTTCGCGTACCTGGCCGCCGCCATTGTGGATCGTCCTTACCTGCGCAAAAGGGGATTGGATCCCATCCCGCCGCGACGTCTTTGTTGAAGGATGGAGGAACGGTACAGGCAAGTATCGCAACCCTTCCTACCTATAGCGTAGGCTAATAAATATACAATTCCCAACACGTTTTTTTTTCTCGGATTTTGAATTGAATTTGAATTGTTTTGTTTGTGCTCTATTAGCTCTCCCTCATTTGCGTTTGTAATTGTTTCCCTTTCTTTTTTTTGGCGCTTCACACGCTTTTTTTTGGCACGTGTGATATTTTTTTATCTTTTTCCTTAGCGATCGGATTTACGGTGCGGAAAAGTTTATTTTTTCTTTTCCACTTTTTTTCGCGCGGACAAGGAAAAGATTTTTGTTTGCGAATTACGCTGTGAGACCTCGCTCGGCTTCCCACTTTTCCTTTTTTGGTTTTCACGGCGTTTTGTGTTTTTTTTTGTGATTTCTTTTTTTTCCTCTCACCCACAGAGGATATTTTTTTGTGGTACTTTTTTGTGGTGTTACGCTTTTTTTGGCTCGCCATTTTGGTTGCGTTCAAGAACTTTTTTTTTTTTTGGATTTTGCTTTGTTTTGCTGACCTTCTGATCTTGGTCGAGGTTTCTTAGAAGGTACGTACTTATTTGTTTTTTTTTCTCTGCTCCTTTGTTTTGTTTTTTTTTCTCATTTTTGGGCCTTCTTTTTGTTTTCTTGGTCTTTCGCGCTTGTTTTTCTTTTTTTCTTTTTTTTGGTATTTTCGTATTTTCGTACGGTTGGTTCTGCATGTCGGATTTGAATCCCGACGTCCCAGATCCCTTTTTTGGCTTAGAACCACAGTACTACCTGCGGAATCAGAGGAGAAAAGCTCGTCAAACAACAGCAAGAGCACGTATTGTTCGTCCGGTGCCGCGTTTACCTGCGACGAAAACGAGCTGTCCGAACTTGGAGTTTGTACTGGCGGCAGAAGCATCTCCACCAACAGACATGGCAGACAATAACGAGCTAATTGTGGCATTGAATAGGTTTGCTGAAGTAGCAACGGCTGACGGTGCGGCGAGGCAAAATCAGGTTGCCCAAATCGTCGAAATTATTAACGTGCAACAACAACAGAACAACGAAGCTATCCAAGCACTTGCTGCCGCTTTGCCAGCTGCCCAGACAGTCCGTCCGTCGACGATTGCTGTCAATTCTATACCATGCTTCTCGGGTGCTGTTGGTGAAGATGCGCAAGGGTTTATTGACCATGTGGAACGCGTTGGTGGGTTAGAGGGTTGACAGAGGAGAATCGACTTTTGGTTGCTGTGGCACGTCTCGAGGGCACTGCCTGCCAATGGCACGTTCAAACGGGACACCATCACGCTACCTGGGCTATTCGGTCAGCCGCACTAGTGACAAACTTTGCTCGAGCGCTTTCGTTTTTGGAGTGGAGTTCGCTCGTAGAGTCTAGGGTACAAAAACCAGGGGAATCTTGCCTTGAATACGCGTTGGACAATCGACGATTGTGCTTTCGTTTTCCCGTCCCGTTACCGGAGACTGACGTCATCAAGATGTTGCTGAGAGGTCTCGCGAACCCCATTCACGTCGCAGCCCTAACTTCGCTCTTACCGGTAGACTTTATGGCCTTCTTGACGCGACTCAGAGACTTAGAGCAACTTGGGTTAACTTCTCCAGTGCCCAGCGTGCCAGCATCTACATATGCGCCGCTTTTACAATCAAAGCCTCCTGTTTTAACAACCCCTCCGTCATCTGTACCTGCGCCAGCAACATAGGATTTAGCCACACTCTTTTAAGTTTCACCGCGGGATTTCAGGTGTGGAACACCTACCCCCGAAGGGGTAGGTGTGTCGGACTGTATTAATTGAAAGGGTAGGTATGTCGGACTGTATTAATCATAGGGGTAGGTGTGTCGAACTGTATTAATCGAAAGGGTAGATATGTCGGACTGTATTAATCAAAGGGGTAGGTGTGTCGGACTGTATTAATCGAAAGGGGAGGTATGTCGGACTGTATTAATCAAGGGGGTAGGTGTGTCAGACTGTATAAATCGAAATGGTAGGTACGTCGATCAGTGTTCAGCGAAGGGGTAGGTTTGTCGGTCTCAGTTAAACAAATGGGTAGACTAGACGGCTTTTTTAAATTAAATTTTTGAAGGGGTAGCTGTGACGGGAGCGTTTTAAAATTTTTTATTGGGTACATATATCGGGGTAGCTTTGACGGGAGATGTTTTTCCATTTTCTGTAAGGGTAGGTCTGTCGGGGTAGGTTTGTCGTTTTTGGGGGTACGTCTGTCGAAACCTCTATTTACTTCGGGTGGTACCACTGTCTCTATCCCGTGGAAAAGATGGGATTGTTTTCCCGTCCAATGACTGCTGAGTATGTAGTGCTATGATGGCCGCCGCTGATAGCGTCCTTGGCTGGTGTGGATTCCGATACTCAAAGCTAAAGTGTTGTTTCTGGCTGGAGCCGTGACAATGCCTCAGGCTTACTCGTTCTACTCTTTGCGTTAGACACTTTCTATCTGATGCAGGTGAATGTGACCCAGTTCTGTCTGTTGCCGTGGAACGTCTAGAGCGGCTACATTGCTGAATGGAACGTCTTCGCTTGGATAGTTGGAGTTCTCTTTAGTCCTTGCACACTGATGTATCCAGGTTGGTATTCTGTAGGTATGTATTTATAGTAATTTTGAACATCTCGCACAGTTTTCTTGTAGTTTCTGGAGGAAAAATTAGGTACGTGAGTGGTATTCCCACAACTTGTAACCTTGTCGTGTGATGTCGCGATCTGGTTTGGTAAGGAACGAGATCTCGATCTGTAGATTGGTGTCGTAGAGACGGCTGGTGTTTTCGTGTTCCGGCATTCTTGGAAGTTCTAGGTATCCATTCCCTTTAATCAACGTTTGTGAGTATGAATTATTTGTTGTTATATCTCCCCACACAATGGTGTTTTGATTCTGGATGAAGTGTCTTTCTTGTTGGGCCCACACGGCACACCCCCTTCCTGGGATCCTCCTAAAAGGCTCTTAGCCTCCCCAGTGCATCAAACATACCGTTGAGATGTACTGAGGAGGGCCACAAGACGCTGGAAAGTTGTGGAGAAACATGCCAGTATTTTCAATTCAAGAAATTGTTGGTGATATGCTCAGGAGTGCTTTAGGAGGTCCCTCCATGAAACTAAGACTCGTGAGTTATAAAGTATCGCAAAAACATTTGGCTCAAGTAGAATTGTTAGATAATGTAAATTTTGGGGTTTACCATTTCAAATTAGAATTAAAAATTAGAAATTTAGAATTACGTAACGATAGTCAGTGTATTGGATTTTAACAAACCAAATCATCAAATCCAATCAAATCCAAATCACATCATTTGTGGATGTGGATTAAATTGGATTTTACTGCTTAGGTTAGTTAAAGTTAGCTTAGGTTAGTTTAGGTTATGTTACTCGAGAACTTTTGCTGTCTTGAATGATTTAAAGATCCAATGCAAATCCGCAAAAAATTGGATTTGCTTCGGATTTTTTTGTTTTTGCGGATTTGATTGGCCAAAATCCAATACACTGACGATAGTAGTATGAAATAGTAAAAAATTTATGAAATTTGAAAAGTTTGTTGTGACCACTATAAAGTGCAATATAAGTAATAAATAGTTCTGATTTTGCTCTAATAGTATTTTGTTAAATGAACTCTATTAAATACAATAAAGTTCATGTTCTCCTGTGATTTTAATTAAAATAGCATAGGAAAAAAAGGTTTTGTGAACCATTTAAGTAGTTAGTAAACACCATCGGTTTTTTAAAAAGGAAAATGCATATAAGCCGACGTTTTTCGCAATATTCAGCGTACCGGATTGGAGGCTCATAGTTCCATTTGGAACAATTTTTGAAAAATACTCCTATCTCTAATTAGAAATAGGGCTAATGCCTTGGGAAAATAGGGCTGACTTAAAATATTTTAAGTCAGTCCTATTTCATTGCCAATTTCAATGGAAGATCAAGCTTTTGAATTAGAATCAACTATTTCAAATAATATACTGTCCTTTAACATTCTTTTTTATTTTATTTACATTAAAATGCTTGGTTCTATAATTGGTTCTGTATTGGTCTATTCTATATGCTAATACCTTGGGAGGTTATTGGTACTACCTGAGGATGATGCAAGAGGGACTGAGGAGCCTGTGAGGCAGCTACCAGGTAACCAAAAAGAAGCTTGTAAGAGGAATCGAGGACGGTTATGGGAAAGACTGGGGAGGATAGTAGGATGCTCTGAGGAGGTACCTAGGAGCCAGTTGTGCTGTGTGGGTGTGGTATTTAACGGGCCGAAAGGGCTTTCAATTGGGTCGTCTCGTTTTTCCTGTCGTAGCGTGATTTGTTCTGCTACACAGTTGAGGGTATGGTATTCTTTTATGGCATACCATTTCCCTTCGCCCGTCGGGGTTATTGTGAAACTCAGGCCCGATGGTCCGGTCTGCATGTTGTTATGACGGCACTTCAATGTCGTTTACCATCTTCCAGCATTCAAGAGGGGTTATTAGTTTAGTTTCTTGTGAATACACCGTGCCGAAAGATCCTGTTATCTTCTTCGTTTTTGTCCATTGTCTACACGTCCATCCTTTCCAGAAGCTGCTGGGTTCTGTTTCGTCGTTAAAGTGTATGCAGTGGGTATTCTGGGTAAGTGTGCTGTATCCGTTGCTTTGTTGTTACAGTAGTATGGTGCTTCTATGTCTAAAATTCCTCTAATCTTTACGTTGTTACAGTCGCATACGGTTGAATAAATTGGATACGTGGATGGCATGATGGTGGGTAAGTGGATGAATAATAGTATCAGTTCCTTCTGTGAGAAAATAAATTTGAAGGTTTTTTAGAACTTCGATACTCCGTGGCGTTGCCGTAAGTTTTATCATTGATTTGTCATTCTAGTGTGTGCAGGTTTATTTGGTATGGGAAAGCAAACATCTGGTGCGCCGATTGTATAAGGCCTCTTCTGTTGCTCGAAGTATACGCGTTCTAGGGGTAAGCTGTCTTTGGTTGTTATTGAAGTGTTTTCTTGGCCTTCCTGGTCCTCGTCGTACTGTTTCAGTTTGCGGTTAATTTGTGGCGTGTGAGGTTTCTTCTGCTTTTAAGTTTCTTGGTGCGTAAAGCTTTCGGCGACTGACGTGCACTACTGATTTTAGCTTTTCGTTGTTGTCGTTTTGGATCTCGTAGGTGATGTCTGAAAAACTTTTGGTTATTTCGAATTGTCCATTCCATCGGTTGATGAATTTTTCCAGCGGTCGGTGGGGCTTTCAATAGCACCAAGTCACCAATGATGTATTTGATTGTTTTTGTCCCTTTGTCGTAGTGTCTTTTTTGTTTTGTTTGTGCCCGGAATAGGTGTTTTTTCGCCAGTTGCTGCGCCTTCTTCCCCTGATGTGAGTACATTACACTGGTGTCTTTGTATGTTTTGTACCGTCTGTCGCTTTTGATGTCATTGGTGAGTACTGGTTGTCCTCCGGGACTTCAGGGATCCATATTTGGTAAAAATATCATTAACCAAGGCTCTAGCAATTGTTTGGGCAGTTTGATCTTTCATTGGTACTGTAAAAACGAAACGACTGGCAGAATCTGATAAGACTAAAATATACCTATATCCCTTTGCGCTTTCTTGATTTGGACCCACAATATCCATCGCAAGTCTCTCCCATACCCTTTCGGCTGGGGGCATAGGCTGCAATGGCGCTTCACTTCCTCCCACAGCTTTGCATTTTACGCAATTTTTATGCAATTTTTGATGTGTTCTGTTACAATTTGTCGCATGTGTGGAAAGAAGTATTGCTTTTGATGTCTTGCTACGGTTTTTTCGATTCCAAAATGTCCTGCTAACATGTGCTCATGATTTTCATATAATATTCCTCTAATTTTCTGAATGGGTACTACTAATCTTCCTTGGCTATCTGTTAATAGACCTGTTTCGTTGATTTAAAATTTGCTCTTAAATCTGCTATTTTAACTTTTCTGGCTATCTGCATTTTCTTCTATTTTTGTTCTTTGTATTTTCTTTTCTTGTATTTTTTTCATTAATTTTTGGCAATGTTTATCAGCTTGCTGTAGTTCTATCCAACTGATTTCTTCCAAAAACCTTTTACTTTTACTTTCACTTTCCCTCTCAAGTTTTACGTTTTCGCTCTCGAAACTTTCGCTTTCCTTTTGAAGACTTTCATTTTCCCTCTCAAGGCGTTCCTGTTTTTTCTTTAAGCTTTCACTTTCTTTTTGAAGACCTTCAAGCTCTCTCGTGAGGATTTCTTTTTCCCTTGCCCTTCCCACACAGCACAACTGGCTCCTAGGTACCTCATCAGAGCATCCTGCTATCCTCCCCAGTCTTTCCCATAACCGTCCTCGATTCCTCTTACAAGCTACTTTTTGGTTACCTGGTAGCTGCCTCACAGGCTCCTCAGTCCCTCTTGCATCATCCTCAGGTAGTACCAATAACCTCCCAAGGTATTAGCATATAGAATAGAACCAATACAGAACCAATTATAGAACCAAGCATTTTAATGTAAATAAAATAAAAAAGAATGTTAAAGGACAGTATATTATTTGAAATAGTTGATTCTAATTCAAAAGCTTGATCTTCCATTGACATTGGCAATTAAATAGGACTGACTTAAAATATTTTAGGTCAGCCCTATTTTACCAAGGCATTAGCCCTATTTCTAATTAGAGATAGGAGTATTTTTCAAAAATTGTTCCGAATGGAACTATAAGCCTCCAATCCGGTACGCAAAATATTGCGAAAAAAAGTCGGCTTATATTCGTTTTCCTTTTTAAAACACCGATAGTGTTTAGTAACTACTTAAATGGTTCACAAAACCTTTTTTTCCTATGCTATTTTAATTAAAATTACAGGAGAACATGAACTATATTGTATTTAATAGAGTTCATTTAACAAAATACTATTAGAGCAAAATCAGACTATTTATTACTTATATTGCACCTTATAGTGGTCACAACAAACTTTTCAAATTTCATAAATTTTTTACTATTTCATACTACTATTGTTACGTAATTCTAAATTTCTAATTTTTAATTCTAATTTGAAATGGTAAACCCCAAAATTTACATTATCTAACAATTCTACTTGAACCAAATGTTTTTGCGATACTTTAAAACTCACGAGTCTTACTTTCATGGAGGGACCTCCTAAAGCACTCCTGAGCATATCACCAACAATTTCTTGAATTGAAAATACTGGCATGTTTCTCCACAACTTTCCAGCGTCTTGTGGCCCTCCTCAGTACATCTCAACGGTATGTTTGATGCGCTGGGGAGACTAAGAGCCTTTTAGGAGGTCCCCAGGAAGGGGATGTGCCGTATGGGTTGTTTCTACTCGTGTTAGCGGCACTACGGGAATACGGCTTAGGGTGTCAAAATTTCTGTGCGACTTCCCAGGCCGGTATCCAATGGCGATGTCGAATTCTTGTAATCAGAGTGCCCTTCTAGCTAATCTTCCTGCGGGTTCTGTCTAGCTCATCAGCCATTCTAAAGGTCAATGGTCGGTAAATACGGTAAATCTTCGTCCGTATACATATGTCCTAAACACGTCGATTGCGTGGATGATTGCGTAAGCCTCTTTCTCTGTGGTTGACCACTTGGCTTCGCGATCGTTCAGATGTTTAGATTTATACGCTATAACGACTTCTACGCCGTCTGATTAACGGGGTTCCTGCACGTTGGACTCCGCTGAATCCGCTGGTTGATGTCCAGTCTGTTTCTGAGCCAAGACTGCTCCTATTCCGTATCCAGAAGCATCCGTGCAGATGATAAGTTCGCGCGTGAAATCTGGATAACCTAGGATAAGTCTAGTTTTGAGACAGTTCTTCATACAGTCAAAGGCGTGCCTTTGTTCCTCCCCCATTTCCACTCGGCTGATGTTCTCGTGATCGCTGTCAGTGAGTGTGCTTTATCAGCAAAAGCCCGGATGCATTTCCTGTAATAGCTAGCCAGACCTAAAAATAAGCTCAATTCTTTTACTTTTTTGGGAGCTGGGTATTTTATGATTTCTTCTAGCTTTTTCGTACTCGGTGTTATTCCTTTTTTCGAAACAATATATCCTAAAAAATCTAACTCTTCTTTGAAAAATTCACATTTCTTTCTTTTTAGCATGTGCCTTGCGTCTTTAAGAAGCTTGACCACTGTTTCCAGATGTGTCACATGTTCTGTAATATTATTACTGAACACTATGATGTCATCGAGATAAACCAACGCGAATTTGCGATTGCAAGATGTTATTCATTGCTCTTTGAAAAGTGCTTGGTGCATATGTTAAACCAAATGGCATTCTATTAAATTCTTATTGTCCAAATTCACAGATGAAGGGGGTTTTGTGCTTGTCGCTTTCTTCTATCTCGATTTTCTAGTAGCCGCTCAGTAAGTCGAATGTTGAGAAGTAAACTGATCCGCTCAATGCATCGATGGTGTTGTCATTTCTTGGTAAAGGATATTTATCTTTGATGGTTATTTTGTTCAATGCCCTATAGTCAATACATAAACGCCTTTTCCATCTTTTTTTGGGTACCATTACTATTGCTGCTGCAAATGGGCTGTGACTTTCCCTAATAATCTTGTTACTCAACATTACTGCAATTTTTGTTTTGACAATGAGTTTTAATGCTTTTGGTGTCCTGCGCAATCGTTGAGTTAATGTATCCTATGTTGATGGTATGCCTTACATCAGTTGCTAGACCCAAATCTGATTCCTGTTCTGCGAATAGGGTTTCGTGTTTTTTCAATAGGATTTTGGTTTTTAATGCGTATCTCATCAGCGACGTAGGTCGTTTCACCTTCTTGGGTTGTTTTAATTCGTTTGGATTTCTTGTTATTGTCTGATTGGGAGAAAGATTCTAAGCTGCGATAATCTGTTTCTGTAAGGTCGTTGTTGTCGTTATTCTCTTTTGCATTTTCTGGGAGGAGTGGAATATGGATGCCTGCTTTGCCAAATGCTAGACTGTATATAGGATGTGTGTTTTTTTCCAAAGTTGTGTTCTATCTTAAAATGGTCGTAACTGATCTGTCTGTCCCTGGTTTTAATTTTTAAATTGTTGCTTGATAAAAATTCTAATCCCAAGATGCAACTTTCGTTTGAATTTTCCATGATAGAGAAATGATGGTTAATAACATGGTTGTCGTTAATAATAATTGAAAATTCAAATTTCCAATTGATTTTAGTATTTGTCCGTGTAGTATCTATTTTGGATTCTAAACTATATGTTGCGGGATTGTTTGGTAGGGATATTGTTTTTACTGCATTTGACGGCGGTTCGGATTGTTGATACGTGCCATATCTGTCCAACATTCTCGTTCAATGTGTCCTCTTTTATTGCATTTGTGGCAGATAATAACTCTATTCCCAAGAGTGTCGGAGGTGTTTGGTTGGTTATGTCGTGGCTGTGGATATTGATGAGAATAGGATGGGTTTTGGGTATACACCTGTTGATTGTTGCGTGGTGGGAAGTTGGGTCGATTGTAGTGTGTATGGCTACTGGTGTATGAAGATCTGTGAGGTGGATGCTGGTAGATTGGGTAATAAGGTTGTCTATACCCTGTGGGGATACCTTCTCTTCGTGGTGAATTATAGTTGTTGCGGAATGGGCTGTTTTTTCTGCTACGATTGAAGTTTCTTTCACGGCTGGAACCTCTGCCATTCGACCTTTCGTGAAATCGTACTCGTAAATTCTGTGGTCTGGAATATCGTTCGTTTGATCGTGAAGTTCTTTGTTCGTACCGATCTGCTGCTGCTACGGTTATATCGTTATCCTGTGATAATTCACGATTCTTATTAGTATTTTCCAATTCTCGTATTTTGTGTTTTAGGAATTCGATTTCTGTCTTTTGTTGTGAAAGTTCGTTGTCTTGTTGCCTCTCGTGACGCGTTATCCCTGCAATAACTGCGTTTATTTCTATGTCGTCTGCAGTCTCTTTGCTATGTAGAATGCCTTCGGATATGGTCAGTTGCTTACATAACTGGTCGAAATCTTCAGGGTCTTCGGGCATTCGGAAATAGAGTTCTCCTCTCATCTTTGGTAAAATGCCTTGTATCAGGATTCGATTTTGGTATAATATCTCATTCTCTTGACTGTGTTTATGAGTCGACCTTCAACAACGGTTTGGTTTTGGTCTGATTTTTCTTCTTTGCCTTCAACGAACTCGTAGAGACTGTTGATTCTTGAGAAAAAGGCTTTGCATTTCTCTTCAAGTTTCTGTTTTAGCATCGACAACTTTTTTCGAAATGCTGCTAAGTCGTATGCATCTTGGAACCTTGCAATGATGGTGGTTTTCCACTCGTCGTAGTTTAACTCGTCACCCTTGTTTTCTATGTAGTTTCCATGCCAATCTAGGGCATCGCCTTTTAGTCTGTCGGAGAAGAATCGTATTTTTTGGTTGTCATACTAGTCGTTATTCTGTGCTACGTGTTCTGCACCCCTCAGCCATTCTGATATTAATTTATCAGTACTTTTTCCTTTGAAAATCGGTATAGACTTCTTGTCTTCTCTTGAAAACGGTTCTCCTAGTGCTTTTACGATGGGCTGGGTTGGGGTCATGCTGGAGTCTTCGGTATCTGTTGTGTCAGGTCAATCCTCGAAGTCTCCTTGTGCGAAAGTCTCATTTTGTTTTTTAGAGCCTGATACTTCTGTTCTAGTTAAAGGATGTTTTTGATCTCTATTTGGTTTTTTAGGTCGTCGTTGCGTTGCTGGAGTTCGACGATGTGTTCTGATTCAAACTCGTAATGGAAAGATTTGTCTCCACTGTCTGCTGGCAAATTTAGGTCGTTTATTTCACTTACTAATTTCGTTATTTCTCCTGGTTCGTTTGAGTTGTATAAATCTTCGGTTTCAACAAATGTTACCTGTTGTTTCTGATAATCTTTTATTCGGTTCTCTACATACTTGATTTTTTCTTCTTGTTCGCCTGTCTGTTTATTTATCTCCTGTAACTCCTTTTCAAGGTTTTTATTTTTTGCTGTGATATCTATCTTTCGTAGCCCAGTCTTTTCGGTTAAGGTCTTTTCAAGGATTTCTTCTGTTTCCTTTGTTTCTGTCTGAAGTTGGTTGTTTTCTAACCTGGGTGGTTTCTAACCTCGTAGCCAGTTGCTTTCTTTCACCTTCAAGCTTGCTTATTATTTCTTGCCCTTCTCTGTCAACAGCTATGTTGTTTTCTTCTCTTTTTCTTACAAGGTTCTGCAATTGGCTTTCTGTTGCTGTGGTAGTTTCAAGGCTGTGTTCTAATTCGCTGATTCGGTTGTTAGCCTTCTCAAGGGAGTTCTTGAGTGCTTCGTTACTTCTTGGAGTTGCTCGAGGGAACTACTTAAGGTGTATTTGAAACTTTTTGCCTTTTTTTGTTGCTATCTAGCTGTTTTCGCAAGCTCTGTAACTCGGAGTTGAGGTCAGACGAATATTTTTTTCTCTGCAATCTGCTCCAGTACTACTTCCTTTTTCAAAACTCTGACTGTACCGAATAGGAATTCGTTTTCTTTACCATGCACGATGTTAACCTACTGTAATAAACTGTCAAGGTTTTCGGTGTTGCCACCGAGGAATACTACGTTGTCTTAGTGTCTTTGTGGTATTTGTAATAGTTTCTGCTTTAATACCACTTGGCACTTGCAACGTTTGTTCTAACAATGAATATGAATACAATTGCAATGCGTTGTGTGTCTCTTTGCTAATTTCTTGCTTCTTTGATTCTATTTGTTGGTTATTCGTTTTTGTCGAGATGGTCTGATAGGGTTTGTTTCGTTCTGACTTTTGTTCAAATTCTAAGTCTACGAGAGTTTTCTAGTGGTCCAAAAAATTTTCTCGGAGGCAGTTGGGATTTTGGTTTGTTGTGTCTGATTCGGGGAGTACAGGGTACAAAGGTGGTGATAGTTCGTCGACAACGTTTGGATACAAGGTATTCTCTTTACGAGTAGTCTCTGGTGCAATATAATCAAGCGGCATTCGCTTACCTTTGATGGTGTTCCTTGGTCTGGTAGATTTGTTGGAGACGGGGAAGTGTAGAGCACAATCACTGAAATAAGGTACGGGTAAGAAACTTTTTTTCTGGGCAACAAGTGTAAGTCTCGTTGGGACCTCCAATTCTAAAGTTTCAAACCTCGTGTACTGTCAGTGAGTTGCCGAAAGAACTTCGCATTGCAAATTACAAACATGCGGTATTTATACTACTGCAGAACACTAATATCAATGTAAGGTAGGAGGGGATACATTCATTTTCACTTGTTCAACGCTTGAGGGATGTAAGAGGTGTGTCTTCCTTTGGTTATCCTTTGGGCTCGTTACACTTCTTTCTTCGTAATACACCATTTTAACTGAATGTCTGTCAGATGTTTTGCGGTATGGGCGATGGAGTGCTCTAGAGACTTATTCCAATCTTCTGTCGACCTTTCGACTGTTCTCGAGCCATTAACTGACTCGTCGTCGGGCCCTGGGTTAGCATTTGGATGGGGCATCTGAGAAGGGATTCCGCCTAGTCCATACCCACACGCGTCCGTGTGTCGGATGAACGGGCGCGTGAAATCCGGATACGAGAGGGTAGGGGCGGAACATAAACATTCCTTTATGCCTTCAAAAGCGATTATTTCCTTCTGCCCTCATTGCCATGGCACTGCGCTCCTCGGGAACCGCGTCAGTACATGGACTTTGTCGGCGAACTGATCTATGAAACGTCTATAATAATTTGCTAGGCCTAAGAGAGCTCTAACCTGGTCCGAGTTTTTGGGGGCCGGATTTTTGTTACCGCCTTTAATTTGTTGGGATCTACCATGACCCCTTTTTCTGATACTATTTGTCCAGGGTATTCTTCCGCATTGGCCGCGAATTTACACTTTTGTATCTTGACCTTGAGGCCGTTCACCTGCAAAAGGCGAAAAGTTAAGGCTACATGTTCTACGAGTTCAGCTATGCTTTTGCTGTACACAATGATGTCATCAATATACACCATAACACACTTGCCGATCAAGGATTTAAGGACGATTTCCATTTTCCTCTCAAATGTGCTTGGGGCATTGCATATTCCGAACGGCATCCTGGTGTACTCAAAGTGTCCTGACTGCCGTGAATGCGGTTTTATGAATGCCCTCTTCGGCTATCTCGATCTGCCAGTATCCACTGAAAAAGTCGAGGGTTGAAAATAATTTGGCTCCATGTAGAAAATTCAGTGTGTCCTCTATTCTAGGTAGAGGATAGCGGTCCTTTGCAGTGACCGCGTTTAAGTCCCTGTAGTCTACACAAAATCTTAATTCTCCCGATTTCTTTTTTACCATCACTATCGATGCTCTGAAAGCGCTATATCTTTCTCTGATGATGTTATACTTAAACATCTCTTCTATCTGCAGTAGTGCTATTGGTTTTGCTGCTGGCATCCTATATGCTCCTCTCAATTTCGGGTTTCCCGTTGTTATTATCCTATGTTTGATTACGTTAGTACATCCTAACTCTACTAGCTGTGATGCGAAATCTGTCCTGTGATTATTTAAGACTTGTTCCATTTTTATTCTGTCTGATCCTTTCAGGTATAAATTGGGTTTTCTATTTTTCTTATTTAGACAAGTTACAGATTCTACTCCGTTCAATAATAATGTTAGTGTTTTATTAGCTATATCTATTTTATGTTTTGTATTTCTTGAAAAAATCTAATCCCGAGACACAACCCTCTTGTGTTTCGGGTAACACAAAGAAGTCATGTTCTAGGCTACAATTCGATGTTAGTTTGATACTTAATTTGAAACATCCTAATATCATCTATGCATATCATAATACATCCTGGTATCTTCTACCTTAATATCTTCCCCGACTGTAGGATCTATCCCGTGACTGAGAGCGGCTTCTGTGGTAGGATCTGTGTCGGTTGTACGAGTGATCTCGACGATCTCTATCATACGAGTTATCGCTTGACCGTTGTCTATCCTCCCACTTCACGGTATTGTATCTGGACGGAGTTCTACCTTGTTGATAGCTGTCGATATTGTTTAACGACCGTTTTTGCCCTGTTTTTGGTGTCGTACCTGATAAATTTAATTGCTTTAGATTTTTTTTCAATTCTTCTAGTTCCAATTTTGTTTGGGTTAATTCTGCTTCTACGTCTCTAGGTAGTTTCTGCGTGTCTAGCTTGAATAATGGTTTGAGTTCTAGCGCTTGTGTGTTATAAGCAATTTCTTCTGCTTCGAGAGCTGCTTGTTTAAGACTTAGCGAATTTGGTGTGTTGGGATATTTGTTGTGGAATAGTATAGTTTTGATGGGTGGAAGTAGTCCATCTAATAGCATTTTAATTAGAGTATCATCTTTATGTGCTGTTAAGTCATTACTTTGAACTTTTTCCTCATCCGCTTCTTTATAAACTGCGTTATATGCTTGCGTTATTTTGTCGATAAAGTGCCTAACTGGTTGGTGGATTGCTTCATTGATAATAATTTCGATTTCTGCTTAGCTCTATTTGCTGGAGGGTTGAAATGCTCTTGAATGAATTGCCACTGCAGTGCTGACCCTACTTTTTCCAGACATTTTTCGTAACACCTGAGGCATTAGCAAAAGGTGTCTGGACTTTAACTACCGTTCCCAACTTATTGCATTTTTGCGCCAAACACAGGCCGACCCTATTTTAAATAAGTAAATAACTCATATATTTTGCCCATAGGTGGCTTTTTCAAATTAAATCGGGTGTCTCTTCTTTTTGTGCAGGATACTGTACATTAGCTTTCCTATTACTCTATTTCATTTAATCGTTTGCTTCTGAATGATTTTTCATTTGAACATTAAATTCTTTTATTCGTTTATTTTTGTTACAGCTGAAGCACCCTAATTTTCTACAAGAATTCAATTCTCTTTGGGCCGAAAAAGAAAAGGACCGCAAAAATAGTGACAAAGGGAAGTCAAACTTAAAGCAAACTAGTATAGTTGCACATTTAACGGATAGCGCATAAAAATTTCCACAGATAAGAACTCAGGATGACTTAGATAAAGCAATTTTGGTGAGTCTTGAGTCTTGCAATTATACTTAACAGAGACAAATAATTTTCTGGTAAATTTAAACATTGGTTTAGAACCACATCGTCGCCGATTTGCTTCCTTTTAGCGAAGTTTACAAGGAAGGATTTAAACAGCTTATTGGAGGCTTGATTGGCCCGCTGGTAATCAGAAGTCGCCCCTTTATGGTTCAACTACTGAATAAGCAGTATGAACAAACCAAGAAGAATTTGTGTTCTGAACTATCGAAAGTCAGTTATGTATCAACAACAGCTGACTGTTGAACGTCCCATCGCCGAAGTTTTCTAGGAATGACAGTTCACTAGTTTTAAAAGGAGGAAATTACTCGACAAAACGCTTGCCTCGGAGTCCGTCGAATATTCGGATCGCATACCTACGATGTTCTAGCGAAAGCGATTTCCGACATGCACGCCGAGTTCAACATTTCCAAAAAAGTAAATTTAACCATTACTACTACAACGGTTCTAATTTTTTAAAGGAATATTCCAATTTAGAATATTCCAAGAAGCAAAAAAAGAATCTGAAAGGGAAGCTTGCGATGAAAACCTATTCAGTGAGGAAGATGAGGAGGATGTTGTGTACATCGAAATCGGGGAAATCTTGGAGCGTCGTGTGGCGGAGAAATTTCTTAAAACATCTAACTCTGAAAGAGGAAACTCAACACTTTCCAATGAAGCAGAAGAAGGCAGATATCACACTAATGTATTGGATATTGGATCAGACCAAGAAATCGGCGACGAAGAGGATCACATTCATCTTCCACATATGCGATGCACCTGCCACACTTTGAACCTCATCGCCAACACAGATGTCGGGAAAATTTCTAACCGTCAGTTCGTAAAACTTAAAAAGTCTCTGGATTTCAAGTTGCAAAGTATTTGGAACAAGCATCAGCGTAGCTCTTTGGCATCACATATTATCAAGTCTAAATTGGGCGAACTTTTTGTGATTAACAATGCTACCAGATGGAATAGCTACTATGATGGGTTGGTCAAAGTAGAACATTTTATCGACGAAAAAGATGATGAGCTGAAAGATACGTTCGACCATTTAAAAATCCCTAAATTGACTGCTGTTGAAAAAGAGTTCTTAAAAGAATTAGTTCGGGTAATGAAACCATTTGCACAAGCCCTAGATATTTTTCAAATCGAGGCAGATATGTCAATTGGATGCGTGCTGTCAGTTATTACGTTATTGAAGGAAAAACTGTCTGACACGGAAGAAGACAGAAGCATCTGCCATTGCATTCCTCTTGTTGCCTGCTTATTGACAAACATTAGTGCAAGATTTGATTATCTTTTCTGTAACAACCATTTGAGATTGGCATCTCTATCTGAACCTAATTTCAATTTTCTTGGGTCCGAGACGAAGAAACCAAGCTAACTCATCAAGCTCTTCTCAAGAACGAAGTTAACAGACGAGCTGCTGCCATAGTAGAACAGTAAGTTTTAAAGTATTTTCCATTTCTTCTCTAGCATCTTTGAATAACGGCTTTTCCTTACAGGAATGACAGTGGAGCTGATAGTTCCCCGAGTAAAAAACGATCAAGTAATAAAACTTTTCTGACTGCACTAAAGAAAAGAGCATCTACGGAAGTTAACGAGGCAGATCGTTTTTTAAATGATGGATGTGGGTCCGTTAAATCCTCTCTTAAGGACTTAGATCGTTTCCCAACCATTAAGAAAATTTTCGTGTAAGTATTTACTGAATAAGTTCTAACTTCGAAGTGTCCTATTAACTATTAGCCCCTTGCCTTTTTGGTAACATTAATAATTTTTTTGTATGAAATAGGGAATTCAACAGCGCATTACCATCCTACGCTGCTTTCGAGCGCCTCTTACTGCAGGGCTCTTCTTTGTACCGAAGCGAACTAATTTGTCGGATTCCAATTCCGACAAACTGATATTCATGAAGAAAAAAAACGGCGTGTCTTCTAGAAATTGGAAAAGTTTGCCATCGAAGACTCACCAAAAATGACTTGTGAGTGAATTAGTGGGAAAACACACTGCTATTACTTACAGGTTTAATTTTTAAAGTAATTGCTTAAAAATGAGTTTGAGCGAACGTGAGCTTGAGCGAAGCTCAACTTTTTTTTTTTACCAGCTTGAGCTTGAGCTCCGCTCACTTTGAAGCCATGAGCGGAGAGCTTGAGTTAAGCTCGCGTTTCGGTGAGCTAGTTTCAACTCTGATTATGAGTTATCGATTCTGTACATCAAGTGATTATGATGAGGTGTATTTGTTCACTACAACTGATATTACACATAAGCTGACGGTGTAAACTCATTGACGAGACACTTGTGAGTGTCGTCTTTTATAGATATAAGACAATGTCACCCTGGACGTGAAGGGGTAACTTACTAGAAGTAATCACGTGATGATGGAGTGACAACTACCGGTTTATCACGTGATGCCAGTGTGGAGTCGGAGTATTCATTATAATTAATAAGAACTGTCCTAGCAACAATGTCAGCGGCGGCGAGTGCAGAAAGGTTGACATCTGATGGTTATCAATAGGTCTTGTTGATTGGCGGCACTCGTTTTAGATATGCCCTCATCACAATCCAAGAAAAGATTTCCATCTCAAACTGTTGCAGGAATAGAAACCATCGAGCTAATCTTCCCGTCGGCTCTCTTATCTTCTGTATGTACTGCAGGGGTCTTTGATCGGTCACTACTACGAAACTAGTGCCGTATAGATACTGGAAGAACGACTTTACCGAATGGATAATAGCGTATTCTTCTTTTTCTGCTGTACACCATTTTAGTTGCACAACTGTTAGGTGTTTTGACGTATGAGCGATGGGATGCTCTAAAGATTTACTTAAATCCTCTGTCGATTTATCGACTGCTCTTGAGTCATCAGGTGGCTCTTCATCGGGCTCTGGGTTAGCATTTGGATGGGGCATCTGAGAAAGAATTCCGAATACTCCGTACCCACACGCATCCGTGTGTAAGATGAAAGGGCGCGCAAAATCCGGGTACGCGAGGGTAGGGGCGCCACATAAACAGTCTTTTATGTCTTCAAAAGCGCCAGTTTCCTCCTGCCCCCATTGCCATGGTACTGCGCTTCTCATGAGCCGCATGAGCACATCGGCGAACTAATTAATGAAACGTCTGTAATAATTTGCTAGGCCTAGGAAAGCCCTAAGTTGGTCCGGGTTTTTCGGTGCCGCGTACTTTTTACCGCCGTTATCTTGTTGGGATCTACCATGACCCCTTTTTCTGATACGATATGACCCGTATTTTTGCATTGAGGCCGTTCGCCTGCAAGAGGCGGAATGTGAAGGTTAGATGTTCAAAATGTTGGCTTACGCCTTTGCTGTATATGATGATGTCGTCGATATACACCATCACACTTTTTCCTATCAAGGATTTAAGAACAATCTCCATCGTTCTTTGAAAGGGGCTTAGGGCATTGCATAGCCCGAACGACATCCTAGTATACTCGAAGTGTCCTGATTCTGCTGTAAATGCAGTCTTATGAATATCTTCCTCGGCTATCTCGATCTGCCAGTACCCAATGAACAGGTCGAGAGTTGAAAATCGTTTTGCTTCATGCAATAGATTCAGCGTATCCTCTATTCTAGGTACAGGATAGCGATCTTTTACAGTGACCGCGTTTAAGTCTCTGTAATCCACACAGAGTCTTAATCCCACCTGATTTCTTTTTCACCATTACTATAGATACCCTGAAAGCGCTATGGCTTTCTCTGATGATGTTATATTTTATTATCTCTTCTATTTGCTGACGTGCTATTGGTTTAATAGCTGCTGGGATCCTATAGGCTCCTCTTAATTTTGGATTTGCTGTTGTTTCTATCATATGTACGTTCGTACATCCGAATTCTATTAGCTAAGACGCAAACACTGATCTGTGGTTATTTAAAACTTGTTCTATCTCTACTCTGTCCGTTCTTTAGATGTGACAGTTCGAAGATTACGGTTGAACTCTCTTTAATGTTATATATTGGATTTCCTATCTTTCTAAGGCTAATGACGGACTCAATTCCGTTCAATACTAGTGTTAATTTTTTATTGGCTATATCGATTGTTGTTTTATATTTCTTGAAAAAATCTACTCCCAAGATGCAATTCTCCTGGGTTTCGAGTAACACGAAGAAGTCGTGTTCTAAGCTACAGTTTGGTGTTAGTTTGATACTTAATTTGAAACATCCTAAGGGGTACGTTATATTTCCTGACGCTGATACAAACAATCGGTTAGTTCTGATATCTAATGCAATTAGAATAGCCTTATGGGGTAAGTAAAGCGAACTTTTCTGACGAAATCATACTAGCTGCTGCTCCCGTATCTACTAGAGCTTGCGTTTTCTGGTTGCTAAATTCAACTGGTATTCTAATTAGTCTACATGATTGCTTCTTCGTTCCTACTCCATTTTTTTCTGTAGCCTTTTCGGATTTTTGGTCCGAAAGTCCTTTGCTATGTGCCCTGTATTGAGACCTCTATGACAAGTTATAGGATCTTCCTTAATATTGCCTCATGCTCTTCGTTTCCTTGCGAGGTCCGCTGAGGGGTGCGGGGTCTTTGATATTGGTCTTTCACTGTAACGCTTTGTTCTGGATTCGCTTCTATCTCTATCCTGGCATGTTTTATTCTGATATCTTCCCCGACTATAGGATCTGTCTCGTGATTCGGAGCGGTTTCTGTCGTAGAATCTGTTTCGGTTATAAGAGCGATCCCGGTGATCTCTATTATACGAGTTATTCCTTGACGGTTGTCTATCCTCCCACTTTACAGTATTATATCTGGATGGGTTCCTACTATACAAGTTTCAAATCCCGTATATTTCGAGTGAGTTGCAGACAACTCCGAATTGCAATGTACAAACATGCGGTATTTATACTAAGACAAGACACAAATATCAAGGTAAAATGGGAGGGATTACATTCACCTTTACTTGTTAAATGCTTGAGGGGTGTAAGAGGCGGGGCTTCCTTTGGTTAGCCTTTGGGCTCGTTACACTCCTTCCCCTCTTCGATAAAAGAATTGGTCCACCAATTTGTGTTTGGTTTCTCCATCACCGGTTACAGTTGCTGCTACGAATGAATAATATAAATTGCTCCTCCACCGAAAAGAATTGGTCCGTATTTTTCTTCACTGGCTAAAAGTATTACTACATATAAAATTAAAAAGAGTTGCTGGTGATTTTGTTTTCGTTCTTCTCGTTTTTATTCTTGCTCTTTCTCCGTTACGGTATTTCCCTTGCGGTGATATTCTAGTTGTGCCTTCTTTTCTTCTAGTCTTGGTTAGGAAATTACCCTTATTACTTTAGTTATTAGAGTGTTTCGTTCTTTTTTACTTTTTTATTTAGTGTACCTGATTTAGGCGTGCCTCATAGGGAATCTTTAATTCTTAAATCTGCTCCATGTCGAAGAAGTAGTGACATCAGATCAATGCGGTTGTATGCGACTGCACAGTGTAGGGCGGTGCGGCCTGATTCTTCTTGTTTGTTTATGTTGATTGTTCTTTGTGCACAGATTTGTATGGCAAGATCTTCTGAGCCATACTGGGCTAGGTAATGTAAGACGGTATCGCCACCCACTGTCGCAATGTTGATATTGGTTGATGTCCATATCATCCTCGCACATTACTCATATTCATACGCAATCGCCACCATTAACGGGGTTTCATCTTTTGTGTTGCGGGCTGTAAATTCGCAGTTGTTGTGTTTGAGTATCCGTATTAATAGCAAATCGTTATCAGTATCCGTATTAAAAGCAAAGCGTTACTGGCTGCTGCGATGTGGCCAATTGTTTTTCCTTTCTGCATCTTTTCCGGATTTGCCCCGAAGGACAATAGGAGATCAGTTACATCAGTCATCACACCTACTTCTTTGTTCACTTGTGTGGAGGGGTGTAAATCTGTCTTCGGTGGCCATTCGTTGTCTTGGCCATCCCCGGTGAGTTTTTAATTTGTTGAGGATGCGCTCCCTCACTCTATGTAACACTCTGGCTACTGATACAGACGCTACTGTCTTCATTCGGCAATTTTTGCATTTATCCGTTTCCCACGATTGGCTGTAGGATTTTTTACGTTTTTGAGGTGCTGTACATTTCAGATTGTCATCACTGTCGTATCCTATTGTAAAGTCGACACTGTATTCACTTTCCTTATCGGGTGCTATTCCACTAAACGGTACCATTATTTTAGCGTCATCGTCCTCATTTTATTCACTACGTGCGTCTAGCTTTTCTTTGTGAATCTTTTCGGAACTGACACTTTCCATATCTGGTTCCACTTCACTGTACGCCGTGTATCGCACTATTTTGTTGTTTTCCTTTGCACTTGGTTCACTATTCGCATCCGGTTTTGCTTCGCATTTCTGATGGTTATCTTCACTTTTGGTATCGCTAATAGTGATCAGCTCGTACACCTTCTATAGCTTTCGTGGTAGGATGGCCACTTTCTTCTTTAAAACTTAGGCATTGAAGTTATTTGCCATTGTTGAGATGAATTGTTTGAGTTTTGGAGCGCCTTTTTAGCGAGACTTTGCGGAGGTTATGCCATTGAAGCACTGAGAAGAGTCGTGGTTTTGCAACTTGCAAAAACTTGCATGTTTAAAGCTCTCCATTTTTGTTCATCCTTTGGTATCAATTTGTTCTCTCTTTGTCCTTACATTGTTCTCTCTTTGTTCTATAGTTTCTTCAGGTGTTTAACCTGACCCCTTTTTCATTCTTGCTTCTTTTTTTTATTCTCCTTGATTAGAGTCTTTTGTTTCCTTTATTTTTCATGTTGAGATTACATATGAGTTAGCCTAGGGCTATTAGTGTAATTGTCTGTTCGATTCGTTTTTGTATTTTCTTCTTCTTTATCCCATGCTTTGAATTAGTCTTTGTCGCTCTCTTGTAGAGGTCACACCACCTGCTCTGTTGCTCTTGCTTGTCGTGTTTTCTATGGAGTTGTTTGAATATGTGTATGTTTTGCGGTATCGATCTCAAGTCGATACTGCATTGTAGGCTTCTGATGCCGCGATCTATCACTCTCCTGAAAGTCTTTTCTGTAGATCCCGGTCCGAAGATCGAAGCCTATTCCTCAGGCTTATTTCAACTTGCCTTCGAACGTCCAGATTCACCGCCACGGGACTTGTTTTACTTTCTCTTTTTTTCCGGTTTGTTGTAACAATAATCCATTTTTCTCAGGAATCATCTTGGGTATGCGCGCCATCGCAACATCTACCTAATCAGGTTCGCCCGATTCCTTTGGTGGCTGGAGTCGGGTGAGTATATTTATCACCCCACTCCGACTTCTTCTCGGTTGATGAGTGAGCTTCTCCAGGAAGACCATGATGATCGTCTAGCCATCCGGCATGTAGCCCAGATCTACAACTATCTGCTCCATGGTGAACCTCTTCCTGAGCGTGATTCTTCGGGCGGCTAATTTTCTTTTTTTTTTTTTTGCATTTTCTTGTGCTTTTATTTTTATTTTTGGTTTTGTTGGTTAGCTTAGTCAGGAATACAATTTTCTTATCTGAATTTTATTTGGTGGTTATTTTTTATTTATTTATTTTTTCAAACTGATGGATAATGGTAACCTTACTGGAGTTTTGCATCTACTTAATGGGTAGTATTTGTTCATTGTTTGTTTAGTTTTAGGTTATGGGTGAGTAAAAATATTTTTTTTTCTTTAGGATCTTGGGGCCTTATTTTTTGGTTGGTGTAGTGTTGCCCGTTTCTGGCATGCAACGGCATAGATCTTCCTAGACCATGCCATATCCCACGAGGTAAGTGCATGTAGTGTGTTTTCCCGTTCATCCTTTTGATGATTCTGTTTCTTCAATAGGTGGATAAATTCCTTGATCCGGTGCGCTTGGTCGTGGTGGGCGTACTTGACCGTGCCTTTCTGTTGTCAGCGGCGCAGGAGCGGACGTTCTTATGAACGGTTGTTCGATAACCATGTCTGGATGATAGGTTGGTTCTCGTACTGGTATCACCGAGGTGAGTTCATGTTCTTCCTCTACGCTATCATCGAATTTTCTCGACCTTCGGCTTCTGGGGATACGCTCTTTAATTTTCGGAAAAGGGTTGCTCACAACGAAGATCCGTAAACATACTAGGGTAGCCGGTGAAATAGGACTGAAACGAAATAGGACTGGAGAAATAGGACTGAAAATTTCCAGTCCTATTTCTACCGGAGGAATAGGACTGGGAGAAATAAGACTGACTTTTTAAAATTTTTAGGACAGTCCTATTTCTCCATGGCATCAGTCCTATTTCTCCTCGGCATCAATCCTATTTCTCCTTAGAAATAGTCCTATTTATTTTATTTTGTTCCAATAGGAACGATATGCCTCCAATTCGGTATGCAACTTATTGCGTAAGAGCGTCGGCTTATATCCATTTCCCTTTGTAAAAAGCCGATGGTGTTAACTCATAACTTAAATGGTTCACCAAACATTTATCTTTTATCCTATTTTAATTTAAATTGCAGGGGACCATTAAATATGTTATATCTAATATAGTTCATTTAATAAAATACTACAACGGCCACACCAGAAATATTTATTAAATTTATTTTAATATTTAGTGCACAAATAACTTTTCCAGTTGCACTCATGTTGTACTTGCTCATACAACTGTCAGCAACGAATAACAAGCAAGTCTTACCATATCGGTAGCGCTCTAACCTGTGACAATTGTAGTCCTATGTTCGATTCTCCGTGGTTACATTTCTTCTGAGGTTTTTAATAACATTTGAGGTTAAGTTAACTATGAATAGCAGAAGAATGTTAATGAATCTTCGCCTGTATGAAAGTTAGTTCCTCACCACGAGGAAGAAGAACTGTTGAGATACAAGAGAGTGGATGAGAGAGGAGATGGAAGATAACGGTAGATGGGCGAAAAATAAATTATTTGTAATTTAACATTTTAACAATTCCTCAACTTCTTTACCAAGAAGAGGATTCTACCACCGAAGTGGATGGCCGAGCATGACATTGCATTACTCATCAAGTGACGTATGCCAAAGGATTAAGTTAATATTTATATTGACTTTGAAATAAAATTGATGAAGAAGATTTATGGGTGCTAAAGCCGAGGAAGTTGAAGATGGTTGCCGGCGGCGAATAGAAAGAAGAGATTTGCAGAAGTAAAAGATCACCGGCTTTAGCAGATTAAAACTTATGGGTGCTTAAGACGAAGATGTCGAAGATTTTTGCCGGCGGCGAATCGAAAGCAAAGATTTAGGAAGGTCAGAGAGCTTCGGACTAAGCAGCTTAAGACTTATGGTTGCACCACATTTAATGACTACTCCATACGACCTTGTATCCCGGAAGCTGATGACGCTTGCCTGCGGCGAATTGAAAGAAAAGGTTTACGTAAATCCAGGTAATCTTCACTCACCGCAACAGCAAGAAGTGCTTCCTTCCTATTTCCCGAGAGGTGTAATGGCGTTTGGCTCCTCCCCTTTTTGGCCGACTATATATATGGATACAATAATACCATACAACTTTAATAGTTCGTCTTAGACTTAAGACTCGAAGATGTAGCGGATGTTAATGGTGCAGTAGCTGGGGGATCAAAAGGCGATGTAGCTGTTGTTGCTGTTGCTGGTGCTGAAGGTGGTCGTCCTAAGAGATTGCTGAAGCCAAGGAGCATTTTCGACCCTTCCGACGTAGGCAAGAAAAAGCCTCTAGTTCCAGCTTATCCACGTCGTCCCTCATCACCACGACAGCGATCAACTCCTCGCACATCTCCTCAGACTAATTCTCCGCATCGTCCAGCAACTCCGTCTTCTCCAACCTCCCCACTTTCTCCGTTGACAATGTCACCTTTGGTGAGTCTTGTTGTATCTCCTTTTCTTTTTATGTTGTCTCCTCTTCTTAGGTCAACTCCTCCAGTTCCACCACCACGACGAAGACGCAGGGCCCATCCTCAGCTACCAGACCTGTCTACAGAAGCTGCAATCCCAAGGAGTTCATATGCAAGCGATGGAAGAAGAGAATAAACATTTGCCGAACCCAGCGAATCGACAATGGAGGTATATATTTCGTCTTTATCGCAACATGTCTGAGTATTTTATTAACTAAACGTTTTTGTTAGCAATCATCGTATGAGGAACCGACGGAGCCATCCTACAAGATTCATGACGAGGGAACGAACAAGGGACTCCATAAGCTTACTGATGGATTAGGTAATAATTCGAATATAATTGCTAATTGAATAAGACTAAAAGAGGAATTCCTTTCTTACTATAGGATTTTGCTTCAGCAAAAAAGCCATCAGTAAGAGCACATATACATGGCGCTGTACCTCCCGACCTTCTGGAAACTCATGTAAAGCGATCATGAAACAAAAGAAAACCCCCCTTTTGGATTGTTTGCTTAATTACAGTAATGCTGACTTCACTCTTGTTCCCCACGATCAAGAGAACACCCACAATCACCCACCAGACATTGGAAACCAGAAAAGGGTAAGTGTTTTTAGAAAAAAGTAATTTGAGTTTCTAAATGTGTAACTTGCAATATTTATACATAGGTTGACATCTTTAGAGAATCAAAGGAAGCCTGCGTCGATCAACAGTTTACGGACCCCAGGGAGATCTTATTTGCCGAACTGAAGAAAAGCAAGTCCATAGAGGGAAGACACATGCCGGATGTTGATTTGGCCACTCGTCGTTTACGGTACATTAAATAAATAAATTATATCATGATTATGGTTAACGATTAAACTTTATATTCCAGTTACAAGAGAGCGAAGGTTATGCCCGCCAATCCCAGGAAAGATGACCCTTTCTTTCCTGTAGTGGAGAATTTCTTCCCACCCGACTGGTATCAGGGCGCCATCTTTGCTGGAACGGCCCAAGACCGTGCCCGGCACCTTCTGTTCTTTACCCCTACCATGAAGCGCCAACTAGAAGACTGCAAGACATGGTTTATGGACGCAACATTCTATTTTGTTGATGAACCCATCAAACAGGTGCGTTTAATTATCTTGATAATGTAACCAAATTTAATTTTAACCTATTTCTCTCTATATAGTTCTTCACGATCAATGGGTTCATCAAAAACGACAAGAATGAAATAAAGCAAGTACCCTTATTGTTTTTTTGCATGACCAGGAGAAGAGCAGCCGACTATAGCGCTGTCTTCGAGAAGATAAAGGTATAGATACTATCTCATTTACAAATAGTTTGTTATGTAAAAATAATAAATTTTATATTGTTATAGGATATAATCCCCCTTCCTAGAGTCCAGCGGATCGTGACCGATTTCGAACGTGCTATATTTACGGCTGTCCGCAGGCACTTTGTGGATTGCCAGCACTTTGGCTGCAATTTCCACTGGTGCCAAGCCGTTCTGAAAAAGGTCCGGGATCTTCACCTTGTCACCCTCTACAACAACAAGGGACCGAATCCAGTGCGAGACTTTGTGTTTCGCCTGCTATGCCTTGCATATCTTCCAGGTAAATAGCACATAAATGTTATATTTAATTGTCATGAATAACATTTGTGAACTTTTTGTAGCTGGTAAAATTCCTGGTGTGTGTGACGCGTTGAAGAGCTCAGCACCTAGCGAACTTCCAGCACTCATGGATTATATGGAGCGGAATTGGATTCGGGGCAAGTTGTGGACTCCTGAGAACTGGTCATGCTTCAACATCTTAACGCGTACCAATAAGGACTGTGAAGGAATGCACCACCAATGGAACAAGGTAATTTAAATTTGAACAATAATATGTAATGAATAATTAATAACAAAAATGTTTGTAGTTGGCAGGCGGATCTAATTTAAAATTCTACAAGATTACAATGGTATTGCGGAAACTGGCCGAAGAAGTTTCCCTTACTAGCACGCTACTCTGCCATGACAAAATAAGGGCTCACCGGAAGAAAGAGACCCGTACTGTTCCAGCTTTGGGCGCGCTATCAAAATAATGAGCTATGTTTTCTAAATTTACAAGAAAAAAAATTTCCCTATAACTAATCATTGTTTTTGCAGCTATCTACAATGGATCTACTAGAAGAAATAGTTTTAGAGCTTAGATCATCTTTTCCCGCTATTGTTTCCTCACATGCCCTTAATGTTGCTATAAATAATATTAATGATGAACTAGATATGTCTATAATTGAATAACATTTGTTTGTTTGTAACATGTATTTTATTTGACGAATGTTTACCAATTAACATACCTTATAAATAAACTTACATAATCTCAATTGACTTTTTTATTTTAATGTAATATATAATGTAATACATTATGCTTGAATTATTACGATAATACTTGTTGTGCAAGCGACGACTAATGTGCCGATTGATGGTTTTGGTTCGTGGCCACAATTCCCGAGAAGATGATTGTTCTAAAAAAAATAAAATTGCAATAATTATACCAGTGTACTCCATGTAACTATAAATGAATTTACCTTGCATGTTTAAATCCTTCCAACCATTTACCAAACGAGTGATATGAGAAAGCAAAAGCTTTCAATTGTCCGGAAGAACGGTTTAAGAATTCGTTGATCAGAGCTCCCTATGAAAAAAGAAAAATAAAATTAATGAAAAAGGCAAAAAAAGAACTTAAGAAATAAAAAAACGTTAAACCGGCCTGAGTAAACTGTAAAAAAATTGCCACGCAAAACCTACAAAGAAGAAAAAGAAGAAAAAAAAATTAGTAAAACATAAGCAAAGTTCAGTTGAAACACAATAAAAAAAGTAAAAGCATTAAGTGACGTGAAGTATAGTTAGGTAGCATACCCATAATTTGCAGATGTAATTAAATAACTATAGTAAATATTTCTAATCCTAGTCGGCCTACGTCCCGACTAAGATATCTATTTAACTGAAGGTCCACTGACCTGGGTCAGACAATTGGTTTCACGACGACACTGTGAAACCAATCCCGATACCTGTGCCCATTGAGGTGACAAGTCTCAATGCCCTTACACTTAAATTAACAATGCCAGCACTCGAACCGTTGCCTATCCGTTCCGAGCCTGATACAATGTGTCCGGGTACGGCCCAGCACTAGTGAAATAGAAAATGTACTTACGGTTTGCGACTCCTTAGAAACAATCTGCAGCTGGGCAGGAACTGGGCAGGCCGCTTGACACGAACAACAGATGATTAGCACATTCACGGCACATTCGAAGCACCGTCGACAACCTACACCATGAAGATCTAAATACTGACTGGCTGAAATGCTGAAACCGCATGTGAAAATTGGGAAGTCAGAACTACCATTATTTGCCATTTCAGGAGTATTACCCTAAACGCCAGTAATTGTTTTCTCCCAAAAATTCTTTCATAGAACAATTATTAAAAACCTCAGAAGAAATGCAACCACGGAGAATCGAACATAGGACTACACATGTCACAGGTTAGAGCGCTACCGATATGGTAAGACTTGCTTGTTATTCGTTGCTGATAATTGTATGAGCAAGTACAACATGAGTGCAACTGGAAAAGTTATTTGTGCACTAAAAAGTAAGAAAAATTTAATAAATATTTCTGGTGTGGCCGTTGTAGTATTTTATTAAATGAACTATATTAGATATAACATATTTAATGGTCCCCTGCAATTTAAATTAAAATAGGATAAACGATAAATGTTTGGTGAACCATTTAAGTTATGAGTTAACACCATCGGCTTTTTACAAAGGGAAATGGATATAAGCCGACGCTCTTACGCAATATGTTGCCTACCGAATTGGAGGCATATCGTTCCTATTGGAATAAAATAAAATAAATAGGACTATTTCTAAGGAGAAATAGGATTGATGCCGAGGAGAAATGGGACTGATGCCATGGAGAAATAGGACTGTCCTAAAAGTTTTAAAAAGTCAGTCCTATTTCTCCGGTAGAAATAGTACTTGATATTTTCAGTCCTATTTCGTTTCAGTCCTATTTCACCGCCAATCACATACTAGGAAGAGTACGAATCCAATCACTGATGGTTATTATTTTCAATTTGTCGAACCATGAGAACATGTGGCTCATTTGATTTTCTTGCTGTTCTGACATTACTATATCTCCAACAGAATTGGAGTTTCTTTCATGCATTCTACTTACTAGGTCATTCTGGATATTCAATTGCTCCATCTCCATTGTTTCGTGTACTGGATGGCTTTTAAGCGAGAAGTCGAAATCATTAAGATAGAGTTCTTCAAATTCCGTAATAAGGTCTAGGTTAGGCATGTGAATGCTAGGTTTCTGACGTACCCAATCTCCTGCCGTGGAGTTATGTTCCCAGGTGTGTGGATTTCCATTTAAATTTACTAAAGGTGTTTTCCAAAAACAATCGGAGTTAGGATGAATTGACCATCTGTCTGTTCCTATGGCACAGTTCTTTCCTTCGTAAGTAAAGAGCGGTTGAAATCCACATTTGTTTTCATTTGCCGAGATAAAAATTCTTTTTGCTTCGCATTGTGGAAGTGCCATTGATTGATCGAAACCTTGTAGTCTCGTGCAGATCGGTAAACCTAACGACGCTGCAGCTAACATTCCGTTGGTTTGTGCTAAGATAACTGCCTTTGTCAGCTTCAGGCTTAGAAGTTGTAGTGATTGTTGAAGTTGAAGTTACTTTAGGGGTTGTCGTAGATCTAGTAGTAGTGGCGGGTTAGTGCTTGTTGACGTGATTATCGGCTTTGTAATTGAAGGGGGTTTTGTCGAGGTTGATGCTATACAGGGCTTAATTGTAGCTTAAGTGAGTTATTGTCGGCTTTGTGGTTGCTGTGTTTGTAATTGGCTTAGTTGTTGTCGTGGTTTTTACCGTCGTTTTTTTTTCGTTGTTCCAATGTTGTTTTTATTGTGGGCTTTGTAGTCGTTGTAGTGCTTGTCGTTGTTGTGGATTTTTCCGTTGTGGGCGTGGATTTTTCCGTTGTAGGCGGGGCAGGGGGTGTGGCTAATGTTTCGTTCTTTTCTGATTGGTTTTTGATTTTTCTTTTCATTAGTGGCGGTTGAGATGGGAGTGTTTTCCCGTCCAATGACTGTTGAGTGTGAAGTGCTATGATTGCTACCGCCGATAGCGTCCGTATTTGGTGTGGGTTGCGGTATTCGAAGCTAAAGTGTTGTTTTTGACTGGAGCCGTGGCAATGCCCCAGACTCACTCGACCTACTCTCTGTGTTAGACACTTTCTATCTGATGCAGGTGAATGTAACCCAGTTCTATCTGTTGCCATGAGCTCGCCTGTGTGCTCGAATGATTCCGTGATACACATATCGCTGTTCTGTAATCGTATCGTTTGGTCAACGATGTATTCGAATTCTGATCCTGATGGAAGTGGATCATCGTTGTTGAGACGAAAGTGAGCAGTTAATGGGTTACTTTCTCCAGGTTTGTAGGTTATGTATATCGTTGCGTTGTATACTATATACCGTTCTTTTTCCTCGATTCCGATTGCTTGTTCATGTCCCATTCTTATTTATCTCCAGGCGTACGAAATGCTATATAAACGTTTACCAGTGTCTGCGTCTTCGATAGAAGTGTTCAGCAAACATGCAACTTCTTGCTGAATTGATCATTTTTGCTTCGATTGTTGGAGTTCTCTATAGTCCTTGCACACTGATGTATCCAGGTTGGTATTTTGTAAGCATGTATTTCTAGTTGGTTTGAACATCTCGTACACTATCCTTGTAGTTTCCGGAAGAAAAATTAGGTACGTGAGTGGTATCTCCACAACTTTGTAACCTTGTGGAGTGATGTGTCGGTCTGGTTTGTTGAGGAACGAGATTTTGATCTGTCGATTGGTGTCGTAAAGACGCCTGGTGTTTTCGTGTTCCGTCATTCTGGGATGTTCTAGGTATCCGTTTCTTTTAATCAACGTTTGCGAGTATGAATTATTCGTTGTTCTGTCTCCTCACACAGTTGTGTTTTGGTTCTGGATAAAGTATCCTTCTTGCTGGGTGGTGTTCAACGGTCCGAAAGGGCTTTCAATTGGGTCGTCTGGTTTTTCCTGTCGTAGCGTGATTTGATCCGCTACACAGTTGAGGGTATGGTATTCTTTATGGCATACCATTTCCCTTCGCCTGACGGAGTTGCTGTGAAACTCCAGCCCGATGGTCCGGCCTGCATGTTATTATCACCACACTTCTTGTCGTTTACCATTTTCCAGCATTTTAGAGGGCTTATTAGTTTAGTTTCTTGGGAATACACTGCGTCGAAGGATCCCATCCAAAATGATCCCGTTATCTTCTTCGTATTGGTCCATTGTCTACACGTCCAACCTTTCCAAGAAACTGCTGGTTTCTGCTTCGTCGTTAAAGTGTATAAAGTGGATTTCTTGGGTAAGTGTGATGTATCAGTTTTCTTGTTGTTGCAGTAGTATGGTGCTTTTATATCTAAAATTCCTCGTTCGTTATTCAAGTGTATGCAGGTTCATTTGGAATGGGAAAGGAAGACTCTGGTACGACGTGTGTATATGCTTCTTCCCTGTTTCTTGTTGCTCGATGCTCACACGTTCCAGCGGTAATCTGTCTTTCGTTGGTATTGAAGTGTTTTCTTGGTCTTCCTGGTCCTCGTCGTATTATTTCATTTTTCGGTGTTTTTGCCACATGTGCTGTTCCTTCTGTTTTTAAGTTTCTTGGGTCGTAAAGTTTTAGGCGATTGATGTGTAATACTGATTTTAGTTTTTTATTGTTGACGTCTTGGATCTCGTAGATGATGTCTGAGAAACATTTGGTGATTTTGAATGGTCCATTCCACCTGTTGATGAATTTTTCGGCAGTTAGCGGGGCTTTCAATAGCACAAAGTTACCGATGTTATATTTGATCGCTGTTGTTCCTTCATCATAGTATCGTTTTTGTTTTGTCTGTGCCCGGAATAGGTGTTCTTTCGCCAATTGCTGAGCCTTCTTCCATTGACGTGAGTACATTACACTGATGTTTTCGTTTGTTTCGTACCGTCTGTCCATTTTGATGTCGTTTGTGGGCACAGGTTGTCTCCTGAAGAATAGGAAGAATGGCTGTGTTGCAGCGTTGATTGCTTTGCTGTGTTATAAGCGAAAGTGACGAATGATGATATTTGTCCAAATTTTCGGGTTCGTCCGTAACATAACAAGCTAACATGTCGCATAGGGTCCTGTTGAATCGTTCTACTAATCCGTCTATTGGTATGATGATGGGGATGGTAAGCAGTTGTTCTTAGTTCTTTGATTTTGAATAATTTGCAAATTTCTGGATTAAGCTCGACAGAAAGTTAGTTCCTTGATCTGTTAGGACGACTTCAGGGGAGCCGCATTTGGTTTAAATTTGATTAACCAAGACTCTAGCAATTGTTTGGGCAATTTGATCTCTCATTGGCACTGTGTAAAAACAAAACGACTGGCATAATCTGATAGGACTGAAATATACCTGTATCACTTTGCGCTTTCTTGAATTGGACCCGCAATATCCATTGCGTCCCTTCGTTCCTCTCCCCATTTCTACTCGGCTGATTTTCTCGTGAGCGCCGCCAGTGGGAGGGCTTCATCGGCAAAAGCCCGGATGAATTTCCTGTAATAACTAGTCAAACCTAAAAATGAGCTCAATTCTTTCACGTTTTTGGGGGCTGGGTATTAATTGATTGCTTCTAGCTTTTTCGTGCTCGGTGTTACTTCTTTTTTCGAAACAATGTATCCTATATAATCTAACTCTTCTTTGAAAAATTTACATTTCTTTCTTCTTAGCTTGAGTCCTGCGTCTTTAAGAAGCTTAAACATTGTTTCCAGATGCATCACATGTTCTGTAATGTTATTACTGAACACTATGTCATCGAGGTAAACCAATACGAATTTGAACGATACCGATTTCAAGATGTTATTCATTGCTCGTTGAAAAGTGCTTGGTGCGTTTGTTGAACCAAATGGCATTCGATTAAATTCGTATGGTCCAAATCCACAAATGAAGGCGGTTTTGTGTTTGTCGCAAACACATAAAAAAGTAAACGGAAGTAAACTCATCCGCTCAATGCGTCAATGGTGTCAATTCTTGGTAATGGATATTTATCTCTGACGATTATTTTGTTTAATGCCCTATAATCAATACACAAACACATTTCCCCATCTTTTTCGGGTACCATTACAATCGTGTTGTAAGTTGGGGATTCACGCTCAATAAAAAAAAGACGGTCGAGGGGCGAGTTCGAGTCACAAGGTGTATATCTCACTCGCAATCACGCAGACACAGTTTAACACAGGGGAATAATAGGGTACACACACGATACGCGAGCCCACGCTACAGAAAGAACAAGACATCACGAAAATTTTAACACTATTTCCCAGCCGTGGCCACCAAAACCTACTCTTAATTTTTGCTAAAGTTCTTTCAATACCCTGGTGCCCAGATGAGGGGAGCTCATGGCACGCTTCTAAAACCTTTCTACGGAGGATGGAGGGAACGACAAGGAGGAATTTCTTGCCAGAGCGCCTATTTTTCTTAAATAAAACTATACTGCGAATAATGAGCTCTTGGGAAATATTACAGGGAGTAGGAATGTCTAATGCTTCAAAAAAAAATTTCAGCTGGCCGTCTTTCTGCTGCAAGAGGGCGAGCTCTCGTGAGGAAAAACCCACTTTGGGCTCTCTTACGGTCGCACAGAGTGTCTCGGAATCAAGGGCTGTTGTCAAGACTTCGACCGGATTCCTAGACAGCGTGTCTGCGACGATATTGTCGGTCCCATTCAGGTGATAAATCGTAAATTGAACTCCTGTAGTTCGAGAACTCACCTAGCAAACTTCCCCTTCAAATCTTTCTTCCCCATCATCCACTTGACGGCGGAGCTATCCGGCTTGACAAAAAAAGTGTCTGCCATAGACATACGTGCGCAACTTTTTCAGCGCCCACCTCACCGCAAAGCACTCCAACTCACTGGCGTGATAGCGCGTGTCAGTATCCGACAGCCTTCTGCTAATAAAGGTCACAGGTCGGTGTCCTTTACCAGCATCTTGTGTCAATACTGCTCCAAGTCCAGTCTAACTTGCGTCGGTCTGACTGGTGACTTCCAGAGCATCATCGAAATGAGCCAGAACAGGAGCAGTCGTGAGACGCTCAATGATAATGTTCTTTGCGCCTTCATGACTCTCCGTCCACCTCCACTCAAAATTCTTTTTGGGGAGTACGTGCAAAGGGTGAGCTAATGCCGCAAAACCTGAGACAAAACGCCAATAGTACGACGCGAGTCCCAGAAATCCTCGTAGCGACTTCAAATTCGTCACGGGCATACACGTCAAGGCGCGCACCTTCTCTCCTTCCGGGCGGATTCCTTCCGCATCGATAATGTGTCCTAAATGGGACACCTTGGTGGCTCCGAAAACGCATTTTTCGATGCTGAGGGTCAAATTTGCTCTCTCTAGGGCGGTTAATACCAGCTATAGGCGTACCAAGTGCTCCTCAAACGTTCGGCCAAACACCAAGATGTCGTCTAGATAAACTAGACACATGCGTCACTTCAAGCCGGCCAAAACACGATCCATCAAGCTTTGGAACGTCGCGGGAGCATTGCTCAACCCAAACGGCAAACACGTAAACTGGTAGTGACCATCGGGAGTGACAAACGTTGTCTTCTCCCGGTCCTCTAGGGCTACGGGCACCTGCCAATACCCACTGGCTAGGTCCAAACATGAGAAAAATTGAGCGCCGGCGAGTCTGTCCAAGATATCGTCAATCCGAAGCATCGGATAGACGTCGCGCTTAGTTACCGCGTTAAGTCGCCGAAAATCGATACAGAACCGAATATCTCCCGACTTTGCCTTGCGGACTAGAACGACGGGGGAAATCCAAGGACGAAACGATCCCTCCACCACACCGTCTTCCAACATTTCTTCCACTTTCGGCAATAACCTGGCGCTCAAAACGCCGACACTCTATATGGGGCGGATTTGATGGGACGCTCACCTCCCGTGTCAATGTGGTGGACAACCTCGGTGGTATGACGAATCTCCCTTTTGGACGGCGGGAAGCAGGCTCGCTTACGCTCGAGCATTGTCAGCAGCGATTTCATTGGGACGTATCTAATGCTTCCCCGACTGTCACTTGCGAGGTTAGTTCTACTTCTCGCTCTTCCGGATGCACGGTGGCGCATTCCTCCGATACCCTTTCTGTAACTGTAGACAGCATAGTGCCTTCATCCATCTCAGCTCAAAAGAAAAGCCGTCAATTCAATTGCAATTCCACGGTGGAATAATTGACAAGGGGAATTTCCGTCAGCCCGTTATTGACAGAGACGACGCTCGCGGGTATCACCCGTTCTTTCCCGGGTTTCGCGCAGCAGTTAAATTTGACATATGCTGTCCCGGATATATCCGCCGAAACCCCCCCCCCCCTTACGAAAACGAGCGAATTGGATGGGACCACTTGGAATCCATCCGCTTTTACCGGCATCCAGTCCCGTCGTTTGGATGGCGATTCCTCCGCGAAGGACTCTGTGAGCCCATCACTAACGTCAAGATATTCCTCATTCCTCCGTTCTTCCTCCAACAAATTTTCCTCCCTCCCCATCTCCCCGTTATCATACACACTTCTTCCGACCATCGCACCTTCTTTTTCTCCTTCGCCCAAACTTCCTCTACTTGACTTCCTTTTGCCTTCTTCGATTTCATTGCACCCCTTATTTAAATCTCCCTCGATTAACCCTATATCCTCCCTTTTGACATCCTTTTCTTCTACATTACTTTTTCCCCCTATTTTACATCCCTCCCTAGTTCCCTGCGCCTTCGATTCCTTAATTTCCTCTTCATGTAACCCTTCCCCGACTAATTCAATTCTCCCTCCCCTTACTACAATGTTGGTTTTACTATTTACAATCCAGTCGACACTCATGGACCGCTCCCTAGCGGTCCTTAGAACAGTTACGGACGATAGGGTTATAAAACTGTCCTTCTATTTGATGGGTAATGGTAAGGACCCCTCTACTCGTACAACCTTGTTATCGACTCCTCTTAACTTAGTTTTTGTGGCTTTCTTCAGCGGATCTAAAAATTTACGGACGACGCTTAGCCGTACGGCACTGACGCTAGCGCCCGAGTCGACAAATGCTGCTACTTCACCTACACTCTTTATCCACACCTTGATAAGAGGCAAGGCTGGTCGACTTGCAATCACAAAAAATCCCTTCAAGGGCGCCACTGCCCTCGACGCACTACCCCGTCGTTTTTTGCCGGGCAATCTATGGCGATATGGCCATGCCGATTGCAGGCATAGCACAACCTCGGTGGTGGGCCTCTTGGGACAAATCCCCCACCACCCAATCGCATAACGTTAGGGCTCGAATTAACCGTAAGCCGTGATAACGAAGTCGAAATTTGGCTCACCAACCGGGAACGCTTGGCATTGCGGGAGTCAAACCAAGTTGCTCAAGGTCCCGTAGTCGTGCTAGGAAAGCCGTGAAGCTTACCGGTACAAGTGACGTTAGAGCTGCGACGTAGATGGAGTTTGCGAGACCTCGTAACAACAACTTGATGACAATCGCCTCAGGTAGTGGGACGGGACAACGAAGGCAAAGCCGACGAATGTCCAACGCGTACTCAAGACACGACTCTCCCCACTTTTGCGTTCTTGCTTCCACAAGCGAGCTCCACTCTAAAAACGAGAGTGCACGCGTGAAATTGGTCACCAACGCGGCGGCCAGGTAGCATAAAGATAGCCCGTCTGTACGTGCCATTGGGAGGCGGTACCATAAAGACGGGTCACAGCCACTAGGAGACGGTTCTCCTCGGTCCAGCATTCAAGACCGGCTACCCTCTCGACATGGTCGATGAAGCCCTGCACCTCCTCACCTACAGGAACAGAAAAGCGCGGTATCGAACCGACAGCAATTGCCGACGGGCGGGCATTTGGCACAGCTGGTATCGCGGCAGCAAGGGCTTGGATAGCCTCGTTGTTTTGTTGTTGTTGTGCGTTGATGATGCTGACGAGTTGGGCAACTTGATCTTGCCTCGCCGCACCATCAGCCGCTGCGACTTCCGCAAACCGATTAAGAGCCACAATCAGCTCAACGTTGTCTGCCATATTTATCGGTGTTGGCTCTGCTCTCGTTAGAACAAATTCCGATTTCTGATACCTCATTTTCGTTGTAGGCGGCCGCTGCACTGGGCGGACGATATGAGCTCTTACGAAAGGATCCCGAGCAGTTCCTCTCGGGGTCCGAACAAGTGCAAACAAAAAGCACTTATTCAACGGATCCCACTTCAAGACCAAAAGATCGTCAAACCACCTCAAAAAAGATGTTGAGCACAAAGAGATTGCGAGCAAAGCTCAACAAAACAAAAAAAAAAAAAAAAGAAAATGTCAAAAAAAGTACCCTCTGTACATGAGAGAAACACAAAAAAAAACGATGAGGTCAAGATCGAGCAACAGGCCAT
Source organism: Daphnia carinata (assembly GCF_022539665.2). Lineage (NCBI taxonomy): Eukaryota > Metazoa > Arthropoda > Branchiopoda > Diplostraca > Daphniidae > Daphnia > Daphnia carinata. Next base: position 191,117 of record NC_081334.1, read on the forward strand.
AAGCCAAAAAAAAGCCCCACGACACGGCTCCGCATCAAAGTTCTTTTCTTGCCCTTTAAAAAAAAAAGGAGAGCAACCAAAAAGAACTTCTTAAAACGTAATGCCGTCCCGCCGATATGGTCGCTCAAAAAAAGGGCGGACAAAGAGAGAGATAAAAAAATATGTCTCTCGACCAAAACGTGTGGGCGTCCCAAAATAGGAAGAAAGAAAAAAAAAAGGACGGAAAGCACAACACAAAGCGGAACGGGCAAAAGGCACGCCGAAAAAAAAATACAATTTCTAACTACACACAGTACAAAAAAAATTCATGCGCTGGAATTGTTTATTTAACAGCCCGTGGCTACAGGTAACAAGGGTTGAAATACTTACCTGTACCGTTCATCCACCCTTCAACAAAGACGTCGCGGCGGGATGGGATTCACTCCCCTTCGGCGCAGGTAAGGATAATCCACAATGGCAGCGGCCAGTACGCGAAAATTACCTTCTCGCGTGGGCGGCACGCGGGTCCGTTGCAGGCAACTTTAAGAAAAAAAGTTGTTCGATGGCCTGGCGAAGGTGATAATCCACGATCTTCAATCCTACTCAATCCCTCTTCTGACACCAATTGGTGTAATGGGGACACCCGCTCAATAAAAAAGAAGATGGTCCGAGCGGCGAGTTCGAGTCACAAGGTGTATATTTCACTCGCAATCACGCAGACACAGTTTAACACAGGGGAATAATAGGTACACACACGATACGCGAAGGAAGCCAGCTTTCGCAAGGCACCTTGTTGTAGGTCTTCCTGTAGACGGCCAAAAAACTAGACTGCCTCACATTATTTACATCAGTTGCTAGACCCAAATCTTATTCCTTTTCTGCGAATAGGGCTTCGTGTTTTTTCAATAGAATTTCGATTTTAATGCGTATCTCATCAGAGATGTTGGTCGCTTCACTTTCTTGGGTTGGCTTAATTCGTTTGGATTTTTTGTTGTTGCCTGATTAAGAGAAAGATTCTAGGCTGCGATAATCTGCTTCTGTAAGGTCGTTGTTGTTGCTATTTTGGTTGGAATTGTTGATACGTGCCATATCTGTCCAGTATTCTCGTGCAATGTATCCCTTTATTGCACTTGTGGCAGATAATAACCCTATTCCCATGGGTGTCGGGGTGTTTGGTTGGGTTTGTCGTGGCCGTGGATATTGATGAGAGTTTGTGTAAGCTGGGTTTTGACGATGCACCTGTTGATTGGTGTGTGGTTGAAAGTTTGGTCGACTGTAGTGTGCAGGTCTGCTTGTGTAGAAGGGTATCTGAGATGGTTGCTGATAGGTTGTATCATTGGGTTGTCTATACACTGTGGGGTACCTTCTCTTCGTGGTGAATTACAGTTGGTGCGGTATGGGCTGTTTTCTCTGCTACGATTGGAGTTTCTGTTGCGACTGGAACCTCTGCTGTTCGACCTTTCATGAAATCGTACTCGCGAACTTTGTGGTCTGGGATAGCGTTCGCCCAATCGTGAAGTTCTTTGTTCGTATCGATCTGCTGCTGCTACGGTTCTATCGTTATCCTGTGATGATTCACGATTCTTATTAGTATTTACCAGTTCCCGTATTTTTTGTTTTAGTGATTCGATTTCTGTCTTTTGCTGTGAAAGTTCGTTATCTTGTTGTTTCTCGTGATGCGTTATCCCTGCGATTAATGCGTTTATTTCTTTGTCGTCTGCAGTGTCTTTGCTATTCTAAGAACTTTAAGCTAAGATTAAGTTAGTTGGAAGACTCGCATATTGCCTCTTGCTATTTCTCCACCCCACTCGACCTAATTTCTACGATTTTCCCTTTTATTACTTTCTTCCGCTTGACCGAGATGTCGGCGACACCAAGCTCATCTGTTAACCTCGTCACCCTTTTTTGACACTATTTCGCTCTTCTATTGCCCACGCTAACCTTAGCGTCCCCAAGCTAAGGCGAGGTATAAAAACCCCCACCAGAGCTTCCCAAAAGACAGAGTTCTCCTGTAGTCGCCACAAGTACTAGTTGAGTGAATTTTTTTTTTACGTGTTGGTCCCGATTTAAAAAAAATAAACTTGAAACCCCGAAACAATAAATAAATGCAACTTCCAATTGTTGCACTATATAGAATGCCTTCGGATATGATCAGTTGCTTACGTATCTGGTCGAAATCTTCAGGGTCTTCGGGCATTCTGAAATAATATAGTTCTGATTAATAATATAAGTTCTGTTTTGAATTTCGATAGAATGCCTTATATCAGCATTCCTGATATTGATAGTCTCTCATTTTCTTGACTGTGTTTATGAGTCGACCTTCGACGATGGTTTGGTTTTGATCCGACTTTTCTTCTTTCCCTTTAATGGAGTCGTATGCGCTGCTCATTCTTGGGATAAAGGCTTTGCATTTTTCTTCAGGTTTCTGCTTCAGCATTAACAACTTTTTCCTTAGTGCTGGTAATTCGTATGCATTCTGGAACCTTGCAATGATGGCTGTTTTCCACTCGTCGTAGTTTAACTCGTCACCCTTTTTTGGTTGTCATCCCGGTCGTTGTTACGTGCTACGTGTTCTGCGTCCTTCAGTCATTCTGTTATTAATTTATCACTACTTTTTCCTTTGAAAATTGGTATTGACTTCTTGTCTTCTCTCGAGAATAATTCTCCTATAGCGCTTTTGCGATGGGTTGAGTTGTGGTTATACCGGTGTCATCGGCATCTGTTATGTAGCGGTCAATCCTCGAAGTTTCCTTGTGCGAAAGTCCCATTTTGATTTTTTGTTTTAGAGCCTGATTCTTCTGCTCTAGTTGAAGGATGCTTTTGTTTTGGATCTCTATTTGATTTTTTAGGTCGTCGTTGAGTTGCTGGAGTTCGGCGATTTGCTCTGATTCAAGCTCGTAGTAAAGAGACTGGTCACCACTGTCTGTTGGCAAAGTTAGGTCATTTATTTCGCTTACTAATTTCGTGATTTCTCCAGGTTTGTTTGCGCTGCTGAAATCTTCGGTTTCAACGAATGTTACTTGTTGTTTCTTAAAATCTTTTATTCGGTTCTCCAGATACTTTATTTTTTCTTCTCGTTCTCCTGTCTCTGTATTTATCTCCTGTAACTCCTTTTCAATGTTTTTATTTTTTGCTGTAATATCTATCAGACTTCTCCTCAGCCCAGTCTTTTCAGTTAAGGTCTTTTCAAGGATTTCTTTTGTTTCTGTGTTTCTTTCTGAAGTTGTTTGTTTGTTTCTAAGGCTGTTTTTGTCTGTTGTTCTGTGTTTTCAAACCTCGCAATTCGTTGTTTCCTTTTATCTTCAAGCTTGCTAATTATTTCTTGCCCTTCTCTCTCAACAAATGCATTATTTTCTTCTCTCTTTCTCAAAAGGTTTTGTAATTGGTTCTCTGTTGCTCTGGTAATTTCAAGGCTGCGTTCTAGCTCGCTGATTTGGTTATTGGCCTTTTCAAGCAAGTTTTTGAGTGCTTCGGTACTTTCTTGGAGTTGTTCGAGGGAACTATTTAAGGTGTATTTGGAACTCTTACCCTTTTCTTGTTGCTATCAAGCTGCTTTCGCAGGCTCAGTAACTTAGAGTTGAGGTCAGACAAATGTTTCTTCTCTTCAATCTGCGCAAGCACTACTTCTTTTTGCAAAACACTGATGGTACTGAACAGGAATTCTTTCTCTTCACTATATTCTACGTGGTCTTTAAGTGTCTTTGTGGTATTTGTTATGGTTTCTGCTGTTATACCTTGTGGTACTTGTAAAGTTTGTTCTAATAACTAATAGGAATACAATTGCAATGCGTTGCTTGCTTCTTTGCTAAATTCTTGTTTCTTGGATTCTACTTGTTGGATCTTTGATTTTGTCGAAATGGTTTGGTAAGGTTTGTTTCTCTCTGACTCTTGTTCAAATTCTAAGTCCACGAGAGTTTTCCAGTGGTCCGTTAGACTATTTTTTAATTCTTCTAGTTACAATTTTGCCTGAGTTAATTCCGCTTCTACGTCTCTAGGTGGTTTCTGCATCTCTATCTTAAATAAAGGTTTGAGTTCAAAAGCCTGTGTGTTTTAGGCGATTTCTTCTGCTTCGAGAGATGCTTGTTTGAAATTTTGGCAGTTTGGTGTGGTGGGATATTTGCTGTGGAACAATATCGTTTTGATGGATGGAAGTAAGCCACCTAACAACATTTTTATTTAAGTGTCGTTCAAAAGAGCTGTAGTTCGTTGCTTTGATCCTGCTCTTCCTCTCCTCCTTATTTATAGATTGCGTTATACGCCTGTGTGATTTTGTCTATAAAGTGCCTTACTGGTTGATTTGGGGACTGTTTTACTGACTACGATTTCGTTTTGTGTTTCGCTCTATCTGCTGGGTGTTAGAAATGTTCCTTTAATGCGTTTCTCCACTCTGTGCACGGTTCTCTCGGTGATCCTCGTAGCCGATCTATATGCCATTGTAGTGTTGTTCCTTTTCAACAGGTGGCTCAAATCTTTTTAGCTTCTCTTGGCCATTCATGTATCGTCACTATTGCGTCTGCGTCGCGTAGCCATACTCCTATTGGTTGGTCGTTTACGTTACCGCTTAATTTATTACGATCTCTTCGACTAATAGCTGCTTCTAGTGCTCTGATGTCGTCGTTAGTCGTCATCCAGTGGTTGTTTGGTTGCTATCGATTTCGACGATATCTTCGTCTCATTGTTCTCCTACTTCCTGATTGTTTCGGAACAATGTTTCTAAGTTTTGTCTGAGTTGTCTGTTTTCTGTGTCTAGGTTGGTTGCTCTCTCGGCCGCTTGTCGTTCTTGTTGGGGTGCTTGTATTAGTTCCGTTATCTCACTTTCTAATGACACGATTTTCCGATTTAGCAGCGCAAGGTTATGTTGTGGTAATTCAAGTTCGTTCGTGCTTGCGGCGACCGCAATATTTTGCTGTAACTTTCTCAATCTGTCCTCCAAAGACTGGTTTGTATTCTGTAGCAATGAAATTTCTTCTATGTGTCGGATTTGATTTTGCTGCAGGGTTGTCGCGTTAATTTGACTTACGTTCTGGTCGTGTTTAAGTCGATTGTTTTCTCCCTGTATTTTTACGAATTTGTTTGTTTGAGCTAATTGTTCCTTTTTTACTGATTCTAACCCTGCTAATTTCACTTTTATGGTGTCACTAAGATGGAAAATTTCCTGGTTTTACTTGTTACGTTTACAATTGGATTTTTATGTTTTGATTGCAGGATATGGATCTCTTTTTCCTGATCTATACTTTTCGTCTCGAGGGCTTTGTAAGTCAATTGTGTGTTCTCTAGTCCAGCTTGGCTTATGCTGTATTTATTCAAGAACATTGGTTCCTTCTGCAAGGAGTTGGGCTTCCCTTTGTTTTAGTCTCTCTATTTCTGTCCGAAGTTTGGTTTTTATCTTTAATTGTCTTTAATTAATTTAGCTTTTACGGATGAATGTTCTGTTTCTATTTTGCGTATAGTTGTTTCCAAAGTTTGTACTCTTGGGTCTTTTATATGGTTAGCTTTCTCTTTCTGTGTCTTTTCTAACTGTTGGGTTAAGTTGGTCGCCTAGTAATCAATCGCTTGTTGCTGTATAGTACTTGTTTGAAATAAGGCTAAACCTTCGGTTTCTAGTTTTTGGATCTTCGCTTCAGCTGCCATTAATTTCTCTGAAATTCGTTTCTATACTAAATCCTTCTCCTTTAATCGTGTCTTAAGTTGTTTCGTCGTTGCCTTATCCTTAGCAGATTCTAATTCTAACATATACTGATTAATCGACTGATGAATTCCTATTAATGCGGTTTTTAGAAAGTCACTTTCTTCTACTGGTTTATTCTTCTTTCTGCTGGGTAGGTTTTCTGTTGATTGTATTTTGTTAGTTGTTTTTCTTTGTCACTTTTTCTAGGGCTTCTTTCAGCGCTTCTTGTCCGTTTGAATGGTACTATTCGAACTTGCGATTTCACTCTTTTGTTCATTTCCACTGTGGGGTATACTTTTTGCATTGTTCGTTTAGGGTCTGTTAGGCTCACTCTACTGGGATGTTGTATTACTTCTAAAGGTTCTTCCACTGGGGCGGTTGGTCTATATATATCTACTGTTAAATCCTCAGTTGACATTTAAGTGACTTACCCTTACCGCGGGGAGTCTTTAGACGATTGGTAGTCGTCTGCAATGTCCGGCAAAGGGCTGCTTGTTGCTCTACTGCTGGCAGGAGTATCGGATCGCCCGATCCGATCAGACTGCAAAAGATCGGATCGGCGATCAAATTTTGCCGATCATTTTTACCGATAATTTTTGTGCGGCATTTAAAGCTGAAAATTCACACTGTTTAACGAATGTAGCATTGGCTGTCACAGCGACAGTCACTGACGGCCATTCAGGGAGAACACTAAACAGTTTCCCTCAATTGGCATTCGCAAAAAGAGTAATGAAAGAGAACCATGCGACTGCAAAATCTACAGCTAGATGGCGAAAAGTTTGATCGCTAAAAACGATCGGATCGGCGATCCCAAAAAATTGATCGCGATCCGATCGTCGATCCGTTTCTCAAAAGATGGGATCGGCGATCAATTTTTGATCGCGATCGCGGTAAGTCTGACTACCACCGGTAGCCGGTGAAATAGGACTGAAACGAAATAGGACTGGAGAAATAGGACTGAGAGAAATAGGACTGACTTTTAAAAACTTTTAGGACAGTCCTATTTCTCCATGGCATCAGTCCTATTTCTCCTCGGCATTAGTCCTATTTCTCTGGTAGAAATAGGACTGGAAATTTTCAGTTCTATTTCTCCAGTCCTATTCCGTTTCAGTCCTATTTCATCGCCAATCCTACCACCAGCCAATATACATAAAAATGGAAGTCGAACCAATCTCTTTTGGTATTTTAAATTTTAGGCTTGCCTAATGTTGCTTTACTTCGAATTTAGTATTCCATCGCAGGACTTCTCAAGCCTCTTCCTTCTTCAGCAAAGTTAGCTGCGCTACAATTCTTGCAGTCTTGGGACAAAAGTTGTAAGTGAATTGCCTTCTTCGTTATAATTACGCCAATAACCTTATATTCCCCAAGTAGTGACATGTTTCCCTCAAATTTATCATTTAGAACCATATCATCTTCTCCTTCAGTCCCACGCAAAATTGGATATTAAAATTCAAAGTTTTCCTCTTCTTCGCTTCATGGTCGGTCTGTACCTCGCTCTTCGCCTCGTTTTCGCCTTACCCGTCGCACCATCTTCGCCTAAAGCAGTCAAGAAAATTCGGGGATAGAAAGAAATCGGCGACGAAGGCGTCAGATCGTCGATGAGAAAGAATTTTTGCGTTTTCTGACATTTTTCGTTATTTCGACATTTAGTGGTATGTTATGAAAAAAAGCATATCGTGGCGAATCTGAATATTGACCCCAATTAAAAAAATAAATTTATAATTTATTCCTAAAAAATATAAATCAGGCCTCAGCAGGCGCTGGAGCTGGGCAAAACTACGGAGCTCAGTCTGGTGCTGCCCAACAAGAACAGGGTCTCGGTGCTCAAACCTCTGCTAGCGCCGGAGAGGACAAGGTTATGACGCTCAGAATGGAGCTGCCCAACAGCAAACAAGGCTATAGTGCTCAAGCCGCAGCTGGACAAAATTACGGTTCACAAAACGGAGGTGCCCAAAAGCAGCATGGGTACGGCTCATCCACCACTTAGCAGAAACCAACGAATACATACAACAGCAACGGCAACGGAAACGGACCGTCCACATCTGCCTCATCCAACGCACAGGAGGTACTGAAGTAGTCACTTTCTTGATTTAGCGAACACTCAATAACATCTACCGAAATTCTATTAAACAGAAACCCCTATGCCATTTGAGTATGCCTGGGCCGTCAAGGATGAGCCAACCAAGAACGACTACGCTCGTGAAACTAAGTGCGACGGCAAAATTGTGACTGGATCTTACCGCGTTGCCTTGCCCGATGGCCGCATTCAAATTGTTTCCTATCGGGGTGATGAAAACTGCTACGTCGCTGGTGTCATGTACGAAGGTGAGGCCCAGTATCCCGCACCATCCACCTGCAACGGCAATTACGAAAATAGCAATGGCTTTGGGAATAGAGGCAGCAACTATGGCAGTGCCAAGCCGATTTCCAACAATAAATCGAATATTTCATATTAAAATTTATAAAATTATTGATTTATATATTGAAATAATGATAACTATTTCCGTTTGGCTTGCGATTAGATTCAAATAAATCTAATACATTTTAAGAAAAAGATAATAATGTTTATTCATTTTTATGTTCACCTGTAATTATGATTTTGCATGAATCATTCAAAATTGGGTATTCGATTGCCTCCGAAAGCTTTCATAGCATTCCTTTCAAATACTTATTTTACACAGTCTATAATCGAATAAAAAATCTTTATATTCATAGGTAAATTACGAACAACGTCCATCTTCCAATATCGGTGTATTTCTTACTAAATATCGTTCATGAAAGGTCTAGAATCAAGTTAGATAAATCACGCAATATTACCTCAGAGGTAGGAAAACAAAGCAGAATGAAGATTTCAGAAAACAAATTCATAGGGTGCTCTGTTTACCCACGATGACGTCAATTTTTAACGCGAGCATGCATCACCCGTTTTTACCTTTTCTCACGCACAAAGAGGTCTTGGCCATTCAAACATGGTACCTTTAAGAATGAAAATGATGCCTGAGAGATTGATCAGTACTCTCGATGCAAAGCTTCTCGTGAAAAGGTTGTAGCCATATGAAATGAGGTTAATACGTGAACAGATTCTTTGGTGTCATGAAGAACCCAATTTCCTGAAATCACTGACTTTCTCCTCGCAACGTATGAGACTTGCAAAAAAAAGAACGCTAAATGTCCGATGCAATTTACCTACACCACTCCTTTTGTTGCACGGTAGATTTCCGACCTTCATGCGTCTTGCGGCAAATTGACCGTAATACTAGGTCATATACGGAAGCCTTGTTTTGATGAAAGTGAAAGGGCGAGATGGAACGGGAGGATGAACGAAAAGGTACCAACATCCTCCCGACATGTGCGCGCCCCAATATGCTGCGCGCCACACATGGTCGTCAGGTGCCCAACGTGTTTTGAACGAGATGGCATGAGAAAAAAACGAACATTTGATTGCTTTCATGCCTGTGTGGACGCAAGCTTCTTTTATGAAGAAGTGCTCGCAACAGATTAATATATCATTTGCTTTCCGGAACAAGATGAACAAGGTAGGAAAAGTTTTACTGAGCTACGTGCAGAAAAGCTGCCTTCTATTGTAACATCACTTTCAATTTAGTCTTCAACTGTATTTTGCTCGTTTGTTTTTTAATATTCAACTTACATACATATTTGTTTTGGTTTTTTTTCTTTTTTCTTTCAAACATTACATTATTTTAGCTGCTTTGGTGCCGTGGCTATGGTAGCAGAGTTATGGCGGCCAAGCTGGGCAGCAACAGCAGAAACAGGCATACGGAGCTCATTCCGGAGCGGCTCAACAAGATTATGGTGCTCAAGTATCTGCTAGCGCTGGAGCTGGACAGGGTTATGGTGCTCAAAATGGAGCTGCCCAACAGCAACAAAGCTATGGTTCTCAGGTATCAGCAGGCGCCGGAGCTGGACAAAACTATGGAGCTCATTCTGGTGCCACCCAACAACAACAGGGTTATGGCGCTCAAGCTTACGGTTTACAAAACGGAGGTGCCCAGCAGCAACAAGGTTACGGCGCATCCAGCATTCCCCAGAAACCAACGAATACTTACAACAGCAATGGAAACGGAAACAAACCTTCCGCATCTGCTTCATCCTATGAACAGGAGGTATTGATGCAACACCATTCTTAACTTAACTGCGAGAATGTTTTCTAACATCTATCGAAATTCTATTAAACAGCAACCCCCGATGCCATACGAATTCGCTTGGGCCGTCAAGAATGAGCCAACCGAGAACGACTACGCTCATGAAGCCAAGAGCGATAGCAAAGTTGTGATCGGATCTTACCACGTTCTCTTCCCGGTGGCCCCACTCAGATCGTTTCTTGCCGAGCCGATGAGAACGGCTACGTCGCTAATGCCAAGTATGAAGGTGAGGCCCAGTTCCCCGCACCGTCCAACGGTAACGGGAACTACGGGAACGGCAATGGCTCTGGAAATGGAAGTAAAAACTATGGAAATGGTAATAACAGCGGCAACAACAATTACGGAAGCGGCAATGATCGAGTGAACAGCAACAAGCCATCATATTAATGTTTTTCAAATTCATTGATTTCGGCTTCTACAAATTTTATAAGAATCTTAACGATATTGTGCGCAGCCAATTGAAAAGAAATAAACCTATTCAAGTAAATGAAGGCATTCGAAGTTAATTACAATCCAAAAAGCTTTCCTGTATTCCCATCACGTCCCCATGTTTTTCTCATTGGAAAGTAAAAAGGGGTGTACTGATTTGATGTAATACTGATTATGCATGACAAAACCATGGGCGGTACTGTGGTATAAACTCACTTCCATAAAATGCACTGCCAACATAGCCACTCAAGAGAAAATGAATCATTACTTCGACCACGGTTAATTGTGACACAATGTTTTCACGCGGCAAAGTCTAAGTGATCAGAATTGATGAGGTAATCTTGTTTTTGGACAGGAGGTAGGCAATGTTTGAAATGCTTTTTCACGTGCTGTCCACAATATTATTCTTGTTTTTTCCTTAACGCCAATCGTTCTTTATGTCCCGTACGTTTATTATCTAATTATCAATAAACGCCATTAGGACATCCCCTGGAAAATCCGTTCTGCTGATTTGAAATCTGTTTTGAACTGATAATCTGTTAAAGAGAATTAATATATCAGAAAAGTATTTCAGGCATCACAAAACTTTGCAAAATTCCGGGAAAATGTTTTGGTTTAACTATCTAACTGACAAGAGCAGTATGCACTATCTATACTCTATAAAAAAACAAGGAAATTGGAGGTGGAGCCTGTGTCTGTGACTTTGTGCTTTTGTTTTGATTGGCTGGCGTCAAAACCGCCGCCGGCTGCTGTGATTGGCTGGCGCCAAAACCGTCGTCTGCTACAGTGAATTGGTGGGATGGGGTTTTGGAAAACTAAACTGCAGGTGGAATTTTTCAATCTACGGGCTTTGCGTAAACGGGTGGGCAACGGCACGTAAGCTGACGGGCAGGGCATTTTATTATTATTATTCTAATTAATTTTTAATTAATTTTATTTTATTTTATTAGTTTTATTTATTATTTTTATTGGCCACTACGGCAGGCGTTTTGGCGGGCAGAGAGGAGGGTCGTTGGGCAACAACGGCGAGTTCTGTGAATTGTGAATTGGCGAGCAAAATGGGTTGACGGGCAGAGGCAAAAAGTGAGTGGACAGGCAACTAAATGGGCCGTTTGAGGGGCAGAGACTGTACAATAGGTCGGATAAATGCAATTTTTTAGTCTACGGGCTTGGCTTAAAACGAGTGGGCGCTACAGTACGTAAGTCGACGGGCAACCACAGCAGGTTTTTTTGGTGGGCAAAGGGGGTTGACGGGCATGAACTATTCGAGAAAAGACGGGCAGAGGGAAAAAGTGGTTGGACGGCAACTACAGCGGGCGTTTTCTGGGCTGGGACTGCGAGGGAAAAACGGGCAAAAGCAAATGAAAAAGTCAATGGGCCACTACAGCAGGCGTTTTGGCGGGCAGCGAGTGGGGTGACGGGCAGAGAGGGGATCCACGGGCAGCGAGTGGGCTGAGGTGTGTATATTTTGAAGAACATTAACGTTTCGTCCACAAAGTAGTTTAATTTTGTAAAACCCGTTTAGAACATTGTCATATCCATTTCATTTTTTCTCATATGAATTTCATTTGACAGTTTGTAAAACAATATTATTTTTTAGCAAAAAATAAATTTAATTTCAGAACTGTTGCGGATTTTAGACCTGGTGTTGATCGCATATTTCTTTCTGTCTGAGGAACAACGACAGGAATTTGAAAATAGCGGGGTTCCCGCTGTTACCCCGAAAACCCACCCCGCTGAAAAAATCAAATATATTTTCCACCCCGAAAACGACCGCGCTTTCGCGATGCCCCGCGGGTCAAGTTGGAAAAGTACGTTGCCCTGAAACTAAAATTTAAACTACGAAGACTAAAAAGTAACGTCTTTAAGATGTCAAGACAGGCTTAATTAACGACAAGGAGATTCGAAGCTAAAAAAAGATGTCGTAAGGATGTCCACAGAAAGACAAACTCGTGACTTGGGACTAAGATTAGAATAAGATATTCCTAAGACGTCCAAGATCGTACTATCTCAGGACTATCGTTCAAGAGAAAAACGGGATCAAAAGAAGGTGTCTATACGACTTCTACATAGGGCGAATTTCGAACAACTTTATCAGTGAAGTTAAAGGCAAAAGGCAGGTGTTTTCTACACGTCTGTTGAGTGTCCTTAAGATGTCTTAAAGACGCCTATACCCGAAAATTTAAGTCGTTTCACTCAGTGAATTTTTAAGGGGTATACACAGCATAAAAAACATCTCATCAGTTATTGCGCGAAAATGAACAAAAAATCAAAATTAATTGTTTCTTTAATAGGAAAACTGCGAATCTATTCAATGACGCCGAAGTAGGAAATCTTACACCTTACACAAAATGTCTTTTATGTCCACAATTGAACGTTAGCAGGCAGCGATGACACAAGATATTCTTGGATTACAGACGAACGACAGCGATCCGTATAGCCATCTCGTTGGTTTGCATATCTTTTTGCGATTACAACCGCATTATCACGAAGATTTACAAAATCATATATCACAACAACGGAGATGTCTTTAAGAAAAACACAACTATCGGCCTCATCATCGGATTTTAAGTGTCCAATTCCTGGAATGTTTACTCGCTTTCCGAGGGGTTTTTACAAGAGTTCGGGTTGACAGAAGAAGATCAGGATGATAGGGATGCAAAATTTTCAATAGTTGGTCACATTTGGAAAAGTCTATGCGATTTTCTATTTCCCCGTAGCTAACTGCGCCCTAGGGCAAGTTCGCCAGTTGACACTTCGTTTTTTTGCTGCTGTTTCATCAACATCAAATTCTTCTATTGTTGTAGATAACGATTCTTCAAGATTACTATCACTACCACTACTGTCTGGTACTTGCAGGAACACTGCCACAGGTGTTGTGGGCCCCTTTTTACCAAAGCAAGGTTATTTTCAGTCTTCAAAAAATTTTATTCAAGATAATGTGCTTTTACGTCTAATGCAGGTATCCGTTGGATTTGAGTTTCTGCTAGTGTATCAGGGAAAATACCAACTTCAACATCAAGTTGGTAGGAAATCGAACCAACTTCGACATCTGACTCTGACAAGTCATACGAGTAGTTGCTGTCATCCTCACACAAAAATTGCAAGTATGATACATTTTCCTGATTTCGCCTTCTTTTATTTCTATCTGTCATTACCCTGATAATTAAAAATGTCAAATCAAAATACAACAATAGAAACACTTTTCCTGATATATATAGCCTACCTATAGTGATGGTTTAAGTTGTTGAATTAACTTCACAAAGTAGCCGAACTAGCGAGTAACGTTTTTCACTTTTATTCTATATTGTAATCAGTCCGAACACGACCAAGAGCACACACTTGAGCTTACACTCTTTTACGCACTGCAATCTTAACTGGAAGGGGAAAAGGGCAGAGAGCAACATTGCCGGATTAAATCCGAAGAGAAAAGTACATTCTGTTTGACACAATACAAAAAACAACATCCCCACTCAAACCGCATGTAAAGTTTGAACTCCAATTTGGTATCGCATATCTTGAAATGTTGGTGAGTAGATCAGCTAACTGGTTCTTCGTCCCAACGTAATCAATTTTTATGACTCCGGCTTGGTATTGTTGTCGAACATAGTGATACTTGACGTCAATATGTTTCGGACGACGATGAAACTCAGGGTTGGACATTAGCTTGATAGCGCCTTGATTGTCTGATTTTAGAGTTGTCGGTTCAGTTTGTTCTGAGCCAATGTCGCTAAGCAGTCGGCGCATCCATGTCACCTCCTTTGTGGCCTTACACATCGCGATGTATTCAGCTTCAGTAGTTGAAAGTGAAACACACTGCTGTCGCCGGCTTGCCCAAGTAATAGGCCCTCCATTTAGCAAAAGGATATAGCCAGATGTGGATCTACGCGACACCGTGTCACCGGCATAATCAGAATCAGAATAGGCTAGAAGCGAATGAGGAGATCCAGTATTATGATATGAGATTCCGTAATTGGATGTTCCTTTTAAATAAGCTAGGATTCTTCGCACAGCTTTCCAGTGAGCAGGTTTAGGTTGACTACAGTGTTGTGCAACTTGTCCTACTGCGCATGCGATGTCCGGACGAGTACAAACCATCAAGTACATAATCGTCCCCACTGCTTCACGATAGACTGCAGAACCATGATTATGATTTGTGAATGAGTCGGCAGGAACAATCTTAGGGTTGCAGTCCGACATACCAAATCGCTTCAGAACGCGACCAACGTATTGTTCTTGAGACAAAGTTATGGTCCGATTTAACCGGTCTCGAGTGATCTTGATGCCAATAAAATAGTTTGCTTCTTCGGTTGTTATATCCAGTTGGTCACGTAGGAAACTGACGACCTCTGTGAGCTTATTCCTGGAAGAACCGCACAGAAGCCCATCATCAACCCACAAGGCCAAAATTAGACATCCATTTTCATCTTGACGAAAATACACACATGAATCAGCATTGCTGCGAGCGAATCCAAACTTTAGAAGAAGACTGGCAAACTTCAAGTTCCACGTTCTCGAAGCCTGTTTGAGTCCATAAAGACTTTTCATGAGTCTACACACAGTAGTACTTTGATCTGCTACAATACATCCTTGGGGCTGGTCCATGTAAATTTCCTCAGAAAGGTCACCATGCAGGAACGCTGTTTTTAGGCCAAGTTGAATGATTTCAAGGTCGAGTGTTGTTGCAGTTGCTAGTATTGTTCGCACTGACTCGTATCGGACGACAGGAGCATACGTCTCATCATAGTCGATCCCTTCCTTTTGAGAGTACCCTTTTGCAACTAACCGAGCTTTAAAACGAGTCGCCTTGCCTTCTCCATCGTACTTGATTTTGAACACCCATTTGTTTTTCACTGTGCGGCGTCCTTCGGGAAGCTTTTCAAGTCGACAAGTCCCATGCTGGTTTAGTGAATCAATTTCTTCCTGCATGGCTTGCTTCCACTCTTTTGATTGGTGACATGAAATGGCTTCAGCGTACGATTGGGGTTCTTCCATTTCATGAATGAGACGAGCAGGCACTGTCAAGCTTAGAAAATTAGGATCTTCAATCAGCCTTTATGGTTTCTTTCTGATTCTAGGTGATAGTTTGGGTGGTGTAAATCCATGGAATGGATCGGCAATATGCTCTTCGATTACAGGTTGTCGTTCGGTATTTTGAGCTTCATCACGATCGAGAGTTTCATTGATAGCATTAGAAATGGACTCGGAGGCACGTCCGATGGAAACTGATGCTCCCCCGGCCTCTCCATTTTTGCTTTCAATGTTACACTCAAAGTAGTTAGTGGATGAAGGGATTATTAAAATAGATTTTGGTTTTTCGAAAGATTCATCGAAGATGACGTCTCTGGAGATAATTATTTTTCTTGACACTGGATCCCATAGATGAAAAGCTTTTTGTGTCTCAGAGTAGCCGACAAACAGACATTTTAGCCCTTTTCGATCAAATTTGAAGCTTTCATCCTTGGGAATATGCATGTAGGCAACTGAACCAAAAATGCGAAGATGAGACAAATTTGGTTTTCGTCCATGCCACCCTTGATATGGAGTCATGTCTGCCATAGATTTACATAGTACACGATTTTGAAGGTAAACAGCACACGCTGTGGCTTCGGCCCACATTTCTACACCAAATTTTGATGAATGGAGCATACTTTTTGCCGATTCAATAATTGTGCGGTTGTATCGCTCTGACACACAGTTCTGTTCTGGTGTCTTGGGTGCACTTATCTCATGGCGAATGCCCTTCTCACTGAGCCAGGCATTGTATTCGTTTCCGATGTATTCTCCACCATTATCGCTGCGGAGTGTGACAACTGAATTTCCCGTTTGATTTGGAACCCCAGCAACATAGTTCTTCAAATGTTTAACACTTTGGATTTCCTTTTGGCAAATTTAACAACTCCATACCTCGTATAGTCGTCTTTGTAAGTGACGAAATACCGCGATCCGTTGAGAGATGGGGTTTGCATGGTCCGCAACATCACTGTGAACTAGTTATTGGCCAATTTTAGTGGCTCGATTGCGACCAAGGTTGGGAAAAGGTAGTCGATGGTGTTTTCCCATGATGCATCCTCACATATTGGTGGTCCATCACATATTGGTGGTACGCTGGAGTTCTTGTGGATGAGGAGACCGTTAGCCATATTCATGCTAGCCATTTTCTTGATCGTAACATGGCCAAGTCGTTCGTGCCACGTTTTCAGGGATTTATCACTTGCAACTAATGCATTATCATTGTCTGATAATTCTTGTGACGTGATATATATCTGATAAAGTTTCTTTCCGACTCTTTTGCCAACAGCTACTACTTTTTCCTTTTTCACTATATTGACTGAATCATTGTCAAAACATGCCTGGAATACACGGTCTGTTGCAGCTCCAATGGAGAAAAGAGTCGCTCCTAGACCTGGAACATACAAAACGTCTTGGATGATGCCATCGTTCCATACGTCATTAACTCTCGGTCGAATCTTGAGATCTCCAACACCAAGTACAGGGATTCATTTTCTTTTCCAACACCTTTAACATTCCTCACTCCATGTTGGACGGAACGAAATGTTGTAAACATAGATATTTGATCAGTCATGTGCTGGCTAGCGCCGGAGTCCGCATACCAGCTTCCTGTGCAGATGATTGATTCGGATGAATTGAATGCGTACTCATCATCAGAAAATTTTTGATCAGATTTGGTTTGTGTTGCAGACTTGCAGCTAATGCTGTTTCTTCAGTAGCATCACGTTTTCCTTGCAAGTATGCTTCTTTCCTCCAACAAACTTCTTCACGGTGAGATGATCGAAAGTTTCCTTTTCGACAAAAACCACATTGGCTCTTTTTGGATTCTTTGTATTCACTCTTTAAGTTTGCTTGATTCGTATGACTTGCTGGGGTTTGCTACCACTTTTTTTCTTTTTAACAGCAAAGAACGCTGCATCTGATGAATGGTTGACGTCAAGGCCAGACATTTTTGAAATATTTTCTTCGCCCTGACGACGAGATGTTAACAAAGCGAGTGTTTTCTTGGTCTCATCTATGTTATTCCATGCTGATAAGAATGGTCGATAACTTGGCGGAAGATTCATAGTAACTTTTGTTTTAACTTGACTTTCAGAAACAGCAGAACCTAGATCACTGACAAGCAAGTGTGCAAGTCATTAGAATTCTCTGACATTTTTCATCAAGAGATGACACAATAAAATTGCGGGCAGTTATATCACGTTGTTTCCAGCTCTTGATTGGGGCGTCTCTTGCGGTTACAGCTGCAGCGTTGGACTGATCATTGAGAAGTTGAATTGGGATTGGCTTTATATCTGCACCTTCCACAGTATCAATTAGCCCATGGTTCTCTAGGACCAGTGTCAATTGGAATTTCCAAAACTGAAATTGGTACCGTCGAATTTAGAAATGTGAGAGATTTCCTTTGCAGAAAACGTTCCGGTAGCCATCTTTGATGTACAACTCTTGGGTTATTTTTCACAGCTTTTTATCTGTATAAGCCGTCGTTAATCCTGGGCCCATAACCTGTGAATTAACTTCACAAAGTAGCCGAACTAGCGAGTAACGTTTTTCACTTTTATTCTAGATTGTAATCAGTCAGAACACGACCAAGAGCACACACTTGAGCTTACACTATTTTACGCACTGCAATCTTAACTGGAAGGGGAAAAGGGCAGAGAGCAACATTGCCGGTTAAATCAGAAGAGAAAAGTACATTCTGTTTGACACAATACAAAAAACAACATATGTTCTGATGTTTAAGCACGTAACAAACAAGTAATCAATTAATAATATTTCAGAATGAAAATATGCTCATAATTCACTTATATCAGACGACATTTTCAAAAGAGAGTGCTTCAGAAGATGGAAAAAGGAAAGGACTACATTCTTAACTGTGCAATTTCAAGACAAAACTAAGAAAACGAAGTCGTCCCTAGTACCTGGTGTGATGGTGGATAGTGTTCCCTGCCTTCCAAAAATCACCGATAATTGTCTGAGGGTATTGCAATTTTGAAAATGTCATGGAAACGCTATAATTGCAAAATTCTTTCAATTCACGGTAAGTTATGTTAGTATATGTACAATTGTTATGTACTAATAAATTTATTTTTTCAATAGATTCTTTTGAAAAAGCCATGAACAAAAAAGATGGGTCTGACACGTCAGAGTCAGCAAGGATATTTTTGAGCAATTCAAGGACAAATCTCAGATCAGAAGGATGTAGAAGAATACGAAATCAACAGAAAAAAGCCAAACAGCTCACACAATCCTCGTTACCGACTTCATCCATCTACTTTGACGAAAGACTTAGCAGTGAAGTTGATCCAATTGACATTAGTGATATGTCAATGAAAGATAGTCGGGATACAAACTTTTTCCTATCATCTGTCGATTCTGAGAATTCTGATTTTGGTACAGAAGAGAGTTGCTTGACTGAAACTATAAATGCTGGACCGTTTACTGAGCCATTAGCTGCAACAATAGTTTGTCGACCAATGTGTGGTAAAAAAACTTATTTTGTTTTTAAATTATGTCTAATTGGCCATTATCATGCTTAGAATCAATCGAAATGTTATCCCTTACAGGAACCATACAGCCAAGAACAAACGATTGTAGCCAAACCTCCCGTGGCCAAAATGGAAATGCATCGGGCATGATTGAGTCGCAACGATTAATGCTGTCGAGGGATTTAACTTCCCAAGAGACAACTAATCCTCATGTTAAACGAAAAACACCATTGTTGGGTAAGAATATTTCAAAAATACATTAACACATAAATGGATTTAGCTGTGGAATCTTACATCTTTATGTTTGCCTGAGAAACGATCGTCTTTTGAGAAACAAGTTCTAAAACCTTTGCAAGTAAGAAATATTGTTTGCATACCAAAAGTGTTTTATTTAATTCACTATGTTGTTTTGTAGACGAAAACGTTATTTACGAGTGATGGCAAGGGAATTGGCTGACAGTAAAGCAGAACAACGGGATTTGCGTTGGCTTTTGTTAAGTAAACAATCTTTGGAAAGCACTGAATAATCGCCATCCGGTCTTTCAAAAACATGTCAGCCTTGCTTTGAAAACGGCGGAAGACTTCCAACATTTCGAAGAAGAATTGTTGAAACCTGACGTCCAGTCGATAGGTTAAAGCAAAGTACAGCAAACAAATCGCGATGCTGTTTCACTTGTCCCTGTATATTTACTTGATCCTGTATAGGCTGTAAGGCCCCGCAATGAGTTGATGTACACTGCCAGATTCAAGAATATATTACTTGACATGTAATGATGTGGACTCCTTTTTCCATTTTAGGCCTCATGTTTTCCTCAAGGTTTTCACGTCATATTCATTTCTTATGACGTCTGTTAGATGTCTTTTACCATATTATGGATATATATCATTTTCTATGCACTTGGGCGTCATTTTCCATTCTTTTGGATGCCGTGATCCATAACTACGGAAGTCTTTCTGTATTCTATTGGATGTATTTATTGATTCCTGTAGACAACATTTTCTGTTTTTTTTCGACAGCTTTAACCATCCTTTAACACATCCTTATCTATTACTTTAGGTGTCTTTAACTATCTTGGAGAAGACTTAAAGACAACTATAAGGTATTTTTGGGAGTTTGCCTTTGTAAAACAACATCGTCATGAACGTCTTTCGTGCATCAAAGTGAAAACTTTAATTTGTCCACAGATTGTCTTGAAAGTTATCTTAAACATACTACTAGTCCCGGACATTAGGACGAATGGAAGGGGTCTTAAATATTACCTAAAGAGCTCCTCGGGATCTCCTCACTCGGGACGACCGGACATCCTCGGGATGTTTTAACGACAGCCCGGTGCTATGCGGGTAGTTTTGGTGCTTTTAATATTCTGTATTGTTCAAATAATTGAGCTAGCAGGTTCATTATTTGAGCTAAAAAAACAATTATTAAGACAGCCAAAGTATTATTGGCACCTTCAGCGGAAGCCAATCAATCAGCTGAAGTCATGTATGAAATCTACTGCGGAATGTTAGCCAGTTTGGTGGTACCAACAGGTAGAAAAGATAATTCATTCACGTTTTAAAAATATATTCAACTTAAGTATTTTAGTTTACGAATTCGAATTGATGTGTATTTTTTTTTGTTGCTTTTTTTTCGTTTCGCCCGTATGTATTGTAGACTACCAAAATCCCGAGCGAAACTGGCGAGTCCGGCGCTATGGTCGGAGAGGGTCACGAATTTGACTCTTGCATCCAATTGTTCAGCGGCTTCATGCAGGCCCAATTGGAAGCTATCTTAGAGGGAGTCATCATCCGACTTTCTGGTCATATGGACGACAACGAATACATGTCGTTCGGGATAAGCGACGCAGAAGGCCATACGAAAATGATTGGCGCCGATGTTGCCGTCGCCTATTTCAATAGCAAGGACAACAAGTTCTACGTCGAAGATTACATTTGAATACTAAACCACAGGTGTGTTAATCATATATCATTCATCAACCTTATCCTGTTTTATTTTTTCTAATATTCGTTTGTGATGGAAGTGCGATGGAACTAACTGCATGTGCCCCGAAAGCCGGTAGGAGGACGCAATGATGTTAGCATGCTTTACATCCAGAGGACAAACGGCGTCGCTACCGTTGCTTATCAGCGTTCGTTGGGCGCTCAGCAAGAAAAATTGGATCAAGTAATATTGACTATCGGTCGGGTAAATGTTATTGTCGCTATAGGGCCTCTCTATTCACGTTTTTATTGCAGGTCAACCAACTTGGAGTATCGCTTGGTACATTAATGATCTCCTAATTCCCGGAATCCATGTCGAAAAAAGGGTGAAACGTACACGTTCCTAGTTGAAGGAGGTATGAAACTACTGTTATGATGGCAATCGAATGATAACTATTAAACTAACTGTGCGATGTAGGTAATGACCCAACAAATTCGGCCCGCTGGCATCCGCTCTACATGCTGGTTGGTACCACCAAACTGGCTAACATTTCGCATGGGCAAGTGTGCATGTTTTTGTTGTTCCCATACTAAAAGTATTGCGGTTCTCCGTTGTTGTCATCCGACGATGAAAAGTCGACACCGTTGAATTACCATAACCCTGTTGTTGTTGGGTGGTACCAGACTGAGCTCCATAGTTTTGTCCAGCTCCGGCGTCTGCTGATACCTGAGAGCCATAGCCTTGTTGCTGTTGGGCAGCTCCATTTTGAGCACCATAACCCTGTCCATCTCCAGCGCTAGCAGATACTTGAGCACCATAATCTTGTTGCTGTTGAGCCGCGCCGGACTGAGCTCCGTATGCCTGTTTCTGCTGTTGCTGCCCAGCATGGCCACCATAACCCTGTCCCTCTAGCCACGGCAACCAAAGCAGCAAAAATAATGTACTGTTTGAAAAAAAAAAAAAACCAAAACAATTATGTATCTTAGTTGAATATTAAAAAACAAACGAGTAAAATACAGTGGAAGACTAAATTGAAAGTGATGTTACAATACAAGGCAGCTTTTCTGCACGTAGCTCAGTAAAACTTATCCTACCTTGTTCATCTTGTTGAGGAAAGCAAATGATATTTTCATCCGTTGCGAGCACTTCTTCATATACCCCCTCTCGCCCATTCGCTTGTAGGGGAGACCGGACCCATCTTGGACACTGTACCAAGTTGTACAGTGCCGTGTAAAATAAAGTTATCAAAATAAAAATATAATAATTACATGATATGTTCAAAATAGGTTTTTATGCATGGTGTAAAAATTTGATTCCCGTATCTGTATTATTTATTGAATATTTTAACAAAAATAAAAATATAAAAAAGTCTGTATTTTTCTTCGTTCTTAATCGATGATTTTTTAAAGTGTAATTCTATAGTTATACGTTAATAGATATTAGAGGTAAGTAGACCATAGTTTTCTTAATAATATTTCAAAAGAAAAATAATTTTCCTTATTCAACTTTCAACAGCATCATTTATTCTGCGAAAGTTGTTTTTTGGGGCCAATTTGTACAAACGGCAGGGGTGATGTTGGACACCAAATAGGCGTGCATGGGATGGGCCAAGTCTAAGCGCGAAAATTTAAAATTTTGAAATTTAAGGAAACATTTAGAATATAACATGACTAAGACAAATCAGAGAAAAAAACTTGAAAAATTTCTGTTACCAAATTATCGATTCTGTCTTGGCTCCACCTCCTCCTATGTCTTCCTTATCAGTAAAATGAAATTTTTCAGGTATAATAATAAAGTATTTTATTTCACGTCACATCCTATTAAAATTACATTTAAATTGTTCGCTAATTTAGTAGTTAATAGTATGAAAAAAATTAAAATTTTCATCCAACACAATCTACCTCTTTTGACCACGTCCAAAGTGGTACAGGTGTCCGTACAAAGTCACCCCGATTTCGTCGAAACTCACCGCAAAATAAAAACGGTAATAAATTCTAAACAAATTATATTACATCTCTGAAAAAAATTAAGGGGGTAGCGGATACGTTGTAGATTCAGTTTTAACAAATTTTATTTATTTCGCGTAAGTAGGGTGGTACATAATGGGGTAAAACCAAACCTGTCCAACATGGGTCCGGTCTCCCCTACACTACTTCAAATTTCAACTGGGCGGCAGTTACTTTCGCAAACGAAGCTTGCGTACACACAGGCATGAAAGCAATCAAATTTTCTTGTTTTTTTCTCATGCCATCTCGTTCAAAACACATTGGGCACCTGACGACCATGTGTGGCGCACAGCATATTGGGGGGGGGGGGCACAAATCGGGAGGATGTTGGTACCCTCTTCTTTCATCCTCCCGTTCCATATCGCCCTTTCACTTTCATCAAAACAAGGCTTCCATATATGACCTAGTATTACGGTCAATTTGCGGCAAAACGCATGGAGATCGGAAATCTACCGTGCAACAAAAGGAGTGGTGTAGATGTTCGTTGTACAGGTAAATTGCATCGGTCATTTAGCGTTCTTTTTTTGCAAATCTCATACGTTGCGGAGAGAAAGTCAGTGATTTCAGCAAATTGGGTTCTTCATGACACCAAAGAATCTGCTCACGTATTAACCTCATTTCAAATGGTTCCAACCTTTTCGCGAGAAGCTTTGCATCGAGAGTACTGATCAATCTCTCAGGCATCATTTCCATTCTTAAGGGTACCATCTTTAAATGGCCAAGACCTCTTTGTGCGTGAGAAAAGGTAAAAACGAGTGATGCATGCTCTCGTTAAAAATTGAAGTTATCGTGGGTTAACCGAGCAACAATGAATTTGTTTTCTGAAATATGCATTCTACTTTGTTTTCCTACCTCTGAGGTAATATTGGGTGCTTTATCTAACTTGATTCTAGACCTTTCATGAACGATATTTAGTAAGAAATACACCGAAATTGGAAGATGGACGTTGTTCACAATTTACCTTGAAGATAAAGATTTTTTATTCGATTATTGACTGTGTAAATAATTATTTGAAACGAATGCTATGAAAGCTTTCGCGGAGGCATTCGAAAACCCAATTTTGAATGATTCATGCAAAGTCATAACTACAATTAAACATAAAAATGAATAAACATTATTATCTTTTTCCTAAAATGTATTAGATTTATTTGAATCTCATCGCAAGCCAAACGGAAATAGTTATCATTATTTCAATACAAAAATCAATAATTTTTATAAGTTTGAATATGAAACATTCGGTTTATTGTTGGAAATCGGCTTGGCATTGCCATAGTTGCTGCCTCTATTCCCAAAGAATTGCTATTTCCGTAATTGCCGTTGCCGGTGGATGGTGCGGGATACTGGGCCTCACCTTCTTACTTGACATCAGTGACGTAACCGTTTTCATCAGCCCGGTAAAAAACAATTTGAGTGTGGCTATCGGGAAATGCAACGCGGTAGCATCCAGTCACAACTTCCGTTTCCGTTGCCGTTGCCGTTGCTGTTGTAAATATTCGTTGGCTTATGCCAAGTGCTGGATCAGTCTTACCCTTGCTGCTTCTGGGCACCTTCGTTTTGTGAACCGTAATTTTGTCCAGCTGCGGCTTGGGCACTATAGCCTTGTTGCTGTTGGGCAGCTCCATTCTGAGCGTCATAACCGTGTCCAGCTCCGGCGCTAGCAGAGGTTTGAGCACCGTAACCCTGTTGTTGTTGGGCTGCTCCAGACTGAGCTCTGTAGTTTTGTCCAGCTCCAGCGCCTGCCGAGACCTGGTTTATATTTTTTAGCTTTCAAAGTGTATACCCTTAAAAGTTACACCCTTCTATTGCACAAATTAACGTGTTTATAAATATTTATTGAGCTTTAGAGAATAAATATATGTTCCCCTATTTTAAGATTAATGTAAATAATATAGTTCATTTATTTGTTTTATCGATTTTTAGTTAATTGCTCATTTGAAAGCAACAAAATGGTTGAAAAGCAGCACTATTGATCAGTACTGAGGTTTCAGCTGATAACTACCTGTATAAAGGGGATGCCTATACACAAAGCAATTGGGGTGGGTGGAGTGGTGGTGCCATCCAGGCCTGCGCAGGTGTCACTGCATGATATAGTATCAGGTGATTGTCTACGGACATGCTGCTAGTATGCGAGCAACCTTCTGTAAAGATCCACTTTTACCCCTGTGGATTCTACATGTGATTCCTCCTCAACATACAGTTATTTGTTAAGAGTTCCTATTTTTCTACAGCAGAAAGATATAAAATATTTTAACTAGCATACCTTACGTGATAGAAATTGTTGTGTCAGAAAACGATAAAACCAGATTCTGGGGGGAATGGAAATATCTGAACATAGGCTATTTACTGCTAGCATGTTCGATGCTGACACCATTCTGACGGCGGCTCCAGAAATCTCCAATTTTGTCCGCAAGTAGTCTCTGCAAATCTATCCACGAATTTTGTTTTTAAAGTATAGCTCACGAAACTTGATTTGCAAAGGATGATTCCTGTAGAGGAATGCCACCAAAGATCCAAATCCTATCGGTAGAATCCCATAATATCATTCTGCTACTGTTTATCCATTGATGGTGTCCGGCCACTTGTAATCTGACTAGTTCACTATATTTGTCGATGTTGTGTTGCCTATTATCACCATCATTTCAGCAGTCTATGATTATTGATTATTTTGGAAAAAAAAACATCGGAAAATTTGGGATGCAATTTCCACGTGGACTCCTGTAGTTTTTGCTCCGAATTAGGGTATGGCTTGTTGTGGTCGTATAGCTTTCAGCAAAGTCGCTAATGTAACCTTTCTTGGTAAAATTCTTATTGTTTGTGCCATCAATGCCAGATGGCTACCTATGTTAGTCACCTTGCTTGCCTCTAGCATGTCACCGGTTTTCCGGCAGTTGCTTTTTTGTCGTGGATCAACGTTGTAAGTTATTTATCTGTTGCCTGGTGGTGCTGTGATATAGCTTTTATGAAGTGTAAAGGACAATTAGGTATTTAAAATGAAAGCCTATGTGCCCCTTGCCTGCTTTATTTAGTTAAGGAATCAGAATAGTGATTTATTTATCTAGAAATGACCGCAACACAAAAATTGGTTTTCTGGCAATGTGTAAGACATGATGGTAGCAGTTTGAAAACAATTTATTTCTTGTCAATTCACAGATTTTTTATTCCTAAGCTAAGAAAAACAAAAACAAGCTGAATTTGTGTAAGAAATAATATTTTGGCACGTTATGAAGGCTATAGATCTATTGCCTATTAATATGCTGCAAGTTAAACATTCTAAATTGCATAAACACAACTAAACGTTACCATTTCATTTTGTTTGTGAAGACCGTGTGTTAAATTGAATTTTCATTTCCCATTGAAAATTCATTTTTCATTTCCCTGCTAAAATCTAGTCTTTTTCGTACGCAGTGTAACAAATACATCTGCGGCAAAAGCTAAAGCATTTACGGTTGACATAAACCTCAAGCGACGCATTGATAAATGTTTCAGTTCTGTTAGAAGTCATAGATACCAGACTACTTTTGGGGCTATCCTCTATACGGTTTTGCACTTGCATCATATGTAAAATTTTACATTCGGCTTCATGTTAAGTCTTCATTTCCTTGTCTCTGCTTGTCCCTTATTTGCAGTTTATTTATTATACATGTTTAATTAGGGATCTGTGCCCTTGTGAGGGTGTCGTGCCTTCCAACACTTCCTGAAACTCTCAAAGTAATTTTTTTTTCATTACACTCCATAAATTGTTGTTTGCTGCAATCAATCAGCATTTTAACAATTTTAGGATATCCTGTCCAATCCTAAAATCTTGAAAGTGGGAGTTGTCCCCTGGGAAGATGCATCTAAATTGAAAAAAAGATTTTGGGATACAGTTTTGTGGAGGATTCGACGTGCACCATTTGATTTTAAGACATCCAAAGAGGGTGTCGCTGTCAACCAAATCTGGTCTTTCAGGTGACTATCCCCCACATTGTTCCATGGGTTTTAAAACCAAAAACTTTAATTGAAAAAATCAGGCTTATCGAAACAGCTATTAGACAAACCGTTGAGCAAACATTATTCAGTAAGATGTAGTGATTGGGAAGCCGAAAATCTATCCGAAGTGCAAGTAAAATACATAGCGCAAGAGACCTTAGCTTCAGTGGCCATTTGTTTGAAGCTAACAGCCGAAAGAAAACTGTCTAATCTGAGCTACAGATTTTGGGCAATAAACAACATGTATGAATTGTATACATTATGGACTGTCACGTGTGCGGTACCGGATACAAAACTTCGAATGCCATCGAACCATAAATTTATGGGGATCAGTAACTCCAAAGTGAAGAAATTTACTGCAATGAAGCCAAATAAGTATTATTTTTACAAAATTTAAATAGTGGTTTAAAGTACAGCATAAATGACGAATTTAAAACAGTTCCAGAGCCGATGCAGCTAGAAAGACCGCTACGACCGCTCTCTGCGATAATTGCATTTTACAAGCCCCTGACGGGCAACAGCTTTGCACTTGTGACTACAAGAAAGCAATGTGGTAAAACGAAAAACATTCATAGTGCGTTAAAAATGTAAACAAAATGTTTCAATAATTATACACTGCTTGTAGGTACTTTGCAAAAGGTCGAGGTGAAGTGGTTTGCGAGAACCCAATGACAGTTCGTTTGAATTTTGAACCGTATGGACGACAATCGTCAGAATACGATCGATATTATCTTACGAACAAAGTTAACAAGTGTGTTGCGTGTGGTCAATCGGAATTGTTTCTTAGGAAAAATATCGTTCCTCATGAATATCGAAAACATTTTCCCAACCACTTGAAGCTATTGAATTATTTCACATCAAACGTTTTTTTTTCTGTTTATGAATTCCTTTTTCAGTAGGGCCATGAAAGTCCCGATATGTTGTTGCTTTGCATCGAGTGCTACACGGTTTGCTACAGCCATGGATATAAAATTAAATTTACTTGCCTACAAGTTCCCAGTTAGATTTTACGTAATTTTTCAAGTTCCTGTAGCTACCAACTACAAATTTTGTGTTCTCAAGATTTCGTGCTGGCTTTAATAATATAAGCAGGTACTGAGTGTTTGCAAAGCGTGCTTGTTATTAAAACAGTGTTTCAACTTGTGTTGGAAGTTATTTTCATCAAATAGTAAAAAAAAAAAAAAAGTTATGAAAATGGAAACTCAAGTCGCATTCTGTTCCTTTGCCTGTGTTCATTGGGAACTTTTCGTCTTCGGTAACGTTGTCTCGTAAACGGGTCGAATGATTTTTTGCGTCACTGAAAACAACGTAGATATACATTTGCACACATCTGGCGCTTTTAATTTACTTCAATGCGTCATGGAGAAAACATGACTTGAAATTGCATACTGCGTCATTCCATGATTTTGCTACGTTCTAGGACCTCATTTAGGTAAATGGGATTTTTTTGTTTAGTGAACTTAAAAAATACATTGCAAGAGAAAATTTGATGCTGCCCGGAACACGTAACCTTTTATTTATCCAGCCATTCCTCTTTCGACATTTGCATTGAAAATGTTACTGTTCATTGATATATTATACATTTTTCCTATTGGTTTTTAAATTTGTTTTTTTTTTCAACATAATAGTAAATCATTTTCACGCAAACTCCGTACCAAGAAGCTGAAAAATATAAACAGGGTAGCAACATGAACTGATTTGTAGCAGTTTATTTTGATTTGCAAAATTTTGAAATAAGATATAGGGAGTCAATACATTCCTTTATTTAGACTATGGAAATATACTTGAAAATATTTTTCTCACATTGCATTTTGTCAATTATTTTTTAAAATATGGGTCACAGTAAATCACTTGTTAGCTGGTGCTCGCTGGTTGCCCCCATTTATTAGCATGCGCCGTTGCGAGCAACAGTTACAGACGACTTGATCGTTCCACATTTAGTGATTTCGTTTTGGAAACAAGCCATGTTAGAGTAAGTATTGCCATCAGTCCCGCAAACTGGGGCATAATTCTGGGCACAAGCACATATTTTTTCTGACGGCTTGTTCACTTGCTTGCATTCTCCATCGTAGGCCTTCTTAATCGTTGAATCGAGAACAGTCCCGCATTTGGTAATTTCAACTTCCATGCAGTTCTCATTGTCGTAGGTTTTCCCGTCCGTTCCGCAAACAGGGGCGTGCAAAAATGTACACCCGCATTCAGCAGCTCCTCTTCTTCCTCTTTCCTTCGCCTGTTTGCATTCACCGTCATAAGCTATGCCAAGGTCAACGGCAGTATTTTGTTTTGTTTGGCAATGGAGGGCACACGCATTACTGTAAGTATTCCCGTCCGTACCGCACACTGGATCATACTGTGCCGTGCAGAAGCATCCGTCTCGCTGATCAATCGAAGCTGCATAGTTATAACATTATGAGTTTTATTAATGGAATTTTTATTTTCCTGAATAAATCGTACCTCCGAAAACACTAGGCTGATTGCTGGTTAGAACGATGAAGGCGATCAAGACCAAAGCCGGGCTGAAAATGTTCTATGAGCAAAAATACAATACTGCGTGTATTATAGTTAGAAATAAAAATTCGTTTGCGATGTTTTGGTACTTGAGAGTTTGCGCACAAAGAGTATGTACCAGTGGGACGACTTGACGCATTTTCAAGTTTTAAAGTTGAAATAACAGGAGTGGCAAGGAAGACAGGAATTTACAATCTGAAAAGGCCATGTGGCAACAGATACCTTTATATATAGCCGTCCCAAAATGGCGATGCCATGGCGTTCGTGCTCGTTGAATAACAAACGCCCAGCGCCCCAAGGAAAAGTTTCCAACAAACCCAAGAATGGAAAATCCACGTTTTATTATTGTAATCACCCGAAAATGAATACAGTTTCTGTTACTTATTTTCAGCATTGGCAATTCGGGGAAACAATGTGAGATGGGCCCCATTGCCCAACTTTTCGTTCACGAACTAGTTGTAACGTCCACTGCCAACGAGGGGTGGTGCGTAGTGAATCTCAACATTATGCATTACTCAGGCTGGTCGCGAGGCAATATGTACTACTTAGTACATAATCGCGCCTACAGTTTTCTATATGGAGAAAGTGTGTGTTGTCGCCACTAGGGCTTTGATTGGTTGCTTTAGTGGTTAAACCGCTCAAGTAAAACCAGTTAAACAATAATGCGTGTAGCGCATGTCATTTAAATTTTTTTGAAGCGAATAATATGAATTCGGTTGATGTAAATTTTTCCAATGAGGTAATATGTATAACATAAATACTAATATATGTGTTACAATTATATATAGATATTTATATATATTACTATTATATATATACGATACTATTATATATATACAATACTGTAATATATACTGTATTATATATATGTTGTACTTATATAATGAATATGTACAATTGGTGTGATAATTGAAATAAAAGAATATAAGAAAAACAATTTTTTAATTATTTGTCAGCTAAATTAATTACAATAATTAGTTCATTAATTACAGTAAATAGCCCTTGGTAAGGGCTATCTATTTCTGGGTAATTGTTATCAACATTTTCAAAGGGAAAAAATCTCAAAGGCAAAATGTGTTTTTGTTGTTTTTCGATCTAAGATTCTAATGGACGCAACTGATGAAAACAAAAAAATAGATGTTACGCTTAAACTTTTTCCTTTTCTGAAAATTTAACACAAATTTCATAGAATTAGATAGCTCTTGATAAGAGCTATCGATTGATGCAAAATTTGTCAATTTTGACTGTTTATTTTCCTCATAAATAATTATTAAAGGATTTCATGATTTTAGAAAGGGGAGGGGGTGTGTGAAAAAGACGAAATTTTGCATTAATTGTTTGATGCTTAATCTTCGTCAAAACAGGAAATCATTGTAATATTTTTGTTGCTGGTGATTCCAGGAACAAGTTGTTATAAACGATTACTTTTAAGATGCTACATTTTAACCTCAAAAATTGCGTTTGAAGAATGGTTTTTGATAAACCATTATGGCGGCCATTTTTTTACCGAACCAAGTTAAAATTTTAAAGTGTAAACAAGTGTAAAAAATTGTAATTATAAGTACATATTTACATTTCATTTGTGTCTAGAGAATTTCAATATCCGTCTTTGACAGAAAATCTTAAAAATTAATTAAGATAAGCTAAACAAATTTATTTCATGGGTTCTCATTTAATTTACAATTTTAGGAGTCTTTTTCCAAATTTTCGCGTGGAAAACTACGTTTTATCGCGACTTGCGCATGGAAAAACTCCAAGCAGACAATATTCCAAAAAAACAATTGACTAACGCCCTGCGCTTCTATCATTTAGCCCATAAGAAAAAGTGCATCTGCAACTATGTACAGTATATTGCAGAAAAATGTGGCGGTCTTCCCTATCCTTTGTTTGCCAAACCTGACACATTTCACTGCAACCTCCTGTACTACTTAGTACATATGTAGTGAGACCATGTTGGTATTACTACTACTTAAAAGGGAAGCCTTCAACGTAAACTTGTGCACAACAAAATGCATTTTTCAGTGATACAGCCTGGTGATTACTTTTAAACGTGGTGCGCCGATGAACAAGAACAGAATTATGAATTATGCTGTACGAAATACTGTATATACACAATGTATATTTTTAATAGAGTGGCCAGGGAGTGGAGACAAACTAGACACTCCTTTGGCATCGGTTGGTTGCAGTTGGATCTTCGTCGTCTCTATTGAATCCCCAAATAACATTTTGTCTGATCCGACTTCGTTTTTTCCTAAAACCTGGGATCGCATGACAATGAAAACTGGTTTTGGAGGTCGATGCGTACTCCGAGATTTCAACGTTTCAGACACTAAATTCAGCCCAAGGCTATAACTCTTATGCCAACATGATAAAAGTGAAAAACATCTACATATGCAAAACCGAATGAAGGTACATCGCCTCGTGTTATCTTCTAAGTTGGGCGCAGTGTGAAAAAAGTCGGACGAACGTTTACGCCTTCCAGACGCGCTATGATCGATTAACGTCCAAAAGCCCGCAGATTTTCCAAAGTAAACAAACCACACAGTGTGTCTAGCGTGGAAGAAGGCGAATGGAAACTTTAAAAATGAATGCACGTTTGCTACGCATTACGGAAAGTTAGTAACATGCTGCTCATGTTTCAAAATAAGAATTGCCGTTTATTTTGTTTACGACACCATTTCTCCGCCAAGATTTTACGAGAAAATTGAGCAAATTTATTGAAGTCCATATAGGATGATTAGTTGTGGAGATGGCATCTGTATTTGTGTAGGTATCATTCAAGAAGTTCCAATGATATACCCATATTGTCTTAATTCTTCCTGGTCTATGAAAACAAACGTTTATATGAACAGTTTTTGACAACTTGCCAAAAGGCCCTTGGGCGTTGAATGCAAGCAGCTTGCGATAGTTGAGTGACGCCAAGAGTGAATACGAAATGACGTCTTGAACAAAAGAAACAGACCTCTTTCACATTTAACCCGCTATGTATTTGCCTCGCATAGTAACAAGAATATCGGAATTTCATTAAATTAGAAACTTAATCTTCTTTCGAGTAGACTACACGCCCCAGAGTGCTTGTCTTCGTTTTAAAGCACTTCTTTTGGTGTCTTTTTTTTATGCCAAAGGAACAGGTTCCGAATATCTTTTACGGTCATGTTTCTTTTTCGCCGCGTTTCGTAATTAGAGTTACGTGAAGCCAAAGCGTAGTACAGCATCGTTGCATTTCATCCAGTTTCGTTTAGCTTACTTGGAGATATAACACCCTTTTTTTAAATTTACGTTTCTTCAATTAGAAGACCAAAAGATTTAAACATTTACGTTGCCATTTACGGCAGAGAAAAAAAAATCCTGTGATCTTCAAGTTTCGACTGCTGTTTTGTATTCGCCGCCGTTAACCTTCGTAACAGATGATTGCGTTTCCGCACAAACCCTTTGTCTTGAGATCCAACATGCATTCGTTAGACTACGTTTTCCCGTCTGTTCCTCAAACTGGCTGAAAGCGTTTGTTGCAGTTACAGATAGGGTATTGATTCCGTGACACTGGTATAACAAAATAATGAGATGTTATCAGATATTTATTTTTAAAATCATATAATGGAGAAAAATAAAAACAATAAAAATAATGTAATAGAGAACACCTACTTCCTTGAACGTCTGACTGGTTGCCCAGAAGCGTAAACGAAATAAGGACGATGAAAAATACAGTTGTACTTAAGTGTTTCTATATTTTTTTAAATCCCACTTTCAAATTCAGCAGAATCCCAGTTTATTAAACTTCTACGTGAAAACATTTTCACACTTCAGAGTAAAAATAAACCATTTTTATTAAACGGTGGCTTAGGTTGGGCTGTCGTTATAGCTGCTGTGAAAAAAGGGAAAACGGTTCTTGTTTTGGAAACTTGACGAGTTGGATTGACCGTCGCACAAATAACTGATAACTGAGCCCAGTTACTATCCAAGTGGCTTTGACGCACTAGGTACTTTTACCCTTACCTCCCACATTCTATGTGTTAAGCAGTAGTCAATGGGAGATTTTAAAGGCCCAACGCTAGCGGGCTCCATTTTGGTTGGCGAAGGCTTATAAGGACTTTTCTTATGGCAGCAAACAACAACCAGTGACTCCAGGTTATTCACGTCGGTCATTGCAATCGCATTGATAACATTCACTGCGGCGCAATTAACACGTACAAGAAAGTGTCAAGGACAAGTGCATTTGGTTTCTCAGGAGCGTGAAAGCAACAGGTGAATCTATATAATGGCCACACCCTATTGTTTAAGAACGACCTCAACATTTTAAGTTGAAAATATTTACAAAATAGGCTACAAATTGCCTGAAGTTTGAGGTTAAAGATATTGAATGCAACACCTGGTACGTCTCACGATGAATCGTAAAATTAGAGGCTACATCAAAGTCTCAATTGAGTTCCGCCTCATAAAGGTTCAACATACAAAATACGTTCTGCACTACTGTGGAATCTGGACAGCGAAGAAACCCATGGCCATGGGATAGCACAAATTATCTGACATGTGAAAACGGAATAAGAACGAGAGCCAAAATAGCTTAGCTTTCCACGCCATGAAAAATGAAAATTGAACTCCTATGGCAAACTGATGCCAATTAATTCTACAGAGCAGGGCTCATCACACAAAGCTAGTCTATATAAAGCCAAAGGAAACTGACTATAATGAAGTATCATGCTGATCAGAGCAAAACATTTTCACCTGGTTTTCCATTGAAAATTTTTTTTTTAGTTCAAAGAAAATAAATGTCTCATTTTTTTTAAGGGCAGTTAATTGTTTGTTAGTGTACAGATATCTGCAATTTTTTCATGTTAGAAGCAATATGTAAGGTTTGAAAACAAGGGGTTGAAATATGAAAAAACTGCCTCCACCCTGGCGTCTCTACCACAGCGATAACCAAAGACGCGAAGGTTTAGGATTACCTGGTCTTGGTACGTTTCATTCGAATAAGAAAACCTATTATCGTCCTTCTGGGGTGAAACCGGAATTTTATGAACCGAGAGTTGCTTGGGATCATCGACAGAGACAGCTTGATTTCAGCATCACTTCTAGTCAACTTGCGTGTACACGAGACTCGAGTCAGTTGTCAATCCCTCGATGTTATACAATCCGCTTTCGGCATTTTTTTATTTCTGTAGATCGAGGCATGACGTTGCATACCACCAATCGACGTCAGCTTACTCAATCGTTATTTGATACAATTTTTCCCAGTTATGATTGCATTGGTATTCGTTTATTTAATGTTTTACCGGAAAATTTCCATTTAATGTTGTTGGGTATGATTTGGTAGTCACCAGCTCGTCTGTGGTTGCTAAACAATGACAATGAAACCCCGCTGTTAACCGAAAGTAAATGTTTGCTATTTTGCTAAAAATGTGGCCAAAATGAATAGGCTGTAATGCATTTTAGAATCAAATTTTATAGGAAATGTAGCCTAACTTGGGAGTTCTAACTGAGATTCTTTATCGTTGCTCCAATTGACTCACCCTAGAAACCAATTGCGTCAAGATGAAAATGTCGATTAGACCTACCACCATAATAATTTCGGTTGCACAGTGTCATCGCTTTTTGTAGATTTAGTGTCGGTTGACGGAGAGAACCACAGTGGTAAGGATCCTGGATTGGACTTGTGTCCAGAATAGCGGGGCATGTCAGAAACGTCGATTTGGCTAACTTGCAACTTTTTGGACCTGACAGATGTAAGGGAAGAAACTCATGCAATCGTCATTCTCGCTAATCTGAAAAAAGGCGTAGAAATGTACTGTGTGTAATGTTCAAAGTACGAAGAGCGCCATGTCAAAAAATGTTGAATCTAGGCCACAACCTGTGTAAAAATGTTATCCCAAATTGAGAATTTTGGGCCAAGTACTATTGTGAATTTAAACCCCAAATTTAGATTATAGTACACATTGCCAGGGAGTTACCAACCCCAAGTATGACATCAAGTCTATCGGTAAAATCGACATTTTTTAAATATTGCGACTTTACCTTACAATCTACTGAAACAGGTAATAAGTTTTTCAAAATTTATTTGTCACATTTTCGTGCATTCTGCGTTTTTGTTTTCGCTAATCGTGTTAACAGGTTTCCAGCAAGTCGCAGGATCTCTGAATGAGCAATCTGCCCCCTACATTTCCATATCCTAATGGTTACTGATTTCACACAAGCTTCGGGCAATCATGGTATCGAATTTGAACTGTTAACGTGATTGGAGGGCACATGGATTTTACTGGAGGAATGTTCACTGCTCCGTTGATTTAATGTATTTTTTTTTTGCTTTTGCGGGAACTATCTTGGCTAGTGCTGTAATTCAACCATTAAAATATGTCATATTTATTTGAAACTGTGCCAAATACTGTTGTTGCCACAAGTTTGGAGACCATAACCCTGATACTACCATATGTAGTATACAGTGCATCTAGAAACGACACACACTTTGAAAAAGAATGGCCAAATCTGATTGGATATTGTCAGGTATCCAGATTTGTCTCGAGCTGGTGATAATCCTACAAGTTTTACCCGCATAGTGTTGTGAGAAGAAAATTTTCTTACAAAACAATTGTTGATTAACAGTGTATTGGATTTTAACAAATAAAATCCTCAAATCAAATCAAATCCAAATCACATCATTTGCGGATGTGGATTAAATTGGATTTTATTGGTTAGTTTAGTTAAAGTTAGCTTAGGTTAGTTTAGGTTAGGTTACTGAAGGACTTTTGCTGTTTTGAATGATTCAAAAATCCAATGCAAATCCGCAAAAAATTGGATTTGCTTCGGATTTTTTGTTTTTTGCGGATTTGATTGGCCAAAATCCAATACCCTGTTGATTAAAGGCGGAAGCCATTTTAATGACTACCCTTGCATTAAAAAAATATGAGCAAAATAATTTATACTTGGGAACATTTTAAATTCACTCACAGAACATCTCACAATCAACTTATGAGGAAACAATTGCCATATACTGCATATAAACGATTTCTTCGTAAGTCGAACCTTTATTGAAACAATTGGGTTGAATTCATACGCTTAATACAAGATGGCACTGTCAAGAGTAATTGCATGCCGTACAACGGAAAAGTTTTAAATAAATAATAGCGTATCGTATGACCGCTTTGTTGGTTGGTGGATTTATTTCTTAAACAGCTCCGCCGACGATCCAGCAACATCCCGTAAGCGCCGCCGTCAATGAAGATAAAACGGTATCGATGAGTTCAGGATCGCCCTCAACGGCTACTACCGTTCAGTGGCTAAAAGATGAACAACCGCTAACCGACCCACCAAAACCAGTCCACGGACTTCGCAATTCAACGCTAACTTTTGTTGCAGCTTCCAAGAGGCATGTTGGCAATTACGCGTGCCGGTTGAAAAACTATTGCTCTGCACGCCCTAGGTATTACGCTCTATTGTGAATTCAAAATTGTTTCAGCAAGTTACACAAAAAATCTCATTATAACAGAAAAGTTAAAGGTTACGGTGCCCCCTGTGGCCAAGAGTTTAGAGCTGGGCACTGTCTGTAAAATTTTGTGTAAACCTCAAGGCAGTACAGCTCCAATTGTGCGATGTGTCAAATATGATTTAAAACCGTTGCTTATCTGTTCGCCGCTCACTGACAACATCAATGGAACACTCGTCCTCCATGGAGTACAAGATGAGACGATGCTGGACAGTACACCTGTATTGCTACTAACTCGCAAGGCCTTATAAGCGCTTCCGTATTGTTCAACGTGACAAGTAACTGGGCAGTATTTTCCTTCGAATCACCGTGCATAAACTCAAATGTTGTCATTGCAGTGTCACCGAATTTCAAGTCTCTGCCCAACAACGTCACGTTCTATAAGGAGGTTAAAAGGTAGAGTTACATTGCAGAGCGAGCGGTCATCCTATACCCACGATTCAGCGGGACAAGGATTCGGCTATTGATGGATTTACTTCCGATCGACAGTTGACCTTTTCTTATTCCGATACAAAATTTCAAATTCCAAATTTTAATTTAACAACGTCACGGTTGTGAAACAGGTTATACATTAATTATCGATAATGCCCAGCAAGCCGATCAGGGATTTTACAGATGCACAGGAGGGCAATGCAGGCGGATTCAAAAGAGCAGAATTTCGATTGGTGGTTCAAGGTAATTGCTATTTTTTAAATGTTAATTATTATACGAAAATTTATAGATATCGTTTTTTATACAGTCTGGGAATACCAACACAGTGATTATGAAGGGGCTGAATCCATTACGAAGACTACAGTCATCACTTTATGAGCAGCCATCGCCTATACTTTTCTTTCCATCGGTTTGTTGATTTGATGCCGTTTGAAACGACGCAACGGAAACTACAATGATGGCGGTAACGCTTTAGCTCAAGTCGCTGGTATACAAACTGTTTTACGTGAGTTCTTCATTCTCGGTGTTTGGACCGATCATTGTTTACTAATTTCGTCCTTTTTCTTGACCAACGACATTGGTTAAGGAAGACCAAGATGAAAATGGACGCCAATCTCCGGCTATTGACAAATTGAACGTTCCTAGCTCCACCATTACTAAGGAGCATTACAGTGCAAAGGAAGATTCCGAGACATCCTTGAGGGCTTAGTTACGGGTACCAGTCTGTAAACAATAGTCAGGATTTCATCCAGTTGCAATTGTTTTAATTAAAAAATTAACTGACTTATTTTATTTATAGGTCTTAATTATATAAACAGCACCACTCGTATTCTTCTAAGGATATTAGCAACTCGAAATGAGGATCTGATTGTAGAATTCCGCCGGAAGGTAGACATGCTGCATCAATTCCGTCACGCCAATCTGGTGGCTGTTTTGGGTTGTTGCTGTGATTCTCCTGACGTTCAGATGATTTTGATGGAATACCACCAGCTTTTCAATTTGAAATTGCATTTGCTGTTGACTTTGTCTTCTCAACCGTGGTCCCTAGCCCAGATTTAAAGCGCCACATTACAAATTGCTTCGGGAATGAACGCACTGGCCCAAAAGCGTTTCGTTCACCGTGATGGCGGTACGCAAAACATCCTGGTTGGGTTCCACGGCAAAGATAATCAACGAGTATGTTCAATTCACTTGATGACACGTTGTCGAAGAGAATAAAATTTTTCATTTTATTCAGACCTCTTTGAAAATCGGCAGAAACGACATGGACAAACAGCCGTTCAACAAAGATTACTTTGTTTTCAAACATCTGCCCATCGCTCTGCGGTGGCTTCCGCACGAAGCGGTGCTGAAGGATGAACATTCAACCAAGTCCGATTTGGGGATGTTTGCCGTCACAATATGGGTGTTGTACAACGCAGCGCAACAACCCCTTACAAGTCACTCGGATGATGTCGTCCTGCCCGAATTGAAGGAAAAGGGTACTCTGTGGTATGACCACCATCGAATTCTATTTTGCAACACCTCTTTTTCGATTTCGTTTTGCTAGACCATTTCTTTCTGTTCCTCTTCGCAGCTATTTGATTTCCGGTTCGTATTTGTATACCCGATGATCGTGTAATCCGTTGGTTCGCCCTACTGCTGAACGTTCTTCGTACCTTAAATGCGATACGTTCAGGTCATTTGACATTTCGGTTTGCCTCATATTCAGATTTATTTTTTAAAAAAATTCTTACTTAGTTGAATGTCCTTAGTCATTTTGATCACGATGGATTTCGGATTCTACATCCTTTTCAGATATCCGGCTGAAATAAAAGATGTAGCGTTTTTCAAAAATAAAAGGTATGAATTCCTAAGTTTCTTTGTCAAATCTATGGTCATCTGTGTCAAATCTATAGCAAAAGGTTCTAAAAGTAAGGATAATCAAAGTGAGAGTTCTTAGGCTTTTTTGTACAATTTCTGACAGAACAATCGACAGCGGGCCGCCGCCCTTTACGGGATACCTTTTAGTAAATGAGGCACTACAACGTGTAATGCCTGGCTGCGTTAAAGGTGTCCGTCTCCACATCAATTCTGCAGGAATCACTGCCCCAAGTTACCATTGCTAGCAACAGCAACCATTGCCACAATAAAGTGTAAATCCGTATCCGCAGAGCTGCACGGCTTCCGTGGGTTTTCCTTTTTGATATCTGTATAACAAAGGGGGAAGGTAGTAGACAAGTGGGTAATCCATTGTTGCACGTAAGTGAGAAGATAGTCATCTAATGCAAATTACTTAATACCAAAATCAGTAGTTCAGTGGTTATCACGGTTGTCTCACACACAACAAGTCCTCAGTTCAATCCTGGGCAGATGCACATAGCATTTTGAAACAAACGTAAAACGTTAAGTCCCATACATTCACGTGAACATTTTTTGAGTAAAAAACACTTATCGTAACACTCGCCGTAATATTGGTTGGAAATTCTGTCAATTATTAGCAATGAAATAGTGGATAACATCACCATGTTTTTAGGCTTGTTTTCTAGCAAACTTTCACATCCTTAATGGTATTTAAAAATGCGATCTCCTAGAAATCAAAGGCCCATCGAAATATTCTGCAATCATTATGGGGAAAACATGCACAAGATAGCAATATTTGAAGACGCGCTCTATCTACTATACTGAATTTGACAGATCTCTGTAGATAACTTCACCATGACATGTGGAATAACGCCACATTTACTATTTAAAATATAAATGCATTGACTGGGAATCGAACCCAGATCACGCGCGTGGGAGGCGCGCATTCTACCATTGAACCATCAATGCTTGTTAGAGAGACATAATAGAACAAAAAAAAGTTTAAGCCATGACATAAATGTGATCAATAACGAGCGATGATTGGCAAATTTAACTTTTACCTGTTCTCGAATAACTAAGGAAAAACAAAGAAATTAACCCACGATGCGATGCCGAATCGTGTACGTAGATAAAATACATTCTAAAGACCATTAGTGATTGAATGGGCTACAATGAGGCAAACGCCTCGATTTACGAAACAGTTAGAAGCACGAACTTTGATAACATGTGTGTTGAACGTCTTATTTCCACTATCTTCGTGCCTCAAAAATGGCCGCCCAGAGTTTAAACATGTAACTAGTCACTCGCTAA
Source organism: Daphnia carinata (assembly GCF_022539665.2). Lineage (NCBI taxonomy): Eukaryota > Metazoa > Arthropoda > Branchiopoda > Diplostraca > Daphniidae > Daphnia > Daphnia carinata. The sequence continues at coordinate 231,320 of NC_081334.1, forward strand.
GCTTTGTTAAATTGCACCACGAATCGATGACTGAGACGAAACGAAACGATGAAAACAAAAAACTAACCTGTAAATCCATTTTCTCGTTGTGTGTACAAGGAGGCGTACAGCTGACCCACATAGCACAATTCGGTCCCACGGACATCCGTGGTATATCCTATTTGGATAACGGTGACATCTTAAGGGCATCCGTGGAACTGCCTGACCTCCGAGTTGGATGTCCATCGGATACCGACTGAATATTACAAGACCTCCCGGGAATATGCCGATGGATATCCGAGGGACGTCCTGCTGGGCGGGAAAAGGACAAGCCTTGAACATGTATCAATTATGCAAAAATACCTTTGTTTTACCAATTAAAATAATTCCAAAATGGCAAATAACGCAAACGAAGAAAGAAGTTGAGGGTTCATGAGCACACTAATGTTTGCTAGCTGAAGGCATTCCTGACTACAGATGGCTCTTCTAATCCTCCCCTCCCCCGCTTCCAAGAACTGAGTAATGAATTAAGTAAAACAAAACAATTGTATTGTTACGAGAAATTTCTTTGTATTGAGAATGATGACATAAATACCGCAAGATAACATTTAACTGTTTACTTCAAACGAGAAAAAAACACCAATCAATTGCATAAAATTAAACAACCCTCGCATTATTTTTTTCTTTTCTTTGCAGTTGCGCAGTAAAGCCTGTCACCTTGATGGCATTCAGTTCTGTTATTATTGGTTGAGTTCTTTTCGCGGCCCCTATAATGAAAAATATTAGACACTATTTAAATCTATCACTGTACCCATTATACTTTTAATAGATTTACCATCATGATTTTCGGAAGTTCTGTGCAGTCTATTGTTATCACAGTTTCCATTACATTTCAATAATGGGCTGTTTGAAATGGGTGGAATGTGATTTTCAGAAGCATTTGAAATATTTGATGACCAATGATTTCCTCTGCAGTCTACATAACAAACAAACAAACAAAATAAAAATAAAAATCCAAAACATAAAAACTGTATATATAAGTTTGACTAGTATATACTACCATTATTCATTCTCAACCTCTTTTCCTTGTTAGTACATACATTATTATTGTATTATTGTAACTATGTAAGGTAGAAAATCAAGTAATGAATTTGACGAACGCTCAACTGGTGTGCCTTGTAAAAAATAACCAAAATGAGCGTTAGTTTAAAATTGTAAGCGGAACTGGGAATTCTAATAGAAGTCTTATTTTGTATATTATGTGAATTTTACTTAGTAGTTACCTATACGAGACGGCAGGGGCAAAGAAGTTGGAGGTGGGGACTCCTCTTCGGAATCGTAAGCACCCTGTCAACACCAAGAAAAAAAATTAATTTAATTACGTGTAAGCAAAGATCAATTGCCAAAAAAAATAATTAGAAATAGTAAAAGCTTTCAAGCGTCCTGAAGAACGGATTAAAACATCATTGGCCAAAACCCCTTATGAACGCTCACGATAAAAGAAAGTTGACTAAGACAAAAACAAAGATCAATGGCCAAAAACAGTAATTAAGAAATAACAGAAGCATTAGAGCGACTGGTAAAAACAGTTTAAAAAATTATCGGGTAAAGCCCCCTTTCGAAACCCACAAAGAAAAAAAGAAATTAGTAAGGCTTTAAAAAAGTTCAGTTAAAAAAAATGAAAAGAATTAATAAAAGCATTAAGTGGAGTGAAGAAACAAAGCAATTCATCACGCATGGAAAAGTAACACACCCCATAATTTAAATAATAGTTAAATAACTCTTTCTAAAGTATTTCTAATCCTAGTCGGCCTATGTCCCGACTAAGATATCTATCTAACTGAAGGTCCACTGACCTTGGCCAGACAATAGGTTTCACGACGACACTGTGAAACCAATCCCGGTACCTGTGGCCATTGAGGTGACAAGTCTCAATGCCCTTAAACTTATAGTAACAATGCCAGCACTCGAACCGTTGCCGATCCGTTCCGAGCCTGATACACTGTGTCTGGGATCGGCCCAGCACTAGTAAAATGAATAATGTACTTACGGTTTGAGATTCCATTTGAAAAATCCAAAATATGAAGGGGTCTCAGTAGGAACAGAGGCGGGCAGCTGGGCAGGAACAGAGCGGACCGCTGGACAGGTCCGTCAGAAGCACTTACGCAGAGAAAACAATCAGGATTGACACTGTTAACACTGATTCGGGAGACGGCCATAGCCCACAGAATAAAAGATGCACTAAATCAGTTGCAAACGAGAAAAGTTTCTAACGCGAAGTTCACTAAATGTTGCACCAAAAACTCCTGAAATAGCACACACACAACACCAACAATAACCTTCACCATATACAACTCAACAATGACTGAAATTCTGAGTCCGCATGCGAAAATTGGGAATTCGAAACTACCATTATTTGCCATTTCAGTAGTCTTTCCCTAAACACCGGTGAATGGTTTCTTCTCAAAAATCCTTTTATAGAACAACTTTCATTATTGAAGCAGTTTTTTGCACGGAGATTGTTAAAATATTACTGTTAGTTTGTAAAATTTGTTTCAAATAATAATTGCGAATTACTTAAAAAACACCAAACAAAATATGGCAAACACTGGGTAACCTGTCGATGCTAAGCTTCAATTCAGTTGGCGTCTGCACGAGTGAGGCAGCAAAAGGATATCAGGCAAGTTTACATTTACAGTTGTTTTTTTTTTGGTTAACGTGACATTTTCTTATATTTAGATATCAGATTTCGACAATATATACTTAGAGATGAATGGGATTATTTACAACTGCTCTCTTCCAAGATCCTCCTGCTCTCTTCCTGATGAAGAAGTTCACTTTAGAATTGCCATTGAAAAAGTATTTTTAAACATTGTGCATTATTTAGAGGTAACGTTCAATGCAATATGCCTATGATAATGTAGCGCCAATGTACTTTGGCGCTTAGCATCAGATGCTAAGTGGCCTAAATGTGCGATGTCAATGGACTTTGCCAATCTGGCCGGATGTCATAGGCCTTAAGAGCCCGTCTGAGGCCGGCTAAAGGGGCAGTCCAGTGTAGTAAGTCTGTTTAGCTGCAAGCTGTGTTAGTGCTGTTGTCGTGTAGTGCTGTCGTGTAAAGCTGTAACCTGTCTACGAATAAATAAATCCAGTGAAACTGTTACATGGTGGAGATGCTCCTGTTTTTTCACTGCTAAGATACACGTTTTAACTCGGGTAGGCGTTGGCTGTGAGGGGTCTTTGGACGTCGAACTCGGCAATTTATTGCCGGGCACGAGGCCACAGCAACGGTCTGGGGAAAGCGTGGATTTGGCAGTGGGATCGCAGAGGATCCTCGTGTGAATGTCACACGGGAGAAGAGTGGTCACAGCCGCTGGAGAAAGAAGCCGTAGACGGGCGGCAGAAGAGGCAGCCAAGGAGATTCAAACCTATTACTCGGGTTTGAGGGCGGCAACACCCCTAGCACGGTCGACAGCGGGATTGCAGGGAGCAAACGATGCACCGGTGCGGGCAAAGGGCCGCTCAAGAGGCCCTCCTGGAGGAGTGAGTGAGCTCACTTTGGGACAAAAAGGTACGTGTGTGCTCAGTGAAGAGTCCCTACCGCGGGAAGTCCCAGATCAGGCGCAATTCCAGTCAGATTCTGAGCCACAGGGCGAGGAATTTGAAGACGCTCAGGGCTACCAGGATTCTGGGAATCCGGAAGCAGGGAGTGGTGCGTCGGAAGAGGCAGTCGGGCCGATAGCTGCACGTAGGCAGTACGAAGAGGCTCGGGAGGTAGGGAACAAAGGAGGAGTAAAAGCACGGACCAGGGCGGAAGCCGAAGAGCGACAAGTAGGGCGGGTCATTGATCGTGATCAGGGATCACGATCACGTCAAGCAGAGTTTGACGACCGCGAGTCGCTCATTCCGCAGGTGACAGTCTCCAGTGTCCAGGAAGGTACCGGTGTAAAGGCCGTCTCAGCGGAGGCGGAAACTGTCGAAGGCGATCAAGTATCCCAGTCGCAGCGGAGGAAGTCGGGCGACCCAAATTCCAGTGGAACGAAGGGGTTACTGACCGGGAGCCAGGACGTGCGGCGGTCGTCGGCACGAGCAGAAGACGTGACCGGCGGAAGAAGCGCAGTTGTCGTGGAAGCTGATACCACTGGGGTCATCAACCGTTCGTCGGGTACCCATAGTAGCCAGCCGGTGGAGGCGAGAGGCTTGGGAGGAAGAAACCCGCGCGAAGGCCTACGACCTAGAGCGTTCAGTACTCCGCAGGAAGCGACAACAGTGAGACAGGGACGAAGCGGATTCAGCGTCGGAGGATCGCCGAGCCGACAGTCTCTGGAGGAGCCCGAACTAGATTGGGATCCATTCTTGGGAGAAGAGGAAGACATGGCGGAACGTCCAATGTTTCACTACAAGGAGCCCGAAAAGTTCCGGGGCACGCCGAAAGAGAATGCGATTGAGTGGATAGACCGATTTGAAAGGATCGGCCGCCATAATCGCTGGTCCAATAACGATCTAGCAGGGGCCATTGACGTCTCGCTCGAAGGGCCTGCCTACAAATGGATTGTAGGCCTTGAGGCGAGAAACGCCCCACCAGACAACTGGGAGGACCAGCAGATTCGCATAGCCGAAACGGATGACGAACCGGAGCACTACAGAGAAGTGCGAGGGCTCAAGACATTGTTCCTCAAACAATTCGTTGCGGTAAATCTGAAGCGGCAGACGGAAAGGAAGCTGCGGATGAGGGTCCAAGGCAAGGACGAGGACGTCACGGAGTACTACCATGATGTCCTGGACATGTGCCGCATTGTCCAGCCGGATATGGCTGAGGAAGTGCGCATAGATCACCTGTTCAGGGGGTTGAGCCCAACCCTTTATGAGAGACTTTACGCGTTGGGCATCAAGACGTGTGAAGATTTCTTGGAAGAGGCGAGGCTTCACGCGGATGCCGTCAAAACAGCCTGCGAGAGGGGCTATGAGGATAGGCGTAGAGAGCGGGAGAAGCCTGCCGTGGGAGCAGTAGACCTTGACCAAATGCAAGACCTACGGCGCCAGATCCAGGAGTTGCGGGACGAGCTAGCCCGGGCAAAGGATCCCTCGAAGAAAAAGGAAAAAGAAGGCGGGAAATGCGATTGGAACAAAAAGCCAAAGAAGAAGAACCCATTTCGCTGTTTTAATTGCGATGAAGAAGGGCACATCGCGAGAAACTGTCAGAAGGAAAAGAAGAAGGAGACTGCGGTGAAGCCCAAGAAGCCCGAGGGGGAGGAGCCTAAGGCAGCCTGTGCGGTGGTTGGCGGAGACCAGTCTTCGGAAATGACCAATGGCGATCGTCAGCCGACCGAAGAAATTTGGATTGGTGGACGGCCGGTCGATGCTTTGGTCGACACGGGAGCGGTGATTTCAGTTATCTCACCATCGTTGGCGAGTAGATTGAAATTGAAAATAGTCCCGTGGGAAGGACCGATGGTCGTGACGGCCGATGGACAGCCGATGAATCCGAGGGGGAAGGTCTCCCTCACGGTCACGAATAAAAACGCGTCCGTGGAGGGTGAAGCCTTGGTCCTGAAGACATTTGGACCAGAATTTATCATGGGGAGAAACTTACTGAAGCTGTTCCGAGAGCTGAAAATCTGCTTTAGTAACCTGCCAATAGTGGAACTAGGAGCCATCCATATGGAGGCAAGCGGTGGGAAAGAAACCGTGAAGAAAGTGACAGTGACGGTGTGTGTGTGACGGTGCCGAAGAGAAGTGCGGTGCCAGTAAAAGTGTCCATCCCTGAAGCGGGAAATGACGCTATTATGTTACTGAGACCATCGAAGAAGCTGTTGCAAAATAGTGGACTTTCGGCGGGCCATGCTCTCATCGACTGCTCGAAGCCAGAAGCAGTGGTTCACGTGATGAATGTTTACCATGTGGATCACGTGATCGTCGAGGGAACTTCCATCGGTCACCTAATGCCGATTGACCAGGCGAGCAATCTCTCGTTGGAAGAAAGTGAGGAGAGGGATGCAGCTAAAGAGGTCGGGGGCCGGTCGGGAAAACCGTGGAAACCAGCGGCGTTTGATCAGTGTGTAGCGTCAACTCTGGCGGCGCAGGATCGGAACGACCTAATTGATCTGCTCACACAGTTTCAGGATGTGTTTGCGGACAGTGGGGAGTGCTTGGGCCAGTGTAATGTGCTCGAGCATGCGATTCCAACAGGTGGGGCAGCGCCGATTAAACAGCTGCCAAGGAGACGGGCATGGAGGGAGCGAGAATTGATTAAGGAAGAAGTCAGCAAAATGCTCAAACAGGGAGTTATAGAGCCGGCCCGAAGCCCCTGGTCGTCACCAGTCGTCCTAGTACGGAAAAAGGACGGAAAGTGGCGATTCTGCATTGATTACAGGCGGCTAAATGAGGTGACAACGAAGGATGTGTACCCACTCCCACGTATAGACGATGCTCTATCCAAACTGGAGGGAGCAGCTTTGTTTAGTGTGGTAGACCTACAAAGCGGATATTGGCAGGTCCCTGTTTCGGAAGCCGATAAGCCGAAGACAGCATTTGTTACACCTGACGGCCTCTACCAGTTCCGAGTGATGCCGTTTGGGTTATGCTCAGCTCCGAGCACTTTCCAACGACTGATGGACATGGTGTTGGCAGGATTAAAGTAGACCGATTGTTTGGTGTACATGGATGACGTGGTCATCTTTGGAAAAGACGCAGGGGAGCATTTGGAGAGACTGGGAAAAGTCTTGTCCTGCTTCCGGAAGGCCAATCTGAAGTTGAAGATAGAAAAGTGTGCCTTTGGGAACAAGCGTGTGAGAATGCTGGGCCACGTGGTAAGCAAGGCCGGAATAGAGCCGGATCCGGACCACTGTAAGGCCATTGAAATGTTCCCGGGGCCAAACCTCAATGCCAATGAGAAGGCAAAGAGAAAGTGGGTCAAAAGCTTTGTAGGCCTTTGTTCGTTCTACCGGAAGTTCGTGCCAAATTTCGCCCAGGTGGCGTACCCGCTTACGACAATGGAGGGGAAGGGTGTGTTTCGTTGGGGAGAACCGGAACGAAACAGTTTCGCCGAGTTGAAAGCTGCGCTGGTGAAGGCAGCAAAGCTTGCTCATCCAGACTATTGGAAATTTTATGCTGAAGGAAGGCTTGCTGTACCTGAAGACGATCAGATTCGGTCAGGAATTCGACCGCCTCTGTGTGCCTCCGGAGCGGCGGAAGGAAGCGTTGTCGTGGGTTCATGATGAACCTACGGCAGGGCATCTGGGGCAAGGAAAGACCCTGGAAAAGGCTAGGCAAAGATTTTATTGGCCTAAAATGGACAGAGCTGTTACCCGGTATGTCCAGAGCTGCAAAAGCTGCCAGACGCGGAAGCCGGATCAGGGAAAGACGAAGGGTCTGATGGAGATCACACAGGTGGGAGGACCTTTCGAGAGGATCGGAATTGATGTCCCTGGCCCATTCCCACGATCCCGCAGTGGGAACACAAACATTGTGGTTGCAGTAGACTACCTTACAAAATGGATGGAAGCACGGGCTTTGCCGGATGCCACGGCCCGGCAAATCGCAAAATTCTTCGTCGAGGATGTCGTGCTTCGACATGGATTTCCACGGGAGTTGACTTCAGATCAAGGGAAGTGTTTTACAGCCGCAGTCACCCGCGAAGTGTTGGCATTGCTGCGACTGTCGCATCGCATGACGGTGCCTTACCATCAACAAGCAAACGGCCTGGTGGAGAGACAGAACAAGACGCTAGCGACTTGCTAGCGATGTACGTGGATGAAAGCCACGAGGATTGGGACGAATTCCTCGGATTTGTAACCTTTGCCTACAACACTGCCCGACAGGAAAGCACCAACCATACGCCTTTTATGATGGTGTATGGAAGAGAGGCAGTGATTCCGGCGGATCTTCTGGCGGCGACAGGACCAAACCAGCCAAAACTCGTCGACGCAGAAGACCTGATGAAGGCAATGATGGAGCTGAGAGAGGACGTCAAGGACCGGCTGGCCATAGTACAGCAACGGCAAAAGACGCAATATGATGCCAGAGCGAGTGTGCCACCAGTGTACGAACCTGGTGATTTAGTGTTAATCTTTCGTTCTTTCGTCCAGAGCGAAAGAAGGGGCTCGCGGAGAAGTTGCTGCATCAATACATGGGTCCTTATAAAGTGGTCAGACAAGTTACTGAACTAAACTATGAACTTCGGAAACCAAGTGGGAAAAAAACTATTGTAGTGCATGTGTCTCAAATGAAGAAGTTTGTAGTGAAATCGGACGACGAGTCCGATAGCGAAGAAGAAAGTGAGAAGGTAGTGGATGCCGAAACCGAGTCGGGTGTCGAGTGTGTTGACACCGGCTCGGGAGAGGCACGTGCCGAAATGGAAGCGGGTGGGGCGCGTGCCGATAATGACACGGGGCCGATACCCGAAGCTGACAGTGAAGTGACACCTGACACCGACCCTATTGGAGTAGCTGTGGAACAGCCAGCGAAAAGAGAAAGGGGGAGAGTGAGGCGCCGTCCATTGGAGCCGATCGCCGAACTGGACGAAGGCCTACAAGACGAAGGAGGTTCCGCAATGGACTCGGCGGCGGAAGCACCGACGGGTCGTCCTACCAGGAAGAAACGGGCACCCGGATGGATGAAGAACATGCTGTTCTTTACATTGGTCTGTGTCGTAGGCCAATTGGTTCAAGGGAACGAAATGAAGGGAAAATTCGTTGTTACCGAGGGTGCAGTGTTTCACCCCGAGGGTACTTTGGCACTGGGCGACTCAGAATGGGTTGTCATTTACGACGTGCCCACCAAGCGGGTGGAGCAGGTAATTAAATTGGTTACCGCTTGGATAGACGATATGTCGAGTGCCTTCGGCAAAGCGGTAACGGGGAATTTCCCTATGGAAGTAAAACCGTTTTTGGAAGGTCCGGCGCTTGATTTGGCTGAAATCAAGGCAAGAGCGGAGCGTCGGAGGCGGGAATTCCGAGAACTAGAACGAGCTTTGAAAGGCGACGGAACCCGGCGGAAGCGCGGATTGATCGACGGGGGCGGCCAGCTTCTTAACTGGCTCTTTGGAACCGCCACGACGAAGGACTTGGAAGCCGTGCACTCGAAGCTCGAGTCATTCGACAAGAGGGGTCTGGAGGTGGTGCACCTGCTCCAGGAGCAAGCGACCTTGTTAAATGTGACTATGGGACACCTGGCGGAGCATGAGTCGGAAATCAGTGCTCTCATGGCAGTGGCGGGGCAGATGCGTCGAGAACAGGCACAGCTGAGGAAGGTCTTCAATGATAGCTGGACTCACCTGGCTCGAGAGTTACTGTTCCTGCAAAAAGTAACAAGGTCTGTGGAGAAAGCAAATAGAGCGCTGGACTGGACGGCCGAAGTCCTACACGGTTGGCAAACCGGCCTAGCGGATGCAGCTATAGGGAGATTGTCACCACTCCTTTGTCCTCCGAATGTACTGGCTCAAGCGCTGGATTCGGTTCGACAAGCTTTGCCCCAAGGCTGGGGACTAACACCAGCATTACAAGGAGGAAATGGCTGGAGAGCGTACCAGGAAGCCAGGGTGGAGGCGGCGCTTGTGAGTGGGAACGTTCGATTGTTTATTCATCTGCCGGTGTTCGAATTCAATTACGCCTTGCAGATCTACAGTGTGTTTCCCATGCCAATAGCATCCAGCAAAGAGGAGTAAGTATCCCACTCCTACGAAGGTTTGGCCCCATACTTGGGAGTATCGCCAGACCGTCAACTGTTCGTCGAGTTCAACGTCGACGAGGCCCGAAGATGTGCACCCTACATGGGCAGTGTACGCCCTTTCCTGAAGCCTATCGATCGGAAAGGGAGGATGAAGAGCTGCGCAGCGGCAGTCTTCCTGCAGGAGCCGGAAGGGATTCAGAGGAACTGCCGTTTAGACAGTAAAAAGTGGACCGGTATTGACCTGTTTTACATTGGAGGAAGAAAATGGGGTTACGCAGGAAAAAATAATGTAACCATAGTGCTTCAGTGTCCTGGGAAAAGAATAGGGGGAATAGGCCTACCGCAAGTGCTGCCGGCAGCGGGAGTAATAAAAATTCCAAGATTGTGTTCGGCAACGTCGGACGATTGGGTCCTACAAGCAAGCTTTAGACAAATGTTACCGGTGAATGTGACGAGTGTCATCGATGAGGAGGCCGCCGGGATGCTGAGCGGCCTACTAGCACCAGTCCTGGAGCAATCGCAACCGGTGGTAAAGAGTTCCATCATGGAGGAAGCGCCAGCCGCCCTTCGAACGCCTACGCGGATAGACCTAGCAGGAGCGAGCTCACATCTGAAAGCAGTGGAACGTCTGCGGCGCCAGTGGGAAGAAGAAGGGAACGCCAAGCGCTATCCTTTCGAATGGTTAATTGGATGCCTGTTCCCGGTGCCGCTGCTGGTGTACCTATGGTTCGAGTATCGGAGGCTGAGCAGTCACGTGGATACCCTATTGGTGGATCGTCTTAGGCAGGTGCGGGAGTCAAGAGATGAAGATCAAGGCGAGCCCGGCCCGCATGCAGTGGAGTGATTGTCTCCGTTAAATTTCAGTTACTTTGCCCTATGTTAAAGTAGTGAGTATGGCCTGTATGTGTTAGCCATTTAGAATCTATTAGTGAAGCATGGGCATTCTTTATGTCATTCCCTAGGAACCCGTTTCTGTAGGTAGGAGGGGGGATGTAGCGCCAATGTACTTTGGCGCTTAGCATCAGATGCTAAGTGGCCTAAATGTGCGATGTCAATGGACTTTACCAATCTGGCCGGATGTCATAGGCTTTAAGAGCCCGTCTGCGGCCGGCTAAAGGGGCAGTCCAGTGTAGTAAGTCTGTGTAGCTGCAAGCTGTATTAGTGCTGTTGTCGTGTAGTGCTGTCGTGTAAAGCTGTAACCTGTCTACGAATACATAAATCCAGTGAAACTGTTACAATAATATCATTTTAAAATACCTTTTAAAGCTGTTTGGTTGAATTAGGGCCCAAAAGGTATTTTTTTATTGCTTGTTGCTATGCTCCCCGAGCCAAAATGATCCCATAATGAGGCAGAAATTTCCACTCAACACAATCGGTAAGTCCAACGGACAGTTTCATTAACATGTACATTTCAGCAAATACTTAGCATGTTCTTCTTTAAGGTATTGATGGGATTCTTGGTGGTCAATGGTTACCTAATATTCCTCGTTTTCACACAAACAACTCAAACAACTCTTGACGTTTTAGCAAATGTTTTTAAAGACAATTTGCTACCTGTTCTTTTATCAGTTCTGAAGGATACGCTTTTCTGTGTGGATTGGGAGGAATTTTGGCACTTCAAGCGATTACCAAATGTATCCACTTTTATTGTTATTACGATTGGTTTATTGGTACCAACATTATCTGCTTTTGTAGGTTGCATGACAGGAATGGTAGCTCACCTTATTCTTGCGCTAGTCCCCTTCTTAATTAACTATCTCAGAGAAAAAAGCGTTGGTCCGTGCCATATCACTTGCTGGACTCTTAAGTTGCGATGCTCATTCGGTTGTAGGTCAACCACACAATCACTGTTTAAAACCGCTAATGACTGAGGTTGCTACAATTAATAAAAAATTTCTCTAGTTTTATCCTTTAAATTTTTAAATATTATCCTATAGTTTCTGAAACGGATCCTGAATGGCAACAAGCGAGTTCAACAGGCCGCTTGTTCAGCTTTTTCCACTCTTGAGGAAGAAGCATGCACAGAATTAGTACCTTACTTGGGCTTTATTCTGGAAACGTTTGTCAACGCTTTTAGCAAATATCAGCATAAGAACTTACTGATTATTTTCGGCGCTATCTGCATGCTATAGCAGACTCTGTGGGGTCACCATTTGAACAAGCTTGACTACATCAATCTCCGCACGCCTACCCTAATCACGAAGTGGGACGTGCTAAAGGGCGAAGATCTCTTTCCATTACTTGAAGTACCGCATTGCTGTCTAATTGTCTTCTCATTGCAAATCTCTACTTTCTCGGTCTCATTTTAGTGTATATCCAGTGTGGCAACAGCATTGAAGTCTGGATTTCTTCCCTACCGCGAACAAGTACTTCGCCGCTACGTTTAGTGTAGCAGACACTAAATCAGCACATTGTACGTGCCTTAGTCGCAGCAACTAATTCTTACAGTAATAATACTACCTTAACAATTATTATTTTTCCAATAAATTAACAGGCTAGTATGCAACAATCCGATCAGTTTTAAGCAACTGACAAGGACTTCATGATTGCAGTACTTGATCTCTTGTCCGGACTAACAGAAGGTCTATGCGGTTATATTGAACGTCTTTTAGTCGCGTCAAATATTATGCAGCTTCTTTATCAGAGCATGCAGGTGTGTTCTACCTACTTTGTTGACACATATATAAAATATTAAAACCTTCATTCACACACAACAAGGATCCCATGCCTGAGTTTGCCAGCCGTTTACTTTGTTGGGTGATTTATAAGAGCTGGTTTTCAACGTGTTCTATCATGGCTACGTATGTTCAAAATTGAGTAAGATTTGATGACATAAATATATCACAATGTGTTATGTAATGTCTTTAACATTTTGTCATGTCATTTGCCGTGGTCTAATTTTTAATAAAATAATTTTTTTTTACGAGAGTTCAAATTTATAACGAACATTTTTACGTATGGTCATCCTTAACAAAGCTTTTTCATGATGAATCCTAATCTAAAAGGCCTTTTCGAAAACGATTTAAAACATGGTTAATTTTTTTTTAAACAATGTTTATTTCGGAAAAAGAAATAATATTTGAAACTCTTCTTTGCTGTTGTAGGGACGTCCTCAGGACCTTGTTTTGGCACCTCCACCGGGCTTCAATTCTAATAGCCGACGGACATCCATGGAACAACCCGATATGGCGCAGGATATCTAACGGATGTTCGGATCACAGTCGGACATCCGACGGCAGAGTTGTGCTATGTGGGGAATTGTTCAGTCATGAATAGGTCAATTTTTAAATCCCACATCTCTGATCAGCTTTTCTGTTCCCTACAATCAATGGAAATAGGAGACATTATTAAAAGGATCAATAGTTATTAACACTTTGCAAAATGTCGACCACAGACATAAAATACAACTAGAAATGATACACAGTGAGAACCTGAAGTTGCTAGACACACTTCAACCTTCCAACATCCACAAACGAATGTCTGTTTGTGGAACGTTGAGCCACCAGCACAGCCTTGTAATTGACGACCATTGCGCCATTTTCGGTCTCTTGTCTCCTGGTTTCCAATGGAAACGCAGGAAAAGGGATATCAAACGGAATAACCAAAGGAAGGGTAAGCATCCGTTTTTGTTTGTTATACAAGTTGTCACGAAGTTATTGGCCAGAACGTAACATTGTAAATGGGCATAGATGATGCTTTTCGTTGACGATATTTGTAAACGATATGGAAAATTCCGTAATAGTTCGTGTTTACTAAAAATGTAGTTTAAATAGCTTACGCTCTTTTTTGTACTACCATTTACCTGTAATGATATTTGATTGGAACTGTAAAGCATTCTTTTAGCAATTGAAAGGATGGCTTTACGTTATTAAGACAAATAGTAATAAAAAATGAACTCGGGAGGCAAGAGAACTGAAGGGAATGAGAACTAGAACTGGAACTGAAGAGAACGAGTCAGAGCGAGAGAGAACTAAGAGAACTAACTTTTGGGAACGAAAGGGCATCCTTTTATAGATTTTACATGTTGAGGGAAACATAGCATTTCCGACAGATGAGCTCCGGATATAAGTTATTGAATATCTCACGCATCAACTTTTCATATTCACGGAAATGTATGGCGTGATGTCCTACGCATGTAGAACATCCAATCAACAACAAGTAGGATGTAAAGTATAATATAAAAATAGAATTCAAGGAAATGTCAATGACACTTGAATTACTATATTTATAGTGTATACTTTAAAGATAATGAATAACAAACAATTTATATAATTTTAATATAAAGAAAACAAACAATGAAGATAAAATGTAATTAAAAGTTGTATTTTGATGACTTCGTTACAGAACCAGCAGAAAAACAGTGAGCAATTAAGCGCGACGTCAGGCAATAATAAAAACAGGACTTTCCTTTACCGACACACTTTGTTTGCTATTACCAACTCGGTAATCGCCAGCAAAACTGAAATAATGCACTAACTGGGAAACGAAACCTGATCACTGGCACGAGAGGCACGCATCCATCGATGCTTGTCATGTTTGCCAGAACTGAATTTTTTTGTTACAGGAAAAACATAAAATGTGATCTTGAAAAACACAGGGTAATTGAAAATCGTATCTTTACCCATCGATTGGAACTAATTGCCGTCGGCATTTGGTTACTTTTTCGTATTCTGAGCAAAATAATTGCCATCTATAGCGGCTGACTGGCGTATTATCTCAAAATAATTTTATCTCTTTTAACTTCTTTGCATATTGCCGCCGTAGAATGTAGAAGTTAGGGAAACAGCCGTCTAGCTATTTTCTAGGTAAAGTTTCATGCAGCGATTCGGCCACAGGAATCAGCAGCTTACAGCCACTTCAAGATCGAAAGTAAGTGCATTTCAACGGCCGTGTTATCCTTTTTCCCATCGCCGGAGAACGGCATAATCTGACGGACGAGCTGGCAGTCTCGTCCGTGGGCTGGCTAGTTATAGAACAATTAATTTCCTACATTAAATAAATTGTAAACTGTGGAAACTGGCCACTATGACAGAACTGACGTTGGCGATAACTTTTCCCAACGTAACCAATATGAATGTTGTTCGAATGCTGATTAGTCTCGTCAATCTTCAAACTGATAGGTAGCAAGCGTCATCAAGTCTCTTCTGAGGTACGTAAAGTAATCCAGCAAAATGTAACAAAACAAGTGAAAATTAAGTTTTCTGGGTATAGGTGCGTAAACTTGAGATTAATAAGGGAGGCTACGAATAAATGTTCACCTGCTACATCAGTGAGGTATGTGTGAGATCACTGTACATTGTGGAAAGACTGTGAAATCCTTTTAAACGTCTAATGGATAACGTTTAAAATCTAATGCGATAAGTTGCTATTGTTTCCTCTTCTAGTTTACCGTCCGCGTTGCATCGATGACCGTCGACGTTCTTATAAACGTAGTATATTGTGGTCCACATCGCTTACGACGGAAATGGGACCTACGTTAACGAAAGGCCAAGATACGAAAGGAAATGTTGCAATTAGAGATAGTATCAATAATGATGTGCACCCATCCATACCCTGATGGGAGCTTGTCTACCTGCAGCTTTCGAGCTACAGATCAGACAAACCCCTACTTCAGAGTTACATACCCGCTGATCGGAGAACGAAGACTTCAGGAGTACACAACCGCTAACAGGGGAACCCTGGTTGGATTAGGCGAAGACTTCGGAATTACATAGATGCCAGTAGGAAAATGAGGAGAGTCTCCGAAGAGTCTCTTTTTGCCTTGCAAGTTTGCTACCCTCGTTGAAAGATTTAATTCGGAAACACAAAATTTAACTGGGACAGTGTGTGTATCATTCGGTTAGAGGCAGAAGCAATAGCAAAGCAGCCAGAAACCAAATGAATGACAATATCGGCCTCGAAGAGGGAAAAAAAAGGAGGTTATTGTTAAAACATGCCTGTCGAGCTTTTATTCAAATTCATTTCCAAGGAATAAGGGGAAAGAGGGTTTCATATAAAAATAGCTGCAATCACAAGCCTGCCAATCACAAAGAAAAATCATTAACTAAATTTAAAGAAAAGCATTTCACAACCCCAAATAGTAATGACAACATCGAAAAAGTCGGATAAATAATCTTTGGGTGTCATAACCTGGCAACATAACAGAACTATACAGTCGGCTATGTTGAAAGAAGAGGCAGTTTCTTATTTTTTATTTATTCGCTATTTTTTTTTAATCAAGAGTGGCGATACAACATAAAAAAACCAATAAAAAAATAAAAGGAAAAAATAGTAATCAGGTAAACTCAATGGCAAAAAAAGAAATGCTGAAAAGAAAAAAAAACACGAAAAAAATAACAGCTCCAACGTGCAGGTTGGAAAACGAAAGCTGTCAAATGCAAACGAGCCACGCCCTTTTGCTTATGTTATCGATTCCAGTGTTTTGATAGATTCAAATAAATGTTCTTGTGTAGATCATGCTTTTGGTAAAGGACAGCAGACCTTGCACATCGATTTTCAAGCTATAGGAATTACATTAAACGAAATAGAATAAAAGCTTTTACCGGCTTCTCTTTCTCCGTAATCGGCCATGGAGTCATTATCTTGTTATCTTCGCTCTCGGGTGGCATTTTGGCACCGCTGTTCAACGACGCTTTGCTGGGCGCCCGATTGCTACCGACTCTACACGAGAAAACAAACCATTTGCATACCACCAACTCGAAATTGCGTTATAAATCATATGCTTCGTTAACGTACGGTTGAGAGTATTCATGGAATCCAGCATCTTCGTTGAAATCCTTGCGACCGTGAGTGGCCTCCCTCTCATGGACGGCGTACTTTCCACCTCTGTTTCACTTGATAATGCAGGCGAGGACCAAGACCAAGAGCAACCATGCAAGGGCCAGCATCATACCGATAAACCATCGGGTCGAAGCTACAGCGGATGATCCTTGGATGTAAGGTCCATCTGGACATTTTGAAAATCCATTGACATTAAAGACAAATGTTATGTGAATTTTGTTACAACTTTATGGCAACTTACCGGCGTACATCTCCACCTCTTCGGGGTCACTTTCGGTAAAGTAATCACCGTCGACGACAACGGCGCGGATCTCGTACAGTTGATTGGGTTCCAGGCCGCGTAAAATGGTGAAATTTTCGTCAAACTCATCTTCGCTTTTAATGTAGATGGTCTCGCCCTTGCGTCTGAACTGGACGAAACAGTGAGATCCCGGTTGGCCATCGACATTCGGATGCCAGACGACTTTGATGGCCGCCATACCGTTGTCCAACGTAACTTGGTTCCATGTGAATTGAGGCTGATCGGGTGGATAGGAATTGCCATTGCGAGTGCTCCTTTCAATGTAACTTTGGAAATGCACAAAAACATTAGCCATCTCCATTTTCTTTTAAATTTTTTTTTTCAAAAAATGAACTTACTCTTCACCCTCGCCAGCGATAGTCATAGCTTTAATGTGAAGGCGGTATTTCGTGTTGGGTTCGAGACCGGCCAATTTGGCTCGCGTCTGCGTCGGGTCTCGGATTGGCGGTTCCCTATCGATCTGGGGTTCAATTTTCGTGCCTTCTACTTTCTCGTAAAAAATCTTATAACCACGCAGATTGCCGTTGGGTTCTTCAGGTTGCTTCCAGATCAAATAGAAAGCTGAGGAACCAAGGGGAGCAGCTTCAAAATAGTCCACTGGTCCAGGCCCTAGAAAACAAATGAATTTTTCTGTTGTTTACATTCGTGCGATTGTCAGGTCATTCAAAACGTGATAAAGAAAAAGAAACATACTTTCTTCGGGCGTCTTGAATGAAAGAATGTCACTGGCCGGACCTCGGTAAGCCGAGTTAATGACGTGTACGAGATTGACCGTATGCGGCCAAATGACCAACTTGTTGACGAACGCCTTCGATGCGTTGCTGATCATTTCACGAGCCCGAATTTCTCCTTCCTTCTCTGTCCACGTTTCGATTTTCTAACCTTTGAAGTGACCTATGTAAAAAAAAAAAAAAAAAAAAATCGATAGAAAAAAAAGCTTGTTAGTATTTTTTTAAAAAATGACCCTTAGGGAGCGATTAGTTTTTTACCTTGCACAGAGTCCGTGTTGACTGGATTCCACGAAAGGATGGCGCTTTGTTCGTCAATAATTTGGTTCAACGTGAAATTGGACGGTGCCTCTCCAGCTCTTCTCCAGAGTACCCGGTATCTTCTTGAGCTGCCACGTTGGCTTCACCAACCTGATTGAACGCCACGACTGGAAATACAAAAGAGAGAGAAAGAGTTTGAACGACATCCAATTTTTCAATGAATAAATAAATGAATTTTACCTTTGATACGATAGCGTTTGAAAGTGGGTTGATTCGGTATGAGGATGGATAACTGTTTCCAGTCGGAAATCATATCGATGTTCCAGTCTTCTCCAGGTATGATAGGCTATGCTAGTGGGTAAATGTTCCACAGACAGACATTCGTTTGTTGAGTTGGAAGGTTGAAGTGTGTCTAGCAACTTCAGGTTCTCATTGTGTGTCATTTCTAGTTGTATTTTATCTTTGTGATCGTCATTTTGCAAAGTGTTAATAACTGTTGATCCTATTAAGAATATCTCCTATTTCCATTGATCGTAGGGAACAGCAAAGCTGATCAGAGATGTCGGATTTAAAGAATGATCTACTCATGACTGAACAATTCAGCTGTACGCCTCCTCCTCCACACAACGAGAAACTGAATTGACAGGTTAGTTTTTTGGTTTTCATCGTTTCGTGGTGCAATTTAACAAAGCTTAGCGAGCGACTAGTTACGTGTTTAAACTCTGGGCTGCCAATTTTGAGGCAGAAAGACATAGTGCAAGTAAGACGTTCCACACACATGTTATCAAAGTTCGTGCTTCTAACTGTTTCGTAAAACGAGGCGTTGGCCTCATTGTAGCCCCTGCAATCACTAATGGTCTTTAGAATATATGTTATCTGCCTACACGATTCGGCATCGTATCGTGGGTTAATTTCTTTGTTTTTCCTTAGTTATTCGAGAACAGGTAAAAGTTAAATTTGCCAATCAGCGCTTGTTATTAATCACATTGATGTCATGGCGTAGAATTGTTTTGTCCTATTGTGTCAATACATAGCATTGATGGTTCAATTGTAGAATGGGTGCCTCCCATGCACGTGATCCGGTTCGATTCCCGGCCAATCTATACTCTATAAAAAAACAAGGAAATTGGAGGTGGAGCCCGTCACGCTGTGCATTTGTCGTGATTGGCTGGCGTCAAAACCGCCGCTTGCTTCTGTGATTGGCTGGCGCCAAAACCGCCGTCTGCTACAGCTAATTGGTGGGATGAGCATTTGGAAAACTAAACTGCAGGTGGAATTGCGGATTTGGGCAATTTTTCAGTCTATGGGCTTTGCGTTAACGGGTGGGCAACGGCACATAAAGCTGACGGGCAGGGCGTATTATTCTTATTTTATTTTAATTAATTTTAAATTTATTTTATTTTATTAGTTTTATTTATTATTTTTATTGGCCACTACAAGGCGTTTTGGCGGGCAGAGAGTGGTACGACGGGCAACAACGGCGAGTTTCCTGGCGATCAAAGTGGGTTGACGGGCAGAGGCAAAAAGTGAGTGGACAGGCAACTAAACGGGCCTTTTGATGGACAGAAACTGTACAATAGGTCGGGAAAATGCAATTTTTTATTCTGCGGGCTTGGCTTAAAACTGGTGGGCGCTACAATAGGTAAGCCGACGGGCAGAAATTGTACGGTGGAAGACGGGCAACTACAGCGGCTTTTTGGTGGGCAAGGGGGTTGACGGGCAGAGAATATTCGAGAAAAGACGGGCAGAGGGAAAACGTGGGTGGACGGCAACTACAGCGGACGTTTTTTGGGCTGAGACTGCAAGGGAAAGACGGGCAAAAGCAAATGAAAATGTCAATGCGCCACTATAGCATTCGTTTTGGCGGGTAGCGAGTGGGGTGACGGGCAGAGATGGGATCGAGGGGCAGCGAGTGGGTCGACGGGCAGCGAGGGGGTCGACGAGCAGCGAAGGGGTCGACGGGCAGTTAGGGGTTCGACGGGCAGCGAGTGGGTCGACGGGCAGTTAGGGGGCCGACGAGCAGTGAGAGGGTCAACGGGCAGCGAGTGGGTCGACGGGCACTCAGGGGACCGACAGACAGTGAGAGGGTCGACGGGTAGTAAGAGGGTCGACGGGCAGTTAGAAGGTCGACCGGCAATAACAGCGGGCTTCTTAGCGGGCAGAAGCAAAAAATGAGTGAACGGACAACTATAGCGGGGGTTTGGACAGGCCGAGACTGTGACGAAAGGGTGGGCAAATGCAAAAAAGGTAGATGTCCCCCAGCAGGCATTTTTGTGGGCACAATGTGAGTTGACGGGCAGAGTGTGGGTTAACGGGCAGAGAGGGGGTCGACGGGCAAAGAGTGGTTTGACGGGCAAAGAGTGGTTTGACGGGCAGAGAGGGGGTCGACGGATAACTTCAGCTGGGTTCGTGGCCGGCAGAAAAGTCAGGTGATGGACGGGCAGAAACAGGGAGTGGATCGGCGGGCAAGAAAGGGAAACTCCTAATTTGTAATAGGAATTAGTGGTAGACGGGAAAAACAATAAATGTGGATCGATTGTCTTAAAAATAGCGTTAATTACGCTAGCGCCACCTATACCCCGGCCCTGGACGGGCCCAAAGTTACTAGTCTATACTCTATAAAAAAACAAGGAAATTGGAGGTGGAGCCTGTGTCTGTGACTTTGTGCTTTTGTTTTGATTGGCTGGCATCAAAACCGCCATCGGCTGCTGTGATTGGCTGGCGCCAAAACCGCCGTCTGCTACAGTGAATTGGTGGAATGGGGATTTGGAAAACTAAACTGCGGGTAGAGTTGCGGATTTAGGCAATTTTTCAATCTACGGGCTTTGCGTAAATGGCACGTAAGCTGACGGGCAGGGCATTTTATTATTATTATTCTAATTAATTTTTAATTAATTAAATTTTATTTTATTAGTTTTATATATTATTTTTATTGGCCACTACGGCAGGCGTTTTGGCGGGCAAAGAGGAGGGTCGTTGGGCAACAACGGCGAGTTCTTGGCGAGCAAAGTGGGTTGACGGGCAGAGGCAAAAAGTGAGTGGACAGGCAACTAAACGGGCCTTTTGAGGGGCAGAGACTGTACAATAAGTCGGATAAATACAATTTTTTTGTCTACGAGCTTAAAACGAGTGGGCGCTACAGTAGGTAAGTCGACGGGCAACTACAGCATGTTTTTTTGGTGGGCAAAGGGGGTTGACGGGCATAGACTATTCGAGAAAAGACGGGCAGAGGGAAAAAGTGGTTGGACGGCAACTACAGCGGGCGTTTTCTGGGCTAGGACTGCGAGGGAAAGACGGGCAAAAGCAAATGGAAAAGTCAATGGGCCACTATAGCAGTCGTTTTGGCGGGCAGCGAGTGGGGTGACGGGCAGAGAGGGGATCGACGGGCAGCGAGTGGGCTGAGGGGCAGCGAGTGGTTCGATGGCAGCGAGTGGGCCGACGGTAAGCGCGTGGGCCGACGGGCAGATGAGTGGGTCGACGGGCAGAGATTGGGTCGACGGGCAACAACAGCCAGTTTCTTAGTGGGCAAAGGGGGTTGACGGGCATAGACTATTCGAGAAAAGACGGGCAGAGGGAAAAAGTGGTTGGACGGCAACTACAGCGGGCGTTTTCTGGGCTAGGACTACGAAGGAAAGACGGGCAAAAGCAAATGGAAAAGTCAATGGGCCACTATAGCAGGCGTTTTGGCGGGCAGCGAGTGGGGTGACGGGCAGAGAGGGGATCGACGGGCAGCGAGTGGGCTGAGGGGCAGCGAGTGGCTCGATGGGCAGCGAGTGGGTCGACGGTAAGCGCGTGGGCGGACGGGCAGATGAGTGGGTCGACGGGCAGCGAATGGGCCAACGGTCAGCAGGTGGGTCGACGGGCAGTGAGAGGGTCGCCGGCAAAGAGGGGGCCGACGGGCAGCGAGTGGGTCGACGGGCAGCGAGTGAGTCGACGGGCAGCGAGTGGGTCGGCGGGCAGTTAGAGGGCCGACGGGCAGTTAGAGGGTCGACGGGCAATAACAGCGGGCTTATTAGCGGGCAGAAGCAAAAAATGAGTGGACGGACAACTATAGCGGGGGTTTTGACGGGCCAAGACTGTGACGAAAGGGTGGGGAAAAAAAGGTAGATATCCCCAGCAAGCATTTTCGCGGGCACAATGTGAGTTGACGGGCAGAATGTGGGTTGATGGGCAGAGAGGGGGTCGACGGCCAAAGAGTGACGGGCAGGGCGTTTTATTATAATTATTCTAATTTTATTAATTTTATTAGTTTTATTTATTATTTTTATTGGCCACTACGGCAGGCGTTTTGGCGGGCAGAGAGGGGGTCGACGGGCAACAACGGCGGGTTTCTTGGCGAGCAAAGTGGGTTGAAGGACAGAGGCAAGAAGTAAGTGGAGAGGCAATTAAAGCAGGTCAATTGACGGGCAGAGACTGTACAATAGGACGGATAAATGCAATTTTTTAGTCTACGGACTTGGTTTAAAACGGGTGGGGCAAATGGAAAAAATGTAGGTGGGCCTCTAAAGCAGGCGTTTTGGCGGGCAGATAGTGGGTTGACCGGCAGAGAGAGGGTTAACGGGCAGAGAGTGGGTTGACGGGCAGAGGGTGGTTTGACGGACAGAGAGGGGGTCGACGGGCAACTTCAGCTGGTATCTTGACGGGCAGAGAATGTGAGGGGGTGGACGGGGAAAATCAATGAATGGGTTGGCGGGTAAGACAGGGGAACCCTTGATTGCGAAAAAAATTAAAAGTAGACGGCGAAAAAATGGAGTGGAATAATTTTCTCGGAAACAGCGTAAGGATACGCTAGCGTTACCTATACCCCGGCCCTGGACGGGCCCAACGTTACTAGGACGTATAAATGCAATTTTTTAGTATTGGTTTAAAACCGGTGGGCGCTACAATAGGTAATCCGACGGGCAGAGACTGTACGGTGGAAGACAAGCAACTACAGCGGGTTTTTTGGTGGGCAAAGGGGGTTGACGGGCAGAGGCTATTCAAGAAAAGATAGGCAGAGGGAAAATATGGGTGGACGGGCAACTACAGCGGGCGTTTTCCTGGCTGAGACTATGAGGGAAAGATGGGCAAAAGCAAATGAAAAGGTGAATGGGCAACTATAGCAGTCGTTTTGGCGGGCAGCAAGTGGGCCAACGGGCAGCGAGTGAGTCGACGGGCAGAGAAGGGGCCCACGCGAGTGGGCGATTGGAAGAGAGGGGGCCAACGGGCAGTGAGGGAGCTGATGGGCAGTGAGGGGGCCGACGGGCAGCGAGTGGGTCGACGGGCAGAAAGGGGGCTGACGGGCAGTGAGGGGCCGACGGGCCGAGAGTGGGTCGACTGGCCGAGAGTGGGCCGACGGGCAGAGAGTGGGTCGACGGGCAACAACAGCGAATTTCTTGGTGGGCAAAGTGGGTTGACGGGCGAGGAAAGGCGGGCAGAGGCAACAAGTGGGTGAACGGGCAATTATAGCGGACGTTTGACGGACGGCGACTGGACAAAAGGACGGGCAAATGGAAAAAATGTAGATGCGCCTCTAAAGCAGGCGTTTTGGCGGACAGTTAGTGGGTTGACGGGCAGAGAGTGGGTTAACGGGCAGAGAATGGGTTGACGGGCAGTGGGTGGTTTGACGGGCAGAGAAAGTGAGGGGGTGGACGGGCAGAATCAATGAGTGGGTTGGCGGGTAAGACAGGGGAACCCTTGATTGCCAAAAAAATTAAAAGTAGATGGGCGAAAAAATGGAGTGGAATCATTTTCTTAGAAATAGCGTAAGGATACGCTAGCGCCACCTATACCCCGGCCCTGGACGGGCCCAACGTTACTAGTCTATACTCTATAAAACAACAAGGAAATTGGAGGTGGAGCCTGTCACGCTGTGCATTTGTTGTAATTGGCTGGCGTCAAAACCGCCGTCTGCTATAGTGAATTGGTGGGATGGGCATTTGGAAGACTACACTGCGGGTGAAATTGCGGAATCGGGTAATTTTCCAGTCTACGGGCTTGGCGGTCAACGGCACGTAAGCTGACGGGCAGGGCATTTTATTATTATTATTCTAATTAATTTTATTAATTTTATTAGTTTTATTTATTATTTTTATTGGCCACTACGGCAGGCGTTTTGGCGGGCAGAGAGGGGGTCGACGGGCAACAACGGCGGGTTTCTTGGGAAGCAAAGTGGGTTGAAGGACAGAGGCAAGAAATAAGTGGGCAGGCAACTAAAACGGGTCTTTTGACGGGCAGAGACTGTACAATAGGACGGATAAATGCAATTTTTTAGTCTAGAAAGGTAAAAGTTATTATTTTGCCTTTTATTATTTTACTTTTTAAAAGGTAAAATAATAACTCAAAAACCTTTCGAATCATTATCTTTTATCCATAATCATATGTTTTTATGAATCTCTAGAAAATTCCGTCATTTCACAGCCAAATTTGTTTTCTTTTGGTGAAATTGCGGATTCAATAATATGCTGAAAGATTTTGCTACTTAACGCTACCAATAAATCGAAAATTTAATTACTTACGCATCTTTAGTATTTAAATTAACTATTCATTTTCTGGGATGTTGTAGTTCTGTTTAATACCCATTATTTCCAATTAGTTAGATTATCTGAGGTTACAAAACAATAAAAAACTAACTAAAAGCTGCCATAATGGCGAATAAATTTTGAATTTTTACTCAAAAAGCCTCTCGTTCGGCTATTTATCGTAATTAGAAAGCATAACTTTTCCGAAATAATGTAGATCTCTTATGTAGCTATGTTTTTATAAAATTGGAATTAATTTATATTAGTATTTTTATATGCAAATTCAAAGCTTAATGGCTAAAGTAGCGTTTCAAATTTCCGACCTTGAAGGCGTCCATTATTGCCGCCAGTCGATATTGCCTGGGGCTACTTGACCAAAATTGGCCAATAGAAAAAAAGTGTAGTCACCCCAGCAGACGAAATTTAAATGTCAAAACCAGAGTCATAGAGAGTATGGTACATGATCTCCATGTTAAAATTTCCATAAGGGAATTTCCCCAAGACACACGATGTGCCGTGCAAAAAACACTGCCCTCTAGTGGCAGAATTGTAAACTGTACATGATTAACCTTATTGTAATTAGAATTACAATGAGGAAAAATGCATCTTTTCCTGTTTTTCTTGGGCATTTTACTCACACAGCCCCCTACCTTATTTGGAAACAATGTGCTTTCTGGGTTTTTACAATGGCGGAATGAGAATTTCATTATTCAGTTAAACATGTAGTGCGTAGGTGGCAGGGTTTTTTGCACGGGGACCGGTTTTCATTGGCTCTTAAGCGGGTGGGGTGGTTGGAGGGTGGTTGGGAGGAATCGTCAAACTCGAGGACACTTTCGAGAAATTCCTTATGGCAGTTATAACATGGAGATCATCTACCATATTCTCTATGACTCTGGTCAAAGCCGGTGTGTAAGCGATTTAGCGCAAGAAAAAAAAGTGCTTTGGTTAGAAGGGGCTTCGTAAAACCATTGGCTTAAGCCAACTGTTTGGCTCAATGCGAGAGCCAAACGGTTGGCTAGGAGACGGAGACCAAGTTGGTTAAAACAGTAAACTACGACCGAACAAAAACAGAATTCTCAGTTGGATCGTGTATACTGCTGTTTTCTTTAAGATAATTAAACCAAAACACTTTCCCGGAATTTTCCAAAGTTTTCTGGTGCCCTAAATACTTTTCTTAGATATTAATTCTCTTTAACAGATTATCAATTCAAAACAGATTTCAAATCAATAGAACGGATTTTCCAGGGGATGTCCTAATGGCGTTTATTAATAATTAGATTCATAAACGTACGGGACATAAGGAACGATGGGCGTTAAGGAAAAAACAAGAATAACATTGTGGACAGCACGTGAAAAAGCATTTCAAACATTGCCTACCTCCTGTCCAAAAACAAGATCACCTCATGAATTCTAATTACTTAGACGTTGCCTCATGAAAACATTGTGTCACAATTAACTGTGGTCGAAGTAATGATTCATTTTCTCTTGAGGCCGGAGGTGGCGGCTCGCCTGCCCCCGAAATCAAGTGGATCCACAATGGCAAACCGATCGAAGAGACGGCCGTAAACCTGCGCCGCAAAGTTTTTCCCAATCGCATCGTCATCGAGCGGCTGCTGAAGGGCGAAACACGGCAACTACGATGCAAAGCCACCAACAGCATCGGCTACGTCTACGAGGATGTCTACTTGAACGTGTTGGCGTTGGCGCCCGTCATCGAAAACGCACCGGACGACACGGCCACCGTCGACGGATCGGCCGTCAATCTGACGTGCGAAGTCTTTGGCTTGCCCAAACCGCGCGTCAAATGGATCCGCGACGGGTTGGAATTGACGTGCGGCCGCTATCGCGTTATGGACAGCGGTGATCTGGAAATTAGGTATACCGCCTTTTGTTTTGGTTTTTAAAGATAAGTTTACGTCCTATCGTGGCGCTTTTTTTGAACGGAAGAAAACGATATTCAAATTGTATTGTGAGGCCAGCTACTTTTGACGTCCTCTTCCCCCCTCTTCTTTTCCAACCGCATTTTTCGCTTCCGGTCTAAACAGCTGGGCTATTGTTTAAGAAATGGTCCAATAATTCGGGCGTGTTGCGTATCAATCTGCACGTTTTTCTCACTCTGCATCGTATACTTTATTAATAGAATTTATTTTTCATATTCTTTTCTTAGGGATGTGACCTTTACAGACGCTGGTGTACACTGTTAGTTTTAGTTAGCGGTTTTCGTACGGAAAAATAGTCTGAAACCGGCGGACACGGGACGCATGATTTTACCGACGAAAGCCGACGGTACTTTTCTGAAAACGAAAATCGTCGGGTTTTTTCAAACGATTTTCGGTAAGTTGCTTTTACGAAAATCGTTATAAAATACAACCGAAATTGACCCATATAATAATTTTTATTTGCACTTAAAAATGCACCCATAACCTCAATGGATGTAAAATAAAAAAGAATAGAGAATTGTTGTGGAAACAACCAGGTTTATTATCCGATAACATTCAGCAAGAAATCGATCACCAAAATAACAACAACCCATTTTAATGTGCCAGTATCAGGTGCAATAGTATGTTCGGCAATGGCAAGCCCTAGAACTCCCGTTACTGCTTGTAGATGTAAATGATTTAACCGCTTCTTCGATTTTAGTTTGTTGTCGACAGATATACCAAAGCACCTTGGTAGACTAAATGTTTTTCTGACTATTTGTCGATGAATTTTTGAAGCAAATTCAAGACCTGAAACTATAATAACTTAATATTCAATATGATTTATGATAAAGTATAATACTTACTTGATTGTTGTTTGGCTTGTACTTGCCTTGGAACCACTTCAATAACACCCTGTTTACTAGTTCCACCTAACAAAGACTCTGCTTGTTGGAAATTGACGTCTTCCTCTGCGATCACTAGACCTGGCTGTAATCTTTCATTGATGTGTGTTCCTTGTGTAAGGTGACTCACTTCATATGCTTTTACAATAATAAAATATAAGAAGGAACGCATAGCAAATATAAAATTTGTCTATCGTTGAAAATACCTGCACATGACCCTAGAAAATTGGAATCACTTTCTATCAGAGATGTTGTAGCACGAACAGTGAAAGTGGTGTTCTCACTTATTGTCAATTGTTCTTCTGCACCCTCTCGTGCCCTTGTGTTCCTCTTAGTGGAAGCTGTTCTAAGAAAAATGTTCAATGTCATGCCATTTGACAATAACTAAAATTAACTTACAAATATCTAGATGTAAATCCTGGTAGATTACTCTTGAACAGCTAGGCTTTGTCATGCATTGCAATGTGCACATATTTTTTACTGGTGAGTGGTCACCCAAAGTCACCCATCGACCTGGGAATTTCTCACTTTGCTTTTTAAAGACGAAGTCTGCACACTGGGACACATGACTAAATCTGCTTGATTTAGCTTTGAAATACGTCAAATCACTTGTAGATCAAAAGTGGACGAAGTACTGATGAATTCCAATTGGTATTCTTCTTTCCCATCGAATTCGACTATAATGGTTTTAGTAACCTCTTCCATATTCTTAAGGAAACAAAACAAAATATAAGAGAACCCTTAAAAAACAAAAAAAGAACAGAATAATGGAAAAGAAACAGGTATTTTCAGACAAACATAAATGTTACTTACCAAATTACGCACTATATCGTTTTTCCATGAGCTATACAATAAAAACAACTCCTGTCCCGTTTAAAGAAGATGAAACCATCTCCCAGTGCTGCCAATGTTTAGAGAACTATTAAACTGTTTTCGATTGCCAATTATTATAACGGGTTGTGAGCTGCCTTCAAAGATCATTAGGATATGAAATTGATTGTTTAATTTAACTTATACCAAACTTGTATTTCCTATAAATGTAAGAATTATTGAACATCCAATTTCAGACGTGTAAATTGCTAAGACAATGGGAGGGCGGGGGGGATTAGCTGACGATACTATTTCATTGTTCAGAGTGAAAAAAAGAGATATATTTTGAAAACAAATCCGTAACTGTAACATTTCAGTTGTTGTA
This sequence comes from Daphnia carinata, assembly GCF_022539665.2. Taxonomy (NCBI): domain Eukaryota; kingdom Metazoa; phylum Arthropoda; class Branchiopoda; order Diplostraca; family Daphniidae; genus Daphnia; species Daphnia carinata. Next base: position 259,557 of record NC_081334.1, read on the forward strand.
TGCCTTTTATTACTATTAATAGGCACTAAATATTTATCGATTTTGATCAATAAGTACAAAATATATGATTCTACCAGAAAATATCAGCATTAAAAAATACCGTTTGTTTAAAAAAAAAATTGTTTGAAGTTCTTGACCTTTTGCTAAGTTTATTTAGGAAACTTTACTTTATCATTTTCCAGGAGGATTTTAGAATGATATGGCCCTTTACGTTGTCAAAATAGTCAAGTAAAACAAATGTTAAAAAAATTTTAAGCTTTCACTTCGATAAAGGATGCTGTTTAGTCTTCTTTGCCAATGTATGACTGTAGGGTTATAATGCGGAAATCGGTTACAAATGCCGTATTTCACACAAAAAAACCGACGAAAACCATTAACCAAATGCTCCTTTGCGGAAATCACTCGCGGTAACGTTTTTCGTTGGTTTTTAACGAACGAAAAGCGTTAACCAGAGACTACCTTTGCGAAAATCGCAAACACCGCTCGATAGTAGTTGCCCCTAACCGACGAAAGGCGTAAACCGAAATTAACAGTGGTATATTCGTGTCACGCAACCAACACATTCGGGTCAGCCAATGCCAATGGAACTCTGATCGTGAAAGGTTAATTAGCTGCCCATTTCATGATTTTCTTCCATTGAGGGGAAACGAAAAATCTCACGTCTAAAATTCGCTGCATTTATTTATTAAGAGCGCACCGTCATCAGAGATGAACCTGAAGACTATGAAGTGGCTGCCGGGCAGACGGCCACTTTCCGATGTAACGCGTAGCCGACTCGTCGCTGAACATGACGATCGAGTGACTCCACGCCGACCAGTTGATCGATTTTGAGCAAGAGCCACGCTTCGTCCAGTTGCAGGACTCGTCGCTGATCATCACGAAGACGACAGAGTTTTGGTATCCGGCAGTCGATGGCCACCGGGATCTCACTTTTTTGTCCAGTTCAGATGCAAGGGCAAGACCATCTACATTAAAAGCGAAGATGAGTTTGACGAAAATTTCATCATTTTACGCGACCTGGAACCCAATCAACTATACGAAATTTGCGCTTAATTTATTTTCAAATGTTCAGATGGACCTTATATACAATGATCATCCGCCGTAGCCTTTACCGCATGGTTTATCGGCATGATGCTGGCCCTTGCATTGTTGCTCTTGGTCTTGGTCCTCGTCTGCATCATTAAGCGAAACAGAGGTGGAAAATTTGGCGCCCATGAGAGGAAGGCCACTCACGGACGCAAGGACTTCAACGAAGATGCTGGATTCCATGAATACTCTCAACCGTACGTTAGCGCAGCATATGATTTCTAACGCAGTTTCGAGTTCGTGATATACTGTTACGTTTCTGTCTAGTAATTGTCTTTATTATTTAGAAAATAAATCTTTAAACAGATATTTCTAGTTTACATAACTTTAGTAACAAATGGCGAGTCTAATCGGACGTCTTTACCAACGTCCTACTCTATCAACCTTGGCTTCCAGTACCACGAACAGGTACAACCAAGAAACAATACCCAGATCGTCCGTACCAACGACATAAATACCCGGACGATCTGTACAATAACACAACACAACATGATTCACCAGACCGTCCGTACCAACCACATAAATACCCGGACGGTCTGTACGGTAAAGTAATACAACACAATAACTAAGAATAGAAATACCGTCTTAACCATTTAGTCTAGGAGCTTCTTCGATACACCTATCTTTTCCCCGTACAGCCAATGAACTAGCTGTTCCACTCTTCTACTCGATAAACGTCTCTCTGCCTACACAGATACGAAAGCTAGACGTTTGAATCGTTGAAAAATCGACGATTCCGTAAAAATCTGAATATTTGTTTTGCTTTCACGTGTAGAGTCGATAGCAGTCGGGCGCCCAGCAAAGCGTCTTTGAGCAGCGGTGCCAAAATGCCACCCAAGAGCGAAGATAATGAATCCATGGACGATTACGGAGAAGGAGAAGCCGGTAAAAGCTTTTATTCTATTTCGTTTAATGTAATTTCTATAGCTTAAAAATCGATGTGCAAGGTCTGCTGTCCTTTACCAAAAGCATGATCTACACAAGAACATTTATTTGAATCTATCAAAACACTGGAATCGATAACATAAGCAAAAAGGCGTGGCTCGTTTGCATTTGACAGCTTTCGTTTTCCAACCTGCACGTTGGAGCTGTTATTTTTTTCGTGTTTTTTTTTTCTTTTCAGCATTTCTTTTTTTGCCATTGAGTTTACCTGATTACTATTTTTTCCTTTTATTTTTTTATTGGTTTTTTTATGTTGTATCGCCACTCTTGATTTAAAAAAAATAGCGAATAAATAAAAAATTAGAAACTGCTTCTTCTTTCAACGTAGCCGACTGTATAGTTCTGTTATGTTGCCAGGTTATGACACCCAAAGATTATTTATCCGACTTTCTCGATGTTGTCATTACTATTTGGGGTTGTGAAATGCTTTTCTTTAAATTTAGTTAATGATTTTTCTTTGTGATTGGCAGGCTTGTGATTGCAGCTATTTTTATATGAAACCCTCTTTCCCCTTATTCCTTGGAAATGAATTTGAATAAAAGCTCGACATGCATGTTTTAACAATAACCTCCTTTTTTTTCCTTCTTCGAGGCCGATATTGTCATTCATTTGGTTTCTGACAGCTTTGCTATTGCTTCTGCCTCTAACCGAATGATACACACACTGTCCCAGTTAAATTTTGTGTTTCCGAATTAAATCTTTCAACGAGGGTAGCAAACTTGCAAGGCAAAAAGAGACTCTTCGGAGACCCTCCTCATTTTCCTACTGGCACCTATGTAATTCCGAAGTCTTCGCCCAATCCAACCTAGGTGCCCCTGTTAGCGGTTGTGTACTCCTGAAGTCTTCGTTCTCCGATCAGCGGGTATGTAACTCTGAAGTAGAGGTTTGCCTGATCTATAGCTCGAAAGCTGCAGGTAGACAAGCTCCCATCAGGGTATGGATGGGTGCACACCATTATTGATACTATCTCTAATGGTGACCTCTATAGAGCAAGGTCGGCATCGCAGAGTCTCTTTGTTATACTTACCTTTCCTTCGACCTTCCCACTACTAGGTTGGGGTACTCAACCCTTTTAACCTGTGAATTTCACCGAAAATTTCGCTGTTGACGTATGTCGCTTCTCTAAGTAGGTTCTCTTAACTTAATTTTTGCATTAGCTGGTAAACCAATAAATGGAATAATGAACCTTGTACTTCCCATCAAGATCTACAACAGCAATCGATTAGTTTCTAATTCTAAACAAAACTAGAGTAAAAAGAGCTAACAAAATGACAGAGTAAATATGCTACGCCTGGAAACCACAAATAGGGGCTTGATATGATTGGTTACCACGCCCCATTGATCGAATTCTGCGCGCCAGACTTTTCTTATTCGTCCTGTGCTTGTTTACCACATATCATTTTATTATATTTATTCTTATTTTCACAATTCCAATTTTATGTTAAGAAAAAAATCAAAATTAATGTATGGTATGTTATCTTTTTCATTTCCTTGAATTTCGATCCTTTTTCTAATGTTTTACAATATTTTCTTAGAATGGCACTTCGCTACATTATTAACGATAAATTACTTGGCAACGCAGAAATTAAGTTCTAGCAGACGAATGGGCAGTTTCTTTCTTCCTCCTCGTTTTCCTTTATTTCACAACTATTTTAATATATCAAGATCAGGACGCATATGTTTATTTGGTTGTGGTAGTTATTTAGGTTTTTCGTTCGAAGCATTTCTAGACATCCACTCTTGTTCTACGTAGAAAGCTATCTTAAAACGATTTAATAACAATAAGTGCGATGGTGTTTAGTTAGGTATGTTACGGATGTAGCCGGCGCTGGACCCCAAAAGCCGGGACAGCGAGACAGGTAGACGCGTAAACGGTAGGATAGATGGGTAATTCCAAAGCTCAGGCAAGACAAAGTGTTTTAAGGGTTTTAAGGGTAACACTTTCACAAGTTCAACACAATTGCACACAAGTTCACGAAGGGAAGCCAGCGATAACGCGAAGCTCCTTCTTTCAACCACACAGTAGACGGCGAGGTCCCAGACTGCCCTGCGTGACTGCGAGCAGACGACCCGTCGCCTACTTACCGGTTGGCCATCTATTGAGGGGGGATGGAATCAGGGCAGTAGATGGGGGTATATGGCAGGACACTGTTATGAGGTATGAAACTGTAACAGATAGTTGGATAAGTGGACGTTAAAACGCCTATACGATGATTTCTTCCGTTGCGCGGGCAGATCTTCGACTAGGTAGGTTGTTTGTGATAGTTTCCGCACCACCTGGAACGGCCCCACAAATTTAGGAAGAAATTTTTTTGTGGAATTTTTCTTTCTAGGCTTCCGTCGAACTAGGACAAGGTCCCCATGGAGAAGCTCGGGTTCCGGCTTTCGAACTCGATCTGTTCTTTTCTTACTTTTCTGCTGCTTTTCCATAATGCGTAAACGAGCTGACGACCTCAATTCCGAAACGCGTGACAAAGAAGTGGTACGTGGTTCTTCTTCGTTCTTTGGCCAAGGAAAGAGATTTTCTATGGCCAGGACTGGTGGACGACCATTCACTAACTCAAACGGCGTTACCTCGGTTGTGGCTTGGCGGGCAGTATTAATAGCATACATTGCGGCTGCTAAATGTAAGTCCCAGTCTGTATGTTCAGCGTTGACGAAGGCGCATAATGCAAGGGTTAGTGTACGGTTAACTCGTTCAACTAGTCCGTTGGTCTCCGGATGCTCTGCAGTGGCCAAAATGTGTTTTATATTCCAGCGTGTTACCCATTCGGCAAACATCTGAGACGTAAAGGCTGATCCCTGGTCGCTAATAATACGTTGTGGTGTATCGTGGCGAAAGATAATGTTCGTCTCGAGGAACGACGTAACAAATTTTGTCGACGTGTCAGGAACAGCAGCCACCTCGACCCACTTCGACAAATTGTCTATGGAGACAATTACATGACGATGGCCAGAAGCAGTAACCTTAAACGGGCCCAAGTGATCAATTCCGATAAGCTGGAACGAAGAAGATGGTGGTTCGATGGGCCGACCAACCACCTGACCAATTGCGTGTTTGTGTGTTTGGCAGAAAGAACATGATTGTACAAATATTTTTACACTTCTACCCAGCCGTGGCCACCAAAATCGACTTTTAATTTCAAAAAGAGTTCTCTCCATACCCTGATGTCCAGATGGAGGAGAATCGTGACATGCTTCTAAGATTTTTCTACGAAGGATAGAGGGAATAACAAGTAGCAACTTCCTACCAGAGTGTTTGTTTTTTTTATACAGAATTTTACTACGGATGACAAAATCTTGGGATATTTTACAGGGCGTAAGGGTGTCTAAGGCTACGAAAATTTTTCTCAGCTGGCCGTCTTGCTGTTGCAAGAGGGCGAACTCTTTTGATGCGTAACCCACTTCGGGTTCCTTTACAGTGTAACGAAGCCATGAGAAAATACAATCTTTGAATTATATTGTGTCTGTTTGTTGTTCTTGTCAATATAATTATATGTTACGTTCACTGCCCTTCTTTTGATAAACTACGTCTTATAAATGTCCTACTTCAAGTGTTGATGCCCTTTCGCCGAAATCTATTTTTATATTATATTTGACATCCTGCTTGTTGCTGATTGGATGTGCTAGATGCGTAAGACATCGCGCCATGCATTTCCATGAATACGAAATGCGTGTGCGACATTCCGCATCCGGAGTCATTTGACGGAAATGCTGTTTCCCTCATTCTTGTGGAAGTATAAAAGAATGCCCTTTTGTTCCCAAAAGTCAGTCCACTTCAGTGTTTCAGTTATCTTCAGTTCTCTTCAATTCTCTTCAGTTCTCTCCTGTTTTGATTCCAGTTCCAGTTCTAGTTTTTCATTCTTAGTGCTACAAGTGCTGTTTAATTTTAAAGACTAGTGAGTTCAATTTTATATCTTATTCAATAATTATTGTGAGCGCTCCTCATCGCTTCCTGTGCGACCGGCAGCCTTATTATCCTATTTTTTCGTATAACATTTATCATCTCTATTTTATCTTCGCGACGGCAGTGACGGTAAGATTAAACTCGCATAACTCCATTTTATATTCCCGTTTCCCATTTATATCGTATAATTGTATATTCTTTTGTTATCCTTTGGCCTATTAGAATAAAATATATTCGACATTGTGGTAACGCCTTCCGAGTTTATTTTCTTATCACAATTTGTCTTAAATAACGTAAAGTCATTCTTTCAATCACTAAAAGAATGCTTTACAACAGTGACTGCTAGACAATCATCTGGCAGGAAATCAATGCCGTTGGCAGGGTTCCTGGACAGGGTGTCCGCAACAACATTATCCGTACCTTTCACGTGCTCTATCGTGAAGATAAACTCTTGCAAATCAAGCACCCACCTAGCAAACTTCCCCTTTAAGTCCCTTTTTCCCATCATCCACTTGACGGCTGAACTGTCCGTCTTAACGAAAAAATGTCTCCCATAAACATACGTACGCAACTTCTTGAGTGCCCACATCACCGCCAAGCATTCCAACTCATTGGTGTGATACCGTGTTTCGGTGTTCGACAGCCTTCTGCTGATGAAAGTCACAGGTCGATGTCCTTCACCAACATCTTGCGTCAACACTGCTTCAAGACCAGTTTGGCTTGCGTCGGTCTGAATAGTAACTTCCGGAGCGTCATTGAAATGAGCCAGAACAGGAGCAGTCGTAAGACGCGGTACAATACTGCTCTTTGCGCCTTCGTGACGTTCCGTCCATCGCCAAACAGCATTCTTTTTGAGGAGAGCGTGCAAAGGGTGAGCCAATGACGCAAAATCAGGGACAAAACGCCGATAGTACGACGCTAGTCCAAGAAAACCTCGTTGTGATTTTAAATTTGTAATAGGCATGGAAGTCAAAGTGCGCATTTTCTCTCCTTCCGGGAGAATACCTTCCGCATCAATTACGTGTCCCAGATGGGATACCTTGGTGGCGCCGAAAACGCATTTGTCAATGTTCAGAATCAAATTTGCTCGCTCTAGAGCTGTTAACACCAACTCTGGGCGTGCCAATGCTCGTCAAAAGATCGACCAAAAACCAAGATGTTATCTAAATAAACTAGGCACATATGCCACTTCAACCCAGCCAAAACTCTGTCCATTAAACGTTGAAACGTCGCCGGGGCATTGCTCAACCCGAACGATAGACGTGTAAACTGACAAAGGCCGTCTGGAGTGACAAACACTGTCTTCTCCCGGTCTTCCAACGCCACATGCACCTGCCAATATCCGCTGGCCAAATCCAAGCAAGAAAAAAATTGCCCAACTGCTAATCTGTCCAAAACATCGTCGATGCGAGGTAACGGATAAACATCACGTTTCGTTACCGCATTTAGACGTCTAAAATCAATACAAAAACGATAGTCACCAGATTTTGCTTTACGAACTAAAACGACAGGCGAACTCCACGGGCTAAAAGATTCTTCGACAACACCGTCCTCTAACATTTCTTCAACCTTTTCCGCAATAATCTGACGTTCGAACGCTGATACCCTATATGCTGCAGACTTCACCGGACCAGCATTCCCCGTGTCAATATGATGCTCAACTTCAGTGGTTTGCCCAATTTCCCTTTTTGATTTCGGAAAGCATTTTCGTCGACGTTCAAGCATACCCATAAGTTTTTCACGTTGACCAGAGTCTAGTCCCTCCCCAATATTAACTTGAGTGATGAATTTGGCTTCATCACGTACTGGAAGAACGGTGGCACAAATTTCAGAATCCCCGTCTGTCAAAATAGACAACACGGTGTCATCGTTCAGTTCAACAGTACAAAAGAAATGCCGTCGCCTCAGTCTCAACTCCGCAGGGGAATAATTCACAAGGGGTATCTCCGTCAGTCCTCTATTTACGGTCACGACACTGGCTGGTATCACCCACTCCTTTCCCGGCTTCGAACAACAATTAAACTTGACGAAAGCCGTACCAGAGACATCTGACGACAATCTTCCCTTCACAAAGACTAGCGAGTTTGGGGGAACCACCTGGTGTCCATCTGCCTTAACTGGCATCCATCCACGTCGTTTCGAAGGCGATTCCTCCGCAAAAGACTCGATCAGACCGTTGCTTACGTCAAAATCTTCTTCATTACTCCCTTCTTCCTCCAAAAATGTTTCCTCCCTGCTGCTTTCCTCGTTAATTATATGCACCTCTTCCGCCCATCGCACTCTCTTTTCCTCCTTCGTCAACACTTCCTTTTCCCTCTTTCCTTCGCCCCCTTCGATTTCCCTGTACCCTTTATTTAAATTTCCCTCAATTAACCCTATTTCCTCCTTTTTTACATCCTTTTCTTCTACATTACTTTCCTCCACTATTTTACATCCCTCCCTAATTTCCTGCGCCTCCGATTTCTTAATTTCCTCTTCACGTTACCCTTCCCCGACTAATTCAATTCTCCCTCCCCTTACTACAATGTTGGTTTTACTATTTACAATCCAGTCGACACCCAAGATTAACGCAAATGGAGCGGTCCTTAGTACGGTGACTGACTTGAGTTTGACAAAATTGTGCTTCCACTTAACGTTCAACGGTAGGGCTCCCTCTACACGCACAAGCTTGTTGTCGACGCCTCTCAATTTAGTTTTCGTGGAATTCCGATGAAGGTCCATAAATTTCCGCACGACGCTTAGCCGTACCGCACTAATGCTGGCGCCCGAGTCGACGAGTGCCGTGACTTCCCCAACTTTTTCTACCCAGACCTTGATAAGAGGCAAGGCTGGGCGACTTTCAGTGACAAAAAATCCCTTCAAGGGCGCCATTGCCCTCGACGCACTACCCCGTCGTTTTTTGCCGGACAATCTCTGGCGATATGCCCGTGTCGATTGCACGAATAGCACAATCTTTGTACTGGACCTCTTGGTGCAATCCCTCCATTACCCATCCGCGGAGCACTAGGTCCGGGATTAACGTTGAGTCGTGACAGTGACGATGAAATTTGGTTGACCAAGCGGTCAATTCTGCAAATTTTGGAAGAGTGCGGCCAAATCTGGCGTCGATGGAGCAACATTTGTCGGAAGCGCTGTAAAAACAGGCTCCGTCGTCAACATTGGGGCGGGTACGTTTGGTAACGGGGGAGTTACACCAAGTTGCTCTAGGTCCCGGAGTCGTGCTAGGGAAGCCGTGAAGTCTGCCGGTACCGGTGACGTTAGAGCTGCGACGTAGATGGGGTTTGCGAGACCTCGTAACAACAACTTGATGACATCCGCCTCAGGTCGCTTGACAGCCGACGCTTGTCCAACGCGTACTCAAGACACGATTCTCCCGACTTTTGCGTTCTTGCTTCCACAAGCGAGCTCCACTCTAAAAACCAGAGTGTACGGGCGAAATTGGTCACCAACGCGACCGACCAAAGCGCCCAGGTAGCATAAAGATGGCCCGTCTGTACGTGCCATTGGGAGGCGGTACCCTCAAGGCGGGTCACAGCCACTAGGAGACGGTTCTCCGCGGTCCAGCCTTATAAACCGGCTACCCTCTCGACATGGTCTATGAAGCCCTGCACTTCCTCACCTACAGCACCCGAAAAGCGCGGTATCGAACCGACAGCAATTGTCGACGGGCGGGCATTTGGCACAGCTGGTATCGCGGCAGCAAGGGCTTGGATAGCCTCGTTGTTTTGTTGTTATTGTGCGTGGATGATGCCGACGAGTTGGGCAACTTGATCTTGCCTCGCCGCACCATCAGCCGCTGCGACTTCCGCAAACCGATTAAGAGCCACAATTAGCTCTGCATTGTCTGCCATGTTTATCGGTGTTGGCTCTGCTCCCGTGAGAACAAATTCGGACTTCTGACACCTCGTTTTCGTTATAGGCGGACGCGGTACTGGGCGGACGATACGAGCTCTTGCGGACGGATCACGAGCAGTTCCTCTCGGGGTCCGAAGATAGTACTCGGGTTCGAAACCGTAAAAGGGGTCTGTAATGTCGGAATCCAAATCCGACATGCAGAACCACCGTAAGCGAGATTTAATAAAAAACGAAAAGAGTAGGGACTAAATGCCACAAAAATCAAAGTAAAAAAAAACTCCAAACTCCTAGAGAAAACAAAACACCAAAACCCAAAACAAAACCAAGTGCAAACAAAAAGCACTTTTCGCAATGGGTCTCACTTCAAGACCAAAAAAATCGTCAACCCACCAAAAAAGATGTTGAGCGAAAAAAAAATTGCGAGCAAAGCTCAGCAAAACAGAAAGAAAAAAAGAAAATGTCACAAAAAAGGTACCTTCTGTACATGAGAGGAACACACAAAAAAAAACGATGCCGACAAGACCGATATGGTCGCTCACAACAACAAAAAAATAGACGAAAAGAGCGAGAGAAAAAAAAAACATGTCTCTCGACAAAAACGTGTAGGCCGTCCCCAAAAGGGAAAGAAGAAAAAAAAAGACGGAACGCCCAACACAAAGCGGGGCGGGCAAAAGGTACGCCGAAAAAAAAAGAAATACAATTCTAACTACACACAGTCAGAAAAATCATGCACTGGAATTGTTTATTTAAAAGCCCGTGGCTATAGGTAACAGGGGTTGAAATATTTAACTGTGCCGTTCCTCCACGCTTCAACAAAGACGTCGCGGCGGGATGGGATCCACTCCCCTTCGGCGTCGGTAAGGACAATTTACAATGGCGGCGACCAAGTACGCGAAAATTTTCTTCTCACGTGGGCGGCATACGGGTCCGATGTGGGCGACTTTGTAAAAGTCGTTCGATGGCCTACTAAGATCCCTCTTCTGACATCAATTGTTACGGATGTAGCCGGCGCTGGACCCCAAAAGCCGGGACAGCGAGACAGGTAGACGCGTAAACGGTAGGATAGATGGGTAATTCCAAAGCTCAGGCAAGATGAAGTGTATTAATAAGGGTAACACTTTCACAAGTTCAACACAATTACACACAAGTTCACGAAGGGAAGCCAGCGATAACGCGAAGCTCCTTCTTTCAACCACACAGTAGACGGCGAGGTTCCAGACTGCCCTGCGTGACTGCGAGCAGACGACCCGTCGCCTACTTACCGGTTGGCCATCTATTGAGGGGGGATGGAATCAGGGCAGTAGATGGGGGTATATGGCAGGACACTGTTATGAGGTATGAAACTGTAACAGATAGTTGGATAGGTGAGAGAAAGGTATACTATGATAAATTATCATTCGTGATCGTTGTATAAATTAATTAATTTTAATTTGTTGACACAATAGATGAAATTAATTTCTGCAACAGCCACCGTATGGTGTCCTAGAGTGTGCTTCTAGAAGTTTTGCTGACGTGTCATGTGCATCATGTCTTCTAAAACACAACCTGTTATTACTTGTAGGTCAACTTCTACTTAACTCTTGCATATCCAAAATTATGTGAATTTAAATATTAAAAAGATTCTGGAGATACCCAACTCTTCAGTACATTGGAATCTGCAGTGGCACAAGGCTTACCTCAAGAAACAGTAGAATGGAAAAGATCTTACAGGGATCCACCAAGAGCAGTCACTTTAAGTGCCTCTTTTGAGCCCTTTAAGAATGACAATGATGGATTCAAAGAACAGTCAAAAGGTTTTAAAAAACTATTAGGAGCTGAGGTTCTTCGTACATATTGGGTTGGATGTCCAGTAAGTACGAAACAAGGGCACTGTAAATTCTTTTGACTACTCACTTTTTGCCTCATCTTACAGGATGTTGATACTTACAAAGCCAATGTTTGAGAAAGCATTCAAACTTGGTTCATTCCGATAAAAAAAGTGGAATATTCAGACTGGCTCATAATCCTTGTAGAGAACTCTGATTCTAAGAAAAGTAAACAAATTCTTTCTCGAACAACAGTGCTAGACAAAGTTAAAAACGACTTTGGAGGGAAAACAACAGAAAGGTAGTTGGTAACGTAGTATTTGGCGTTACATTCGTTTATTTCGATATTTTTTATTCAGGTGTATGTAGCGGTCATAGATCCAGTTAAGGGGGAAACAAAGTCATCGGAATCTTGGCAAACGTTTGTTTTCGTCTCAGGCAAGCCCTAATGGCAGCCAGCGTTTAGTCGGACGCTAACCAAGTTTGAAGAAACAGTGCGTACTCAACGGGAACGTTGCAATGAATTGAACTGGAATTTCTGTAACTATTTCTTGTTGCAGGTATGACAGATAAGCTCAGGAAATAACTGTCTTGTACTCAAATAATATTTTTTTTTACCAGTAATTAGGAAGAGCCTGCATTTACATTTGAAATGTTGGGGTTATACGACGAAGCATTAGTGCAGTATGATGAACTGGACGCTCTGTTCACGCAGTTTGTTCTAAACTCTGCTGTTGGTGGTTAGTTTTTGTGATTTAAATTAGGCTTTGCCAAGTCTTAACGCTTGTTCTTAACGGCCTCTATAGATGCTCCGGGCTGGCTTTTGGCCTTTCAAGCAACTCCCAACAACTGGTCCGGCGTACGCCTGAATCCGAAAACTACTTTCAATATGAATTACGTCAAAAGATCCAAAACCACACAATTTTGGTTATCGACTTTTGCAATTATCTGTTTGCCAGACAGTCTGCTCTGTTGCTTATTTCATCTAAACCAGCCGAGGTACTTCATCTTCGTTTTGCTTGAATTCTACCACATCTAACATTGGTTAATGTTTCAGGTTGCTCGGCGGTGTTTGTCATATGTGCAGAGCTATATGTACGAACTGAAATTACTCAATGTCAGCACGGTCGATGGTGTGATCCCAACATGAATTCTGCTAACTTGCCTCCAGGTTTTATCGACTTGCCAATCTCACGCTGGAGCAACTAGCAAGCAGTCCATGGAGTCGTTTACACTTTTTTGGAACTTGGCGAAAGATAAGCTTTACGAACTGGGACGCAAATGTGGTCTACTTCCAGGTGCTTCTGTGGGTAGCGCCGAGTTGTCATTGCGTCGTCGGGCATCACGGATTATGGAGATGAATCGGCTGTCTGCCCCACGCCTGTCGATAAGTATAACGAGGCTCTTTCCTCTAGCCAAGCATTTACAAGGCACTATTTGGTAAACATTTTTTATATAGGATAATCCATAAAAGCCTAAATGAATTACAGGAACTGAGTGAACTGGCAATGAGAATTTTTAAGCATTTTGGTCGGTTGCGTTCTGCACGCTTGATTGGCCGAGATCTGTCCCGTTTTTACCTGCAACTTGGTCAGCCTCAAAAATGAGCTTGCTGAAAAGTCTTTCAGAAAATCGGCGATAAAGTCAGGTAATTATTAATCTATAGGCGGTGTTAAGTGGCTACGGTATAATTATTCTGCCAAATCTCACAGATTCATTGAAGCTTCTTCTAATATCGCAGCCTACCCAGCATTGAATGCTGAAACTCGTATGAAGTATTTCAACTACTTACTTCAATCAGCTCTAGGTATTAGTTGTTTTTCAGCATGCGTTGTTTCCATTAGCTATAAATTTTCATTTTTTTTCATAGATGAGTTCCGGTCCATCAATTGCTCTTCCATGATGGATTTGGTCGATATACGTATACAGTTCGATACAAGCCTGAAGGAACCTTGCTCGGTTTTGTGCGGAAGTGGAAGGGGTTAACCATTTCCCTGGCCCTGTAAAATGCAATGAAACAACCGTAACAGTCAAAGCGGTTAAGAATGCAAATGACGACAGCAAGTAATCAAAAGCTGCTGGGAAAAGATCTGTGGCGGAAAAATCACTTGACGCAAAGGGGATCGAAAAGCTAGGTGTTTCTGCTTTAACCACAAAGGCAAACACTTCGTCATCGGATTTTATTCCGATTAAGGAACAACTTCATCTTAAGCAAGATGGCAGTCTAAGTTCGGTTGCACTTGTATGTCCAAGTGCCCAATAGCTCCTAGGGTAAAGTATTTTTTATGTATTTTTTTTTTAATCGGTTCTCGTACTCGGAAGCCTAACTCGATCAATTTCTAGACGTAAGGTGAGTCATGGGCTTCTACCAACCGACCTTTCAGTCATCAAAGAAGAATATACGCACAAACTGAGTGTTCAGAATGTCAATATTGTGCCTGGTGTCAACCGATTGACCCTGCAAATGAAGGTGACATAGAGCCCAAACAGTTGGCATTGGGACATATACGTATGCTTTAATAGGCTGATCACGCTAGCACCTATGTTCTTAGTCAATTTTTGGCTAGGAGTCAACGGGTAGAGTTCATTCAGAACGTGAGTTGCCCTAAAATCAGTATTACCGTCGTTGAGGTGATGCCATCGGTCACGGTCATCAGAACCCCGGATGATCTTCTTGCCGGAACCGATCAAGAGGTTGAACTAGTTGTTCGCACAGGCAGCACGGCATTCCAAAACGTATTTCAGCATTACCCAATACTGTTTTTTAAACTCATAATTCTAAATTGTGCATTCAGGAGAAAATTCTTCGATTGTGTTCTACAAGGGGGCTGATGATCAACTTGCCCAAAACTGATAGTCTTTTCCAGCGCGAACTTGATCTTGTTTTGCCTCCGATGGCCGCTTTTGAAACGGTTTCGTATCCGTTAAAGATTAGGACAGACATGAGTTTCACCGCATCAAAAGATACAACTTTTGTCGAACACAAGGTACCTCAAATTGTTAATTAGTGTTTCTAATTCGATGGCTAATTGGACGTCTTTGATTATTTAGCTGTCCGTGCATTGTCAATGGCTTTCGAAAATTCCGCCTCTATTGGACTTACCATTGAACGTATACGTTCCTTTTACCGTTCAGTACAAACTTCACACTGCCTACACGAAAAAGTTTGTCCATACCCCGTACGCTGCCCCAGCGTACTATACTGAGGCCCCCATGTATTACAAGACGGAGGGTCCACAATACTACACTACAAAGGCCCTTGGATACACCACAACCTATGCTGCAACACGCCACAATGCAGAAATCCCGAAGTACGCCGCCACCGCTTACGCCGCTCCTTCTTCTTACACTGAAGCCTACTCACACTACAAAGGCTCCCGAGTACTACACAACAACGTATGCTGCACCAAGTTATTACACTGAAGCTCCAGCATACTACACAACAACCTATGCCACTCCTAGCTACTACACCGTAGTATTAGACAACCACTTACGCAGCTCCAGCTTACTACGCTGAGGCCCCCACGTATTACGAGGTTGAGGCCACACAATACTACACTACGAAGACTCCCGAATACTACACCACAACGTATGCTGCACCAAGTTATTACACTGAAGCTCCGATATACTACCGAACAACCTATGCCACTCCTAGCTACTACGCCGAGGCACAGAAGTACTACTCAGTTCCAAGCTACTACCAGCCTGAAGCCTCCAAATACAACACCACAAAAGCGCCAGCGTACTACGCTACCACATACGGCGCTCCCAGTCACTCCACCACCACATTCGCTGCTCCTAGTTACTACACCGAGGCTCCAGCTTGTTACACAACAACGTATGCAACTCGCAGCTATTACACTGAACCACCAAAGTATTATTAATGGTGAAAATTGCGTCGTCCATCAAGTTCGATATGGGAGAATTAGATCTTGTTTTATTTTCAGTCCTCGTTCCAAGATGAATATTTCCCTGCCATGTACTTATGCATTAACTAGTCTAAACGAATGTGGTTTATAAATCTAATGTTGAATACAGCTATAATATCGTTCCCGAATCTACTTGTTTTTATTCTTTATTACACAAAGCGCGTGAAGGCGATTTCAGTATGTGTTTGTACAACATTGTAATTGCTGAACACATTATGCGTTAGGGCAAGATTTGTGATAGTACGATTGAATGTCATTTGAACCTGCATGAAAAGAAACAATTGGATGGGATAAACCAAAATTGAAGGCATCAAATTATCAATTGGCTGATTTGGCATTTGACCAACAATGATGTCCACATCTCATCGTACTTCCAATTTAATAAATGTAACACAATTCTTATTTCCCCTTTTAGAACAGGTAATAATGCAAAGTTTGTTTTAAAAAACATTAAACAACAGTGAGGGTTGTTTCAATTTGTTGAGTAAGATTATTTCTTTCTTAATTAAAACCAAATCGGAAGCGATTCAATTCCCATAGATATTGAACGACATTGACAAAGAGGATTTGACTTGCTCCGTGGAATAATAATAATAAAGGGATTACTTTGTATTTTCCTTAGTCTCTCAGGAATGCCTTATGTGTGCTGTCGATCGATCTGCCGTCTGCTCGTTCCCAATGGCAAAGAGACTCGGGGAATGCCTCCACCACACATTCCAAAACCACCGAACTTCCGTTGGCAACCCAACCGATGAACTTTCAGTACGAATCACAGGAGGAACTCCGCACGCAAATGCAGCGTAGAGAAATCAAATTGGAAATTAGATTCGGGTCACTCTCCTAAAGTTATTTAAATAACGCTATCGAAAAGGCTTTACATTAGAGCATTTCCTTTGGTTTTACGTACAATGAACTTCCACGTTGACGGTGCGGTAAGAAGGCGGAGGAATGCCGTTGTCAGCCTCTGTTCAACAAATCATAGCGAATTTTTGGACGTGTAAAATAATGAACATGAAAAATGACTTTACCGCATAGATACACTCCCATGTGATCGCGATGAACTTGGGTTATATTAAATGTTGGTCCAAGTACGTCACTAGCTACATCGTTTACGACACATCGTGTTAAATAAATTAATAATGAGTTATAAGGAACTTGAGCAGACTACAGATTTAGGCTACAATACTTTGCCATGATCCTGTATGTGTAAGAGATCCGTCTGCTCTCATCCAGGACACCTCCGGCCTTGGATTACCAGCAGTACCACACCTCAGTCGTAAATTTTTAACCGTACCAAAAAAATTTGTTTAAAAACTCATTTTTTTTTAAACAAAAGTAATTTTTTACCCTCTTGAATTACGACCGTCCTGGTTGTATTGCCTTGAATTTGTCCATCCTAAAGAAAACGACTATCAGCACCGAATCGCAGACTTCAACGATTAAAAATATAAACTAAAATCCCTCAAAGAACTCACTGCTTATGATTTGCATGAAACCAATGAACATTAGTTTATATGGTTGCAAAAAAAAACTTACAATGATGCCAACTCCAAGAATGCTGGGCTGCACCAAAACAATTCGTCTGGGGTCGGTTGGTTTTCTACTTCACAGTAATTTTATATGACATCCCCTAGTATTGCTACTCTGCCAGATGGAATTGCATATCGGTTAAGAATTACTGGCATTTGCAGCTTCAGGACACCATTCAGTCTTTTATCGAGTTTTGTCTAAAATGGAAAAAGAATGATTTGGTAAAAACTTTCTATACCACTAAAATTGATTTTTTAAAAATATCTCAGTGGTAAAATTCATTAAAAGAGGTGACTAACCTTAACGTCCCTTTAGGTACCAATTGGGATGTCGCACTTCAAAGACAAATAATTCTTTACAGTGTTCTCATGGCTGTTGCAAACCGCGTGGCATCCGATGCAAAGCCGCAGAACATCGTGACTTTTATGGTCCAACAGAAAAATGAATTGATGAACAGGAAATCGTTTGGTGTGAAATAATTCAATACCTTCAAGTGGTCGGGTAGTAATATTGTTGTTGCTGGAAACGGATTTTCCTATTTTTCTCTGAGTCTGTTATGAATGTAAACAAAGCTTTCAGAAAATAGCAGACGACCCCGTTAAAAAATCAGCCAGCGTTGCCGGATGAGTGGTCTTACGGTGCGGAAGGAACGTTAAAAGTCGTTCAAAAATACATTAACTTTGGCGTCCATAGCCTAGTCCTAGTGGTTATGGCGTCTGCTATGGTGATCATCAATGACTCTAGATGAGGCTTAGAGGGATTGAAGTAATGTACAGTATGTTCCAAAAAAATCCGACTACCCCCCTT
This sequence comes from Daphnia carinata, assembly GCF_022539665.2. Taxonomy (NCBI): domain Eukaryota; kingdom Metazoa; phylum Arthropoda; class Branchiopoda; order Diplostraca; family Daphniidae; genus Daphnia; species Daphnia carinata. Next base: position 277,418 of record NC_081334.1, read on the forward strand.
AAAAAAAAATGCCCCCTATCAACACTTAGTTAAGTTACTTAGTACTTTAGGTGGGTTATGCTAGGATATGGGAAAACGCGGAAAGAACTATACTAGACGTTTCTATGGAAACCAGACATGAATCAGCTCGCGTCCTTACATCGCTAAGAGGTAAGACAAATTGCCGTTAGGCAAAGACAAAAATTTTTAAAAATCTACCACAAATTGTGTTTGTAGTAGGCTACGGGAGACAGACTTCGGGATGGGAAGTTTCGTCTCCATGGTAACTAATTTAATGAATCATGGCATACGCGCCTTTTTCAAAATCTTTGTTCTTATGCGTTAAATTAGTATAAAAACGGGGGTTGGATTATAGAACTGCCACAGTTCATTAGTTATTCATCAGTTCATTAACTGTTGTAGAAAGAAGGGGTGTGGTATCGTTAGGCCTAGCCGGGTACTCACAACTACGAATCAAATTTCCCGAAAATTAATTGTTTTGCGCTATTTTCGCGAAACAGTTATATGAACTGTATCAGTTTTATAATCGAACCCCCGTTTTTATGCTAATTTAACGCATAAGAACAAATATTTTAAAAAAGGCGCGTAAGCCATGATTCGTTAAATTTGTTACCATGGAAACGAGACTTCCCATCCCAAAGTCTGTCTCCCGTAGCCTACTGCAAATACAATTTGTAGTAGATTTGTAAAAATTTTTGGCTTTGCCTGCCGGCAATTTGTCTCACCTCTTAGAGATTCAAGACACTAGCTAATTCATGTCTCGTTTCTATGGTAACGTCTACTGCATTTTTTTTCCGCATTTTCCCGTATCCTAACATAACCCCCCTAACTACTAAGTAACTTAGCTATACATTGATAGGGGGCATTTTTTTTAAAGGGGGGTAGTCGGATTTTTTTGGAACATACTGTACATGGAATCATGGGACATGGAACCTGAACTTGGGGCGCGAGTCTACGGTCGATGATCACCTTTTTACAAATTAACGGCACGTGAGAAATAAAATAAAATAAAGCAAAAATCAAAATGTAAAATTATCAATTCAACGTAATTATGTTATTAATAATTAACAATAACTTCCGGTGAATTCTAATGTTATGTCCGTCCAGACGACCGTCAAGGTCAAAGGTTCGAATCGGGACCCACACCAAAACATTTTTTTCAGCTTAATTTTAGAATTTTATTACATTTTTAGGTTCGTTATACGTTTTGGATTCATAGAATGGCTTCTTAGAATTTTTTCGGCTTACCAACTCGTTTTAACATGAGTTGAAAGGTAGGTGCTCGTCTTTTCAATCTGCTTCATGTCGGCATGAATCGTACTAATATGTTAGGTAATGTCTGTATCAAAGTTAGTAGAACTTCGCCTTAATTTGAAAAGCGAAAATTATTTTCATTATTTGTTGATCTGGAAACGTTCAAGCTGCATGCAGACGATGAAACGTGTTATAAAAGTAAACAATGAACGAACAAAAAGAGAATTCTCAGTTGGATAGTGCATACTGCTATTGTCGGTTAGATAAACCAAAAACACTTTCCCGGAATTTTCCAAAGTTTTGTGGTGCCTTAAATACCTTTCTTAGATATTAATTCTCTTTAACAGATTATCAGTTCAAAACAGATTCAAATCAATAGAACGGATTTTCCAGGGGATGTCCTAATGGCGTCTATTGATAAATAGATTCATAAACGTACGGCACATAAGGAACGATGTGCGTTAAGAAGAAAACAAGAAAATATTGTGGACAGCACGTGAAAAAGCATTTCAAACATTGCCTACCTCCTGTCCAAAAACAAGATTACCTCATCAATTCTAATCACTTAGACGTTGCCTCGTGAAAACATTGTGTCACAATCAACTGTGGTCAAGTAATGATTCATTTTCTTTTGAGGCCTGCGGCGGCGGCTCGCCTGCGCCCGAAATCAAGTGGATCCATTATGGCAAACCGATCGAAGAGGCGGCCGTCAACCCGCGCCGCAAAGTCTTCCCCAATCGCATCGTCATTGAGCGGCTGCAGAAGGGCGACACGGGCAACTACGGATGCAACGCCACCTAAAGCATCGGCTACGTCTACAAGGATGTCTACGTGAACGTGTTGGCGTTGGCGCCCGACATCGAAGACGCACCGGACGACACGGCCACCGTAGACGGATCGGCCGTCAATCTGACGTGCAAAGTCTTTGGCTCACCCAGACCGCTCGTCAAATGGATCCGCGACGGATTGGAATTGACTGGCGGCCGCTATCGCGTTATGGACAGCGGTGATCTGGAAATTAGGTATACCGTCTTTTGTTTTGTTTTTGAAAATAATTTTACGTCCTATCGTGGCGTCTTTTTTGAACGGAAGAAAACGATATTCAAATTGTATTGTGAGCTCAGCTGCTTGTGACGTCCTCCTCCCCTCTCTTCTTTTCCAACCGCATTATCCGCTTCCGCTCTAAACAGCTGGGCTATTGTTTAAGAAATGGTCCAATCATGCGGGCGTGTTGCGTATCAATCTGCACGTTTTTCTCACTCTGCATCGTATATTTTATTAATAGAATTTATTTTTTATATTCTTTTTTTAGGGATGTGACCTTTACAGACGCTGGTGTATATTCGTGTCATGCAACCAACAAATTCGGATCGGCCAATGCCATTGGAACTCTGATCGTGAAAGGTTAATTAGCTGCCCATTTCATGATTTTCTTCCATTGTGGGGAAACGAAAAACCTCACGTCTAAAATTCTCTGCCTTTATTTATTAAGAGCGCACCGTCATCAGGGACGGATCCGAAGACTATGAAGTGGCTGCCGGGCAGACGGCCACTTTCCGATGTAACGCGGTAGCTGACTCGTCACTGAACATGACGATCGAGTGGCTCCACGCGAACCAGTTGATCGATTTGGAGCAGAGCAAGAGCCACGCTTCGTCCAGTCGCAGGACTCGTCGCTGACCATCGCGAAGATGACAGAGTTGGACACGGGCGACTACACATGCCGTGCAAAAACCATCCTGGACATGGCAGAGGCCAAGGCCACCCTCATCGTTCAAGGTAACGATTTCTCCAGTTTCGCTTTGTTCTCGATGCGGTTTTTTTTTTTAAATGCTCATCACGATGCGCTATTTTGCTTCGACAGACGTTCCCAATCGGCCGCGAATGGTAGGCATCCATTGCAACAACCGCGACGCGGCCATCGAATGGACACCTTCGGGCGATAATCGAGCGCCCATCTTAACGTACACGATCCAGCTTAATACGAGTTTCACGCCCGACAGCTGGGAAGTGTTGTTTGAAAACGTGCCAGCCACCGAGACGCGCTTCAAAGTGGAGATGAGGTCTTGGTCCAATTACACGTTCCGTGTCATTGCTCGCAATAAGATTGGACCGTCGCTTCCATCGGACCACTCGTCCATGTGCACGACGCCTCCAGATGTGCCGAATAAGAATCCCGATAATGTAGAGGACTGTGGCACTTCGCCCACTAATTTGGTTGTCACGTGGAACCCGATGCCCGAGAATCGAACACAACGGACGCAACTTTCCCTATCGCGTTTACTGGCGTCCCATTGCGCCATTTTCGGCCCCTTGTCGGAAATCAAACCGGATAACCAAAGGAAGGGTAAGCATCCGTTTTTGTTTGTTATACAAGTTGTCATGTGGTGATTTGGCCAGAACGTAACGTTGCAAATGATGCTTTTCATTGAAGATATTTGTAAGCGATATGGAAAACTCCCTAATAGTCCGTGTTTACTAAAAATGCATTTTAAATAGCTTACGTTCTTTTTTGTACTACCATTTACCTGTAATGATATTTGGTTGTTGGAACCAGCAAAAAAAAAAACAGTGAGCAATTAAACACGACATTTAGGCAATAATAAAAACAGGACTTTCCTTTATCGACACACTTTGTTTGCGATTACCGACTCGGTAATCGCCAGCAAAAATTAAACAATGCATTAACTGGGAAACGAAACCTGATCACTGGCAGGAGAGACACGCATCCATCGATGCTTGTCATGTTTGCCAGAACTGAAGTTTTTTGTTACAGGAAAAACAGAAAACGTGATCTTGAAAAACGCGGGGTAATTTAAGATCGTATCTTTACCCATCGACTGGAAATAATTGCCGTCGGCATTTGGTTACCTTTTCGTATTCTCAGCAAAATAATTGCCACCTATAGCGGCTGACTGGCGTATTTTATCCCAAAATAATTTTATCTCTTTTAACTTCTTTGTATATTGCCGTCGTAGAGTGTAGAAGTTAGGGAAACAACCGTCTAGCTATTCTCAAGGTAAAGTTTCCTGCAGCGATTCGGCCACAGGAATCAGCAACTTACAGCCACTTCAAGAGCGAACGTAAGTGCATTTCAACGGCCGTGTTATCCTTTTTCCCATCGCCGGAGAACGGCATAATCTGACGGACGAGCTGGCAGTCTCGTCCGCGGGATGGCTCGTCCGTGGGTTGGCTCGTCCGTGGGTTGGCTAGTTATAGAACAATTAATTTTCTACATTTAATACATTGTAAACTGTGGAAACTGGCCACTATGACAGAACTGACGTTGGCGATACTAAATAAGCAATTGTTCATTCAAAGAAAAAGGCAACAAGTAAGTTTGCCCAAAGTAACCAATATGAATGTTGTTCGAATGCTGATTAGTCTCGTCAATCTTCAAACTGATAGGTAGCAAGCGTCATCAAGTCTCTTCCGAGGTACGCAAAGTAATCCAGCAAAATGTAACAAAACAAATGAAAATTAAGTTTTCTGGGTATAGGTGCGTAAACTTGAGATTAATAAGAGAGGCTACGAATAAATGTTCACCGCTACATCAGTGAGGTATGTGTGAGATCACTGCACATTGTGGAAAGACTGTGAAATCCTTTTTAACCGTCTAATGGATAACGTTTAAAATCTAATACGATAAGTTGCTATTGTTTCCTCTTCTAGTTTACCTTCCGCAATGCATCGATGACCGTCAGCGTTCTGATAAACGTAAGATATTATCCACATCGCTTACGACGGAAATGGGACCTACGTTAACGAACGGCCAAGATACGAAAGGAAATGTTGCGCTGTTCTGTGAAAAGCTAGTGTGCGAATAAATAGGGTGTACAGAATGCTGAATATTAGAAAAAACTGCAGAAACAAACTTCAATGTGTTTCATCGACGGCGCTGTGTAATGCACTGATCTTTGAGAATAAAAATTGATCATAATACGCGAAAACGGTAACATTTATCAAACACTAACCAATTCGATACATTATTTCAAATTTACGAGAAAAAGAGTTATTTCAAATTTACAAAACTTACGCAAACCATATATTTCATTATTTGTTTTCTTGATATATGGTTTCTGATTATTCTGAAAGCAAGAAAATCGATAGATACTTGCATTTCTACCAGTATCCATTTTTGTGCTGAATACTTCCGCATAAAATGGATGCCACTCACACTTTACGTTGGGGTGGCTAGGGCGTGTCCGGCCACGACCTAGGTATGTGTCACGTGTCGTAATAGGATTCCGCGTGATTGTACCCATTATGACCGTGGTGTGGACTGAATGTCCTGTGAGGGACATTTCGTTAGACCTGTTTCAGGTAACCTCCCTAGGTTTATTTTTAATAAGGACATCCGGTCTGCTTTTTGAATCATACTAAGAGGGAAAAAATGTAACTAATTAAAATTAGCTGGTTTTTGATTGCTTCATTATTGCATTTTGAAACGTGAACATAAGTTTGCAACCCTCACAACCCTCACTATAAAAGCTGAAATTAGAATGCAAACTGCATTTCGTTTATTAAATTACGACCAGTGAACACCACGGGTGCCACCATGCAGTGCTGCCTTCGGCACGGGAATGTTTCATTACACATCGAATGTCAATGACTATTTTTTCATGTCTCTAGACTACTCATTTCACGTGGCGATTAATCAAGAACCACATCAGGTGGTTGTCCGAAAATGAAATCCAATGGTGTAAAGAAAGCTGATTGCTTAACAGGGCTACTACGTACGCAGAGTTTATCCACCAATCCTGCCGCACAAACTAAATGACAGGCGTATTTCAAGCTTGTAGAATAATACAATTTATCATAACAGTATGTACAGGGAAAATGCATAATCCGTAATAGTCCTTGACTGTAGTTGTAGCAATGGAAGTGCTGAATTCAAATCAATTACGGCTCATGGTGAATTCATCAACACTTGTAAAACTACGTGTGCTCGAATACGGTGAGGGATTACGTTAGTTACCCAACGTTATTGTTGAAAAATTTCCTTGTGACGTGTACCACGAAGGCGTCTATTAGAAATAAAGACGAGAAAATAATGTCTAACTAGCGTTGCGTAACAGAAATCGCGGCTCAGGTATAAAAGAAATGTTTCCTGGTCCCATTTTGGGGCACTCGGGGTCGTCTCTTTTGCCTTTTGGCTTTCCCAATTGTTTTTTTCTTTTTGTCCGTGGCTTGTGGGTCGTCTGTGTGCTTTGCTTTGAGGCAATGCGAATAAGTGTGAAATGGGCACTTGCGTGACAAGAAGAGTTCGTCAATGGAGTTGGAAAAGTATAATCTGATACCTTTGCACGTTATACGGACAAGATGAGTTCCGCGTATAGGGTAGGTTATTGCGTACAGTATAAAAATACGTAAGAGTGTTTTTTGTTGGATACGGTTTTTGTCTTGCCTATACACGTCCATGCCAACCTGAACCTCGTTACTGGTGAATGCGATACGCTCACGTATGGCGCTGCTGTGTCGGTTTTGTATTCGCTACAACGCCAACCTGACTGATAGAAAACAATCTCAACGCGCAATCTTCCTATTGATGACGAACATAATGGCGCAAATAGAGGAAAACAATATACCAACGAATTCACATAGAGAAAGTATTTTTGTCCGTTTGCTTTGTACACCGTGTGATAATAATAAAATTTAAAAAGAAAATAAAATTTTTTTAAACATTAAACTAACGAAATGGAAAAAAGTGTACTAAACCCATCACACAAAATTGATTGCAACGGTATATGGAATCGGATAGATAGTCCAGTATTATATATAACAGTTCCGTGAATTCAGAAAAAAAACTTTTTTATTTGATTCTCGTCCAGGCCAATAAACGTTTTAAATGAGAAACCATTCACCTGGTTTGCTAGAGGGTTGCAAACGCGATATCCCTCGAGTGCATATCCCTTGTACAATCTCATCGAGAGAGTATAATTTTCCTTGGTGATGACTGATGGATACCCACACGGCCATTGTATAAATACTCCGGTGCCTTCGTTGCGTAGTATTTGGATCATCGGTGTAGTAGCTTGGAGCAGTAATACTCGACCTTCTTCGCTGTGTAGTCCTCAGAAGCCTTCGTGATGTTGTAGGACGCCGGAGTGGTGTAGTATTCAGAAGAAAACGAGAACCTAATGCATAATTGTGTTCAGAAATGAAAAAAGTTGTACCAACTCAAATTGAAATCGCCTTCATCTGCTTTTTGTGATGCGGAATAAAAACAAGTGGATTTGGTAACGACATTATAGCTGTATTCAACATTTCATTTAGAAACCACATTCGGTTAGACTAGTTAATGCATAAATACATGGCAGGGAAATATTCATTTTGGAACGAGGACAGCAAATAATAAAACTAAATAAAATTTTCTTCGAGCTCGACCTCATCGGGCATCACGGATAACGCAATTGGCACGATTAATAGTACTTCGGTGGCTCAGTAAAATAGCTGGGAGTTGCATACGTTGTCGTCTAATAAGCTGGAGCCTTCGTGTAGTAACTGCGATGGGTGTAAGTGGTAAGTGTAAGTGTAGTACTCTGGCGCTTTTGTGGTATAGTATTTGAAGCGTTCAGCCTGGTAGTAGCTTGGAACTGAGTAGTACTTCTGTGCGTCGGTGTAGTAGCTAGGAGTGGCATAGGTTGTTGGGTAGTATATCAGAGCTTCAGTGTAATAACTTGGTGCAGCGTACGTTGTGGTGTAGTATTCGGGAGCCTTCTTAGTGTAGTATTGTGTGGCCTCAATCTTGTAATACGTGGGGGCCTCAGCGTAGTAAACTGGAGCTGCGTAAGTGGTTGTGTAATACTCAGCTTGCTTGGTGTAAGACTGTGCAGCAGCAGTAGTGTAGTATTCAGCGGTCTTTGTGCTGTAGTATTGGAGAGCTTCGGTGCAGTACACCGGAGCAGCATAAGTAGTGGAATAGTACTTAGAGGGCTCGGTATAGTAACCTGGCGAAGCATACGTTGTTGCGTACCCGGAAGCCTTTGTAGGGTAGTACAGCGGAGCCTCAGTGTAAGAAGAAGGAGCGGCGTAAGTAGTGGTGTAGTACCTCGGGGCTTCTGCATAGTAGTGTGTTGCCGCATAGGTTGTGGTGTATTCACGAGCCTTTGTAGTGTAGTATTGTGGACCCTCCGTCTTGTAATACATGGGGGCCTCAGTATAGTAAGCTGAGGCAAAGCACGTGGTATGGACAAACTTTTTCGTGTAGGCAGTGTGAAGTTTGTACTGAACGTATCGCCTTTTTTATCCAAGTTGAACAAGGACTATATCCCTGAGCATATAGAACATGCAAAGTATAACATATGCAAATTCGATCGTGTCGGTCCTGGCGTGTCCAAGACGTTTCATCATTTATGTGTTAACTTCGGGACAAAGTTCAGTACCTTGTTGATTTATTCATATCAGCTACACCGAATGCCTTTGCTTATTTTTACATATTTTAATGTGGTTACAACAATAGCAACATTTAAAACAACTGCATAAACGTTTATAGCGTGTTATTAACTCATCGTCGGCCGTTTGCAACCCCTTGCAACATGGACGCCGCTGCAGAACGTTCGCCTTCACTTTCGTTCCCGTTGCCTCACGCACGCATTTGATCCATTTGGCAAAAACAAATATACCAGTCTCATTTCGATCGGTGATTGATCAAAGTGACGACCCGCTGTGGCCAGACTTCCACCTGTGCGATAACTATATATATACAAGCCCGTGATTGCATCGTGAGCCCTCGGCTCCCGTATACTTCAACGTTCGCTTTCAATTACAGCCAACAGGTATACACACGTTGAATAGCTTTTTTTCATTGCATTTTTATACAAAGTGCAATTATAAATATATTTGCACCCCAACGATGTTCTTCTATTTCTACGAATTCACGCTCCACTTGGGGTTGACCTAACGTCTTCGTACCCTCGTTATATTTTCGTTTCGTATGTAGGCAATTTATTTATGTAATAGCTTTCCGAGTAGTACGCGATAACGTATGTGGCCCCTTCGTTGTGCGTTAACACATGCGTCATCCCGCAATATAATACACGCCAAACTGTTTTATCTAACATACAGTATGTGTATTATAGCTTGTCAGCTTTTTTTTGCACAGAGCCCTATAGTTGCGCACATTGACGTATTGGTTCGTTTACAGCATCGTGTTTGTTTGAAATAAAACCGATCAATACTATATCGTTCAGCCATTCTATATATAGCAAATCGCAAGGACATCCCCATTCTCACGATAGTCGTTTCATTGTCTTGTGTGTTTGATAAACATAACGTTCATTTTAAAGTCCCCTCGTATATGCAGTTGGAGGTCACTAGCGGTTGCATCAACTGAGATAGAAACATTTGACGATCTTCTGGCCCTTTGTTTTTTTGTTTTTTTTAATGTGAATGCAAAGTACGTTGTCCAGTTTTTAGTTACACGAGGAAAAGCTTTTTTTATTATTTTTTTCAATGGCTATAACGTGGTGAACTGGATGCTGTGTTATGTGATGTCGTAAACCCCCAAAAAAGATGCTGGTTGTTTGTGTTTTTGGAACGTGAGATCCCGCTTTACCTAATCTATAGCGAGAAACTTCAAAAGGAACAAAAAAACACACACAAAATCTAATTTGTGGGACCGACACGTTTTTTTTTAGGTCCGGCTGATATACTTGTGTCACTCTTTGTGTGTGTGTGTGTGCTATGTACGAACCAGCATTTGGAATCCACAATCAAAAGACTGAAAAATAGCGCAATGTTGCGGATGTTCGAACGCATTCGTTCACGCCGAATCACATTATAGTTAGCCCTCGTTTTTTTTTTTTCGCTTTGATGCTCTTTGTCTGAAAATAGCCATTTTTGTTATTTGCGTGTCGTTTGATCTTCTCCGCTTCCTGTTGCTAAATTCCAGTTCGTATAGCGACCATTTTTCGATCGCCATTCTCTCCACATAAATCGATACATTGAAGAAAAAACAGGGCAATTGTTATTATAAACTTTGATCTCCATTATAAAATGGCCAGAAATTCATATTAGAGCGCGTGTATTTTTGCATGAAAATCCATTCTTTCCGCAACAGACATCAGAAATCGTTCCAGCTGCTTGAATGTCATATAGCAGGATTGCATCCATGAAAAAAAAAAAATATGAAAGGACATTTGATACATCCAAGCCTTAAGAAGAAAATAAAAGAATAAATCGGATCGGCCGTTTATAGATCATGAGGACGGCCGGAGTTCCTGATCGGGAGAGATTGTGAAGTTTTAAAAAGCGGGAAAAACATCCCTTCCCATTGATTCCGTAATGCCTACATAGCAACAGGAAAAAGAAATTCCGTCTTATAATCTGTATGTTACAAAAGAGATTGAACATCAGACAGTATAGAGCTCTTGGGTATTAGGTACGGATTAGAACGTCCCCTCCTGCTGGCCATGCCCAGCTATTGCTTGTTACGCACGCTAAAGCCAAGGTAAAAAAAGAAATGTGGGGAAATAAATGTTTCGTTTCAAGTTTTTAGATTTCCCTTGTGTTCGGCCAGTGGTGTGCACAATTGAGAACATCGCCGGACAATCCGGATCATTTTGCCATTGGTACAATTTCATGTAAATATTATGTGCGTGAGTTTTCGTTTGAGAGTAGTATCTATTTTAGTTTTTTACTTAAGGAATAGTCGTTTTTATTATTACGTAGGCTGTACACCTATTATCGGGGCTCCATTCGTGTACACGCTTGATTAGGCAATCATCGGTGCTCCGAGGGCGTTAAAATGACGTGCCACGCCCTGATGCACACACGCAACCGGAAGAGCATTAATGACTCATCCAATTTTTTTATACGGAAAGAAAAAGAAAAGGGTAATACAGATTAAATGTCGGTTAATGTGCAATAAAGTATTAAACGAGAAGCAAGCGAGAAATTGCCAGTCAGCTGGTATACAATCTGAATTTCTGCAATTAAAAATTTCAATTCGTTTTGGAATTTTGGCAAAATCTAATCGTTAAGATTAAAAGCGGGGAAAACGCATTCAATAGGAGCAGCATCTTTGACGTCACTCACGATCGTTGTCAACGTAGACTTAAACTCAAGATGGCTGTTGAACTGCTTTTCTTACCAGACCACTACTGCTGCGCCGTACTACACCACTACGTATGCGGCACCCACTTACTACACTACAAAGGCGCCCGAGTACTACACCACGACGTATGCAGCTGCAACGTACTACACCACAACATATGCAGCTCCTGCTTACTACTCGACAAAGGCGCCCGAGTACTACACCACGACGTATGCTGCTCCTACTTACTACACGACAACATATGCTGCTCCTGCTTACTATACCATAAAGGCGCCCGAGTACTACTCTGCACCGAGCTATTACACAGAGGCACCAGTGTATTACACAACGACCTACGCCACTCCAAGCTACTACACCGAAGCTCCCGCCTACTATACCACAAAGGCCCCTGAGTATTACACCACAACGTACGCTTCTCCGTCTTATTACACTGAGGCCACGAAATATTACTCTGCACCGAGCAACGACTGTGTCGTACTACACCATGACAGAGGCGCCCAAGTACTACGTGGCTCCAACTTACTATACCGCTGCTGCCCCGTCTTACTACGCCGAGCCGACATACTACGCTACCCCTAGTTATTATACAACGGCTGCTCCTTCGTACTACGTGGAACCTACTTACTACACTACAACTTATGCTGCCTCGTCTTACTACACAGAGGCTCCTCAATACTACTCTACGAAGGCTGTGGAATACTACACCACCACTTACGCCGCTCCAGCGTACTACACTGAAGCTCAACAATACTATACTACAAAGGCTGCCGAGTACACAACATCTGCTGCGCCAGGCTACTATACCGAGCCTCCCATGTACTATACCACAACATACGCCGCTCCAGTTTACTACACCGAAGCTACCAAGTATTATTCAGCCCCAAGCTATTACCAGACTGAGGCGCCACAATACACCACAATGTATGCTGCTCCAGTTTACTACACGGAAGCTCCGCAATATTACACCACAAAGGCTCCTGAATACTACACGACTAAAGCCCCGGAGTATTACACGCAGAAGATTGAATACTACGCCACAACATACACTGCCCCGGCTTACTACACCACAAAGGCTCCTGAATACTACACCACAAAGGCTCCTGAATACTACACTACAACGTATGCTGCTCCGAGCTACTGTTCCGAGGCCCCGAAGTACTACACCGCAATCTACGCTGCCCCGACTTATTACACCGAGGCTCCGCAATACTACACTACAAAGGCTGCCGAATACTACACGACGAAAGCCCCGGAGTACTACACCAAGAAAGCGGAATACTACACCGCAACTTACGCAGCTCCAACTTACTACACTGAGGCTCCCCAATACTATACTACAAAGGCCCCCGAGTACTACACCACACCGTATGCTGCGCCAAGCTACTACACTGAGCGACCAAAGTATTATTAATCGTGAAAATTGTTTTGTCGGTCAGGCTCAATAGTTAAAGATAATTAGATGTTGTTTTATTATTTGCTGTCCTCGTTCCAAAAAGAGTATTTCCCACAGCCATTTATTTATGCATTAACTAGTCGTTCCGTACGAATGTGGTTTATAGATGGAATGTTTAATACAGCTATATGTCGTTATTCAATCTGTACTTTTTCTTATTTTCTATTACATAAAGCGGATAAAGACGATTTCCGTTGGTGTTCGTACAACATCGTAATGTCTGAATACAGTTATGCATTAAGAAATTTATGGGAAATATATCATAGTTATTCAGACGATTGCAATAAATGTATTCATATAGACGCTTAGCACAAAGTCGCATTTATTCATTGCGTTAGTCAACAAGCATTGTTGAGTTGTGGTCCAAATCCATTTATCTTTCGGTATTTAATTGAATAACAAAACGAAATGTTAATTTTGTTTTCAGTTTGCAATTACACAGTTATTGGCTATTTCTTAATTTCGCGCTGACATTTCTACGGCAAGGAAATGCTTATTAAATATTCGGCAAAAAGAAGTTCCGGTTTGTCAGTTTTGATTTTAATTATTGAAAATATAGCCAAAAAAGTTGCGCTAAGCACTTGAACGACATACTGGTATCCTCCAGAACTGCCCGGATGGACTGAATCGTATAGTACAGCTATTGATTCAATCCATCGTGACATCAGCTGAGAGCTCTTACATCTCTATTCAGTTTTGCATTGGAATGGGTGGCCAATCCCATACCAACACTTGACGTTTCGAGTTGGTAATTGCTTACAGGCTCTTGGTACTAGTCCCACCATTGGGAGGGTGCCATACCCAGTCATTGTTCAAGTGCCGCTACTGTGAGATGTTCACGCAACTATTATATACCGTGAATTACGGCACCAAAACAGGTTGCTAACGCAAACGTGGATTTTCCGTCATAAAACACCTCCCATTTAAATCCTGTGAAACTATTGCGCAATGTAATAAATGAACTGTATTCAGAAAATAGCGATAAATGACATCCAAGGTAATTATAAAACAAAAAACTTAAGGAAATTTTTAAAATTTTCAATTATTATGTCTCACTCACGAATTAGGGCGTGGCATCACGCACCGTGAACGATATGCAAGAATACTCCATATCACCTGGCGGCCAACATTGACACTAATGTGTTCCCGCATTGGCTGGGTATTATTGTAGTTGTCAGGTGAAAATTTAAGTTAAAGCCAATGTAGGATCGTCATTAGTTATTTTTGGCATTCATATACACGTATAAGTAGCCCTGTATATGCAGCTCATTGCGTCTAGTGGGCCATAATACTTCAATAATCACGCTTTCCAAATTTCCGCTTTGGAAAACAATGACCTACGCCACATCCCAGGACTTATCAAGTCTAGTAGACAAATGTTTGTTCGTAATTACAACCCACCCAGTTGCCACCATGAATATTTCCACAAAGGATTTTTGAACGTTGGTTTACCTATTGGATTTTTCCTGCACTACATGAATTTCTGAATCTGCATCTGGATGGATGAAACGTGAATTTTTCAAATAATTTAGGTCTGGGGATGTACATGGGACGCTTTTCTTATAATCACCGACTACGGAAAAGAAAAGATGACATCATTCATTAGCCGTTACACAAATCACATCCATTTGTGGTTTCCTCGTTGTCAGCCAAATTATAGGAATGAATCAGTGAGAGAAGCATCTCGCAACACGGGTTTAATAAAATAAGCGTTCAACTTGTTTTAAAGATAATTCTGTTGGAACACATTTACACTTCTCTTGTGTATGTGTGTTGTCTTGTGTGTTCTCTTTAATGCGTTATGCATTAACGAGAAATTAATGTTGACGTTTTTATTGTATTAAGTATAGAATGAGCATACATTGTTAATTCACGAACAACACGCACCTTTAGCGCGTGTCATAGCAACAAAAACGCCAAACCGTAAGGTGGGGTAAGAATATTAGCTGTTACGTCACTACCTGCCAGGTGCACGTGTCGTAACCGCAGGGCTAATGAATCGAAACAGGGTAACTTTGGACGCATATAAAATGAGAGACAACCATAATTTGATCAGTGTAGTAAACCATTTGGACTCAGTAACATCAGGACTACAATTTCCATCGGTTGTAGTTCACTTCGTGTTTTCCAGCTTTGTAATTATGGGTAATTCAATGTTACATTTTCTATATAGTCGTAGGATAAACCTATGATTTATTTTGGTTGCAAGCAATTGTAATAAATTTGTGTGCGTTTGCGCAGTATCCGATTGGAGCATGAGATTTATGTGTATGTATTTTGTTTCAGCTAACTACGCCGCGATGCTGCTGTTGGCCGTTGTCTCTCTGATGGCTGGACAGGCCATGGGTGGACCAATGGGGTCGTCTTCTTCTGCGTACTACACCACTCCGCCGCCTTACTACACCACGACGTATGCTGCGGCCAGCTACTACACCACCAAGGCTCCCGAATACTACACCACGGCCAGCTACTACACCACCAAGGCCCCTGAATACTACACCACCAAGGCTCCTGAGTACTACACCACCAAGGCTCCTGAGTACTACACCACCAAGGCTTCCGAGTACTACACCACCAAGGCTTCCGAGTACTACACCACCAAGGCTTCCGAGTACTACACCACCAAGGCTTCCGAGTACTACACCACCAAGGCTTCCGAGTACTACACCACCAAGGCTTCCGAGTACTACACCACCAAGGCTTCCGAGTACTACACCACCAAGGCTTCCGAGTACTACACCACCAAGGCTTCCGAGTACTACACCACCAAGGCTTCCGAGTACTACACCACCAAGGCTTCCGAGTACTACACAACAAAGAAGGCCGAGTATTATACAACAACATATGCTGCTCCCAGCTACTATACAAAACCTCCACAGTATTACACGTCCAAATCGCCGGAATACTACACTACAGCCTCCTACTACACAACTACGTATGCTGCTCCGACGTACTACACAACGACATACGGTACACCGAGCTATTCAGCTGAAGCTGCCCCTACATATTATGCTGCGCCCAGCTATACCACCACTACAGTTGCCTACTACACGACAACAGAAGCAGGCAAATATTATGTAGCTCCAGCATACTACACCGCAGCTGCCCCGTCTTACTACGCTGAGCCGACATACTATACTGAAGCCCCGAAGCCTTACGCTGCCCCAAGTTACTACACAACGGCTGCTCCTTCGTACTACGCGGAACCTACCTACTACACCACAACTTATGGTGCCCCGTCTTACTACACAGAGGCTCCTAGTTACTACACCACAACGGCTGCTCCTTACTACACCACAACCTACGCCGCTCCAGCATATTACGCCGAGGAACCCAAGTACTACACTACAAAGGCTCCCGAGTACACAACAATGTATGCTGCCCCAAGCTACTATACCGAGCCAACCAAGTAAGGTAAAAGAGCGAATTGGGACACAGGCCCGGTTCCTGCTAATTTGGGACAAAAAACATACATTTCGTCGCATCACGAATGGTATACTGATAGGGGTTCTATTGGGACATCTTATAGGCGAATTATAAACTAAAAGGGGGGTTACGCAATTTATCAAAAGGGCAAAATTTAAAACATAACAATATTCGAGAAAACGGTAATTGAAATCTGTGCGTTTTGCTTGCGGGCGAAAAACCTAAACAGCGTACGATTTGTTAGCTGACACCTGGACGGCACAGGAAATTTCTAAGGTAAAATTGAAGAAACCCATTAAATAATTATATCAAACAGTAGAGCAAGTTAAGTTCTACAGATTAAGTACAAGTCTGTCCCATTAAATGCTAGTATTATTCTAATATTACAAACCAGAAAAAACCCCCATTCCTGCTAATTTGGGACAGCCGACGCTAATTTAGGACACAGATATTTTCGAAAAAAAAAAAAAAACTTTTTTTCAATATTTTTACATCAATCGACGCAGAATTCAAAAATAAATCGATTGATGTAGGATATTTATCCGTTTTTTGAATCATTTTCATAGAAATAACGCAAAAATACTTTAGGGACTTAGAATCTAGTCTGGGTTCATCCACGCAGCTTTTTTAAAAAATTAATTTACATTCTTTCACTTTTTTTTTCGTAACTTCAAAGCCAATAAACTTTTTATATTTTTAAAGGTAATTCCGTATTTTTTATTTCATTTTACCAGTGACTAAACGAGAAATTTTTCGAAAACTGTTGTCCCTTATTGGGACACAAGTTTATTTGTAGTTTTTTTCAGAAATTTCAGTGGTTTTTCACGCTTTTCATGTTCCTTTTACTTGTCGTAGAAGAAATTTGTTAATAAGTCATTGGTTTTAAGTAAAAATCAAAAAAAAACTGTTTTGTTGTTCTCGTCATAGTCCCATTTGATTGTGCTTTAAGCGAAAGCGCTAATTCTGGACACTGTTTTCGAAGGGCGTGGGGTGGCGGTAATTTTCATATTTTATCTTACGACATGGCACAGTGGATGAATGCCTGGATGGTGAGACGGAGGTCTGAGGTTCAATTCTCAGCAGCTCAAATATAATCTTGTGTTTAATTAATACATTCGATGTATTTATAGGGACGATAGACGATATCTGCCTATCATGTCAAATAAAATCCCCAAAAAGTAATATTTTTGTCTGCATTTTGGGGTAACATTTAAATAGTATTTATAAATAGAAGTTTTATCATCAGAAGTTTGGTAGCTCAGAGGTAAAGCATTAGACTCATGATAATAAGGACTGCAGTTCAATGCCAGATAGAAGTTAAAACTGAATAGCTATTTTGCAGAACGCTAGGAAACTATCATACAGCAGTAAACATATAGTGACGAAGTAAAAAATTCTTAATGAGTTTTCTTTTTTCTGCAATTTTTCTTACAAACTGCGATTCAACAATATCGCACGAAATGTGAAAAAATCAAGAATGATGTAAAACAACAACGAAAAACAACAACAGCCATGTAGGGAAAATTTATATGAATCTATTAATCGCAATGTTTGTTGATATTGCGTTAGTTGAATATGTCTTTAGTGATTTCAAAATATCTCACACATAGGGAAAAATTGCAAATCGATTTAATTGAACTTCGCATGTTGTGCACTGTCGGTATAGAACCATACCATTTGGTGTTAGCAATCCAACGTCTTACCACTACGCCATGGCTAATAAATTTTTTTGAAAAGCATAATATGTCACTTAGTATGTAGTCTGCTGTCCCAAATTAGCGTCACGGGGGCTTATGTAAAAAACATAAGAATTGCAATGACTAATTAGATTAATATTATCACATGATTTTCATGATAAATTCAACTGCCATGTAGAGGAAAGCTTATCGATTCTATCGATACCAGTGTTTGTTGATATTGCGTTAGCTCAAGGCGTCATTGAAGATTTAAAAGAATCTCACAAAATGTGATAAAAAGTGAACAATTTAGGCAAAAGTAAATTTTGATTTTCTACAACTGGAGTTGAACCATGATTCTTCAGGTTGGCAATCCAACGTCTTACGACTATGCCACCCTTGACATATTGTAACAGAAAACTATAATAAGTCATTTAGTATGTAGTGTGCTGTCCCAAATTAGCTTCATGGGAGCTTATGCAAAAAACACAAGACTTGCAATCACCGATTAGATGAATATTATAACATGATTTTCACAAAATATTCGACAACCATGGAGAGAAAACTTCAACGAATCCATTGATCCTAATATTTTTATATTGTGTTAGTGTAAGGTATCTTAAGTGATTTAAAAATATCTCACAAAAAATGGGAAAATTCAAAAAATGAAATAGTAGTGACTGGTCAGTATAGAACCACGATCCTATTGGTTAGCAATCCAACGTCTTACGACTATGCCATCTTGAATTAAACATTTTTCAAAAGCATAATATGTCATCTAGTATGTAGTCTGCTGTCCGAAATTAGCGTCACGGGAGCTTATGTAAAACACATAAGAATTGCAATCATCGATTAGATGCATATTTTTACATGATTTTCATATGACATTCAATAGCCATGTAGAGAAAACTTAAACGAATCAATCGATCCCAATATTGTTGATATTGCAGTGGTGTAAGGTATCTTAAGTGATTTTAAAAAATCTAACAAGAACGGGGAAAATGAGGAAAGGAGGATTAAAAAATTTAAAACAATGACTTGACAGTATAGAACCATTAACCTTTTGGTCTGGCAATCGAACGTCTTACGACTATGCCATGGTTCACACAAAGAAGTTCAAAAGCATAACATGTCTTTCTGTATGTAGGCTGCTGTCCCAAATTAGCGTCACGGGAGCTTATGGAAAATAGATAAGAATTACAATCAGACATTAGATAAGTATTCTCACATGATTTTCATAAAATATTTAACAGCCATGTAAAGGAAACTTAAACGAATCTATTGATACCAGTATTGATGATATTGCTTTAGTATAAGGTGTACTAAGTGATTTCAAAATATCTCACCAAATGGCAAAAAATTCAAAAATAAGGAAAAAAAAAACTTATATATAGTTCCCATAGAGTATAGATCCTTCAGCCTTTATGTTGGCAATCCAACATCGTACGATTATGCCATACTGAATAAAAATATCTTGAAAAGCATAACATGTGTCTTAAAACGTAGTCTGCTGTCCCAAATTAGTGTCATGGGAGCTTATGTAAAAAACATAAGAATTGCGATCACTGATTAGATAAATATTGTGACATGATTTTCACAAAATATTCAACAGCCATGCAGAGAAAACTAAAACAAATCAATTGGCACCAATATTATTGATATATCTTTAGTTTAAGGTGTTCTTAGTGATTTCAAAAATATCTCACCAAATAGGAAAATTTCAAAAACGAGAATAAAAAAATTAAATGTGGTGCCAATGCGGTATAGATCCATCAACCTTTATGTCAGTAACCCACCGTCGTACAGCTAAGCCATGGTTAACACAACTTGACAGAAAAGCCTAGCATGTCATTTAGTATGTAGTCTGTTGTCCCAAATTAGCGTCATGGGGGCTTATGTGAAAACATAAAAATTGCAATTACCGACTAGATGCATATTTTCACATGATTTTCATAAAATATTCAACAGCCTTGTAGAGAAAACTTAAACGAATCTATTGATCCTAATTTTATTGATAT
Organism: Daphnia carinata; assembly: GCF_022539665.2. Taxonomy (NCBI): domain Eukaryota; kingdom Metazoa; phylum Arthropoda; class Branchiopoda; order Diplostraca; family Daphniidae; genus Daphnia; species Daphnia carinata. Next base: position 297,302 of record NC_081334.1, read on the forward strand.
TGAAGTAGTGTGAGATATCTTTAGTGATTTCAAAATATCTCACAAAAAAAGGAAAAATAAGGTAATGAGGAAGACGAAAATTGAAAATAGTGTGTTGCCAGTATAGAACCATTGTGCTTCAGGGTGGCAACCGAACGTCTTACGACTACGGTATGGTTAACAAAATGTAGTTAAAAAGCATAAAATATCTTTTTGTATGTAGTCTGCTGTCCCAAATTAGCGTCATGGGGCCTTATGTGAACAACATAAAAATTGCAATCACCGATTAGATGGATATTTCCATATGATTTCTATAAAATATTCAATAGCCATGTAGAGAAAACTTAAACGAATCTATTGATCCTAATATTATTGATATTGTAGAGGTGTGAGGTATCTTTAGTGATTTAAAAAAAATCTCGCAAAAAAAGGAAAATGAGCAATTAGGAAAACGAAACTTAAAAATAGTGCGTGACAGTATCGAACCACTAACCTTTGGAATCGCAATCGAACGTCTTACGACTATGCCACGGTTAATAAAGTATTATTAAAAAGTATAACATGTGTTTTTGTATGTAGTCTGCTGTCCCAAATTAGCGTCATGGGGCCTTATGGGAAAAATATAAAAATTGCAATTACCAATTAGATGCATATTTTCACATGATTTTCATAAAATATTCAACAGCCATGTAGAGAAAACTTAAACGTATCTAATGATTATAATATTATTGATATTTTTGTAGTGCGATGTATCGTTAGTGACTTTTAAAATATCTCAAAAAAAAGGAAAAATGAGGAAAATGAAACTTAAAAATAGTTTGTGGACAGCATAGAACCATTATCCTTCAGAGTGGCAATCGAACGTCTTACGACTATGCCACGGTTAACAAAATATAATCAAAAAGCATAACGTGTCGTTTTGTTTGTAGTCTGCTGTCCCAAATTAGCGTCATGGGGGCCTTATGTGAAAAACATAAAAATTGCAAATACCGATTAGATGCATATTTTCACATGATTTTCATAAAATATTTAACAGCCATGTAGAGAAAGCTTAAACGTATCTATTGATCCTAATATTATTGATATTGTAGTAGTGTGAGGTATTTTTAGTGATTTCAAAATATCTCACAAAAAAGGGAAAAATGAGGAAATGGGGAAAACGAAACTTACAAATAGTGCCTTGACAGTATAGAACCACTAACCTTAACGGTGGCAATCGAACATCTTACGACTCTGCCATGGTTCACAGAAAATAACTAAAATGCTTAACATGTCTTTTTTTATGTAGTCTGCTGTCCCAAATTAGCGTCACGGGAGCTTACGTAAAAAATATAAGAATTAAAATCACCCATTATATAAATATTTTCATATGATTTTCATAAAATATTTAACAGCCATGTAGAGGAAACTTAAACGAATCTATTTATACCAGTATTGATGATATTGCTTTAGTTTAAGATGTTCTTATTGATTTTAAAATATCTCATCAAATACGAAAAAATTCAAAAATAAGAAAATACAAGTTGTTGTATAGTTTCCATACGGTATAGAACCATTAGCCTTTTGGTTGGCAATTCAACATCTTACGATTATGCCATGGTTAGTATAAAACTATTGAAAAGCATAACATGTCTACTTGTATGTAGTCTACTGTCCCAAATTAGCGTCACGGGGGCTTATGTAAAAAATATAAGAATTTAAATCATTGGTTAGATGAATATTGTCATATGATTTTCATAAAATATTTAACAGCCCTGTGGAGAACATTTAAACGAATCTATTAATACCAAGATTTGTTGATATTGCGTTTGTTTAAAGTGTCTTTGGCGATTGTATAAAATCTCACAAAATAAGATTAAAAATTACAAGTAATAAAAAAACATTTGCACAAGAGCCCCAACTGGTATTGAACCACCAACCTTCGAGTTGGTGTTCCAACACCGTACGACTAAGCCACTGTTGATTGATAATAGAAACACAACCTACCAACGTTATTTAGTTTATTGTCTGATGTCCCAAATTAGTGCCATGGGAGCTTATGTAAAAAATATGAAAATTGCAATCACAGGTTAGATGAATATTGTAAGCTGGCTAAGGTGATGAAGTTTCTGATTTATAACCGGAATTTAGGCGAACCCAGGGAAGTAATAATAATTGGAAAAATGTTAGCTTTGGATGATTAAAATGAATTAACAATCTCTCTTGAAAAAAAAAATTTCGTATGGTTAAAAAGAGTGAGCTGAAATATATAAGCAAAGAAATACAATCAGTCACTATGTAGGGTTGAACCACCGACTTTCAAACTTGCACGCCAAAGCCTTATGACTGTGCTATGAACGTTTTGTAATTTTTGGTATACAACTTATACAAATCAATATAGTCTGCTGTCCAGATTTAGCGTCATGGGAACTTATGGGAAAATAGACTAAAATCAGTCAGCAATTAAATGAATAGTATATGTCTACGTTAGTAACAAATTTTAACGCATTGTTACGAAACAGTCGACGAACATTCTTACGGCGATATTTGGTAGGATAGGGCAAGTTAAAAACAATTTTTTTCGGTTTAAAATTTCGGACATTACGGCGTGTTTACGGGAAGTGCTTATGCTTTTTTCTCGAAAATTTGAATCACATTTATTTTTTCGTTTTTACCGTGGAACCTATAACCTATTGGCTACTTAAAGAGCGAAGTGTTTAATACAATTTTAAAAATCCATATTTTATGTTTTTGGGGTGAATTTCAATTGCAAGTTACCAGGCCTGAAAAATGAAGTCTCGTTTTGACAGCTCATTGTTTTGGTTGTTGAAACATAAATTTCGCAATATTTTTCTATTGCACCCCCTTCGGTGTCTTAAGCTATTCGATTCAGAATTAAAAACTGAATCGAATGAATAAATTAGTTTTTAAAAATAAGACTGTCCAGAATTAGTAGAAATGTCCAATGAATTAGGGTTTTTGTCCGAAATTAGCAGATCGGCTTTACACGCATTCCCCATAAGAAAGGCTGTTAGCCCAAACGCTGTCCCAATTCGCTCTTTTACGCTACTATACCACTACTTATGCTGCTCCGGTTTACTACACTGAAGCCCCTCAATACTACACCACAAAGGCTGCCGAATACTACACTACTAAAGCCCCTGAATATTACACCAAGAAAGCGGAATACTACCCCACAACTTACGCAGCCCCAGCTTACTACACTGAGGCTCCCCAATACTATGCTACAAAGGCCCCCGAGTACTACACCACACCGTATGCTGCACCAAGTTATTACACTGAAGCCCCCGCATACTACACAACAACATATGCTACTCCCATCTACTACACCGAGGCAACGAAGTACTACGCTACTCAAAGGTACTACCAGACTGCAGCCCCCAACTACTACACCACCAAAGCGCCAGAGTATTACACTACCACTTACGGCGCTCCCAGTTACTACACCGAGGCTCCAGCTTACTACACAACAACATACGCCACACCCCGCTATTACACAGATCGACCAAAGTATTACTAATCATGAAATTTGTTTTATTATTTGCTTTCCTCGTTTCAAAATGAGTATTTATCCCTGCCACGTATTTATGCCTTAACTACTTGTCACAATACGAACGTGGTTTATAAATGAAATGTTGAATACAGGTATAATGTCGTTACAAAATTCATTTGTTTATTCTGCATCACATAAAGCGGATGAAGGCGATTCAAGTTTTGTTACCATTTCTGAACAAAATTATTCGTTAGGATGAATAAGAACTACATCATTAAATACGCTATATTCAGTTACTAGCAGAACCGCATTGATTTATTGCGTTACTTCATAGGCATCGTTTCGTTTATGTGGTTAAAATCCATTTTCATTTGTAATTGAATAGCAGTTTAAATTTTTTTTTCAGGTTGCATATGCTCCGCTGATGGCAATTATTACTTCCGATGTTAAATTTCAATTTTATGGTTTGCTCAAAATATTCGGCAGAGATATCAGTATCGTTTTGCCAGTTTTAATTTTAGTTATAGGGAAAATAGCCAAAAAGGTTGCGCTAAGCACTTGAACTGACACACTATTCGTAACCTCCAGACCTGCCATGATGGACTGAATCATATAGTACAGCTATTGATTCGATCCATCCTGACATCAGCTGATAGCTCTTACATCTCTACTCAGTTTCGCATTGGAATGGGGGGCCACTCCCATACCAGCGCTTGACGTTTCGAGTTGTAATTGCTTACAGACTCTTGGTTACTAGTATTCAATAATCCCATTAATGGGAGGGTGCCATACCCGGTTAGGGGCAGAAGCAATAACAAAGCAGCCAGAAACCAAATGAATGACAATATCGGCTTCGAAGAAGGAAAAAAAAGAGGTTATTGTTAACACGTGCATGTCGAGCTTTTATTCAAATTCATTTCCACGGAGAAAGGGGAAAGAGGGTTTCATATAAAAATATTAGCTGTTTCCCCGTCCACTTTCGGCAGCTGTGTTATGTTCGCAAATACATCGGCTATATGGCGTCATCCAGGCCTCAGAATGAACCAAGGCGCTCTCTCACATAACATAATGTTGTTTCCTCATGCTCGTTTTTAAACACAGATCAGTAGTGCACTATTAATGTTGAAGTTAAACTGTAATGTTGGTGACCATTAACTGACCTGCTTTTCTTTCACAAACAATTCTTTTTTCGCGGGAAGGTATACAAAGATCAATACACAATATGTGGAAGGGCAAAAGCTGGCGATTGAAAGAATAAAAATCGGTGGACGATGACAAAAAGAAGTAGGGAAAAACCCCCCAAAAAATGAACAGGACGGTTATGATTTGACTAATTGGCCGAAAAAAAAAAAAGCTGCAAAAGCTGCAGAACTGAAACTACAAAACAAACAAAATGTTGGCTTTCAAGTAAAGCCAGATCTATATGGTAAAGAAACTCAGAGCGATGGATCAACCTTGTTTTTCTTTTTCAAGATCTCAATTGTGGCGGGGATACCCCCAGATACCCCGCTGACATTATGACAAGTCCATTTTCCCCCTGCTAGATGTCACGTCTGGTGACACCCCTTTTCTCCTACCCTCACCATCTCTCGAGCGGACACTCTGGTTAAGACCAGACTTGCCGCGCCGATCAATTTTCCGATCGCGATCTCCGATCCGATCTTTTTAGTTTGATCGGATCGGGCGATCCGATCAAACTGCGAAAGATCGGATCGGCGATCAAATTTTGCCGATCATTTTTAGCGATCATTTTTGTGCAGCATCTAACGGTAAAAATTTACACTGTTTCGCGAAAATAGCATTGGCTGTCACAGCGACAGTCACTGGCGGCCATTGAGGGTGAACACTAAACAGTTTCCTTCAATTGGCATTCGCAAAAATAGCAGTGAAATAGAACCCTGCGGCTGAAAATCTACAGCTAGATGGCGAAAAGTTTGATCGCTAAAAACGATCGGATCGCGATCAATTTTTTGGGATCGCCGATCCGATCTCCGATCTTTTTCAAAAGATCGGATCGGCGATCAATTTTTTGATCGGAGATCAGATCGGCGATCAATTTTTGATCGCGATCGCGGCAAGTCTGGTTAAGACTGTGAAACTGGGAACATCGCTCTTGTTGCTGAGATATTTTTTTGTAATACGGGTGCCGTGCTAGGCTCCATCGTGTGAAAAAGAACTATAGTTTGAATAAAAGAGGCTTGTGGGCCTTTATCCTGCAACAATTGGTGTCAGAAGAGGGATACAGGCCTCAGAAAAGATTCACACTTGTGAACTGCTAGCAGAACCATCGCCTGGGATTAACGTGGTCTTACGTAACTTCCCTCGTTGCCGGTGGGTATAGCGTGGTCGCCCAGACACTTAAGCAATTTTTTTTATATTTTATTTTATGCCGCCGAAACGGCTTGCTGTAGTTGCCCCAGTAGATTATCATATTAGGACGCGAAGTGCCTCAAGAAATTTGATCCCAGTGGTCGACACCCCTCGAGTCGTTGCATTGATCCCCGATAGCGATTCAGAAAGTGAAGAGAGGCCTTCACGTCGATTGAATTTTGATATCTCGCCTGTTAGAGAAGAACCGGAACAGTTAAACATGGATCCTGACCTAGCCCAAGCTCTCGCAAATTTTGCGAATGGCGCTGCTCAGGATCGAGCACAGTATCAGGGGCGTCACGATGCATTAATGAATCTTCTAGTGGCCTTGCAGCAAGAAAGTGCAGCTTTGCGAGCACTGGTAACTGCTCAGCAGCAACAAGCAGGTGCAGCGCTTGCACATGTAAATAATGCAGTTGTAGAGTCAATCCCCATGTTTGAGGGTAAATTGGGAGAGTCTGGTAGACATTGGGTCCGTATCATAAATCAGGCCGGCGATGTGGAAGGGTGGACAAATGCTCAGAAGAGACAAGTCGCCGTCAGGCGTCTAGGAGGAATTGCCCTTCAGTGGCATTTGCAATCGGGCGCCAATAATCCGAATTGGCAAAACTGGTCCAATGCGCTGGGGACTAACTTTACACAACGTCTATCACCATCGGAGTGGTATAAGCTGATCGAGGAAAGGGTCCAGAAAGCGGGGGAACCAGGGATCGCGTATGCAGTAGAAAAATCTCGTTTGCTTGATCTTCCCCCCATGTCTTGACAAATGCACAGAAGGTTTCGTATCTGATAGGTGGGTTGGCGAATTGGCAACACGTGGCGGCCATGATGAATGACACGCCGGCAGACGTCGACGAGTTCATGACGAGGTTAAGAAACCTTGAGACATTGTTCTCTACATTGCGGCCAAATGTGTCCCCCATTCCCCCAAATAATCCGTTTTTTCAGCCGTATACGTTGCCACCAGTGCCGATGCATCCACCACCGGTTCCGACACCCCTTCCTCCTGCAGCACCACAAATTGATGTCGGATCGGCACTGCTGTCAATGGGAAACCAGATCGCTGGATTGACGGAACGACTGAATGGATTGACCCTGGGAGGAGGCCAGCGCTAAATACAGCGTCAGCCGGACAATCGTACCTGTTTTCAGTGCGGAGCGACCGGCCATATCAGAAGAAATTGCCCTCGTGGGGCGGGAAACGGCCAGGCCCCGTCGGCTGGCCAAGGCCAGCGTTGACGGGGAAGCACATTGACGAGTCGTCCAGACCAACTTAACTGCCTGTCATCCGCGTTTACATTCAAGGAGTTGGTGAGACAGACGCCTTGCTGGACACAGGATCCAGCATAACAACAGTAAGGTTACCAGTAGTAAGACGAATTGTCAAGAATAAAGGTATTCGTATTCTTCCAGGGATAAGGGGAATAGATAATAAGGCTGTAAGAGTTGTAGATGAGATCCCTTTACAAATTCGTTTTAAAGACACTACAGTGTTGCTTGAAAATGTCGCAGTTGTCGAAATGGCCCCCTTTCCTTTGATTTTGGGCGTAGATTGGCTGGTGAAAGCCAATATAAATTTAGTCTGTAAGGATAACCAAATTGTTCCAGTGTTTATAAAAGATGTAGAAGAGGAAGCTGATACTGACAAGACCAACACATCAATTCCGGATGAAGTAAAAAGAGCATTGCCATCAGAAGAATTTTTTCAGGATTTGGCTAGAGATTTGCCGGTGGTGCGACGGAAAGGATCCGTTAGATTTAGGATCAATAAAGCCGTTGAAGTTCCGGGTGAATCGCTCCAGATGTTAAAAGGATCAGTCCCAATTAATTTCACCGGAACGGGCATGGTGCGGTTCGGATTTTCAGCAGAGCCCTCGAAAACCTGGGTGGTGCCTTCCGCCTTAGTTTCGTTCAAGAATGGGAGGGCCAGAGTCCCGTTGATGAATTTGGAATCAAAGCCGGTAACAATAAAGCGGAGAAATTGTGTAATGTCCATTGATCTCGATTTAGACGCTCAAATTGCCGTCGTTCCAACGGAACAGAAAGAGGAAAAGGATTCAAATGACGGAGTAGCAAGGCCAGTGCGAATGAGTTGCGCTGCGGTTAGCGGATATTTACGAGCGGCCATTCGTGAGGACGTCAACACGGGACCTTATCTATCGGGAGCCGAGAAGGAAAAAGTCTTCGCATTGCTGGACCAGCATCGTCGCTGTCTCCCTACTGAAAAGACCCAGCTAGGCAGAGCGATGAAGATTCAGCACAACATCGATACCGGTAACTCTCGTCCAATCACTAGCCGTCCGTATAGGATTTCACAGTTTGAAAGAAAGGTAATCTCAGAAAAGGTGAATGAGATGCTAAAGGGTGGGATAATTCAGCCATCAAATAGCCCTTGGTCTTCGCCGGTCGTCCTTGTCAAAAAAAAATCCGGCGAGCACAGATTTTGCGTGGACTACAGACGGCTTAATGCTGTAACAAAGAGAGACGTTTATCCGCTTCCGCGGATGGACGATGTTTTTGATAGACTCGCCGGTGCAAAATATTTTTCCACCTTAGATCTAGCTAACGGATACTGGCAGGTACCAGTCGCGGAAAGAGATCGTCCAAAAACAGCTTTCGTAACGCCCGATGGCTTATTTGAATTCAATAGAATGCCTTTTGGTCTGGCAAACGCGCCGGCCACATTTCAGCGATTAATGGATCAGGTTTTAAATAGGCTAAAATGGACCGCATGTCTGGTTTATTTGGACGATATTCTCGTCTTTGGGAGAAATTTTGACGAGCATCAGATTAGGTTAAATTTGGTTTTGACAGCCCTGGGCGAGGCCAACTTGGTCCTTAATATGAAAAAGTGTCTTTTTGCAGCAGATGAGGTAAGTCATTTTGGTCACATCGTCAAAGCGGATGGAATAAGGCCAGATCCGGAGAAAGTAAGTGCCTTGGAGAGGATGGAAGTGAATTCGGTGAAGTCACTAAGGGCATTCCTGGGCCTTGCATCATACTATCGAAAATTTATCCCAGAATTTTCACATCTGACTGCTCCGCTTGTGACTCTGCTCAAAAAGAACGCCAAGTGGAATTGGGAGGAGAGGCAGAAAAAGGCCGTTCGTACCCTTGTCCGACTATTGTCGGCAGAACCGGTGTTGGTGCATTTCGACGAAAACCTTCCAACTGAGATCCATACGGACGCAAGTAATTTCGGATTAGGGGCCGTCCTTGCTCAAAAAGCGGACGGTGAGGTAAAACCTGTTGCTTTTCTCAGTAGAGCGCTTTCTGACGCGGAAGCCAAGTATCATTCGAATGAGCTTGAGTGTTTGGCTCTAGTGTGGGCTTTAAAGAAATTCAGGTGTTATTTGTATGGGCGGCCTTTTACAGTCCGCACAGACAACTCAGCCGTCAGATGGTTGTGGGAGAAAAAAGAGTTGAGTGGTAAATTTTCAAGATGGATTTTGAGCCTACAAGAATATGACTTTAAAATTGATAAGAATATGATTTAAATTGGTCGCTGATGCTCTCTCGAGGAATCTTGGCGGAAGGGAGGAATGCCGGACATCCTCGACAGAACATCGCATAAGCTGTGTGTTAAAATCTGATGGATACACAGCTAAAGAGCTTGCATTTTTACAGCAAGTCGACAAAGAGTTACGCCCAATTACTAATCGCGCTCTCACTAACAAAAAAGATCCTGACTTCGCCGTCAGAAAGGGGGTAGTGTACAAAAAAAGTAAAAGTAATGTGGGTAGAAAATTGCTTTTGTTGGTCCCCTCTATTTTACGCAGGGATTTAATTAGTAACTGCCACGACAAAGCAGATGCATCTCATTTTGGTGTAGAAAAAACTCTTGCCCGTGTAGTAGAAAATTATTGGTGGCCGCGGATGGAATCTAGTGTGCGAGCGTATGTATTGTCGTGTATGCATTGTCAATTTCATAATGTTCCCCCCGGTGTCCCTGTCGGCTTTTTGAATCCCATCCCCCCGCCGGCTAGACCATTCGACCTCATCGGCATCGATCATCAAGGCCCGCTGCTGGAGACACCGTCCGGGAATCTCCACATTCTGTTTGCCATCGACTACCTCACGAAATGGGTGGAGGCTGTAGCGGTACCAAGTACAGCCACCTGTTACGTGATAAAGCTACTTAGGGAGCAGATCATAAATCGACATGGGGTGCCGAGCAGAATTATTTCTGACCCTGGATCAGCGTTTACTAGCAGTGAGCTAGCCATGGAGCTGGACAAATGGAAGATTCGCCACGTCATCGCCACTGCAGAGCATCCCCAGACGAATGGATTGGTGGAGAGGCTGAACCGCACAGCCGCCAGAGCCATTTCTGGGTTTATTTCTCCTACCCATCGAGATTGGGACGAGCGGCTGTCGGATGCTGTATTCGCCATTAACTCTGCTTAACAGTCAACGACGAAGCATTCGCCGTTTCAGCTTGTCTATGGACGACTCCTTAATAGACCGGATAACAATCTGTTTGAGTGGCCAGAAGATAGACCAGTGTCAAGGAGAAAGTTCATCAAACGTGTGGAACAATTGAGGAAGGCGGCCAGATTTAACATTATCCATCGTCAGGACAGGACAAAATTGCTGCGACGCCCGCAGAAAGGCATCGAAGCCGTATTATCAAGGTGACCTTGTGCTAGTGCGTCGGATGTTAAAAAAAAAAGGTTTGACAAAGAAGTTCTTGCCAAAATATATTGGGCCATTCCAGATCGTAAAGAAAGTTGCAGAAACCACATATCTAATGGAAGAGTTGCCATCTAGAAGGAGGAGGAAAGTGGTACGAAGGTTTAACGCTCATGTTGTGCAATTAAAGCCATTTCGAGCGAGAAGTGACGAGTGGCATGTGAGCGAACTCGACGAACCAACCGAAAGTGAAAACGACAATGAAAATAGAGGTGAAACTGAAATGACTCAAGTTGCCGTTGATCCAGTCATAGAAGAAATTCCGGCCCAGCATGTACCTGTCCCTGAATTCCCAAATCGGCCGCCAGTGAAGACAAGAAGCGGACGAATTTCCCGTCTCCCCATTATCCTCGAAGGTTTTGATCTGAATTAATAGTTTTGATGGTTGATATTGATTTTGCGTCATCTGTTTTCGGAATTCACTATTCGATTTTTTTTTTTTTTGTTTTATTTATTTATTTATTTTTTGTTGTTGTTTTTTTTTTGTTTTTTTTTTTTTTTTTTTTTGTTTTGTTTTCCGTTAATTTAAATAGCGCTTTGCTCCAACCACCCATAGTTTCCCCCATCCGTGAGCTATTTTGTTTAGTTGTGTTGATCTTGATTTTGAACTCACACCCAGATGTAGGAATCGAATGCATGAGAAGGGAATGGTAAGGTTTATGTGTTGAATGGGTTGGGTATAGCTTAGGTATAAGTTTAGTTTAGTTTATCAGATTTTGTTTTTTTCGTTTGAGCGAGTAAGATTGTGGCAGGAACCTTTATTTTGTGTGGAATTTGTTATGATTGTTCAGTGCCTTTTAGCACGGGTGAAATTATTGTGGTGTTATGTATTCTTTATTATGTATGTGAATCGTGACAAGGTCACAGCCAGGAAAGGCCGAATGTGGCGGGGATACCCCAGATACCCCGCTGACATTACGACAAGTCCCTTTTCCCCCTGCTAGATGTCACGTCTGGTGACACCCCTTTTCTCCTACCCTCACCATCTCTCGAGCGGACACTCTGGTTAAGACTGTGAAACTGGGAACATCGCTCTTGTTGCTGAGATATTTCTTTGTAATACGGGTGCCGTGCTAGGCTCCATCGTGTGAAAAAGAACTATAGTCTGAATAAAAGAGGCTTATGGGCCTTTATCCTGCAACACAATAGTCCAAAAAAAGATTTTCTTACCTAAAACGAATTTCAAATATTACTAAAACATTTGTGCTAGCAGTAAATGAACTTTGAAAGTGTACCATGAATGCAAGTGATTTAAACAAGGATACGAAACCATTTTAGAGCAAGATAATGACAATTCAGCCTCATGGCTTCCGACTGTCCGATTGTCAGAATGTACGTAAGAGATTCCAAGTTCACTATAACGAAATTTAAATGTGCGATATTTGTGTAACAATACTAGTAATATTGATATGCTTGAACGTTTAGTAACCAATATCACCATGTTCAGATGGATTCCAATATGTTAGTTCTTCTAACCACTGGTAGCAGCCACTTTAAAAAGGGATAGCGACGATTGCCCCCTTTAACAAATGCCCCCCCGGTTCTGCAACAGTTGCCCCCCGACTTTTGCCCCCCCCCCCTAACTAATGCCCCCTTAACTAATGCCCCCTATTCAACATAGCAATAGCCCCCCTTCCATATGCGATATGACAGACAATAAGTAAAACAGGTTTTATTATTGTCTTCTGCGGGTACATCGTCGACTGGGAGGCGTAATTGGGGAATCACCGTCTGCTGACAGGTGACGGGGTACGTGAACGATACGGCGTGGGCGACTGGTTACAGGCGTTATTTCGGCTTCAGCCGAAGGATCATGATCATTGTCGGCTGGCTCGACTGTAGGAGAAGCGTGGTTAATTGCAGGCGCTCTAACAGTTCCAGCCAAGAATCGCCTTCTGGGTTGAATTGTTGCCCTTTCAGTCGAGTCGGCTTGGTTTTGTGTAATCAGCTGAAAATATAATTCAACGCCATTAAGATAAATTATAAGTTACCAATTAAATGCGAACTTACGTCTGGCTCACTTAAATGACTGGATTTTTTTAGAAAATCCCGCATAGAGATGGAACCCTCAATAAAATCCTTTTCGTTTTTTTATATGACCTCATTCCGTTTTCGCTGCGAAAGGGGTTGTCTTCTGGTTGTTCGTAGATTTTCTGACTCGGCTAGGTAATCACGAGCTTTAGAATCCTCTGCTTCCTTGATAAAATCTGAAAAATATGAATTGTTTAAATTCTCTTCCAGAATTGTACATATTAAATGCATTTCAAAATGTGCTAACGCCCACACTTACAGATGAAATCCCAAACATTAAGATGGGATTTTCCCATGCGGTCATTCAGCCACCGGTGCCACGATTCCACCAAATTATTGGTCCGGTTCACCAGGCCAAAAACACTGAAAACTTGCGATGACCATGTTCTTCCTTTCATTTCAAAGCAATATAAATAAAAAAAATTCATTTAATTATTTTATAGTTGTTGAATGCATTTCGCTATCTAAATATTTGGTTTAACAAATTTCTTCACACTGATACACCATGCACTTGGGTCCAGTCTTTAAGAAAGCAGAGAAATAAAGAAGCAACAAGCACAAAACAACTAACCTCAGGATGGAATCATCGCGGCGCCACCGGCTTTTACACCGGCTGTATTGCACTAAGCACTCCGCTATCATTAAAAATGATTTTGGATGCAGAAGCGAAGAGCAATTTCGGCATAAATCCATTTAATGTGTGGCAATAGATTTTGTGCTATCACCAGGTTTAACGTTGATCTACTGTTGGTGTGCCAAGGGATGGCATTGAGCAAATCTACCATCGCTTGAGAATACCCATGTCGCTATAGTTCATTGAAAACCTAAGAGAATTTATTTTGCTGATGCCGCCATTGTAGTATACGGTAAAAGAGTTGAATCTTGTTCAAAAGAAACCTTTTCAATGACGAGCTGGACTGCCTTTTTGAATTCTGAGATATTCCCCATTATCAAAAGGGTGTCTAATGAATCAACCAAAGTAAGAGAGTAATTTCCAAGGACATCATTAATGTTGATATTAGATCTGTATAACATTGAAATTTAACAACACAGTCATTTGATAAAGACTTAAAAAGATAATTCTGTTGCTTACGGATTATCATAGTCAGGACCTCTTCCATTGCAAAATATAGGATTGAGCTCGTCCAAGGGAAAGGCAAGATTCATATTGTTACCATATCCAAAATAGAACATTTTTTGGGTTTCATTGACCATCTCTAGCCATAAGCTTTCTGGAAAATGTGAATATTTGAGCTGAAAATCTTCATTCCAATTCGCCAATGACGTCAAGCAAGGTTGGACTAAAGGCGATAAAATCATTGGTAGGATAAGACACGGACAAACGAAGGCACACGAGTTTCCTGTAACTCCAATCATTTCTTGTTTGCAGAATTGTTGACATGGCTATACAAGCTGCATTACGGTACTCCATGCCACGCATCCATTTGGTACTGGAAGGATTAAACGCAAATATACGGCAAAGGAAATCGAAATGAAAAGTAAGCGAAAGCCAGGCGGAGTTTAAGTTGACACTGTTCAAGATCTTATTGGTCAACCGACTTCTCTGTCAGTTCGTCAACACGAAAGTGTAAATACCAAATTCGTCTGCTGAAGGAATTTGAAGTGGCGTCAAGTTGCCAATTACACCGATGGAACCTTGGTGTATTAGCATGGTGTACAAGGAGGGTGACAGAACTCTTCGTTATAACGGCCTATCTCGGCTGAAGGCTATTTGTGGTCCAGGTTACCTATAGTGTACCTACTTGAAAAATTTTCTAAGTCCAAACAAGTGGACATGTACCATTAATAGAATGTGGAAGAAGTGAAAAAAAATCTTGTTTATACTTGTTGCTTCTTAACAAAATAAAAATCAAAAAAACTTTGGCCATTTTACGTTAGGAAAGGAGAAAAAAGAATGATTTTTACTGGGTTCTAACTCGAGACCCTCGTACTGCAATCGAGTATTCTATCCACTAGACCACTGTACTTGTACAGGTTTTCTTACCGTGACGCTAGTATATCTCCTCCCTTGCCATTCAGTGGTTGGCGAAGTTCCTAAGTAGTTCCGATGGTGGCGTTGGCTATAAGTCTCCTCAATTAGGCCACACCCACCCCTCTGAAAACAGGCTTCATTGGAGATAGGCCTTAAAATGGAGAGTTCGTTCACCATCCTTGTACACCATGGTATTAGTAATGGTGGGACAACTCTTCGTTATAACGGCCTATCCGGCTGAAGGCTATTTGTGGTCCAGGTGACCTATAGTCAGAGACGCTTAGTGGCCGATATTGAATAAAAAGTAAAAGCTGCACCTACTTGAAAAATTTTCTAAGTCCAAACACGGGGACATGTCCCATTATCCCATTACCTTTTACATATCAAAATTAACTTCTAACCTTTGTGTAGTTATATTATCGCATTTTTATGTTTAGTCCGTATAGAATGTGGAAAAAGTGGAAAAAAACTTGTTTGTACTTGTCGCTCCTTAACAAAATAAAAATCAACAACATTGGTAACTAATATAGAATTGAAATGTGTGGGAAAACAGTGGAAAGTGAAAAAAAAAACGTTAGGAAAGGAGAAAAAAGAAAGATTTATACTGGGTTTGAACTCGAGACTCCCGTACTGCAGTCGATTGTTCTATCCATTAGACCACTGTATTTGAAGTTAATCTCCTACCGCAACACTAGTAGATCTCCTCCTTTGCCATTCCGTGGTTGGCGAATAATCTAGTTCGTAAATAGTTCCGATGGTGGCGTTGGCTATAAGTCTCCTCAGTTAGGCCACACCCACCTCCTCTGAAAACAGGCTTCATTCGAGATAGGCCTTAAAATGGAGAGTTGTCCCACCATTACTAATACACCATGATGGAACGCTTTACGATTGCCCGAAAGTCCACTAGTTCAACCGGCCAACGCCTCAAATCAGCTGACTATTTTGTAGATTGTAGCATCAAACGCGGTGAATTGGTTGATGGCAACAGTTGAAGAATCCTTTTAAACTGCTAGACAAGTCAGTCAGACAGATCAGTTGGAATGCGCGTCGAATGCGCATCTTTCACGCAAAATTGCTCGAAAACCGTGATAGGCATATCGAGCAATTGCAACGAAGAATTGAAGAATTGGAGAAACGCGCTGACAAGGACGTAGAAGTAGTCGGCCCTGATTACTACAAACTCTTGGGAGTCGAGCGTAACGCTGGATCTAGTGAAATTAAGTCGGCGTATTACGCAAAATCACGAATCCATCATCCCGACAAGCATCGAGACTCGCCCGACCAGAAGAAGCATGAAACCATTTTCAAAACTATTAAGTATGGCTACGAAGTCATATCTAATAGCCATTCGCGGCGAAAATATGATAAATGGCTCGACATGACATCGGTTCGACTGGCCCATCAAGAGAAGTATTGTTAACAGATTTCCAACTCTCCGATGATAAGCAGATGTGCAGGTATACCTTACACACAAGAACACCTCACAACCTTTCTTAAACCCTTTGGCTTGACTTTTAAGTCACGAGTAGTAACGTAAAGCGCCGTGCCTGTTACTGCCCAGTCAGCGTCCATGTGAGTCTTGGGAACGATGTTTTGTCATCTTCCCTCGACTCTGCTGGGATGTTCTGACATCGGGTAATTACATGCACCTGTGTAGTTCTGTCTGCACGGGAATTTACGTTACTACATTGAAATTCCACTCTTGCCTCTTCGTCGAAGATGGAAACCAAAATTCAGGTGTGCAAGATTGCCATTATACCATTCTTAACTACGACCGGCTATAAAAGGATCTGATCGAGCGGCTTTATCTTACGCCGGTCACCTTCCATCGAGATTTGCGATTTACCTGTGCCAGCTGCTGAGGTCGTTCCCGGAGCACGTGCTGGTATAATTGCTGCTGATGATGCAATTGTAGAAGTGGCGGCTGCAGACGCACCTGTTCGGCCCGTTCGAGTGGAATACCAAAGTCGCATGGCTATTAGGGCGAGGGCACGGTCAGAGAAAGATGCTCTGCAAAAGGCCGGAGTACAATCCGACAAGGTCGAGTAGATTAAGGCACGTGAAACTACGGACGGCAAAGTGGACATTGAGCCGAGCCGTGCACTGCCGTTGGCCGCTGCACAACCACCTTCGCAGTGGACGCCAAGTTCCGATCCCCTTGTACCAACCAACAAAGAGGATGTTCCGGATCCTGAATACATCTTCCATCAAGGTTTATAACTTACCTACACCGATTGTTAAACCCACTGGCGAACGTTCATCCGTTCCCATCCGACACCAGTGTGTCGTTGAAGTTTCCAACTCAGTAGGCGATCAATCGGCCGCTTCCCCAACAACCCGCTCATTGAGCGTTTTTTTTTCTTTTCGTTTTTTTCCCCTTAAAAAAACTATGTACATTCTATTCCGGCTTCAATTGTATCTTCTTCAGAGTAATCAGTTTAATTGCCCCTTTTTTTAAAAAGCAAAGACAACGAATCAAAATTCTTGTACATTTGTATTTCGGCTTGATTTATGTATGCTTTAAGCTTTGATGTCACTTTCTTTCAATCACAATCCAAAGGAACTGGCCGACGAACCCGTAATGGAGTTGTTTTCACTGCAGTGCGTGGCAACTACCAATACTGTAACGCTTCTGTTCCATTTGTCTTCTTCACGGCTCAAGTTTGCGTGCCATTGGCGGGATGGTGAGCAATATTGCCATCTCCCCACCTGCATGCACCCGCGGAAGGAGACCACTACGAGAATTGATTGTCTCGTGATGATGGCAGGGCGTTGCAGGTAGTTTTTCCTCCACGGCAGTGATCAGCTACCTTTACGGGGGAATTTTATCCTTAAACGATTCGGACCGATTCTGGAAGTGCGTGTGCGAGAAGAGCTAATCAAAGTTTCGTTTGTCTTTGCTAAACAAATATTTTTCTGCTACTCAAAATTCCCCATACATTTTCTTCTTTTTGATCAATAAAATTCATACTTAAACATATAACCATTGTGTTTTGACTTTTATTACTTCAAGTCAGTTCCGTTTTATCCCACTCCAACGTGGCGTTGTTCGAAACGTTATTCACGTGAAGAACTCATTCCAAGCGGTATCGATAATGGGGCTGTTTTTCGTAGAAAGCACAGAGATTTGGAAAATTACATCGATGTATTGGACTTGTGTATTGGGTTAGCAGGCAAAGTTATTTTTCTTATGGGGGTAACGAACCAGTGGACTTAATCTATGAAAACTTTTCTAAATGAATGAATAAATAAAAATAATAATAAATAATGAATAAATGAATGAAATCTTTTTTAAAACATTCACTTTTCGTAAAATATTGAGATGGACTATTATGCACTCGTTGTGATGACTCCGTTTAGCATTAACCCGCGGTAGCCACCAAGCGGCCAAGGTAAACGGTAATCATCGTAAGAGATCCCACCTCACACGGGAAATCAGTCTGGTATGATCTAATACAAGTATCACACACCAATTCAACTCTCGCCTCTCTCTCTTATCTCACTTCTATTCGGCGCAGCCTGAATAGGTTATCACATGGCGCAGATGGTAAACTGATCAGGACAAGATCTTTATTTCCACCAAAGGACAGATACGTACCTCCACTCACAAAACTTACGGTAATTCATCCATCAAGACTCTGCTTGAAATTCTCTCTCTGGTGTACCTCATCGTTCCTGAACTGCGGAAAGACCGGACACTTCGCGGCCGTGTGTAGGAGCCCTAAACGGGCCCAAGGCAAAAAGGCAGCGTTGAGAGTATACGGGTCAGCTCCGCAAGAGCTTCATTGGCCCCTGTATCCGCCGACGAGATGGTGAAACTCTCCGTCTCGCCTCGACGCGGCCATACACGAACCAAAGTGGTCACATTTCTACCGGACATAGGGGCAGAAATAGACGCCATACCCTCCGCTGTCTTCCACGAGAGCTTCAGCAACACTAAGCTACTGGACGCGGAACCCCCGGAGACAGCAATCGGAACCCCAATCGAAAGCGACGGTGCTTTCCCGGCCACGCTCAGCTGGACAACGACGGACGACCAGACACAACTAGTCGAGACGACGGTCCACGTACTGAAGAACTTAAGACAAGCAGTTCTATAAAAAAAGACACAGATGGCTTTTGGGATGCTGCCATCCGGGTACCCACACACACGGATCGACCGGATCAGCACAGAACCACGAGGGATGGACAACAACACATCGGTACCCACACCACTACCCGCCGACAACAGCCAAATCACACTGGCCGCAAAAAACGGAAAAGGACCTCCAGGATCTGCTGAGCGAGTTCCCCGACATTTTCGATGGAAGATGTCGCCCCATGGCCGGCGAGCCATGCCATTTCAAGCTAGTAGACGGGGCCAACCCTGTCACCATACGCGGATCACGCCCTATCGCGGACCCGCTGATGCCAGCCCTCAAGAAAGAGCTAGAAACCCTGGAAGAGCAGGGCGTTACAAAGAAGGTCACAGAGCCGACAGCATGGATCCACCCCATCGTCTTGGTTCCGAAGAAAGATTCGGGAATCCGCCTCTGCGTGAATTTTCGAATCCTCAACCAGTCGATCATCCGACCGAGGTTCGAGACGCCGACGCCGTTCCAGGCCGTCCGCACCATACCCGCCGGAATGAGATTCTTCAAAGTGGTGGACGCGCTGAAGGGTTACCACCAGGTACCCCTGGACGAAGAATCCAGTGCACTGAACACCTTCTCCACACCGTTTGGAAGGTACAAGTATCTCCGGCTCCCATTCGGAGTTACACACGGACGACCAAAATTCGACGACCTTCCGAACAGCCGGCGGATCGTCGAAGATATTCAAGTCCGCCATTATTCCGGCGCTCAGCCGACCACAACGTTAAACAGAGCCAAACTAAGTTCGGCGGATTTATCGTGGACGCTGATGGATTCAAGCCGGACCCCGACCTACTAAAAGCCATCAGTCACTTCCCGACGCCTAAAAACTCCACCGATGTAAGGTCATTCTTCGGCCTCTGCCAACAAGTCGGAAACTTTTCCACGCGCATCGCATCCGCCCTACTGCCGGTATCTTACGCCGGTCACCTTCCATCGAGATTTGCGATTTACCTGTGCCAGCTGCTGAGGTCGTTCCCGGAGCACGTGCTGGTATAATTGCTGCTGATGATGCAATTGTAGAAGTGGCGGCTGCAGACGCACCTGTTCGGCCCGTTCGAGTGGAATACCAAAGTCGCATGGCTATTAGGGCGAGGGCACGGTCAGAGAAAGATGCTCTGCAAAAGGCCGGAGTACAATCCGACAAGGTCGAGTAGATTAAGGCACGTGAAACTACGACCCCGCTACCGCTACTAAAAAAGGGGAACATATTCGAATGGACCACAAGCCACGAAACGGCATTTAAAGACGCTCGGATCGCTTTGTTTGACGTCTGCGACTTGGCCTTCTATGACACGGCCCAACCAACTGCCCTACACGTCGACGCGTCCCGCCTTTTCGGCTTAGGATTTTTACTAAAACAACAGGACGCTGACGGCAGCTGGAGAACGGTCCAAGCCGGCTCGAGATTTCTATCATCAGCCGAATCTCGGTATGCCATGATAGAGCTGGAGTGTCTAGCGGCAGCCTGGGCGATGATCAAATGCCGCCAATTCCTGGAAGGTCTCACCACGTTTTGCCTGGTCACCGACCACAAACCGCTCATACCGATACCGAACGAATATTCGCTGGACAAAATAGACAACCCGCGGCTCCTTCGCCTGAGATTGAAAATGCAACGCTTCGCATTCACGGCCCAATGGGTCCCCGGCAAATTAAACACTGGATCCGACGCCCTCAGCCGAGCACCCGTTGATCAGGCGATGACAACTGACGAGCTGGCAGAAGGACCTCCCGCACGGATATCTCGTACCAGCATAGCCGGAATTATCGAAGGCTCCGACAGGGAAACCCTCGACCCGATCCTAGCCAAGATCCAGCCGGCCGCAATGACCGACCCCGTCATGCTTAGATTAAGAGACACCGTCCTGGCCGGCTTTCCCAACGACAAGTGCAACCTGCCACTCTCACTCCGACCGTTTTGGACGGTGCGCGACCGCCTAGCAATCGATGATACAGATGGGATGGTCGTCGTTGGATCCAGGGTCGTGATCCCTAAAGCACTCCAGCAAAACGTACTCAACGAGCTACTGAAGATGCAACAAGGAGCATCCAAACTTCGCCAGCGAGCCCGCTTATCAGTTTATTGGCCACATATGGATGTGGACATCGAAAATGCTGTGCGCACTAGCGACGATTGCGTTAGCCGGCTGCCGTCTCTTCCAAACGAGCCACTGCGTCCACATGCCCCAGCCACGCGCCCATTCGAACAGGTACATGCCGACCTGGGAGAATGGAGAGGTCGCCAGTTTCTGGTAATAGTGGACCAATACAGCGGATGGCCCCACGTAACCATGTTTCGGGACTGCCACACGACAGCCCGCCGAGTCATAGACGCGGTTCGGGCCTTCTTCACCGCCGCCGGCGTCCCGGTAAAATTTTGGTCCGACGGTGGACCCCAGTTCATCGCCGCAGAATTCAGAAAGTTCGTACAGGATTGGGGAGTCTCCGCCGGCATCTCGTCACCTCACTACCCCCAATCGAACGGAATCGCCGAGGCCGGTGTCAAAGCAATGAAGCAGCTCATCAAAGCTTCATGGAAATCCGGATCGTTCGACCAGGACACGTTCGACAGGGCCCTCCTCTTATTCCGCAACGCGCCACGCGCCGGCGCAGCATCGCCAGCGCAGTTGATCTTCAACCGCCCGATGCGCGACAGCCTTCCGGCCCACCGCCGATCATTCGCCCCCGAATGGCAGCGCTCTGCCGACACCATGAAAAACGAGCGAGACGAGCCAAGGCGGTCCAAATCGAACACTTCAACAGGACAGCCCACCAGTTACCACCGCTAGAAGTAGGAAATCACGTGGTGGTGCAGCATCCGGCCACCAAGTGCTGGGCCACACCGGGCATCATCGTAGAAATCGGCCCAAACCGAGACTACATGGTGAAAACTCCAGCCGGTCGACTATACCGCCGCAACCGACGTTTTCTCCGCAAACGAATCCCGGTAATGCCCGGCCCGACGGAACCTGATTTGGTCCCACCCCATCCGAACATCCCCGAATCGTCGGTACCGCCGCCGCAACCCTCACAGCAAAACAACACCTGCCCACCACGTCGCTCAACCAGCCGCCCGGTGCCGACAAGAAAATACCCAGCCAGTACGTGGACCAAATAGACCAGGGAACAACAGGCTTCATGACACGAGAGTGACTTGTGGGCGCATTTTGGCGTCTACTTTTAGTTCAACTTTTTCGGTGAACTTGCGTCAACTGTCCGGTAGATGGTTGAACCGGTTGACCGTTTTGGCGCCAACTGCAAGGGTAAGTTGAACTGAAAAAGTTGAACTTCTTCAACGGTGGTCCAAACTACCGTTGAGCTCTAGGTCAACCGTGGTAGAGCTAATTTTTTTTACGCATTTCGTTTTCTGTAGAAAATAAGTATTGCAACCTTGTTTATTGCAGACGTTGTTTGTATTTTTAAACTTGATTTTCTTTTAATTTTTTTTTAGTTGTTTGAATTTACAGATTCAATCAAAATGGAAAGTCTTTTTTATTATGTAAGTGAAACAGAAGAAGTTATTCCAAAGAAAGAATGCTGGAATGGGAAAAAAACTGCCACACAAGTAGCAATTGATGCTGAGGCAGACTTGCCGTTGCGATTGTTTTTTTGATTTTGATCGCCGATCCGATCTTCACTGATTGATTTCGATCGGCGATTCGATCTTTTCCAAATGATTTGATTTGCGATAAAATTTCTGCGATTGCGATCATTTTTTAGCGACATCTGGCGGTCGAAATATCAATTAATTAAAAACAATTTTTGCTTAATAAAAACTAATTTGAACGAAATGAGATCGGGAATAATTATCGTATTATATCGTATTATTTCTTATTTTCTCCTATCGCCCATGCATAACTCATGTTAATACGTATTCTATTTATACCAGATAAGATAACATTATGTTTAAAGCTAGTGCTATTGAAGACATCAATAAAAAAAATATTTCAAATCTGTAACCATCGTCTCTTGTTTATTTGAATTTCAAACAACATTAGCTCATTGATTTATTGCCACTGTTCAAAAGCTGAAGAATTAACTTTTAAGAACAGTAGCATCTCAAAGTGTTTGTCACTTAATTTCAGTCGTTTGGGTGAATAAATTAGACCCGCTTGGCTAAACAATTTTTCGACTGCAGCTGAAGAAGGCAGGGCCACATTATATCGCCTGAAAAAATAATCAAAGACTTGCTTAATAGAAATGGAAAGAAAGAATATGACCTACTTGTAAATTAATGTCATCGTCGGATATTCCTTCAACTGGTCCAAATTGTGGCAGAAATTGAAATATTTTTCCACTTCATCATTGGTTTGCTGTACTTTAATCTTCTTCGTAAGGGACGCAAAATAATTTTTCTTAATTCTTTTTTGGGGACTGGGATCTGACCGTGAAGATGATGTTCCATCACTATTCTCGTCTGAGCTGTAAATGTATAAAAACATGTAAGTTAAGTACCATACTTTAATGCAACATTCACAAAGACATTACTTACGAATCACATTTTTCTAAAACCCCCTGCAAACGGCGGAATTCACATTGTAGCAAAAACTTCGCACGGCAAACATCTTCTTCTGAATCTAGCCAGGACAATTTAAACATGGGATTGGATATCGCAGCCAATCTCAGTTCGTTGTCTGCAAACATAGTTTGAAACCTAAATCAGTGTAAAAAGATTATTATGAGCTGGATAATACAAAATGTAAAAGGTTACCTAATATGAAAAGCATCCAATAAGCTCGTCAATAAAGGCTGACAAAGAATAATGGAAGCATCGTCTTTGAGCGTTTTCAAATTGTTTATCAAAACCACAAGAGTTGGCAGTAGGAATCCCATACCCACATTTTTTTCGGCCTGTAAAATGTCCAGCGCTTCTGCCACCGATTTCATGATGGAAACGAACTCGTTCAAAAAACGTTCTTCACCTTGTGTGATAGGCGTGATGTTGAAATCTTCAAATAATTTTCGCATTGCACGACCTTTTTTGTTGTGAAGTCGAACAAAGCAGCAGATTGCGGAATATTCGGAATTCCATCGCGTTTCGTTTTTCAGCACTAACAGCCTACCCAAGTGGCGAATGACAGTGTCGGAATTCAAAGAACTGGAACTCTGCTTGTTCCACAGCTTGTTCAGTTTTTCAAATGCGCCGGTTTTCAGTTTTAGGAAATTGTAGTCTTGAATTTTTTGGACATCTACTTTGGAGACCAGATTCAATAGATGACAAGCGCATCTTCTGTGAACCGGAAGGGTCGCGTTAACAAAAAGTGATTCCTCCGATTCGATAAAATGGTCGTCCAAGATTTCACCCAGCTCTAAGAAAATCATATCTTCATCTTCTGATTCACCATCAAAGAATTCATCTTCTTCTTCCTCGGGAGTGTGGCATTCATAGTTGGGAAGTGTTGATCTTGCACCCTTTTCCTTGAAACATTTGATGAAATTCGATCCATTGTCGGTTGTTGATCCTCTTAATTTTCATTTCACTTCGTATTCCTCGTGTATGGATTCAATTACTTTGGACAACACATCAAAGGTGTGATGCCCAATAATGCGACGGGTGGCAAGGCACGCGCTTTTCCTTATTAGGGATTCACTATCGTACCAATGGATAGTTTCCCCGAGGTAGGATCTCCTTCTACACGTCCAAGCATCCACAGTCGTCGCCGCATCAGTGCACTTTAACAGCGCATCCTTTAGCTGCAGTTTCATTGCATAGTACTTAGTTTCCAGCATGTTAGTGAAAAATGTTCTTCCCCGCAACTGCAAGTGCGGTGCCAATTTCGAGATAAGTAACTGAAATCCTTTTCTTTCGACAATGTGCAGCGGGCACACGTCTTCGATGAGGAAATTCTGAATAAGAGAGAATATTAGTAAAAAGTAAAAAATTGAATTATGTGAACAAATTACCATCACATAATTGTCTAAATCACTTTGTTTTGAAAGATGAGGTGTACTCGTACCACAATGTATGTATGAGTCATCCAAGTTTTCCTTTTCTTTTAAGCTGTTAACAGCTACGCTCCACTTGTCTTCGTGGCCGAGTTTATTGTCCGGATCATGTGACTAGAAAAATATTATTAGATGTAATGAAACTCTTCAAAAAACCTACTCAATACATTACCAAGAAATGCCTTTTCGCATTGCATCTTGTGTTATGGAAAACCATAAGCAGTTTTGGAGATCCATCTTTTCTAATCTTCTCCTTGCAGCCTTCCATTAGGCATTCATACATACTAGCATTTTTTCCATGTGCCACTCGTACAAGCTCGAAATATTCACTAGGCAGCTGAAGTCTTTTTTCTGTTCTGGTATAGGGAAAGACAAACAAAAAAGAATGTTGGAAGAGCTACTTGAAAATAAACAGCTATGAAGACGTTAAATTGAATACTCATTAAACCTTTATCTATGTTATTCTTAAAATTGTTGTTTTACCTTTTATTGTAATCCAAACTTGTGTTAGAACTCAGAACTTCTCCAAGCTGACGTTTTGACATTGTATGAGTTTAGTGACCACTTCGCAGAAGACTCTTCACAATTGGTAGGCATACCGTCAGAGGTTAATGATACTACGTCCCACTGCAACATAGTTAAAGTATAAGCTTTGATACTGTAATCATGTAATAATAGTATCATATTACCTTAGAAAGAATCCTGATGAATTAAATTTCAAAAAACCTACAATGTATACAGCACTGCACAGCCTAGTCAGTCAACACCTCTAGTCAGCAACTATATTGTTCTTGAAACTTCTTCGCAAACTTTAAATTTTAGTCAATTATATATACACTATCAAAATTATTGCATAATTACCTTCAAGATGTGAAACATGTGTTCAAGATTTGAAATAGCGTCATCACCAACTAAATTTTACAAGCTCTAGTACTGTGAATGAGGGCTAAACAGCTTCCTCAGGCAAAATGTTTCACAAAAATTTATATGAGTTCTAAACTCCTACGTTTGGTGGCGCAAAATTCAATCGGAATCAACGATCAACGAAAAAATCAAATCAAAATGAAATCAAAATCAAAATGAAAAGATTTGATCGTCGATCGTTTTTTTGATCGTAATCGGTGATCGAAGATCGCGATCGCGGCAAGTCTGTGCTGAGGCTACCGAAAGTTTTTTGGGTAAGTTATTATATTATACTTAGTTCATTTAAAATTTATAATTTAAAACATCAACCCATTTACATTTAGGTTTATTAAAAGATAAATGGGCAATGTTAAGCGATTCGAAGACAGGCAAACGGCAAATTTGGCACTGCATAGCCACTGAACTAGAAAAAGCTGGATTTTCTATTCGTGGCAGTGACAAAATTCAAACGTGCGAGACCAAATGGGAAAATCTACGCAAAGAATATAGAGGCTACATTTCTAAAAATATTGATTTATGAAAATGTCAGATTCACTTTCTTCACTGGATGATTGGATTTCATTGTAAATATATTGCGACAGAAGAAGACATAATGTTTTTATCTGCCATATTACCTAAATTTATATAAATGTTATTATACATAGTCACTTCAATCAATAATAAAATACTTACAAATATTTAGGATGAAGTTTTTAGATAATAAGATGGTTGTATTAATTTTAACTTTGACAATTATAAAATCGTACAATGTTACACAGAATGTAAACAAAAATAAGCAGACGAAAATGTAGCAGGCAGCCACCTGGCGGATGTCAATTGACATTAACTGTCATTTTACCGTAAACTAGTAGTTCAGCTGGGCAGTTCAACCTCAGGCCGTTTTAACGTCAACCACTCACAATAGTTGAACCAAAAAGGTTGAACTAACGGTTGACGCTAAAATGCGCCCTGTATCCCCCCAGCCCCGTGTACACCCTCGGCTTTCGAAAAAAAAAAAAAAAAAAAAAAAAAAACGGACATGTGATGACTCCGTTTAGCATTAACCCGCGTTAGCCACCAAGCGGCCAAGGTAAACGGTAATCCCAGATATAAGGGAGATGGGACACTTAATGGGAAAGCCGCCATGACAGATTTTGGCACTCCATCTAGCGGCTAATTCCCTCCCTTTCTCAATAGCAGACGAATTCCCTGCAAGCAAGCATTGTTACAGGCGGCTGATTTGAAATGGTCACGGAGAGTTAGACAATACGCCAGTTGATGACACACAAAAGAAAGTTTCATTACTAAAAGTAAATTGTAACAACTTGTAAACTGAGGCTGGGTATTTTGCAGGATAAAATTTGATAATTACCTAACAAGTTCCCTGGAGACAATTCAATAGAAACTGGAATGGAAAGTATTTTTAGCCAAAAATTCCAGAAAATCGACCCCTTTTGATTCTTCGAGTTTTCAACGCCCTCCGAGTCACAGAACTTTTGTTGTGTGTTTTTATCTGGCGAAATGTCCGACTTTCCTTTCTCATATTCAAATTAGCCGCCTGTCACATTGGTTCCTTGCAGGGAATTCGACTGCTAATGATGAAGGGAGGGAATTAGCCGCTAGATGCTGCCCCAAAAAGTGTCATGGCGGCTTTAACACGGTAGTGTCCCATCTCCTTATCTCTGGGTAATCATCGTAAGAGATCCCACCTCACACGGGAAATCAGTCTGGTATGATCTAATACAAGTATCACACACCAATTCAACTCTCGCCTCTCTCTCTTATTTCACTACTATTCGGCGCAGCCTAAATAGGTTATCACACTCGTCCTTGAGTAAACGATTCATCTGAATTTGCATGTAGGATTCTAGAATCCTCATAGATGTCTCTCACATGGTGTCAACACCAAAATAAGTTAACTCATTGACGCATAGTGTCGCACTTTTAGTTCAATAAATAAATCGTTGAAAAAGAAAGTTAAAAAAAAAAACCTTTGTAGCGATAAAACATCAAAGAGCATTTCAACTGCAAACAAATGCATTATTTACTACAAGAAGACCAGGAGCTATACACATTTTTTGAAGCACAATCGTCTTTAACGTAAGATGCACGTAAGAGCTTTGCAGACGACGTTGGCTTTCCGTGAACCGACAAACTTGTTGTTGTAAGCTAACATAAGTTTGATTGTCAAAAGAGCCTGCAGATAATCCATTAATGGTCTTTATTAGTTATCTGTAACTTCTCACGAGGCTGATTGATTTTAAGGTTCATAGAACATGGTACCTATTCCTTTTGGCCATACCTATCATCAGACTTGCCGCGCCGATCAATTTTCCGATCGCGATCTCCGATCCGATCTTTTGAGTTTGATCGGATCGCCCGATCTGATCAAACTGCGAAAGATCGGATCGGCGATCAAACTTTGCCGATTATTTTTAGCGATCATTTTTGTGCAGCATCTAACGGTAAAAATTTACACTGTTTCGCGAAAATAGCATTGGCTGTCACAGCGACAGTCACTGGCGGCCATTGAGGGTGAACACTAAACAGTTTCCTTCAATTGGCATTCGCATAAATAGCAGTGAAATAGAACCCTGCGGCTGAAAATCTACAACTAGATGGCGAAAAGTTTGATCGCTAAAAACGATCGGATCGCGATCAATTTTTTGGGATCGCCGATCCGATCTCCGATCTTTTTCAAAAGATCGGATCGGCGATCAATTTTTTGATCGGAGATCGGATCGGCGATCAATTTTTGATCGCGATCGCGGCAAGTCTGCCTATCATAATGATCATGGCCTTTGTTAAGGGTCTCGAGAAAGCACGGAGAAAAGAAACGATCCAGCACGTTGAAGTGACACCCTTTGAACTTAGTGTAAAGCATCTTCCCGTGTGGGAAGATGGACTTTACCGAAATTAAGACAATAAATGTAAATCGAACTCGAGGCGTTTTACCCACAATGACGTCTGTGTTTATTATAAGCTAGGACATAAGAAATAAAAAGACAAGAGAACAAAAGACGAGAAGAAACATTCAGAAAACAAGTTAAAAGAGGGAACAATTAAACAGGGTCTTACCGTGAACTCACGAGTGAAAGAATGGAAGATAAAATGACACAAGACGAGCTTGGAATTCAGCTTCCACACAGACAGAGTTTGGAACGCAAGAATTGGCACAGAACGTCTGAGAAGACTCAAGACGAGAACGAGTTTTCTACTCAAAGGTTTGGTTACTGAAACATTAATTAAGGCACAATACTACTCAAATAAGCAAGAAAAAATGACTTAGGGCAACTACTCGGCACGGCTGCAACAACTTGTCTGATCTTCCTCAGATGCTGGGTTAACCACGGAACTTTGCATATTGCAAAGTGGCGTGATTGGGAGGAGCTTGTAGGCTTCACGCGGTTAACCAATCAAAAGGACGCGTTCAATATGGTGTGATATTGGTGACGTATCGTCTGCGTGAATCAGCTTGCAGGTGTTCATCTAGGTCAGCTGCACTGCGTATAGTGTTGCAATTGTCGTGCCCAGACTTGTATTTACTACTGAAGCAAAAGCGAGAAAAGTTAAAGTAAGATATATTCGGCTTCGTTACATCACTCCCGGCGGCGTGAGATTACGTCCCGTAATCAGAGTTGATGCATCGGAATCGATTCGGGAGCCGCAGGTCTTGGATCATCGGAAGGGCGACAGCAGACAGCCCAGATGAGGGTAAAAAGACCGCAGGCATAGCAAATGCGCAAGAAGATAAGCACCAAAAGACATAAAATGCCGATGAAGAAATAATTCGTGATGGTGTCCCACCAAGATGTATAAGTTCCGACACTGGCTGATGTCATTAAGACGGTCGACGCACTGTATTTGTGGTGTAAGGCAAATTCAGGTGCAGGATGTTCATTAATCGCGGCGGCTATATCGGCCATAATGTTCATATGATTTAGCATATTGTCAGTATATGCCGGGTTGCTTCGATGGTCGTAGTCGAGAAACTCGACATTTTCATACCGAAAAGAATGTGCAAGTGTTTGTTCCGGTAACACAATGTTTGCTTCGATTGGTTTCCATGTGTCGTTACGGAAGGCGTAAGGTTTGTCGTTAAAATTAACGAAACCGTTAGTCCAATAACAAGGGGAATATTTAACAAGTTCCCATCCGTCGAGATTAATGGTGTAATTTTGAAATTTCGGCTGCGGTCCGCAAGATGTCAGTATAGTCTCAAATGTAACATTTAAAGTTTTACATTGAATTAATACAACTGTTTTTCCAAAGGCCTGTAATTTCGTGCATTGTGGTAAATTTAACTGCGAAGCTGCTAACCATCCGTTATATTGAGCCGTTGTAACGGCCCTTTCGTGTTTGGCCTTGCGAGCTTCACATTGCATTAGTCGAATTTGTCTTGCTAATTCATTTTCATGATCAGTAAGTTGGTCTCGAATATATTGTATATTCGCGGGTACGTTTAAATTTTCATCGGTAGATGGCGCCGGAGTCTCCAAAGTGGTTGGTAAATTTTCCATGATGGCCGCCGCCGAAACGGTGAGTTTCGATTGGCCGATGATCTCGAACGACGAAGTTCTATTCTGAATTCTAAGTATTTTTATGCGGTGACTGGTGTCATTGGGAAGAAGAAAGAATAATCTCAATGATGCAAAAGAAAAATTCGGGAAACAATGCATCGATTAGACAGGAGAAGAAGAAAATGCATGATATAATTGTAACGACGGGGAAAAACACAGGTCAATTTTCATTAGAGTGACACAAAGGCGCATACGGATAGGGTACAAGGCAAGTGAAACACGAGCAAGGGAAGAGAAAAAAAGGGCGCGCTTGGTGGGCTTGGAGGGTGCATTTTTCCTAAGCTCAACGTAAGGCGTAACACAGATGCTAATAGCTCAAAAGGTAGAGCGCTCGGCTGTGATGCTGTGGGTCTGAGGTTCGAATCCTCAGTAGGACTAGATAACTCATCCATTAATGAGGGTTCTAACCTACGAAAAAGGTTATACTTCATTCTTTATGGTAAATAAAACGACGCGAAAGCTAACTTTTATTTTCTAAGTCCAACGCATGAGAAATGGTATGGGGAAAGAAGTAAAAGGGCGCTAAAGGGAATGAAACATATGGGGAAGAAAGAGAAGCGGCTCGTGCGAGACAAGGGAAATTTGTCCCAGACACACGGAGTTGGGGAAAAATAGGCGGAAGATAAAATTTTGGGAGCTTATGTCTATTGTTTTGTTTAGAAGGACCAAAGGGGCAGGGAAGAACTGCATGAAATGAGAGAGACGAGAAGTTAAAAGAAGAAAAGGAGAAGAAGAAAAAGAAAATTTAGGGGGGAGTTTCAGAGAATTCTAATTTGTATAGTAAAGTCGAACGCATGAGAATATCTTTCCCATGCGCCGCTATAGGGAGGGCCCTCTTTTTTTTTTTTTTTTTTCTTTTACTTGTTGTCTTTTGGATGGAAATCTTATGGATCGTGACATATTTATTTAAAATCAAGTGGGGCGAGTATTGTTGGTAGCTGGGTGTATTTTTTTTGTTAGGAAACATATGACAGCATACAGATACATTCGGGATTGGGGTTACAAGGGAAGACAAAATTCAATTTTCTTCCGGCGGCGGAATGGGACGGCGGTTTTCCGGGTCCAGATCCAGGATTGAAGCAAATACTTCGGTTGCCTGGCTCCATTCTTCACGTTCGAGGAGTTGAACGAGTTCCTCCGTGCGAGCTCTCGTCAGCCTGGCGATTCTCCACCGATTTTGGAGATGGTGCTGGAAGTTTCTCAGCCCTGATCCGGATGGGCGCCGGTGGTCTAGGGCTTCCCGCATGGCCCGGTCCTTCTCTTCCACTGTTGAAGAGGTGCTAGTAGCTTCCGCCACTATGAAGGATCGTTCAGCGGTAAGACCGTGACAGATTCGTTTCCAAGGAGGCATCCCCGTTTGACGGGAGTGATTTTCGGCCATCGTGTAGAATAGCAGTGGTTCTCTTGGTAGCTTTGGTAGTGCTGTTGATCTCCAGTGATGAATTGAGAGTGGAGGCTCAGCGTTCGAACCGCGTTGACTTATATGGTCAAACCTTCCACTTGTAGGTTACCACTTCTTCACATCTATGTTTTTTTTGTTTTTTTTTTTTTTTTTTTCAAAAGTTCGAGTTCAACACTAAGTCCCTCGAGGTGGCCCTCGATTGTTTTAGCAGGTGTCAGTTTTCGCTGCCGTTGTCATGAGGGGAATTATTTATTGCTGTGTAGGGTCGAGTAGCATTCTTCCAAGGGCGCACATGGTTCGTTTTTCTTTCATTTCTTTTTTTTTTTTTTTTTTTTTTTTTTTTTTTAAATTTAGATTCACTACTGTTTATTAAATGGTTATAGAGAAAGAAGGAAAAGTGAAAGAAGAAATGACGAAGTATAGTGCTTCTACACGTGAATAGGGTTGATTAGGCGTAAATTGGGTATATCAACTTGAGAGGGATTCGGGGTATAGGCGTTGGCTACGTGGCATAACGTTAGAGCTTCTGACTTCGACTCGGGAGTCTTAAGTTCGAATCACGCCGTGACCTTGACTAAGAATTTAACTGGTAGATTCCTCTTGAGTTGCTGAGGGTAGCTAATTCTTAATTGTTATTCTGTGGGTTGATTAACAATAAATGTTAAAAATTCTAATTATCCTGTTTCAAATTTTCGAATGTTGCTGAGTATTGAAATTTATATTTATACAACTATATGGATAGTTGTTATAGCCCTAGAATATGGTTCAGAATTCGAAGGTTCAAACCGCGCTATGATCATAGCTCGAAAAATTTTGTAAGTACCTCACGAGTTGCGAAGCTGATGAATTTATAACTAGTTTGCTATGATTGAAAAATTTTTTATTAGATATTTGAAGGTTCTGGTTTGGGCTGAGATTGTTTTGATATATAAGATGGGGTGTACATATATCTCTAGACGCCATAGCGACACAGCCCTCGACCACCACTCGGGAGTCTCAGGTTCGAGTCTCGGCTCAGCCTTCATTGCAAACCTTAAAATGAACTATTTTCTTTTTTTTCTAAAATTAGAGTTGTGAAAACTTGAGGGTCTTTGGTTCAATCCTTGCCTCGGCTGTTTTTTGAAATACCCCTAAATCGATATGTTAGCTTTTATTTTTTTTATTTTCCTACATTTCCTTTTTCCTTTTTCATTCGCCTGTTCTAGATCGTCGGTTTATTTAAAAGTTTGTTTTAAATAGTAATATAATAAAAGATCTATGCATCCTACTGTGTTTATTCGATTTACTTTTGTAGAGAATATAATGTGAAGGGGGAAACAAAATTGTTGGATAGAGTCCTAGCCTATGGGGAATAAACACATGTTTCTACTGGGGTAGGGGTAAATAAGGGGAAAGAGAAAAATGTCTTGTTCGTGGTCTTGATCCTTTTTTGTTTTCCGTTTTCTTATTGTGGGATGGTGATAGGGTCGCGCCTCGGTCTTTTACGACCAGTGTCCCACTGCTCAGGCAAAAAGCTGTAAAGAGGGGGGTAGCGCTTTGTTGGATCCAAATCCAGAATTTTTTTCAGGGTGTTGACTGCTCCCTCCCAATCTTCGGTGTAAAGATTGGTATTTAGTTGACGGATGAACGCAGCCGTGCGTTCCTCGATATGGCGCTCGTAGCGGTCACGTTCCATGTCCCATTTTTCCATGTCGTCGAGCTCCGGGGACTGAGGCGTTTGGCTGACGATGTTGCTAGATTTGTCCGGAACGGGCGTCCAATCGGCGTAGACGGGGATGGCAGCCATTGGTGCCATCACTTTCTCTGCTTGCTCGTCGGCACTTAGCCACTCGCAAGCTGCCTGGGATTGCTGGTTAGCAGAGTTAGCGCACGGGTCCATTTTTCGGGATTTTTTAAAATTGTGGAGCACAATTGAGGAGAACTTTACTCAACAAGTGTCGAAAACGTTGTGAAGTCCCTTTGAAATGTCTCGCTGTTAAATACACGACGGTTGTTATGTGATCGTTTTGATTTTGTTTCGACGAAAATGTACTCTTCTAATTCCTATAACGCATTGGTAGTTTTCGATTTCTTTGCGGGCGTCCGGTAGCATGTTGGGGTGGCAGTATTTCTTGCTGACTGATGGCAGGCGCCACCTGTCGGGCGTCAGATTCAAGATTAATCACCGCAGCTGCGTTGTTTCCGTGAATTGTTGTGGTGTTCTTTGTTTTATTGGACGCACCAACATGAGTTGACTCATTATCGTCTGAAGTATATATTCCTTGGGTTTCGCTGACGATATGAGAATGTTTATTGTTTTGGGTGGCGGCCATTTGCAATTCCGCTGCCTCCAATTCCACAGTTTCCAATTCCACACTTTCCGCATCCATACTTTCAACATTTCTTTCCGTACCCACATTTACTGTTTCCAAAGGTTCCAATTCCATATTTTCCCATTCACTCGCGTTTCGCTCTATGTTTTCCATAGTTTCGATTGTTTGGGTGGAAATCGATTTACGAAATCGATTCTCGAACTTCGAAGGCGTCTCGATAGGGGGACAATGTTCGTCTTTCCATAACATTGTTTCGTACAGGGGTTTTAGGCGGTTAACATGAGTGCGTTGACAAATGTATGAATTATCAGCAATATCTACTGTATTATTGGAATATACTTTTACAATTCTATAAGGACCTTTATATTTAGAGGTAAATTTCCTACTATCGCCCTCTTTGACTACTCTAATATCTAATAATACCCTATCTCCTACCACATATTGTTTTACATTTGCTCTTTTATTATATTGTTCCTTCTGACGTTTTCTTGCTTTTTCGCTCTCCTCACGGACGCGTTGGAAACTATAACGTAAGCGATCAGCTAAATTACCTACGTAATCTGATGCGGAGATAAATGTTTTTGGGGAAGCGTCAAGGAATTCATTAATAGGTATATTAGGATCTCTACCGTGCAGTAAATAATATGGGGTTTCACATGTCGAAGAATGGACAGAACTACGGTAAGCAAATAAAACATCATCCAGCATATCTTCCCAATTCTCATGTTCTCCATCTTTTAATTCCTTTCTCAACATTGTGGTCAATGTTCGATTAAATCTCTCAGTTTCGCCATTGCTAGCTGGATTGTAAGCAGTTGTTAACTTTTGATCAATTTTTAATTTCTTACAGAAGTAACGGAATAATTTGGACGTGAAATTAGTTCCACGATCGGAAAGGATGGCTTTAGGCATACCATGTCTAACTATAATTGTTTTATATACACAATCTGCTGTCGTCTGCGCTGTTTGATCTTTTAACGCAATAGCCTCTACCCACCGGCTAAAATAATCGGTAATAACTAAAATATAATTATTTCCATTAGGTGAAGCCGGCGTAATAGGACCCAAAAAATCCATTCCAATGACCTGGAAAGGGGCCTTTGCTATTTCATGAGGATGCAACAATGCTTTATATGAAGAAGAAGTGTTGGCAATGCACACCTCACAAGCTTGACAGTATTCTTTAATTTCCTTTCTCATATTCGGCCAATAATAATGATTCTTTATTTTCAAATAGGTTTTATAAAAAGCTAAATGCCCACCCATCGGTGCGTCATGTAGTTCTTTGAGCACTAGATGGCGTAACGATGCAGGCAAGACTAACTGATGGTTAGTTTCGTTTCTTTTGCTATCGGTAGATGGCAGCACGTGCCGGTAAAGTGTTCCATCAATAACTTCAAAATACTCAATTTCTTTCACCCAATCTGGTTTAGATTGAAGAAAAGCTTGATCAAGTTCTCCGTTATCCAAATAATTACGAATGGCTATGCAAAGCTCATCGTCCAACTGTTTTTCACAAATTAAGGTAATATTGCTCACTGTTTGGATACTAGCTATTTTTAAGCGGGACAGGCAATCTGCGTTTTGGTGAACACGTCCTGGCCTATATTTCAATTCATAATTCGTTGCGGCCAATAGTATAGCCCATCTCCCTAATCTACCATTATTATCTTTCTGTTCTTTAAGCCATTGCAAGGGACGGTGGTCACTAATAATTTCAAAGGGTTTATCTAATAGGTAATGCCTAAAATGCTTAATGGCATCTACGACTGCTAAGGCTTCCTTTTCTGTCGTACTATAATTCGATTCTGCTTTTGTCAACTGTCTACTGGAATAGGCTATGGGATGTTCCTGGCCATTTTGAATTTGGGATAGCACTGCTCCAATACCGTAGTCGCAGGCATCGGTGAAAAGAATAAATTTTTCATTGAAATTGGGGTAAGCAAGAACTGGTGGCGTTACTAGAGAATTGCGCAATTTCTCGAAAGCAACTTGTTCCTCAGGTCCCCAATAAAAAGGCTTTCTGCTAAGATCTTTATGCGTTAATCGAGTTAACGGTTTGGCAATTGATCCAAAATCTTTAATAAATCTTCTGTAATATCCAGCTAATCCGAGAAACGATCTGATTTCGTCGACTGAAGTCGGTGTTTTATAATTGACTATTTTGTCAATTTTGCTCGGATCCGGTTTAATACCATCGGTCGATATTACGTGACCTAGATAATTTACTGAGCGTTTAATAAACTGGCATTTCTTGAGTTTCAATTTCAGATTAGCATCTCGTAATAATTCAAAAATTTCTCGAATATCACGTAAATGATCGTCGAAAGTGTCTGAAAAGATGATAACGTCATCCAAATAAACTAATGTTTTACGCCCCAAGACGTCTCTCAGTACGTAGTTCATTAGCCGTTGGAATGTGGCCGGTGCATTGCACAAACCAAATGCCATACGTTTAAATTCGTAGAGGTTGTTTTCTACCACAAACGCTGTTTTTTCAATAGCTGGATCGTCAATTTGAATTTGCCAATAGCCTGAAGCTAAATCAAGAGTTGTGAAAAATTTCTTCCCATATAATTTGTCTAATGTTTCGTCTATTCTAGGCATAGGGAATGAATCTTTTTTCGTAATGCTATTCAATTTTCTATAATCAACACAAAATCTTTGTTCACCACCTTTCTTTTCTACTAAAACCACGGGTGAAGCCCATGGGGAATGCGAATATCGGATTACATCTGCATCAAGCATTTCTTGAATTTTATCATCTAATAATTTCCTTTGGTTATTTGTTACTCTGTATGGGCGTTGTCGAATGGGGCCTCGTCCTTGTGTATCAATCGTATGTTTTATAAGGTTGGTGTTTCCTAATTCCGAATCTTTGGACGCAAACAAGTCGTGAAAGTCGAGTAATAATTTTGAAAGCGGTTCTTGAAATTCTGAATCTACTTCTGTGAGTAAAATTGGCTCAATTACTGGTTTAGGATTATCTTCTAATTTCGCTAACGAAATTTTTCCGATACAATGTTTAATTATTTCAATTACGCCTAATTTAGTGTTCCTATGAATTTTGATTTGATGTAGTGAATGATTCTCGACCAAAATTTTATAAGTTCCATCTTCCGATACATTTCCGATAAATTCTTCGATATAAATGCCTGCTGGCAAATCTTGTGCTGGGGTAAATATAAATGCTGTATTTCGTGGGACATACGGAAATGAATCTTTCATTTCCGCTGCAATTACTGTCGACGTCTGACGAAATAGCGTCGTCTTTTTGACCGTAGTAACCGCCATGTCGGGTACCTCAGAGATGGCTGATCCCTGCTCATCCCTCGCTAGGTAAATGCTTCTGGCTTCTCCGTCAAGCCGAAATCCGTGCTTCTGGATTGCATCCCATCCAAGGATACAGTCCTCAGAAACACCATTAGTTACAATAAATTCTTGTTCAAAAACTGTTTCTCCGTATCGTACGGGTAAAATAACTCCTCCCAGCGTATGTAATTTCTTCTCCCCTACATCATATAAATCGAAATCAAGTTGACTGCAGATCACCTGACCTCTAGGGGGTAACTTATTAAACATCCTCTCGTGGATAATACTTTTAGACGCGCCTGTATCAAATAATGCTTGTAACGGAATCTGGAATATTTTTAATGGAATTCTAGGGGTTGATTCATTCGTAATAGTGGTTAATTTTGCGACTTGTCGGGGTTTAATCTGAGGCTCGTTATCAACTGACCCGAAGCTACAGTTGATAGTTACTGGTTTCCCTGATGTTGAGGGGGCCCTGGAATATTAGGTCTTTGTGAATTCCTATATTTCGGACAATTATTAGACTTATGCCCAATTTCTCGGCAGGAGTAGCAGACTGGAGGCTGGGCTTGTTCCAGACTGTGACGCTGGAATTGACGACAGTTGAACTGAGTGTGACCGCGGTAACCACAAAATTTACAAGTTATTATCTGCTGATCAGACCTGTCACTATTATTATGGTTAGGTGGCCTTGAGAAAGGGGGCGCAGCTTGCGTTTGTCTGTTTGGAAATCGAGGAGGTTGGTGTTGGTAAGGATTAAGATTATAATTGTTATTATTATAATTATCATTGGGGCGTTGCTGGGGAGGCCTCCAGTTCCTGCCTTGATCAGGGTTAATCGATTGAAATGAAACTTGTTTCCTATAAGGAGTTCCTGGTGTAGCAGAAGAATAATCTTTCCTATCTTGCTGGAGTTGTCTTACAGCCTGTGTGAGTTCGTGAATAACCTCCTTGATCTCATCTTTATCCGACTTTGGATTATCCCCTTGCTTATGGCTTTGGCGAATATTAGCAACGGCACTGCTTACAATTTCTTTCTGGTCAAGTAACATTTGCTTAAGTTCTTTTAATTCCGAATTTTTGTTGTTAAATGACTCGTCAATTGCCCTAACAAATTCATGCTTCTCGCGGTCTGTTTCTAGAGCTTCCAACCGAACAGCATAGACGCGTGTTGCTGCCACGAGTTCGTTATAATCTTTAAATTCCTTATATCTGACTTTAGCTTGTAATTTTGAATCTAATCCTTCGATAAATTTCTGCATGAGGATAACGGCGAAGGATTTTTCCATATACCCATCAGGATATGCCTTTTTAAAAATTTCCTGTAAACGATGAGCATAGTCAACAATTTTTTCTCCAGGTTTACGTTTAGCTTTATTGAATTTCTTAATGTACACATCAACATTTTCGTCTCCGTGGAAGTGATCGAGCAAAGCCGTTTTAATCGAACCATAGTCGTATGGATGATTTTTAATTAAGGTTTGTATGACAGAAAAAGCTTTATCTGTAAATTTTGCACGCATCATTTGAATAATTTTCCCTTCAGACCATCCTGCCCCATCAATTATACTCTCAAAAGATTCCAGCCAAGAGTCAAAACGAGAAATTGGACTTCCGGAAAAAGGAGGGAGAAGTTGTAGACGTGAAAAGGTATGCTGGTTGTTTTGCATATCATTCAAATCATTAACTGTAGCTGCCTTGATAGGGGAATAAGAGTAAGCCATATTGTCGGTAAAAAAAGTTACAGGGGAGTTTGGAGCTCCGTGATGGTGAGTTTGCGTGATGCCTGGGATGCGGTTTGAAACCGACCGGGATTCGCTTACTTTGTTGTCGGTCAGTTGTATCGACGGTTTTTGAATCGTAGTCGTTCTGTCTGGCGCTTGTCTGTCTGCTGTGATGATGTCGAACAAGTTGGGGTGATATCCGGCTCTTCCTGATTTTCCCGAATGGACGATAGCAACTGTTTCAATTGTTTGGCAGTCTGGGTGAGTACGTTTTTGATGATGGACGATAGGTGCTTGTGGCACGGTCGTGCCACTCTCCGGAAGTGGGTCAATCTGTTTTCGAGCAGTAGCAGTTCGGGTAACAGTGGTTCCGAGCTGGTGATTGATTGTAGCTTCCTTAAGAACGAGAGTAGGTTTAGTATTGCCGTGAGAAGAGTCAGCTGGAATTCCAACAATGTTTTCTCCAGGTGGATCGAGAATTCGAATGTTTTCAGGATGAGGAACTCGTAATGCCTCTCTTCCTCGCTTGCTTGCGTTGTCACCTTCGGCACAATGCCGAAGAGGGCCTTGTCTTTGGCTGGTACGAACGTCTGTAGTTCCTCTATGCTGTACGTTTGTCCTAACAGGAACGTCGTAAACTGCCTCGCATACGTCGTAAAGGACGTTGTCAACTCGGTCGCCTGTTGGTCCGCCTTCCGCGTTGTCCGCTTTATCCTCCCGCTGGCCCTCACTTCTTGAATCGCAGCTAGGTATCTCAGGAACACTGTTGGCGTCTCCACGTCTGTCAGCAAATGTGGTTTGCCCAAGGGGCGGCTCCTCAGCCCGAAGTCGTTCAGTAGTTGGGTCAGCTGGCTCCAAATTTTCGGGTCGTGTGACTGGAAGTCCAACACCCTCTCCTTCAGACACTTGAGCGCTAATATTAGGGATGGAATCGGACTCGACGGCGTCGGAAATACTTTGGATGGATTGCTCTGGATCTCGTGGTATAGGTGATGGAGACTCAGGTTGAGGTGATCGTCCATTCACTGGGCTTTTCTTTTGAAAGAAGCTTAAAAGAGTACTCGAGAGGAGACTAGCCTTTGATTCGCTTTTCGTAGGTGATTTTGGAGGAGCAAGACGAGAAAAGAATTTAGCATAGACCGATCGTGGACGTTGAGTGGCTGCGGCGGTAGACTTAGCACGTGTACCAGTTTGTTTATGGGTGGGTTTAACGAACGGAGCGACTTCCTCATAAGCAGGATTCGACCGTAATTTACGTAACTGAGTATTATCTGTCTGCACTTTAGGTTTCAAAACAGGGGAAGCAGATTTCGTAACGACCTCAGTGTCTGCTTCTGACGCTTTACAGCCCTGAAACTTATCTAACGTGGACGAAGAACGACCTGGTAGTTTCTCAAAATCAATTAACTTAGCAACTGTTTCGTCGGTTATTTGAACCACTGGCGTTATGGGAACAAGGGGGGTGCTTACAGGTGTGCGAGGTATCTTATGGCCGCCATAAATAACATCATCAGTCATTGTGGTTGAGTTCGAGAAACCGCTGCCACCATAATGTAAAGCATCTTCCCGTGTGGGAAGATGGACTTTACCGAAATTAAGACAATAAATGTAAATCGAACTCGAGGCGTTTTACCCACAATGACGTCTGTGTTTATTATAAGCTAGGACATAAGAAATAAAAAGACAAGAGAACAAAAGACGAGAAGAAACATTCAGAAAACAAGTTAAAAGAGGGAACAATTAAACAGGGTCTTACCGTGAACTCACGAGTGAAAGAATGGAAGATAAAATGACACAAGACGAGCTTGGAATTCAGCTTCCACACAGACAGAGTTTGGAACGCAAGAATTGGCACAGAACGTCTGAGAAGACTCAAGACGAGAACGAGTTTTCTACTCAAAGGTTTGGTTACTGAAACATTAATTAAGGCACAATACTACTCAAATAAGCAAGAAAAAATGACTTAGGGCAACTACTCGGCACGGCTGCAACAACTTGTCTGATCTTCCTCAGATGCTGGGTTAACCACGGAACTTTGCATATTGCAAAGTGGCGTGATTGGGAGGAGCTTGTAGGCTTCACGCGGTTAACCAATCAAAAGGACGCGTTCAATATGGTGTGATATTGGTGACGTATCGTCTGCGTGAATCAGCTTGCAGGTGTTCATCTAGGTCAGCTGCACTGCGTATAGTGTTGCAATTGTCGTGCCCAGACTTGTATTTACTACTGAAGCAAAAGCGAGAAAAGTTAAAGTAAGATATATTCGGCTTCGTTACATTA
This sequence comes from Daphnia carinata, assembly GCF_022539665.2. NCBI lineage: Eukaryota > Metazoa > Arthropoda > Branchiopoda > Diplostraca > Daphniidae > Daphnia > Daphnia carinata. Next base: position 338,455 of record NC_081334.1, read on the forward strand.
GGCTAAACCTAAAAACCAATGGAATGTCAGTGACAGCAGAAATACTGTCGTGAACATCTGTGAGCAGTTATATACCAAGGCTGGTAGGCCTACACATTCTCCTTTAAACAGATATGTGTTGGACTTCCTGTTACAACTTGGTAAATTACTTTGGTTGTAGTCTTGATGCTGGTAAGTTTAAAATTAGGGAAAAGTTGTTGGCCAAAATAATGACTTTGTATCTCTAAAAAACAAGCCTTAGGACCACCCCAGATGTGACATGAGAAAATACTACAAATAATAAATATAGTAAAACGATTACACGCGGGCACACAATTTTACGACGCCTGCGCCCTTTGGAAAATGAAGAGCGATCAATTTGGAGTCGCTGCATTGTTGAAAACCATTTTCTTTTAGCAATAGACAAGAAGACAGAGGATTGTTGTAGGAAGCAGTATTCTAACTGACAACAAGTGTCTGATTCCTTGTATTTATCACCGCCTGAAGTGGATAACGGAAATGTCACGAGAACTGCAAACATCATCGATAGAGAACCTGTTTTTAGGACCATCATGACGCACTCGTTTAACGACACGTTACAGTTTAACGACATATTCAATATGTCGTGGGGACGTAAGTTTCGAACAGAACGATCTTAGTTTATCTTAAAATAGTTCTGGCAGTTCTATATTGTAGATCTTTTACATTGCCCCATAGGTTTCTTGATACCTTGTGAAAATTGGCGTGAACCACAGCACATTCTTTTCCGGTTGGCTTACGGTTGCTTCTTCATTTCATGCCTGGCATCAGATCACTCTGTAGGCATTGTCACCATGCACGCCGCTCTTCTAGTAAGTAAATTCATATCAATCTAATATAACAAGGTTTCCTTCTTTAAGTAATGTAAATGACGATTTCTATGCCAGTTGGTTTGTTATATTCTACTTGGGCCTGAAATATGCTCTGTACTCCTGATATATTTTCTTGGACCTTTGGTTTCGTGTTCCTTAATTGTTGTCGACTGATGTACGATCTCTAACGTATACGGCCTATGCGTCTCGACCCAGAAGTAGAGGCCCTTTTTGCGCTTCTCTTCCAACCTCTTGGGGTAAGGTGTTCGAGATAGGTGCCATAGTAGTTTAAATTTGTTATTCAAAAGGTTGTATCAATAGATAAGTCGAATGGCATTCAAAAAGTTGGTGAGCCGAGAATACGCTGAGATCTCTACCCTATAACCTGGTAAAAAATCATTACTAGAAGATATTGTTAGCTCTGTTTTAATAAATTTCCTTTCTTAACCATGGGGGATTTTTATGCTCTTCAAAATCTTACACGCATTGATCGACTATCAATGATGCTTTCCGGAAAGGTATCGAAAATCGCTATTTTACATTTTTCTAAATCTTCTTGTACTCGTAATAACAACGTAAAAAACAGGTGCAAGTGGTATCCAACGGAACAATACTGCACACCATAGACGCAAAAGACTTTCTTGATTCTCCGGAATTTGAATCTAGTCGTGCTTCTATCGAAGACAAATTTCGGGTAAGCCAAGATCGTCATCAAGATGATTTGAGCAGGATTTTACACAAGTTAAAATTTCCCCAGGTATCAATTGCTGCCACTGGAACAACGTGTCGTTACATCAGTTGGCAGAGATCAACCCTCGAATACCTTTTCGTCAAAGAAACAACTTTGGAAAATGTTTTTTTTTTGCGTTCTCGTCGCTAGGAAGGTGATTGACAAAGTCTTTGCCATGAACAAAAAAGTTTCACCGTTGTCCATAATTGGTCTATTAGTTGAATTAATCAAAATTAAAGCCTCAAAATTGTATTCCAGTTAACAGTTCAGAGAGGCCATCTGTTAGATATCCGTCTGCCGGGAATCGCCAATTGTAGTTACGATTTGTCTCGAGAAACATCATCAAATGCATCATCAGATTTAAGTAATTTTGAAAACTAAACATTTGGCCAGTACGGCTGACTTAAAATTCCTTTAGATCTGACTTTCGTTCCACAGGCCCCTCACTGAAACTCCAGCAGAATGGGGGTTTGCCCAATTGTGTACTCTCTCCAATGACTCGAGCAAAGAATTCTGAAACAGAATTCCACTGAATGTGGTCGATTTTACGAAAGATCTCCATCTGTTTTTTAAAATCTCATTACCAAGATTGATTATTGACTGTCAAGAAGAGCGGGTTGGAGCGGTTTTCGACGAAAAATTTATCATGGCGAAGGAAAACGAATGCCAAACGTCCACAAACAGATTTTGTAAGCATCAAGCCTAAATGAACAGTTAAGTTGTTAAAATAACTTTTCTTCTTGATCTCATTCTTGTATAACAAAACCTGTACATCAATTATTAATCCAGTTTTTTACTTAAATATTGAATTAAATTACTGTTTACATTCCCGAATTAATTCAAATTTAGAACCAGAATAATTTACTACCGCTTCAGCCTGGTAGTAGCTTGGAACTGAGTAGTACTTCTGTGCCTTGGTGTGGTAGCTATGAGTGGCATAGGTTGTTGGGTAGTATATCGGAACTTCAGTGTAATAGCTTGGTGCAGCATACGTTGTGGTGTAGTATTCGGGAGCCTCCGTAGTGTAGTATTGAGTAGGCCTCAATGTAAGAAGAAGGAGCGGCGTAAGTGGTGGCAGAGTACTTCGGAATTTCTGCATTGTAGCGTGTTGCAGCATAGGTTGTGGTGTATTCTAGAGCCTTTGTAGTGTAGTATTGTGGACCCTCCGTCTTGTAATACATGGGGGCCTCAGTATAGTCAATGGACTTTTTTCGTGTAGGCAGTGTGAAGTTTGTACTGAACGGTAAAAGGAACGTATACGTTCAATGGTAAATCCAATAGAGGCGGAATTTTCGAAAGCCATGGACAATGAACGGACAGCTAAATAATCAAAGACGTACAATTAGCCATCGAATTAGAAACACCAATTAACAATTTGAGGTACCTTGTGTTCGACAAAAGTTGCATCTTTTGATGCGGTGAAACCCAGGTCTGTCCTAATCTTTAAAGGATACGAAACCGTTTCAAAAGTGGCCATCGCAGGCAAAACAAGATCAAGTTCGCGCTGGAAAAGACTATCCGTTTTGGCAGTTGATCATCAGCCCCCTTGAAGAACACAATCGAAGAGTTTTCTCCTGAATGCACAATTTAAAATTATGATATTAAAAAACAGTATGAGGTAATACAGAAATACGTTTTAGAATACCGTGCTGCCTGTGCGAACAGGCCTGCAGGGCAACTCACGTTCTGAATGAACACTAACCGTTGACTGCTAGCCACAAATTGACTAAGAACATCGCTGCCAGCGTGATCAGCCTATTAAAGCATACGTAATTATATGTCCCAATGCCAACTGTTTGGGCTCTACGTCACCTTCATTTGCAGGGTCAATCGGTTGACACCAGGCACAATATTGACATCCTAAACACTCAGTTTGTGCGTGTATTCTTCCTTGATGACTGAAAGGTCGGTTGGTAGAAGCCCATGACTCACCTTACGTCTAGGAATTGATCGAGTTAGACTTCGAGTACGAGAACCGATAAAAAAAAAATACATAAAAAATACTTTACTCTAGGAGCTATTGGGCACTTGGACATACAAGTGCAACTGAACTTAGACTGCCATCTTGCTTAAGATGAAGTTGTTCCTTAATCGGAATAAAATCCGATGACGAAGTGTTTGCCTTTGTGGTTAAAGCAGAAACACCTAGCTTTTCGATCCCCTTTGCGTCAAGTGATTTTTCCGCCACAGATCTTTTCCCAGCAGCTTTTGATTACTTGCTGTCGTCATTTGCATTCTTAACCGCTTTGACTGTTACGGTTGTTTCATTGCATTTTACAGGGCCAGGGAAATGGTTAACCACTTCCACTTCCACTTCGGCACGTACTATTGAGTCGCACAAAACCGAGCAAGGTTCCTTCAGGCTTGTATCGAACTGTATACGTATATCGACCAAATCCATCATGGAAGAGCAATTGATGGACCGGAACTCATCTATGAAAAAAATGAAAATTTATAGCTAATGGAAACAACGCATGCTGAAAAATAACTAATACCTAGAGCTGATTGAAGTAAGTAGTTGAAATACTTCATACGAGTTTCAGCATTCAACGCTGGGTAGGCTGCGATATTAGAAGAAGCTTCAATGAATCTGAGATTTGGCAGAATAATTATACCGTAGCTACTTAACACAGCCTATAGATTAATAATTACCTGACTTTATCGCCGATTTTCTGAAAGACTTCAGCAAGCTCATTTTTGAGGCTGACCAAGTTGCAGGTAAAAACGGGACAGATCTCGGCCAATCAAGCGTGCAGAACGCAACCGACCAAAGTGCTTAAAAGTTCTCATTGCCAGTTCACTCAGTTCCTGTAATTCATTTAGGCTTTTATGGATTATCCCATGTAAAAAATGTTTACCAAATAGTGCCTTGTAAATGCTTGGCTAGAGGAAAGAGCCTCGTTAAACTTATCGACAGGCGTGGGGCAGACAGCCGATTCATCTCCATAATCCGTGATGCCCGACGACGCAACGACAACTCGGCGCTACCCACAGAAGCACCTGGAAGTAGACCACATTTGCGTCCCAGTTCGTAAAGCTTATCTTTCGCCATGTTCCAAAAAAGTGCAAACGACTCCATGGACTGCTTGCTAGTTGCTCCAGCGTGAGATTGGCAAGTCGATAAAACCTGGAGGCAAGTTAGCAGAATTCATGTTGGGATCACACCATCGACCGTGCTGACATTGAGTAATTTCAGTTCGTACATATAGCTCTGCACATATGACAAACACCGCCGAGCAACCTGAAACATTAACCGGATGTTAGATGTGGTAGAATTCAAGCAAAACGAAGATGAAATACCTCGGCTGGTTTAGATGAAATAAGTAACAGAGCAGACTGTCTAGCAAACAGATAATTGCAAAAGTCGATAACCGACATTGTGTGGTTTTGGATCTTTTGACGTAATTCCATATTGAAAGTAGTTTTCGGATTCAGGCGTACGCCGGATCAGTCGTTGGGAGTTGCTTGAAAGGCCAAAAGCCAGCCCGGTGCATCTATAGAGGCCGTTAAGAACAAGCGTTAAGACTTGGCAAAGCCTAATTTAAATCACAAAAACTAACCACCAACAGCAGAGTTTAGAACAAACTGCGTGAACAGAGCGTCCAGTTCATCATACTGCACTAAAGCTCCGTCGTATAACCCCAACATTTCAAATGTAAATGCAAGCTCTTCCTAATTACTGGTAAAAAAAAAAATATTATTTGAGTACAAGACAGTTATTTCCTGAGCTTATCTGTCATACCTGCAACAAGAAATAGTTACAGAAATTCCAGTTCAATTCATTGCAACGTTCCCGTTGAGTACGCACTGTTTCTTCAAACTTGGTTAGCGTACGACTAAACGCTGCCATTAGGGCTTGCCTCAGACGAAAACAAACGTTTGCCAAGATTCCGATGACTTTGTTTCCCCCTTAACTGGATCTATGACCGCTACATACACCTGAATAAAAAATATCGAAATAAACGAATGTAACGCCAAATACTACGTTACCAACTACCTTTCTGTTGTTTTCCCTCCAAAGTCGTTTTTAACTTTGTCTAGCACTGTTGTTCGAGAAAGAATTTGTTTACTTTTCTTAGAATCAGAGTTCTCTACAAGGATTATGAGCCAGTCTGAATATTCCACTTGTTTTATCGGAGTGAACCAAGTTTGAATGCTTTCTCAAACATTGGCTTTGTAAGTATCAACATCCTGTAAGATGAGGCAAAAAGTGAGTAGTCAAAAGAATTTACAGTGCCCTTGTTTCGTACTTACTGGACATCCAACCCAATATGTACGAAGAACCTCAGCTCCTAATAGTTTTTTAAAACCTTTTGACTCTTCTTTGAATCCATCATTGTCAATCTTAAAGGGCTGGAAAGAAGCACTTAAAGTGACTGCTCTTGGTGGGCGCCCATAAGATCTTTTCCATTCTACTGTTTCTTGAGGTAAGCCTTGTACCACTGCAGATTCCAATGTACTAAAGAGTTGGGTATCTCCAGAATCTTTTTAATTTTTAAATTCACATAATTTTGGATATGCAAGAGTTCAAGTAGACGTTGACCTACAAGTAATAACAGGTTGTGTTTTAGAAGACATGATGCACATGACAGGTCAGCAAAACTTCTAGAAGCACAATCTAGGACACCATACGGTGGCTGTTGCAGAGATTCATTTCATCTATTGTGTCAACAAATCAAAATTAATTAATTTATACAACGATCACGAATGATAATTTTTCATCGTATACCTTTCTCTCACCTATCCAACTACCTAACTAAACACCATCGCACTTATTATTATTAAATCGTTTTAAGATAGCTTTCTACGTGGAACAAGAGTGGATGTCTAGAAATGCTTCGAACGAGAAACCTAAATAACTACCACAACCAAACAAACATATGCGTCCTGATCTTGATATATTAAAATATTTGTGAAATAAAGGAAAACGAGGAGGAAGAAAGAAACTGCCCATTCGTCTGCTAGACCTTAATTTCTGCGTTGCCAAGTAATTTATCGTTCATAATGTAGCGAAGTGCCATTCTAAGAAAAAATTGTAAAACATTAGAAAAAGGATCGAAATTCAAGGAAATGAAAAAGATGACATACCATACATTAATTTTAATTTTTTTCTTAACATAAAATTGGAATTGTGAAAATAAGATTAAATAAAATAAAATGATATGTGGTAAACAAGCACAGGACGAATGAGAAAAGTCTGGAGCGCAGAATTCGATTAAAGGGGCGTGGTAACCAATCATATCAAGCCCCTATTCAAGGTTTCCAGGCGTAGCATATTTACTCTGTCATTTTGTTAGCTCTTTTTACTCTAGTTTTGTTTAGAATTAGAAACTAATCGATTGCTGTTGTAGATCTTGATGGGAAGTACAAGGTTCATTATTCCATTTATTGGTTTACCAGCTAATGCAAAAATTAAGTTAAGAGAACCTACTTAGAGAAGCGACATACGTCAACAGCGAAATTTTCGATGAAATTCACAGGTTAAAAGGGTTGAGTATCCCAACCTAGTACAGTGCCGGTCCAGTTATAGAACCGGCCTGTGCGCGGTTCTATAACTGAATGGTTCTATAACCGAGCAGTCGATCTCAGAGCCACCTATCGTCGATTCTTTCACCACACAGATTTTGACAGTATGGGGATGTAAAAGCGAATAGCGCAGGGATAGTGCTGAGCTCTATGCAACTACCCAGAATAGGGGGAAGGGGGTTCTCATATTAGAATTTAATATCTCAACCATTCCTGCATTATTTTTACCAACAATAGGGTTCTACCACAAAGAGGATGCCCCATCAACGATTGGTCATTATATTAGATACAGTGCCAGTCAACTTCTAGAAACCCTTAGCTATGGAACTGGCTCGGTTATCGAACCGATTTTTCTTTGCCGTGTTTCACCGCCCATAATTAATAAATGGGAAAAAAAACGACACGACGAGCAAAATGACACGAAAAATGTTGTTTTGTAATACAGTTATTTAAAAATTCTGAATTCGTTTGGAAGGCTATTATTTTACGTAAAGTCATTAAACCAATTTATACTATTGTCTAAAATTGATAAAACCAATTCCAATAACATTTGTTTGTACGTTTTAAAGTGCGTAATCCGTTCATTCCAACCAAAATATATGGATTTAGTTCAAAATACGGCCAATGGCGGCGCTGAAACACGGCAAGGAAAAATCGGTTGATAACCGAGCTGGTTCTATAGCTAAGCGGTTCTATAAGTGGACCGGCACTGTAGTGGGAAGGTCGAAGGAAAGGTAAGTATAACAAAGAGACTCTGCGATGCCGACCTTGCTCTATAGAGGTCACCATTAGAGATAGTATCAATAATGGTGTGCACCCATCCATACCCTGATGGTAGCTTGTCTACCTGCCGCTTTCGAGCTACAGATCAGGCATACCTCTACTTCAGAGTTACATACCCGCTGATCGGAGAACGAAGACTTCAGGAGTACACAACCGCTAACAGGGGAACCTAGGTTGGATTGGGCGAAGACTTCGGAATTACATAGGTGCCAGTAGGAAAATGAGGAGAGTCTCCGAAGAGTCTCTTTTTGCCTTGCAAGTTTGCTACCCTCGTTGAAAGATTTAATTCGGAAACACAAAATTTAACTGGGACAGTGTGTGTATCATTCGGTTAGAGACAGAAGCAATCACAAAGCAGCCAGAAACCAAATGAATGACAATATCGGCACGAAGAAGGAAAAACAAGGAGGTTATTGTTAAAACATGCATGTCGAGCTTTTATTCAAATTCATTTCCAAGGAATAAGGGGAATGAGGGTTTCATATAAAAATAGCTGCAATCACAAGCCTGCCAATCACAAAGAAAAATCATTAACTAAATTTAAAGAAAAGCATTTCACAACCCCAAATAGTAATGACAGCATCGAGAAAGTCGGATAAATAATCTTTGGGTGTCATAACCTGGTAACATAACGGAACTATACAGTCGGCTACGTTGAAAGAAGAGGCAGTTTTTTATTTTTTATTTATTCGCTATTTTTTTAAAATCAAGAGTGGCGACACAACATAAAAAAACCAATAAAAAAATAAAAGGAAAAAATAGAAATCAGGTAAACTCAATGGCAAAAAAAGAAATGCTGAAAAAAAAAACACGAAAAAAATAACAGCTCCAACGTGCAGGTTGGAAAACGAAGGCTGTCAAATGCAAACGAGCCACGCCCTTTTGCTTATGTTATCGATTCCAATGTTTTGATAGATTCAAATAAATGTTCGTGTGTAGATCATGCTTTTGGTAAAGGCCAGCAGACCTTGGACATCGATTTTCAAGCTATAGGAATTACATTAAACGAAATAGAATAAAAGCTTTTACCGGCTTCTCTTTCTCCGTAATCGTCCATGGATTCATTATCTTCGCTCTTGGGTGGCATTTTGGCACCGCTGCTCAAAGACGCTTTGCTGGGCGCCCGACTGCTATCGACTCTACACGTGAAAGCAAAACAAATATTCATATTGTTACGGAATCGTTGATTTTTCAACGATTCAAACGTCTAGCTTTCGTATCTGTGTAGGCAGAGAGACGTTTATCGAGTAGAAGAGTGGAACAGCTAGTTCATTGGCTGTACGGGGAAAAGATAGGTGTATCGAAGAAGCTCCTAGACTAAATGGTTAAGACGGTATTTCTATTCTTAGTTATTGTGTTGTATTACTTTACCGTACAGACCGTCCGGGTATTTATGTGGTTGATACGGACGGTCTGGTGAATCATGTTGTGTTGTGTTATTGTACAGATCGTCCGGGTATTTATGTCGTTGGTACGGACGATCTGGGTATTGTTTCTTGGTTGTACCTGTTCGTGGTACTGGAAGCCAAGGTTGATAAAGTAGGACGTTGGTAAAGACGTCCGATTAAAAAAGACGCTGCGACACGCCGATAATTAGCAAAATGTGGCATTCCCTAGAATTCGTTTAACCCTAGAAATGGGGCGTATATCCTTCACGAGGGTATAAAAGCCCACACATTTTTTACCCTAAGTTAGTTCTTGTCAGTTCCGTAGTTCTTAAGTCCTACTCAAGTTCTCAAGCGAGTTCTCTTCACGTTCCTGTATTTCAGTTAAGTAAAGTGTAGTTATTCTTCCTTTCTGTTATGCATTGTATTTTCCTCTTTTAGTTCAATACAATTCATTAACGAAGTAAAGTCCAGTGTGACAATTGGTGGAGATGCAGCTCGTTACCCGTTGTTAACGAATTAGTGCTGCTTTAAAGATAGTCGATGCAGAAGAAGAATAGCTCACGTTTACCTAGTTGCCCCCGGGATCCAAGTAGACGATTGCACCCGCTTCGTGACTTGCCCACCGCGCTGTCTGGTAACGAGACTACAGCAACTAACGAGGCACAAGATTCAGAAATTTCTACGTCAAGAGAAGATTTAGCGACGTCATCTACAGAGACGACTCGCCAGAGAGGTTTTGAAAATCTCGCAAGACAGTTAGAATCAAGTTCTGACTCTGAAGAAGATTTAATAGAACCCACGCACCCGGTTGTTCCCACGATAGGACAACACATTTTTGGATCTCCAAGACAATTGCAAGAAACAGTCATGGCGGCTGTAAGAAAATTCATAAGTCCACCTATTTTTCGAGGTAGCCCAACGGAAGACGCTCGTCAATGGTTAGAGCGCTACGAGACTATCTCTACCCACAATGGTTGAGGTGACGCGGACAAACATAATAATTTTTGCATGTACTTGGATGATGCTGCAAGAAATTGGTTCTTGTGTGCAAGAGTGCCAAACGACTGACAAGATGTGGCAGCACAGCCGGCTGCCGGAGAAAACCAAGCAAGACCTGCAGTTCCCGGTCTACGTTCGGTATTTTTGAAAGAATTTCAGCCTAATTCTTATGGTCTTTTCCAAGAAACTAGACTAAGAAGTAGAACTCAAGGAGTGGATGAACCGACCACCAGATACTACTACGAAATTCTTAATCTTTGCAGACTGGTAGACCCGAACATGTCGGAAATCCACCGACTAGAGCACCTTTTTAGAGGTCTTCGACCAGCACTTTTCAGAAAAATCTATCCTCAGAAGCCACAAACGTGTGAAGAATTCTTAGAACTGGCAAAAGTCTATACGGAGACATCGATGATGTCAGAAGCCAGAGGATGGAAGGACCCCGTGGCAGAACCACAAAAGTCGTTTGAACAAGTTCCAAACCTTTCGGTGGTCTATCCGGATCAACAAGTAGATCTTTTGTCTCTTGTGAAGTAATTCAAGAAACTTGTGAAAAATTGTTTAAAGAAGGCAGTCAAGAGCAAGCGAAACCAAAAGGGCCGTTCAGAACCAAAGGACGCACAACAAGCGGTAAGCCACAGTGCTTTTACTGTAAAAAAGCAGGGCACATTGCCCGAAACTGTTTCAGAAACCCTGAATCTGAGCAGTACAGAGGCCCAGCAAAGGACGCTGGGGCAGGCACAACTTCAAAAGAGAATCCATCTGTAAACTCAGTGGTTCAAGAGTTGGTGATGCCAGAAGAAAACAAAAATGGGTCAGAAGATTGGCGGAGAAAAAGGCCCAGAAAAAGGCCCAGACGAAAAAGGCCCATACAAAAAAGGCCCACTTTATTCCAAATTTTAAAGTTGGCCTTTTTCTCCATTAAACTGGGCCTTTTTCTCCGCTTAATTTCCATGTTCCTAAATCTTTATTGAGTTTCCAAAAAGTATTTCCCACTTCCTATTCCGTGGAAGTTGGAATATATAAAGGTTGCTGAAACCGTGACGTCCTGAAGGTAGATTTGTCTTGAAAATGTCGTTCTCTACAGAAATAACAATAGGCTAGGATCGTCGACATTTTCAAGCCAAATCTAGCTTCAGGACGCCTCCACCTGAGGGCAGTATAAGCAGATGGAAACCATGAGCAATAACAAAGTAACTAAATTGTGTTGAATTTGTATAAGATATAAGAATATTATTATATTTGTATAATATAAGAATTAAAATTTTCTTAAAATTTCAATAGACAATCATAAGAATTTATTTTACTACATTTGTTTTTTGTACTACCTTTCAAGCCAAATCTAGCTTGAGGACGCCTCCACCTTAGGGCAGTCTAAGCAGAGAAAGTATACAAAAAATCGTATGAAGCGTAGTTCAAAAAACAAACGTAGTAAAATAAACCCTTAAGATTGCCTATTGAAATTTTAAAAAAAATTAAGTCTTATATTACAAATTCAATAAAATTTAGTTACTTTGTTATTGTTCATGGCCTCCATCTATCTGTGTAGTACGAAAATTCCATTGATAGCTTTGCTGTTATTGTCTGCTAGCATCGAAGCTAATACCGAAAAAATTCAGTGAAACAAGGGAAAAGGCCGTTATTGCAACAAAATGTTTGGTGCAATAGATTCTACGAAAAACTCCTTTTATCATAAAGGACGGCTAGCTGCTTTAAAGAGGTAAGTTGAGTAAGCTCTTCTTCAGAGACTTACGTGCAGCTTGCAATCAAATTGTTGATGTGGAATATATTATGCATTCTCATTCACATTCAATGTTTATTTTGTTTCCTAGGAGAACACAAAAAAAAATTGGCGTCAAGGATGTTTTGTTATACGGGATTATTGATTATTACTAGGATCCAAGCATAAACCAAAGCCAAACTTAGGACTTGGTTAACCACTCAACAATTTTACTGTGAAAGGATGCAAAATTATGAAAGCGGTATAACATTTTAGTAACCAATATGTCTTAGAATATCTTTACTTTGTTTTTGCATGATGCCAGGGGATCACCCAAACCATGCACCTTTCAGATTGGAGGTCTTAAATGGATGAATGTAATTGAAACGAGTTTTCATATTGAGCCTGAAAAAAAGGTATGTGAAGGGTCAAAACCTAATTTAAAAAATTTTCATACATTGTGGTTTTCTTGTGCATCATATAACAAAAACTGAGAGCATAAATTTGTTATTGGATTCTAGGGAAGAATGGATGACTGCTGTTGATTATGCTGCTGAACAGCTTCATACAGATCCTGATTGCAATGATTTGGATATGCCAGCCGTTTCTGAAAAAACACCAGGAACCATGCTTCCAATCCTTAAGAAATGGAAAAACAGCTAACAGCTAAGCTCTCGCTTTTCACAGGTATGTGTTAATCTTTACATTTAAGTAAGACCTGCCAGTTTATTCCATTGATTTTCAGGAAAAAAGCTGGATTTATCTGATAAGAAAACAAAAATCAAACTAAACGGAAGTTAAATGAAATGAAGAAAAAATTATAAAGCAAAAAGAAGAAGAGTAGGTCCTGAATTGCCAAACTTGCATGAGCAACCAAGGTAGCATCTGTGTCACCAACCTCTGTTCTTTCAGAGTTTGTCTAAACAGAAATTTCTGAACCAAGACTATCAAGTACATTGCCAACACCAATTTTCAACAGTGAAGGCTGCCCAGTTTTCAGCAAATTTGATTTTGGAGAACTATTTAATCCCTCACCCATTCTGAAAAAGACCACTTTAGATCCATAATTGGCAACGATTAAAATGAAAAAAAAAAATACTTAAACAAAAAGTGAAAATCTTGGTAGGCCAAGCTGAAGGTGAGAATCCAGAAGCATGGAAGAAAAACAGGCTTGCAATGGTGCTCTACACATAGCTGAAGGTTTTCAGGTAAACTATCAATTTGACAAACATATTTGTTAGGTGTTCAAAACTTCTAACGTTTCTGTATTGCAATAGGTAGAAGACTGTGTGGAATTCCTTGGCAAATAAATAAAGAAACGAGGTAAAATCAAATCAGAAAATAAAATAAATTGGGCTGATCGCAACGAAGAAAAGGAAAAGAGAAAGGAATGACAACAGAAAAAGAGAAAGGAATGACAACAGAAAAAGAGAAAAGCCAACATTAAGAAAAAGAAACTGAAAAAAAAGAACATACAGTGATTAAACCAAATCAAAAAAAGGAAAATTTATCGTATGAAATAATGATACCGACTCATAGATGAGCTAAACTCGTGTTCTTTCATGTGCAAGCCATGGCGCGACAGTCTTTTAGAAAAATACACTGGCATGCCTTTCATGATTTTGGAAAATTTGAAGAAAAAAATCTTAGATTCATTTTTAATTGTTTAGTGTCTTCACTATAGCAGACTCATAAAAACAGTCTTTCATGGTAGAAAATAATTAAAATTGATTTGTACTTGTTAATAGCTTTGTCAACTTTAGGTGCAAGGCTTCCTTATTGTTCATTGTAGTATGTGATGTGAATTAGGTAAACAATAGCAGCTGGAATATGTGCATAAGGGGAAAACAAGACACGAAGAACGTAAAAAATTATTTATCATTGCTTGAAAACGCGAGTTCTCACCAGAGACGTAGTATATGGTTCTCTCGGACTAAAGGTGAGGTTACTCTTTAACAAAAGACTGCTCTTTACCAAAAGCCATTACTATTTAAGTTTGACTCATAGACGTTCTTATGCAAATTAAATATTCCAGTTATGCTAGAACTATTTATAGTTTTGCTGAAAAGCGCTCCAAGACAACAGTTAGCAGTAAAAGGCCTGGCATATTTATAGCAGTAGGTTATGATTTTAATACATTTATTGGGCTCTTTGTAATCGTGAAAAAATTGAAAATGTGATAAGGAAATAAATGGTATGAAAATCAATATTGAATTACAATATTCTTTCTTTTTGTCCTTATCGCAAACGATAGTTTAAGCTTGTAGTGTTCTTCCTCAAAAAATTATTTATCAAATGTTAATAATAATGAACTAGTCTTCGTATTAACATATCTTTGTTCCCAGCAACCACAAAAGCCCCGCGGAACTCATTCAGTTTCCGTATTCATAACAAATCAGTGGTCTTAACCTATGGAATAAGTATCGACAAAGAGAAGTTATAATGAAGATGGATTTAGAGTTGGGGGGAATGATCAAAGAGGGTGGACAGAACAAGGCTAAGTGCGGAAAACTTATAATTCTTATATTATATTTAAAGAAGCTAAAGTAGTTCAATAAATAAAAATTGTGAAAAATGAACTTTATTTAACGGGATATTAGCAATAGATAGATACTAACATAATCCGAAATCCGATAGCTACATAATAAATAATCAAAGATTAACTAGCGTATATACGCTAACATTGTTTCATATGGGCAAACCTTATAGAAGGTCACGGTTTCAGCAACCTTTATATATTCCAACTTCCACGGAATAGGAAGTGGGAAATACTTTTTGGAAACTCAATAAAGATTTATGAAAATGGAAATTAAGCGGAGAAAAAGGCCCAGTTTAATGGAGAAAAAGGCCCACTTTAAAATTTGGAATAAAGTGGGCCTTTTTTGTATGGGCCTTTTTCGTCTGGGCCTTTTTCGCGGGCCTTTTTCGTCTGGGCCTTTTTCTCCGACCTCCGGTCAGAAGACTACATTTTAAATCTAAACCCTGCAAGATTGATTAAAGAAAAAGTGAAGTGCGGTAAGGAAACAGCTACGGCGTTGATTGATACAGGAGCTGCAGTTACAGTGATTTCTCCTGAATTATTGAAAAAAGCGGGGTTCGTGGAAAAACCCCGGAGTGGGCCGAAAATTCGCCTTGTAAATGGTCATACTCTGTCCCCACAGAGTACAGCTGACATTGTAGCAACCCACAAGGGTAAAACTATCAAAGGAAACGCGATAGTCATGCCAATGTCGGGTTTTGAACTACTATTAGGAAATGATTCCCTACAACAATTTCAAGCTATTCACATTGATTACGAGTCACAGGAATTGTCGTTTACGACAGGAAAGTTGCCACTTGCAGATGCAGAAATCTCGCTTATTCAAACAGAAGAAGCCAAAGAAAGTAAACTGGTTACAAAAGATCGTCAAGAGATACCAGCATACTCAATCAAGCAAGTTTCAACAACAGTTTCCAGCAAGATGGAAGGTTCCTGCATTGTGACACCCTCAGAGTCATTGCTAGCGACAAGTAGCCTATCAACTGGTCATGCACTAGTACAAAAAGATTTAGAAAAAATCCCTGTTGCTAACTTGTCACCGAAAACGATTTGGCTAGAAAAAGGAGTGACCTTAGGGACGTTAGAAGAACATCCTGAGGCAAAAGAGGTAGAAAACAAGCCAAGCAGTCCTAGCAATGGACACCTCACTCAAGGAACAAGATTTGAATCAAGATGAAAAGCAATTGTTAGAACACCTAGAAGAAAGAATTGGAACGGGTCTAACAAAGGAAGAGAAAGCAGAAACGCAAAAAATTCTCGAAGAATTTATCCATTGCTTTGCTCTAAATGAAGATGATTTGGGATACTGTGCAGTAGTCAAACATGACATCAATACTGGGACAGCTTCCCCAATTCATCAACTCCCTTGCAAAAGTGCTTGGAAGGAAAGAGCTGTAAGGCAAAATCAAGTAGAAGGAATGTTACGTCGAGGAGTAATTGAACCGTCTGACAGTCCTTGGTCTTCCCCAGTGGTTCTGGTGAAGAAGAAAGACGGAACTTGGCGTTTTTGTGTAGATTATCGCAAGCTCAACGCGGTAACAGTTAAAGACTCCTACCCCTTACCACGCATAGCTGATACACTAAGTCGGCTAGAAGGGGCTACATTTTTTCAAGTATGGATTTGCAAGCAGGATACCACCAAGTTCCAGTGGTTAGCAGTGATAGACCGAAGACAGCCTTCATCACTGCAGATGGATTGTATCAGTTTCGCACTCTTCCGTTTGGTCTAACTAATGCCCCAGACACTTTTCAGAGAGCCATGGACATTATTTTGGCTGGACTTCGCTGGACAACATGTCTGATACACCTGGATGACGTCATAATCTACTCAGCAACATTCCAACAACACTTGGAACGTCTTCGTTGAGTGCTGAGTTGCCTTATGAAAGCTGGTTTGAAACTAAAGTGGTCAAAATGCTCGTTCCTAGAGCACACTCTGAAAGTGTTGGGACATCTGATTTCAAAAGACGGTGTAGCACCAGATCCTGAAAAGCTCGAGGCAGTCTCGAACTTCCCATCACCAAGTGAAGGCCATTCAACAGCAAACAAAGTTAAACGAGTGCAAAGTTTTTTGGGCCTATGTTCTTACTATCGACGTCATATCCAAGGCTTCGCTTCAATTGCTCGCCCACTCACGTCACTCACGAAGAAAGAAATTTCGTTTGTGTGGGGAGAAGATCAGGCTAACAGTTTCAATGCCCTGAAAAAAGCGCTCACCTCATCTCCAGTTTTGGCCCATCCCAACTACGACTTTCCGATGGAAATTTTCCCTGACGCCTGCGAATACGGGATTGGAGGTGTACTGGCCCAGCGCATAGAAGAAGCAGAACGTCCCATCGCATACGCCAGCCGTTTACTGACTAAATCGGAAGTGAACTATTCGATAACTGAAAAAGAGTGTCTTGCATTAGTGTGGTGTCTCTCCAAGTTCAGATGTTTTGTGTGGGGCTGCAAAGTGAAAGTCGTCACAGATCATCAAGCTCTATGTTGGTTGATGAGCAAAAAAGACCTAGCAGGTCGTTTAGCACGTTGGAGCTTATCGCTACAAGAATACGATATCACGATCGTATATCGCAGTGGAAAAACGCACGACAACGCAGATTGTCTTTCAAGAAATCCATTACCAAAAACGGAGGAGCAAGAAGACGACCGCTGTGTCGTCATAGGGGCACTAACTGATGACCCAACACGCGCTGAAGAAGAAAACGAGTCCCTAGCAGACAAGCAAAAAGTCTGCAGTAATTGGAATCAGCTAATTCAAAAAATCCAAAGTGGAAAAGCAAGAGTGAAAAATTTCGTGATGAACAATGGCAAACTCTACAAAGAAACTATAAAGAATGGGAAAAGTTATAGAAGATTGTGCGTACCTGTTGACTATCGTGAGAGAATCCTATACGCCTACCATGACGACATCGTTTCCGGTCACCTTGGGATCAGTCGCACTCTACAAAAAATTTGTGATCGTTACTACTGGCCGAAGATGACACTGGACATAGTTCGTCATGTGCAGAGTTGCGTACACTGTAAGAGCAGAAAAGGAGTTCCAGACAAACCCCCAGGACTTCTACAATGCATCAAAGTGGAAAGACCGTTTCAAAAAGTAGGAATGGACCTTCTAGGGCCATTCCCGCTCTCCACAAAAGGAAACAGAATGATTATAGTGGCAGTGGATTACCTAACCAAATGGGTAGAGTTGAAAGCCATGCCCACTGGAAAGGCAGATGACGTGGCAGAATTCTTCGTTCACCAACTCCTTCTACGCCATGGGGCCCCAGAACAAATCATCACGGATCGGGGAAAGTGCTTCATCGCCGATCTAACTCAAGCTGTCGTCAAGAAACTGCTCACCAACCACAAGACGACTTCCAGTTATCACCCCCAGGCAAATGGAGCAGTGGAGAGAATGAACCATATATTGGCAGCAATGCTCTCAATGTACGTCAGCAGTGATCAACGAGATTGGGATGAAACTCTGCAGTATGTTTGCTTTGTATACAACACAGCTAGACAAGAGTCTACTGGATACTCACCATTCTTCCTCCTCTACGGACGTGAACCCAGACTCCCTATTGACTTGGAGTTGGAAGCAGATCCAAATCCATTGCTGGAAGAAGAGGAAGCGACAATGGGATATGCAGATCGCCTAATAACTGACCTAGCAGCAGCTAGAGAAAAACTGAAAATTAGAATGCAGCGTGTACAGCAAAAGCAAAAAGAAACTTACGATGCACGCCATAGAGAATTGTCATTCAAAGAAGGAGATTTGGTGTTGGTCTACAAGCCTGTGCGTAAAGTGGGAAAATCAGAAAAACTTCTTCATCGTTGGCTAGGACCATTCAAAGTGTTGAGACAGACCACACCAGTGAGCTATGAAGTGATATCGGCAACTGGCCGAGGTAAAACAGATATCGTTCACGTAGTGCGGATGAAATCATTCCATGAAGCTGTGACGAGCCCTAGCATCACCGAAGAAACTTCAGAGAAAGAAGATGAAAATCAGCAGGAAAAAGAAACACAAGAGATACCTACTTCAAGTGATCCACAACCTCAGGCTGATCCAGAAGAAACACTAGCGGAGCGGAGCAGTGAAACACCGGACATCGAAGAAAATGATGTGGTCACGCCCACTCCGGAAGTAATCACGCCAACGTCAACTAGAAGACCCACTCGTAGCAGAAGACCTCCAGCCAGATATTTAACTCTATTGGTGCCGTTCCTCATTTTCCTGATTGGGCCGCTGTCAACCAACTCACTGCTCCTGAGAGAAAATTCAATATTCAAACAACAAACTGATGTGGCGTTCAGTGAATCATCATGGACCATCGTAACAGACCTTGACTTGGGAGTAGCTGATACGGCAACAGCATACTTAAAGCAGAAAATAACCCAGCAACAAGCAGTGGCAGAGAAGTGGAAGAATACAGGTTCACGACCACAACGGATAGCAGCCAGAAGAATCGCTAGCAGAACAGAAACAATCCTAAGGGGAATGGAAAATGTAGCAGACAGATTGACAAACATCAGAAAGGCCTTGAATACTAACCAAAAAAGTCGTCGAAGTCTCGTCGACGGTGGAGGATCAATCCTGAAATGGCTGTTTGGAGTTTCAACACAAAAAGATTTAGAAGAATTAAATAATCAAGTACAACTTGTTGCTCGAGATCAGAGAGAAGTAATTCACATCATCGATAAGCAAGCAACAATAGTAAATGAATCACTTTGGGAGTCCAGAACAAACGCAAAACTCATCAGAGAGCTGCGAGGCCAATACTCCATGTTAAGCAATGTGACTACAAACCTCATGGACAGAATGGTGAAGATAGAAGAGCTAGAACTAAATCACTTCGAGTATTACATCCAACTGGATGAAACATTTGAAGCGATGAACCAGATCTTGCAGTGGCTACAACATTTGGCCGATAGTCTCGACGTCGGTTTCAGTCAATTGGCCAACGGACATTTGGCACCACAAATTGTTTCCCCAGCAAGATTCAACAAAGTTATTAAAATAATAAACGAGAAATTACCAAGGGGATGGTCTATCTCCAGTGATGAGCTTTGGGTCGCCTATCGAGAATCAACGGTCACCGTGGCGGCTATGGAAAACTCGTTTCGCCTCTTCATAAATGTTCCCATCTTCGATCACAGCCCGCAGTTCAAGCTTTTCGAAATAATCAACCTTCCAGCAGCTACTGACAACGGAACGCATGGTGTCTTGTTTGGAAATCTCCCAGCAAACCTTGCTGTATCTGCCGACCTCGAAACGTATCTGGAACTATCCAAAGAAGATGTAAAGGATTGCACTAAGATAGGACGACCACTGTGTAAATTCCATACCGGCATCAGCAAGAGAACAGCCCGAAAGTCTTGTGCAATAGCTGTCTTTTTAAACGATTCGGCCCGAATCAACACACAATGCAAAAGGAAGTTCACAGACTGGCGCGGGCCCGAAGTAGTCTACATGGGATCCAATCAGTGGGTCTATTCAGCAACAAAGAAGCACGAGATTGTGTTCTCATGTCCAGCAGGAGGAGAGCAGCCACCTTTGAGAACAACAACGTTACCAGCTGTAGGAATGTTTGAAGTACCTCTGGGATGCACCGCTCGAACCGAAGAATGGGTATTTCCAGCCAGCATGGAAGGAAGCGTAACAGCGCCAAAACTACAAGCAATTGTGCTTCCAACAGTGAAAATCTTTGCACAAGATGTCCAAGAAGCCGAAGGAAAAAAGCACAATTTCGTCGAGCTTCAACGAGAAAACACTACATCTGTAGACATAATCAGTCAGCTGCTCCATCGCAACGCACAAGCAACGTTGCCATCTGAAATGACTGGAGAGCAAATTCATAATTTAATTATGGAAAAACAAAAACAAAAAGAATTTTACCTTACTCGTTATCCTTACGAGTTAGTGGCTTTCAATATTATCTTGATGTGCGGAATAGTGTTCCTAGTGCTTAAATTCTACATGTTGCATAAGCGTCTCATTGCTCATGAGCAATGTGAGAACGCTCAACCCGGAGACCCCGGGAGGGATGAAGTGGAGACTGAGAATCTCTAAAAGAAAATTGTTAGTGATAAAAAAGAAAAAACAACTGCTGTTTGAAAAGTGAAAAAAGTGTATTATTTTGAAAGCAAGAAAATCTACAATCATTCTTCACGATTATTGTTTAAATCTAAAAAGTCGTCGTCGTGTTCCTCAAACGCAGCGTCCAAAACAGCAAGCCAAACGAGCCGAGCTTCTACCCGTGCTTGTGCTTCAGCTTGGGTGATCTCCCGGTAGAAGTCCGAACGGCGAGGAGTGGTGTGGTAAATGTCCTGATTGGACTCAAACCACCAAAGGAGACGCGCGTGGAGATGACAAAAGTAATCCCGGTATTTCGCATACCCAGGATACGTGCTAAAAAGAGGAGAGAAACGTTAGCATGAACGAACAAACCAATCAAAGAAGAATACTTACCTGTAGTAATAGTCATTTATCCACGGGGCGTCAACGATTAAAGGAGAGCCCAAAAGGACATTGTCTTCAAACACTTTAGTGAAGATGTCCCGAAACTCCGCACGGTCATACAGATTTAGCCGAACGAAAGGGCTCCTAAAACTGGAAAACCTATCCGCGAAACACACGAGAGCACATGCATAAGCGGGAAGATTGGCAAGAACCGAATCGAGCGTGAACATTTTTGGGCTGAGGTGAACAACGAACTGAAGACGGAAGATAGCAGTTGAATTTCTTATGCATCTTAACGTCGTAGTTTACCTTTTTTCACACCTAGGTGTGAATTGCTAATTATAGTCGTCTTTATTACGTTTGTATTGCCTCCGTAGTCCTAGAAAATTCCTTTTCGATAGAAGCACATTTCATTGTATGCTTGACTTCTATTATAGTTGTTCCTCTACCTCGCTAGAGCGACCGCGCTTTATCGTATGCTTGACTTCTACTATAGCTGTCCCTTCACCTCTGTAAAGCAACCACGCGCTTTTGTACGATTGACTTTTACTGTAGTTGTCCCTTCACCGTACTAAAATCGACCTCGCTCTATCGTATGCTTTTTCATTACTATAGTTACTCACTCTCTATTAGCCTTAGGGTTATTTTGAAATTTACAGGTATCTTTCCCCATTATTTGTTTATGCTCTTGATTTCCTTTTTTGATTGTTAGTACAGTCGGGTCGCCTGTCTTGAAGAAGGGGGACCTGTCGCGAGGGGAAAATCGCGTTGTGGTTGCCATTTCTGGAAAGGGGCGTCAGCCAACGTTTAATTGTTTACAATACAGCTTCCCTTGAAAAAAGACGCTGCGACACGCCGATAATTAGCAAAAAGTGGCATTCCCTAGAATTCGTTTAACCCTAGAAATGGGGCGTATATCCTTCACGAGGGTATAAAAGCCCACACATTTTTTACCCTAAGTTAGTTCTTCTCAGTTCTGTAGTTCTTAAGTCCTACTCAAGTTCTCAAGCGAGTTCTCTTTACGTTCCTGTATTTCAGTTAAGTAAAGTGTAGTTATTCTTCCTTTCTGTTATGCATTGTATTTTCCCCTTTTAGTTCAATACAATTCATTAACGAAGTAAAGTCCAGTGTGACAATATTTTCCATCTCTGTTTCGCTTAATGATGCAGACGAGGACCAAGACCAAGAGCAACAATGCAAGGGCCAGCATCATGCCGATAAACCATACGGTAGAGGCGACGGCGGATGATCCTTGGATATAAGGTCCATCTGAACATTTGGAAATAAATTGACATTAAAGACAAATGTTTATGTAAATTTTGTCTCAACTTTCTGGCAACTCACCGGCGTACATCTCGACTTCTTCGGGGTCGTTTTCGGTAAAGTAATCGCAATCAACGACGACGGCGCCAATTTCGTACAGTTGATTGGGTTCCAGGTCGCGTAAAATGAGGAAATTTTCGTCAAACTCATCTTCGCTTTTAATGTAGATAGTCTTGCCCTTGCGTCTGAACTGGACAAAAAAGTGAGATCCCGGTTGGCCATCGACTTTCGTATGCCAGACGACTTTGATGGCCGGCATACCGTTGTCCAATGTAACCTGGTTCCATGTGAATTGAGGCTGATCGGGTGGATTGCCATTGCGAGTGCTCCTTTCAATGTAATAACTCTTAAAGCGCAAAAAAAGCAGTAGAACATTAGCCAACTCCATTTTCTCTTAAAAAATAGTTTTTCAAAAAATGAACTTACTCGTTACCCTCGCTAGCGATCGTCATTGCTTTCATGTGGAGGCGGTATATCGTGTTGGGTTCGAGATCTGCCAGTTTAGCCCGCGTCTGCAGTCGGGTCTCGGATTGGCGGTTCCCTTTTGATCTGGGGTCCAATTTTCGTGCCTTCTACTTTCTCGTAGAAAATCTCTAGAAAGCAGAGGAACCAAGAGGAGCAGCTTCAAAATAGTCCACTGGTCCAGGCCCTAGAACACATGAATTTTTTTTGTTTACATTCGTATTAGAATCGTATTAGAATCGTATTAGTATTCGCATTAGAAAAAAAAAGCTTGTTAGTATTTCTTAAAAAATGACCCTTAGGGAGCGATTAGTTTTTACCTTGCACAGAGTCCGTGTTGTATGGATTCCACGAAAGGATGGCGCTTCATTCGTCAATAATTTGGTTCAACGTGAAATTGGACGGTGCCTCTAACGGCCGTCTTCTCCAGAGTACCCGTAACTTCTTGAACTGCCACGTTGGCCTCACCAACCTAATTGAACGCCACTACTGGAAATACAAAAGAGAGACAAAGAGTTTGAACGACATCCAATTTTTCAATGAATAAGTAAATGAATTTTACCTTTGATACGATAGCGTTTGAAAGTGGGTTGATTCGGTATGAGGATGGATGACTGTCTCCAGCCGGAAATCATTTCGATGTTTCAGTCTTCTCCAGGTATGTCTCGTCGCCAGAAAACGCGATAGTGAAAGTTGCTTCTGTTGTGTTCGATCTCGGGCACCGGGTTCCACGTGACAACCAAATTAGTGGGCTAAGTGCCACGGCCCTCTACATTCGGGATTCTTATTCGGCACGTCTGGAGGCGTCGTGCACATGGACGAGTGATCCGATGGAAGCGAAGGGCCGATCTTGTTGCGCGCAATCACGCGGAATGTGTAATTAGACCAAGGGCTCATCTCGACTTTGAACCGCGTTTCCGTGGCCGGCACGTTCTCGAAAGACACCTCCCAGCTGTCGGGTGTGAAGCTCGTGTTGAATTGGATCGTGTAGGTCAAGATTGGAGCTCGATTGTCGCCCGAAGGAGTCCATTCTATAGCTGCGTCGCGGTTATTGCACTGGATGCCAACCATTCTGGGCCGGTTGGGAACATCTGTCGAAGCAAAATTGCGCATCGTGATGAGCATTAAAAAAACCGCATCGAGGGCAAAGCGAAACTGGAAAAATTATTACCTTGAACTTGATGAGAGTGGCCTTGGCCTCTGCCATGTCCAGGATGGTTTTTACACGGCATGTGTAGTCGCCCGTGTCCAACTCTGTCGTCTTCATGATGATCAGCGACGAGTTCTGCAACTGGACGAAGCGTGGCTCTTGCTCAAAATTGATCAACTGGTCCGCGTGGAGCCACTCGATCGTCATGTTCAGCGACGAGTCGGCTACGCGTTACATCGGAAAGTGGCCGTCTGCCCGGCAGCCACTTCATAGTCTTCGGGTCCGTCTCTGATGACGGTGCGCTCTTAATAAATAAATGCCGAGAACTTTAGACGTAAGGTTTTTCGTTTCCCCTCACTGGAAGAAAATCATGAAATGGGCAGCTAATTAACCTTTCACGATCAGAGTTCCATTGGCATTGGCTGATCCGAATGTGTTGGTTCCGTGACACGAATATACACCAGCGTCTGTAAAGGTCATATCCCTAAAGATGTCTCTACAGCGTCTGTAAAGTCACATCCCCAGAAAAGAATATGAAAAATAAATTCTATTAATAAAGTATACGATGCAGAGTGAGAAAAGCGTGCAGATTAATACGCAACACGCCCGAAATATTGGACCATCTTTTAAACAATAGCCCAGCTGTTTAGAGCTGAAGCGGAAAATGCGGTTGGAAAAGAAGAGGGGAAGGTGGACGTCAAAAGCAGCTGGCCTCACAATACAATTTGAATATCGTTTTCTTCCGTTCAAAAAAAGCGCCACGATAGGACGTAAGCTTATTTTGAAAAAAACAAAACAAAAAGACGGTATACCTAATTTCCAGATCACCGCTGTCCATAACGCGATAGCGGCCGCCTGTCAATTCCAACCCGTCGCGGATCCATTTGACGAGCGGTTTGGGTGAGCCAAAGGCTTTGCACGTCAGATTGACGGCCGATCCGTCGACGGTTGCCGTGTCGTCCGGTGAGTCTTCGATGTCGGGCGCCAATGCCAACACGTTCAAGTAGACATCCTCGTAGACGTAGCCGATTCTGTTGGTCGCGTTGCATCCGTAGTTGCCCGTGTCACCCTTATGCAGCCGCCTGATGACGATGCGATTGGGGAAAACTTTGCGGCTTGGGTGGACGGCCGTCTCTTCGATTGGTTTGCTATTGTGGATCCATTTGATTTCGGTGGCAGGCGAGCCGCCACCGCCGGCCTCAAGAGAAAATGAATCATTATGTAAAGCATTCTTTTAGCAATGGAAAGAATGACTTTACATTATTTAAGACAAATTGTAGTTTAGAAAATTAAACTCGGAAGGCGTTACCACAATGTCGAATATATTTGATTCTAATAGGCCAGAAGGATAATAAAAGAATACACAATTATACGATATAAATGGGAAACGGAAATATAAAAGTGGAGTTATGCGAGTTTAGTCTTACCGTCACCGCTGTGGCGAAAATAGAATAAGATGTCGAACGTTGTAAGAAAAAGAGTAGAGAAAAAAACAGGACTTGTCGGTCGCACAAGAAGCGATGAGAAGCACTCCCAATAATTATTCAACAAGAACAAATTGAACTCGCTGGATTTGAAGAATTAGAACAACACTTGTAGCACTAAGGGTGAGAACTAGAACTTGGGTAGCCGGTGAAATAGGACTGAAACGAAATAGGACTGGAGAAATTAAAACTTTTAGAACAGTCCTATTTCTCCTCGGCATCAGTCCTATTCCTCCTTAGAAATAGTCCTATTTATTTTATTTTGTTCCCATAGGAACGATATGTCTCCAATCCGGTAGGCAACATATTGCGTAAGAGCGTCAGCTTATATCCATTTCCCTTTGTAAAAAGCCGATGGTGTTAACTCATAACTTAAATGGTTCACCAAACATTTATCTTTTATCCTATTTTAATTTAAATTGCAGGGGACCATTAAATATGTTATATCTAATATAGTTCATTTAATAAAATACTACAACGGCCACACCAGAAATATTTATTAAATTTTTCCTACTTTTTAGTGCATAAATAACTTTTCCAGTTGCACTCATGTGGTACTTGCTCATACAATTATCAGCAACGAATAACAAGCAAGTCTTACCATATCGGTAGCGCTCTAACCTGTGACACGAGTAGTCCTATGTTTGATTCTGCGTGGTTACATTTCTTCTGAGGTTTTTAATAACATTTGCGGTTAAGTTAACTATGAATAGTAGAAGAATGTTAATGAATCTTCGCATGTATGAAAGCTAGTTCCTTACCAGGAGCAAGAAGAACTGTTGAGATACAAGAGAATGGATGAGAGAGGAGATGGTAGATAACGGTAGATGGGCGAAAAATAAATGATTTGTAATTTAACATTTTAACAATTTCTCAACTTCTTTACCAGGAAGAGGATTCTACCACCGAAGTGGATGGCCGAGCATGACATAGCATTACTCATCAAGTGACGTATGCCAAAGGATTAAGTTAATATTTATATTGACTTTGAAATAAAATTGATGAAGAAGATTTATGGGTGCTAAAGCCGAGGAAGTTGAAGATGGTTGCCGGTGGCGAATAGAAAGAAGAGATTTGCAGAAGTAAAAGATCACCGGCTTTAGCAGATTAAATCTTATAGGTGCTTAAGACATAGAGGCCGAAGATTTATGCCGGCGGCGAATCGAAAGCAAAGATTTAGGAAGGTCAGAGATCTTCGGATTAAGCAGCTTCAGACTTATGGTTGCACCACATTTAATGACTACTCCATACGACCTTGTATCCCGGAAGCTGATGACGCTTGCCTGCGGCGAATTGAAAGAAAAGCTTTACGTAAATCCAGGTAATCTTCACTCACCGCAACAGCAAGAAGCGCTTCCTTCCTATTTGCCGAGAGGTGTAATTTCGTTTGGCTCCTCGCCTTTTTGGCAGACTATATATATGGATACAATAATACCAACAACTTTAATAGTTCGTCTTAGACTTCGATCTAGCACTTACCATTACCATGTCTTCAGCTCGCTTTCAATGTTCGGGATGCAAATCCAGTGTTATCGGCCGGAAGCAATTCTGCGTTTGCCTAGGCTGCCATGTTCCTGTCCATCGTCTTTGTTGTGGTGTTACCTTCCATAAGGGTGTTTCGCCTTCATGGAAGGAGTTCAGCAACTTTTATCGGTGCGCCATGTGTTCTAGTGGTAGTGCAGTCCTAGGTTCCACCGAAGATGTAGCGGATGTTGATGGTGCAGTAGCTGGGGGATCAAAAGGCGATGTAGCTGTTGTTGCTGTTGCTGGTTCTGAAGGTGGTCGTCCTAAGAGATTGCTGAAGCCAAGGAGCATTTTCGACCCTTCCGACGTAGGCAAGAAAAAGCCTCTAGTTCCAGCTTCTCCACGTCGTCCCTCATCACCACGACAACGATCAACTCCTCGCACATCTCCTCAGACTAATTCTCCGCGTCGTCCAGCAACTCCGTCTTCTCCACCCTCCCCACTTTCTCCGTTGACAATGTCACCATTGGTGAGTCTTGTTGTGTCTCCTTTTCTTTTTATGTTGTCTCCTCTTCTTAGGTCAACTCCTCCAGTTCCACCACCACGACGAGGACGCAGGGCCCAACCTCAGCTACTAGACCAGTCGCCAGAAGCTGCAATCCCAAGGAGTTCATATGCAAGCGATGGAAGAAGAGAGGAAACATTTGCCGAACCCAGCGAATCGACAATGGAGGTATATATTTCTTCTTTATCGCAACATGTCTTAGTATTTTATTAACTAAACGTTTTTGTTAGCAATCATCGCATGAGGAACCGACGGAGGCATCCTACAAGATTCATGACGAAGGAACGAACAAGGGACTCCATAAGCTTACTGATGGATTAGGTAATAATTCGAATATAATTGCTAATTGAATAAGACTAAAAGAGGAATTCCTTTCTTACTATAGGATTTTGCTTCAGCAAAAAAGCCATCAGTAAGAGCACATATACATGGCGCTGTACCTCCCGACCTTCTGGAAACCCATGTAAAGCGATCGTGAAACAAAAGAAAACCCCCCTTTTGGATTGTTTGCTTAATTACAATAATGCTGACTTCACCCTTGTTCCCCACGATCAAGAGAACACCCACAATCACCCACCAGACATTGGAAACCAGAAAAGGGTAAGTGTTTTTAGAAAAAAGTAATTTGAGTTTCTAAATGTGTAACTTGCAATATTTATACATAGGTTGACATCTTTAGAGAATCGAAGGAAGCCTGCGTCGATCAACAGTTTACGGACCCCAGGGAGATCTTATTTACCGAACTGAAGAAACGCAAGTCCATAGAGGGAAGACACATGCCGGATGCTGATTTGGCCACTCGTCGTTTACGGTACATTAAATAATAAATTATATCAATGATTATGGTTAACGATTAAACTTTATATTCCAGTTACAAGAGAGCGAAGGTTATGCCCGCTAATCCCAGGAAAGATGACCCTTTCTTTCCTGTAGTGGAGAATTTCTTCCCACCCGACTGGTATCAGGGCGCCATCTTTGCTGGAACGGCCCAAGACCGTGCCCGGCACCTTCTGTTCTTCACCCCTACCATGAAGCGCCAACTAGAAGACTGCAAGACATGGTTTATGGACGCAACATTCTATTTTGTTGATGAACCCATCAAACAGGTGCGTTTAATTATCTTGATAATGTAACCAAATTTAATTTTAACCTATTTCTCTCTATATAGCTCTTCACGATCAATGGGTTCATCAAAAACGACAAGAATGAAATAAAGCAAGTACCCTTATTGTTTTGTTGCATGACCAGGAGAAGAGCAGCCGACTATAGCGCTGTTTTCGAGAAGATAAAGGTATAGATACTATCTCATTTACAAATAGTTTGTTATGTAAAAATAATAAATTTTATATTGTTATAGGATATAATCCCCCTTCCTAGAGTCCAGCGGATCGTGACCGATTTCGAACGTGCTATATTTACGGCTGTCCGCAGGCACTTTGTGGATTGCCAGCACTTTGGCTGCAATTTCCACTGGTGCCAAGCCGTTCAGAAAAAGGTCCGGGATCTTCACCTTGCCACCCTCTACAACAACAAGGGACCGAATCCAGTGCGAGACTTTGTGTTTCGCCTGCTATGTCTTGCATATCTTCCAGGTAAATAGCACACAAATGTTATATTTAATTGTCATGAATAACATTTGTGAACTTTTTGTAGCTGGTAAAATTCCTGGTGTGTTTGACGCGTTGAAGAGCTCAGCACCTAGCGAACTTCCAGCACTCATGGATTATATGGAGCGGAATTGGATTCGGGGCAAGTTCTGGACTCCTGAGAACTGGTCATGCTTCAACATCTTAACGCGTACCAATAAGGACTGTGAAGGAATGCACCACCAATGGAACAAGGTAATTTAAATTTGAACAATAATATGTAATGAATAATTAATAACAAAAATGTTTGTAGTTGGCAGGTAGATCTAATTTAAAATTCTACAAGATGACAATGGTATTGCGGAAACTGGCCGAAGAAGTTTCCCTTACTAGCACGCTACTCTGCCATGAAAAAATAAGGGCTCACTGGAAGAAAGAGACCCGACTTAAGAATTCCGTACTGTTCCAGCTTTGGGTGCGCTATCAAAATAATGAGGTATGTTTTCTAAATTTACAAGAAAAAAAATTTCCCTATAACTAATCATTGTTTTTGCAGCTATCTACAATGGATCTACTAGAAGAAATAGTTTTAGAGCTTAGATCATCTTTTCCCGCTATTGTTTCCTCACATGCCCTTAATGTTGCTATAAATAATATTAATGATGAACTAGATATGTCTATAATTGAATAACATTTGTTTGTTTGTAACATGTATTTTATTTGACGAATGTTTACAAATTAAAATACTTTATAAATAAACTTACATAATCTCAATTGACTTTTTTATTTTAATGTAATATGTAATGTAATACATCATGCTTGAATTATTACGATAATACTTGTTGTGCAAGCGACGACTAATGTGCCGATTGATGGTTTTGGTTCGTGGCCACAATTCCCGAGAAGATGATTGTTCTAAAAAAAATAAAATTGCAATAATTATACCAATGTACTCCATATAACTATAAATGAATTTACCTTGCATGTTTAAATCCTTCCAACCATTTACCAAACGAGTGATAAGAGAAAGCAAAAGCTTTCAATTGTCCGGAAGAATGGTTTAAGAATTCGTTGATCAGAGCTCCCTATGAAAAAAGAAAAATAAAATTAATGAAAAAGGCAAAAAAAGAACTTAAGAAATAAAAAAACATTAAACCGGCCTGAGTAAACTGTAAAAAAATTGCCACGCAAAACCTACAAAGAAGAAAAAGAAGAAAAAAAATTTAGTAAAACATAAGCAAAGTTCAGTTGAAACACAATAAAAAAAAGTAAAAGCATTAAGTGACGTGAAGTATAGTTAGGTAGCATACCCATAATTTGTAGATGTAATTAAATAACTATCGTAAATATTTCGAATCCTAGTCGGCCTACGTCCCGACTAAGATATCTATTTAACTGAAGGTCCACTGACCTGGGTCAGACAATTGGTTTCACGACGACATTGTGAAACCAATCCCGATACCTGTGCCCATTGAGGTGACAAGTCTCAATGCCCTTACACTTAAATTAACAATGCCAGCACTCGAACCGTTGCCTATCCGTTCCGAACCTGATACAATGTGTCCGGGTACGGCCCAGCACTAGTGAAATAGAAAATGTACTTACGGTTTGCGACTCCTTAGAAACAATCCGCAGCTGGGTAGGAACTGGGCAGGCCGCTTGACACGAACAACTGATGATTAGCACATTCACAGCACATTCACGGCACATTCGAAGCACCGTCGACAACCTACACCACGAAGATCTAAATACTGACTGGCTGAAATGCTGAAACCGCATGTGAAAATTGGGAAGTCAGAACTACCATTATTTGCCATTTCAGTAGTATTACCCTAAACACCAGTAATTGTTTTCTCCCAAAAATTCTTTCATAGAATAATTATTAAAAACCTCATAAGAAATGTAACCACTCAGAATCGAACATAGGACTACAAGTGTCACAGGTTAGAGCGCTACCGATATGGTAAATCTTGCTTGTTATTCGTTGCTGATAATTGTATGAGCAAGTACAACATGTGTGCAACTGGAAAAGTTATTTATGCACTAAAGTAAGAAAAATTTAATAAATATTTCTGGTGTGGCCGTTGTAGTATTTTATTAAATGAACTATATTAGATATAACATATTTAATGGTCCCCTGCAATTTAAATTAAAATAGGATAAAAGATAAATGTTTGGTGAACCATTTAAGTTATGAGTTAACACCATCGGCTTTTTACAAAGGGAAATGGATATAAGCCGACGCTCTTACGCAATATGTTGCCTACCGGATTGGAGGCATGTCGTTCCTACGGGAACAAAATAAAATAAATAGGACTATTTCTAAGGAGAAATAGGACTGATGCCGAGGAGAAATAGGACTGGCCTAAAAGTTTTAAAAAGGCAGTCCTATTTCTCCCAGTCCTTTTTCTCCGGTAGAAATAGGGCTGGAATTTTTCAGTCCTATTTCTCCAGTCCTATTTCGTTTCAGTCCTGTTTCACCGCCAATCGGAACTAGAACAGAAGATAACTGAAAAACTGAGGAACTGAAGAACTGAAGCGAACTAACTTTTGGGAACAAAAAGGGCATTCTTTTATACTTTCACAAGATTGAGGAAAACATAGCATTTTCGTCAGATGATTCCGGATGCGGAATGTCGCACACGCATTTCGTATTCATGGAAATGCATGGCGCGATGTCCTACGCATCTAGCACATCCAATCAGCAATAAGCAGGATGTCAAATGTAATATAAAAAAATAGATTTCGACGAAAGGGCATCAACACTTGAAGTACGATATTTATAAGACGTAATTTTTCAAAAGAAGGGCAATGGACGTAACATATAATTATATTAATAAGAACAACAAACAGACAACAATATAATTCAAAGATTGTATTCTTCTCATGGCTTCGTTACATCACTCCCGGCGGTGCGAGATTACGTCCCGTAATCAGACTTGGTAAGCGAAATCCGGTTCTGGTTCTTGAATTGGGCGACAGCATAACTTGCTGTTAAGTCCGAAAAATCCACAGCCATAACAAATGCGTAAGAAAAGTAGACCCAGGAGGCAGAGTACGCCGATGAAGAAATAATTTTTAATAGTTTCCCATCAACTGGTATAAGTAGTCACTCCCAGATGCAGATAACAAAACGTTGGTGACACTTGGACGATTATTGGTTGAAAACTCACTCGGCGAATGTTCATTCATCGCTGCGGCAATATCAGCCATTATACTCATGTGATCCATAATAGTTTCACTATACGCAGGGTTACTTTTATGTTCATAGTCGAAAAATTTCACGTCTTCATACCGAAAAGAATGCGCAAGAGTTTGTACCGGTAATACGATACTTGCGTTCACGGGCTTCCAAGTGTTATTGCGAACCCATAAGGTATGTCATTGAAGTTCACAAATCCATTGGTCCAAGAACACGGCGAGTATTTCACGAGTTCCCAACCGTCTAAATTAATTGTACAGTTTTTAAAGTTTGGTTGCGGACCGCAAGATTACGAAGAAGTTACGACGGTTTCAAAGGTCACATTTAAAGGTTTGCACGTTATACTACATTTTCGATGATTCAGTATAATCGCATACGATCGCTTCTAAGGCTCGAACATTAAGCCCATAAAGACATAGCAGTAAGACAATTGGAAAAGGCGACATTTCTACATATGTCAGAAATACAAAGAAAAAAA
Source organism: Daphnia carinata (assembly GCF_022539665.2). Lineage (NCBI taxonomy): Eukaryota > Metazoa > Arthropoda > Branchiopoda > Diplostraca > Daphniidae > Daphnia > Daphnia carinata. The sequence continues at coordinate 371,135 of NC_081334.1, forward strand.
CATAGGGAAAATTAAACAGAGTAGTGGCCAAAAATATTCTACATCAACATTGGGTTTTTTATAGTTTTGATTATATATATATTGTTGAAATAAAATAAAAGGCAAAGAAAGAAGAGAAAAGAAAGTAAAAGTAAATAAGAAAAAAAAATTTCGACGACTCTGAAAGGTCAACGGTTTCCCGTCGGCTTTTCAGTAGCTGCGCTATGGTAAAAGATAGGAAAATAAAAGGGTATCGCATTATAACTGTGTTTTCGGGCATAAGGAAAATTTATTTTTAATCGAAAGTGGTATCGTTGGAAAGAGAAGATAATCTTAATTATAGAAAAGAGAAAAATGTTAAAACAGTTTATGGTTTAGCGAGGTGGACAAGAAAAAATTAAAAATTCTAAGGAGGAAAAGTTTTGCCGTGCAAGGTCATACACTGCAGTGTGGAAACGAAAGGGAAAGTGAAAACTAGTGTGTGCAAGAGTTGAGAACTAAAATGCAAAGTGTTGGAGCTACGACTTTGGAGAGTGTAAAGGAAAAGAGATTCACAGGGGAAATAAAACGCAAGGAAATTCTACATCGTTATTTAGGAAAAATTTTCGTTTGTCAAATGCTACTTGTTGGGTTTTAATATCTTGTTATTTTTCGAAATTATACTACTACTCATTTTACGGCACTGGGAGAGGGAGATTTTATAAAAGACATACACTATAGAGAAAATGGGAAAAGATCAAGTATTATAAAACATTGTTCTACTGAATACAAAATAATGATTGAATGAAGAAGGGTGCCAGAAAAGTATCATAAGGAAGCATACGGCACATAAGAAAAACGTATTGTTCGTTTGTTTGTTTTTTTTTGTTTTTTTTTTGTTTTTTTTTTCACAATTGAACTCGTTTCCAAGAGCACCCATTTATTGTTTATGTATTTTTTTTTTGATGAATATGCTCATGTATAAATGGTTCTGTTTATCTTTTGTCTGTTATCGAGATAATTATTCGTTTTTATTTATTTTTCTTTTTTTCGAATTACGGGATAAGCATGAAGTCAAACGTGTTGTATCGAACTTCAATAAGGTATATGCTAATAGCGAGTATAGACGGTTAGTAATTGTATAATCTGGCTTAGCTTGGTTAAAATTGGTTAATAGGTTAACGGTTATACAGAGTTCGTCCCCTGACTGTTTTTTTTTTCTTTGCAGATAAATGTACTTTTTCTTCCCTTTATGAATTTTAGTTATTTTTAATCGTGATAAACAATCTGCATTTTGATGAATACGCCCCGGCTTATACTTGAATTCATAATTTAATAAAATTGGGATACACGAGAACTGGTGGTGTCACTAAAGAAGTGCGCAATTTCTCAAAAGCGATTAGTTCTTCGGGTCCCCATGTAAAAGGTTTCCAACTAAGATCTGTACTTTATACTCCAAAATTTTTCGTTGATTATTTGTAACTCAATAAGGGCGTTGCTGAATAGGGGCCTCGTCCTTCTGTATCAATTGTTTGTTTTATAAGATTAATTTTCCCTAATTCTGAATCTTTTGATGCTAGCAAGACGTGAAAGTTATTTACTAATTTTGAGAGCGGGGCTTAAAATTCAGAGTCGACTTCTGAAATTAAAACTGGCTCAGCTTCTGCTTTAGGGTTATCTTCCAATTTCACTAGAGAAATTTTTCGACAACGTTATTAATAATTTCAATTTCGCCTAATGCAGTGTTTCTAGGAATTTTGATTTGATGCAATTAATGATTATCGACCATAATTTTATAAGTTCCATCTCCCGATACATTTCCAATAAATTCTTCAATATAAATGTCTGCTGGCAAATTGTTTGCTGGGGTAAATATAAGTGCTGCACTAGGGGGGACATACGGAAATGAACCTTTCATCTGCGCTGCAATTACTATCGACGTCTGACGAAATAACGTCGTCTTTTTGACCGTAGCAACTGCCATGTCCGGTACCCTAGAGATGGCTGATCCCTGCTCATCCCTTGCTAAATAAATGCTCCTGGCCTCTCCGTCAAGCCGAAAACCGTGCTTCTGGATTGCATCCCATCCAAGGATACAGTCTGCAGAAACACCATTTGTAATAATAAACTCCTGTCGTAAAACTGACTCTCCGTATCGTACGGGCGATGTAACTGTTCCCAGCGTGTGTAACTTCTTCTCCCCTACATCATACAAATCGAAATCAAGCTGACTGCAGATCACTTGACCTCTCGGGGGTAACTTCTTGAATAATCTCTCATGAATAATTTTAGGCGCGTCTGTATCAAATAATGCCTGTAACGGGATCTGAAAAAAATTGTAATGGAATTCTTGGGGTCTATCCATTCGTTATAGGGGTTAATTTTGCGACTTGTCGGGATTTAATGTGAGGCTGCCTATCAACTGACCCGAAGTTACAATTGATAATTATTGGTTTCCATGACGCTGAAAGGGACCTAGAATATTAGGTCTATGGGAGTTTTTGAACTCAGTACAAGTATTAGATTTATGTTCGAATTCACGACAAGTATAATAGATTGGAAGCTGATATTGTTCCAAGTTCTGACGCTGAAATTGATGACAATTGGACTGACTGTGTCCATGATTTCTTCAAAAATTGCAAACTACTATAGGCTGATCTGATCTGTAATTAACATCGTTAGCTGGTCTGAAGAGAACTGAAGAACTGAAGAGAACTAACTTTTGGGAACAAAAAGGGCATTCTTTTATACTACCACAAGATTGAGGGAAACATAGCATTTCCGTCAGATGACTCCGGATGCGTAGGACATCGCACACGCATTTCGTATTCATGGAAATGCATGGCGCGATGTACTACGCATCTAGCACATCCAATCAGCAATAAGCAGGATGTCAAATGTAATATAAAAATAGATTTCGACGAAAGGGCATCAACACTTGAATTATGATATTTATAAGACATAGTTTTTCAAAAGAAGGGCAATGGACGTAACATAATTATATTAATAAGAACAACAAACAGACAACACTATAATTCAAAGATTGTATTCTTCTCATGGCTTCGTTACAATTACTTCGACCACAGTTAATTGTGACACAATGTTTTCACAAGGCAACGTCTAAGTGATTAGAATTGAGGAGGTAATCTTGTTTTTGGACAAGGGGTAGGCAATGTTTGAAATGCTTTTCCACATCCACAATATTATTCTTGTTTTTTTCTTAACGCCCATCGTTCCTTATGTCCCGTACGTATATGAATCTAATTATCAATAAACGGCATTAGAACATCCCCTGGAAAATCCATTCTATTGATTTGAAATCTGTTTTGAATTGATAATCTGTTAAAAAGAATTAATATCTAAGAAAAGTATTTAAGGCACCAGAAAACTCTGGAAAATTCCGGGAAAGTGGTGGTGTCTATTGCACCGAAATCTTTCGGTGCACTAAGAGGCATTTTGGCTATTGCACCGAAAGATTTCCTTGCACTTAAAAGTTGTTTCTACCCTATTATAACTAACTATTAACACCTCTATTACTAAGAACTATACTAAAATTAACTATTTACTTCTTAAAATTATTAAATTTTAATAATAATGTCGTATTCGTATTGCTGAGTGTATTGCTATGAAATCTTTCGTTGCAATAACGGCCTTTTCTCCTATTGCAACGAAAGATTTTTTTTGCACTTAAAACTGTTCCACCCTATCGTAACAATAGATCCCTAGGTATATTTGAGTCTTTAAAACTACTTTTAATTTTGGTTCATAGATGGCGTTCTGTGAGCTTCTCGCTCATGGACCAAAAGCTCACGCACAAGCTCGCATTTTTTAAAAAGAGCGCGCTCAAGCTCAAAGCTCACCAAATGAGTGAGCGCGCTCAAGCTCAAAGCTCACCAAATGAGTGAGCGCGCTCACGAAAAGCTCAAGCTCACGCGAAGCTCGTTTCAACTCTGCAAGGAGAATGACAATTTTTTGTTTGCAAGCTATTTGATTCGGCTTGATTAATTGTACACTGATAAAACATAAACGAAAAAGGTATATTCATTATTTAATTTAAGTCTACCTTTTAAGCTTGTCTGGCAGAAGTAATGGGTCATTTAAAGCAACATTTCTTCTTCTAACATTTGCTAGCGATCAGCAAAGAAATTGGTAAATTTAGCGTAGAAACCATTAAGAGAAGAAACGAATTTTATGGCGAAATTATGATGTGCCGAGTGTTAACGAATTACTTGTTCTATCGACGCAAACTGTAGACGAAAATACACTGCCGTCGTCTACAACGCTCTGATAGTTTAGATTTCAAATTTGTTTACTACTGATATCAGGGGGCCATCGCAATTAATAATATTTTTGTGCATCAAATTAACAATTATAAACATCACAATAAAAAATAGAAGACTGTTATGCAAAATATTTCGGAAATCTTGTTTAAAAAACATCTAAACATTTTTTTTTTTTCAAATTTCAAAAATAGTAGAAAAATGATTGGTTTTCTGCGCTCCCTTGTGCAATTGTTGCTTAACTTAGTGGTGTCACCAATCCAATAAGGAAATCAGTGAACGCAGCATTCATGTTTAGTCAAACGCACCAAAAGATAGCCATAATGATCTGCAACGGTACGCTCAGCGTGCCAAGTGCTTACAGAGTGTTCTTCTTCTAACATGAAACCATTAAAGTGCAGGAAATTTTTGATGTACCCCACAGATATCCGTTGGTTGGCAAGGTATAGGCTTGTATCCAGATTTGGTCACCTTTGGCCAATCGCAGCTTCGATTGCATCGGAAAGGTTTCGAATTGTTCGCTAGGAGCAATCTCGTCGGCGAACGCAGATGCGATGGGTAAACCATTCATGTACATGAAAAGGCCGCAAATGAGTCTGGATGGAGATCCACCCGGAAAATAGGCCATTCCACAGAAAGAGAAAAAATATTTGCCTGCATTTGGAGCCGTGTACTTGCCACTTGTCTTATCACAGCCTCCTCCCACGTTCAGTCTCTCGATTTGGAATGTGATAGGAACCTTTGTTTGGTTAGAATGACTGTTTCGTTGGACGTATAAATAACTTGGCGATGACTTGACATCTGTATATCCGATCCATTTTTTAATACCTGTCATGTTTAATTGCTTCAATTCTGTTTCCGTTAGTGTGTTCGCGATTCTTAGCCGTTCAGGGGTCTTAGCTTCTATTATTTGTCTACAACAAACTGATTGTAAGTCTTACCTGCATCTGTCATTGGCAGGCAGAAATTGCAGTGAACCATTTCGGCCGATTTTGCCCCGATGATGGAATAGACTCCGCTTAGGGTGTGACCTCTGTCCTTCAGATCCGCACAAGATCATGGCATTCTGATTGGCACCTGTCTCAGTGTGGTACCGGTAGATTCTAGAATTGGTTTTGCAGCGCTTTCGCTACCTCTCTACAGCGCAGTAACTTGAGCTTCAACTTGATTTAAATGAGCTTGCAAAGCTTCCTGTATATATTTTTAGCGAGCCATGATTCAAACTAGGACTTGTTATGCAGACTATGTTCTGGAATCAAACTGGAAGTTGCGGACACGGCCGTTGTCGTTTTATAGTGCTCCAACTCGTTCAATTCATCGATTCTAGTTCGTTGTCCATGTTTTTAATGCCTGTCGACTTTCCGCGGCGTGATTCTTGTCGTAACTGTGGCGTACCTGTAGAAAGCTTTTTTTTAATCCGCTGTCATCGCTTTCCGATCTTTCCGTAAATCAACAGGGAGTTCGAGACCACTGTTTCAATAATCCGGGTTGTGGGTTTGTGTTTGTGCAGTTTTTGTCAATATTAAAAGAACTTATCATGAAACTGTCGAGTAAGCTTCCGTCACTAACGCTAGTACGGAGTTCAGAAAATATCATCAACTGATGGCCCTAATGGCAAAGATGATGTTCACTATTGCGAGAGCCGATATGCATAGGAAAACAAAAATAGCGAAGTTTAACGGTATATTCAATAATGACGACACATAAATAAATTAATATTGATTAAGCCGATGTAAGGAAGGAAGGAAATGTAGATTGCAGGCAAATTTGGTTAAATTTTGCTATCTCTGGATTCATTAAAAGTTTTGAAGCAACCTTTTTTTTCCACTTCATGTGTACTATTATAGTTCCAAATAGTCATTCCATTCGTTCGGGACAGTCACATTGTAGCCATCAGCTGTTAACGAACAGGGAAGTTGCAACATAAATTAAATTAACGCGATCCACAACTTTTTAAAGCTCTTTTATTGTTGACTGAAGGTTTGCATTTCTTTTGGTACAATTACGTAACAATGATTGTCATCTATTCGTCTGGTGTTCACAAGGCGATACTTTGAACTGTGCGAGGCAAATGACGTTGCTGTTGTGCGCATGTGTACAGCGCACATACAAAACCCATTCAAGTGCGTGTGTGTTCAGTAAGCGGTTTGCATGACATTGGTCGACTGGCCGATATCTTCTTCAAATAAATCAAACCAATAAACTGAAATTGGAGATTGTCTTATCTGGCAATATACGGTAACATGCTTTTTGGCATAATTATTATAACGATGTCATCACCGACGTTGATTTCAAACGCTGCTTGACAATGTTTTGCGAAGTAATCATACAGGAAGCAGGAAAAGTTGAATCTTTGCTTGATTAGCTCTGGACAAGAGCTGTTTGGTCAAGGAGTTTTAGGATTTCGTCCTTGTCGTGTATTCTATTATTTTTGCGTAACAAAAGTAGTGCATCGTTGCCCTGCGATATGATACGAATTCCATGGTGAATTAAGAGTTGGACGGTGTCTTGTAAATTAGAGCTTGAACTGTTTCGACATAAATAATGGAGTGCATTCCGTTCCTTGTTGTCTTTTGCGTTCACGTCAATTCCTAGGTGGATTAGCAGTTTAATTGCGTCGATTAAACTTGACCTTGAATTGTTAGAGCACAAGTGAAGAAGCGCATTCCGTCCAGCTTTGTCCCTTGCGTTCACGTCGACTCCCAATTGGATTAAAAGTTGAATTGCGTCTAAGAAATTTGTATTTGAATTATTCCAACACAAATGGTGGAGCACGTTCCATCCAAATTTGTTCTTTGCGTTCAGGTCAATGCTCTGTTGGATTAAGAGTTTAATTGTGTCGAGAAATTGTGAGCTTGAGTTATATCGACACAAATAATGAAGAGCATTCCATCCATCTGTGTCTTTTGAGTTCACGTCAATTTTCAATAGGATTAAAATTTCAACAGCGTCCTTTAAATTTGAGCTTGAATGAGAACGACATAAACAATGAAGCGCTCTCCATCCATCGTCGTGGTTCACGTTGATTCCAAACACAGTAAAATCTTTAATTTTTAAGATATGAGCGTCCGAAAAGTCACGAGCGCGTAAAAGTTGTCGCAATTCTTCTTCCTTGGCATCGAGCTAATTTAACGATTTGATTATTGTTTTAGCGATGCTCGATTTACAAAGAAAAGCACTGTACCTTTACTTTGATGAAACTAAGCTGCTTGACGACTTCTTTTGATGTAATCCTTTTGTTAGGGTCGTCCTCCAACATTTTTAAAAGTACATAAGCCTCATAAAGTTTTCGTAGTCCATCATTAATTTCTACAATAGAACTCTTCTGCAATAAATTTATATTTATATATTATGGTAGTAAAGTGGGAATTACTCTGCATGTTTATCGGATTTCCGTTTCTTATGTTTTTGCCAACATTATGTTCACTAGAACCGTAGAGATGGTCTCCATTCAGAAGAATATAACAGAAGACAAGGCATAGGACAAACACGTCGCTCTGAACGGTACCTCGAAGCTCACCTGCACTTTGTTTGTTTTTGAGCCATTTCAGGGTCTCGGGAGCGAGCCAATTTTTTGTTCCTTTGATTTCGCTCAGCGTGCACGTCCCTCGTTTATTTACTGTTTTAGACAACCCAAAATCAGCCCATTTGATTGTTACCTCATGGTCTCGGCCAGTTGAACGAACGGAAATGAGAACATTCTCTGGTTTAATATCTCGATGAATTAATTCCTTCAAATGGATGTATTCAAGACCTGAAGCTAATTGACGAAACACTTCGATATGACATGGCATTGGTCCATTGTACTTTTTGGGATCATCCGACTTCAGAAAAAGTTGTTCCAACGAGGCATCACACAATTCTAATGCAATGGTTCTGCTCGCATAAAAAAGGGCATTTAGCGATATCGTTTTTTGCGCTAAACTGCATAAAATAATCTTACCTGAAGTCGTTGTCACTTTCACTATGAAAAAGTTTGATAATGTTTGGGTGATCTAGTTTTCGCAGAGATTCTTCTTCGTTTTCATTGAATTTGTTTAGGAGAATTCTTTTTACTGCGACTTGACGGCCTTCAAACTCCCCCCTAAACACGGAGCCGTAAGCGCCTTCTCCCAATGGAGCATTACGTTCGAAAGTAATTTTCTTTTCCTCCATATTTTTGAAACACAAGAAAAGAAAATTGTGAATGTTGAAGTTTCCTATAGTACTGGTGCGATTTCCTTCTTTCAGCCTAAGTTATGAAAGGGCCAACGCGTTTATTAGTTGATATCGCATAATCTTGAACGACCAGAGATACCACTATCATTTGTAAATCTACTTGCTACGTTTATCAGTAAGGTTTATTTAAGTGACCAACACATTGAAATACTACTGTTCTTAAAAGTTAATTCTTCAGTTTTTCGACAGTGGCAATAAATGATTCAGCTGCTGACATTTATAAATCAAATAAACAAGAGATGATGTTTAAAAATTTTAAATAATTATTTTAATTGATGATGTTCATCAGCACTTTCGTGAAACATTTTTACGTTAGCTCGTATAAATGGACAGGTGTGAATTTGTCTTATGCCAGGGTGGTAGGAAAAAATATGAAATATAGGATGTACGTATAAACTAAGGAAAAATCAAAAACATAATTTGACGTAGGCTACCAAACAACGCTACCAAATTTCCCAATGGTTCGGATGCCACCCCTTCCTCCAATTCTTCGCTAAATCATTTCGTTCAAATTTATCAAAACTACTGTAAGTAAAATTTTTTTCACTTAGTTCAACCTTTGACCTCTAGATTTCGCTCAAAAATAATCGAAATCGAACAAATTTGATCGCCGAACAAATTTGATCGCCGATCAAATCATTTTGAAAAGATCGAATCGCCGATCGAGATCAATTCGTGATGATCGGATCGGCGATCAAGATCAACGAATCAGTCCAACGGCAAGACTGGGCAAGGTAAAGATATAGATTTCGCTGCCGTCGCTAGAATAGTCTGGAGACGCATGGCCGCTCTGGAACACTCTGTTCCGCAATCGTGAGGACGAATGGAACGAAGACTAAAATTCATGCCAAAACAATCAGTTGTCATCAAACTCAGAAAGCTATTTGAAGAAAGATGCAAACACCATAGCCCACTGTTGGACAGAAAATGTATTTTATGACCACACAGGGATAAAAGAGGGTGTAATATTTTAAGAGCAATACAATTAACAATAACCCTATTGTTTGTTTGGTTTATTTGTTTTGTTTGTTTTTTTTTTTCGTTTTTTTTAATTGACAGAAATGTATAATTCAATTCGCGTCTGATTTGTGTGGATGGGTATCGGTATAAGTAAATTAAATTTTTCTTTTTTATTTCGTTTGCAAGAAGCTTATAGAAGGTCTACAAAAGAGTCGAGGGCAGAAGAGAAGGACTGAGGGCAAGTAGACACGACTGTGATAAATTAAAACGTGTTAGAAGCTTCTATAGGTCTTGATAGGTCGTCAACATCGCCGCTGCGCGTGAAATATCTCCGGCCACTGAGCACGTCGAATTCGGGCGTGCTGCTCAGGGACTCCTTGAGCCGGCCGACTAAACGATCAGAACCATTGAGACTTTCTTCATCCTCTTTGCATTCTTCGATGTCGGCCAGCGGTTGAACCCGGCTGGGAATCGGTTGGAAAATTCCCTGAGCCGCGTCTTCGGCTTCTTCGAACTTCATTTCCATCCAACGTTTCTGCTTCTCCAAATCTTCAATGACGTCCTCAACTTCAACTGCGTCTTCTGGTTCATCTTCTGCCCTTTCAAAAGACATTTCATAGTTGTATCCGGCCATAGTTGGTGGATCGAAGGCTGGGCACGGACCGGAGTTGTTGTTTGCGATCGATTGTCTTGCTGCAGGAAAACAGTTTCAAACATGGCCGAGGCCAAAATGGCTTCGGCCATACGCTCGGCTCGCTCATCCAATGGACTCTCGTCCGGTCTCGGTCGGTGGTGGTCGTTCAAAACGCTGGCAACTTGCGCCGCGACCTCTCCGGTATTGTATACATGGCGGAGGTAATTCACTGCTGGGTGAGCCTCTTCGGAAGCGTCTCCGAATCCATGTAGTTCCGTTCTTACGATTTCTTTCTCATTCGGGAAGAGACATCGTGGCACTTCCACCGCATTCAGCTGCTGGAGAGTTGAAAACCAATTCTCCCACCATACTCTATTTTCGCCATCAACTGGATCAGACCACCGAAGGCCCTGTACGCCCAACTCTCGGAGCTTGATCTTCGCCTTGACGATCATGGGTGCAGCCATTCCCTGCGGGTCGAAGATGCTGGCAACCTTACTCGCGATTCCTACGCGAGTATAAGCGACATCTTCTAAATTACTCACTCTGAAGGTGAGAAATTTCTTCCCGGGCCTTCCAATATATTCCCAGGACCTTCTCCGTTTCTCCACCATCCAGGAATAATTCTGTGCTGTCGGTAGAAACACTCTGAAGGGACATAGCCTCCAGAAACTCTATAGAGTTCGAAAGCCATCCTTGGAGGTGCATATCTCCTTCAGAGAGGGCTCGCTGAACTCCTCTGGCCTCTTGCACGCCCTGTGCCACTGTAGTCGCTGAGCTCAAGTAGTCGTCGACATACATCTTCGTTTCCACCGCTTCTATAACCTTTGGGTCGGTGGCAAAGTCGGCGGCTGCCCTGCGAGTCAGACTTATGGCAATAAAGGGGGAGCAAGTGGCTCCAAAGGGTAAACGTTTAAATTCACATACTCGCGTGACGTGTTCCCCTTTTCGGCGCCATAGGAACCGGAAGAAACGGCAGTCTTCTTCTTTTAGCCGTATCCGGCTAAACATCGCACCGATATCAGAGGCCCAGGCTATTTCTCCTTCTCTGAATTTTATGATGACGGCCGGAAGGGGTGCTTGCAGTGCCGGCCCGCTGATTATGCTATCTTTTAAGCTCCTTCCCTTGAATTGGGCAGCTGCATCGAACACTACCCTCGTCTTCTTCCCTTTTTGAACTCCGTGGTGCGTTAAGTAGTACTCCGGCCCGTTTGTGGTATCCGTAAGCATCACGGCGTATCCTTCCGAGAAATTCTTCTCCATAGCAGCGCGGTAACTTGCCCCGAACGTTGAGTCGCCGCGGAATCGCCGTAGTAGACTCTCCAATCTGCTCTCCGCCAGGATCCGATTGTTCGGCAACGATGGCTCCCCCGTCTTCCAGGTGATTGGAGCCTCGTATCCGACCTCCAGCTTCCGTTCGCCAGACTCGAGAATCTGTATGGCTTGTCTATCAGTTTTGGATAGACCAGGGCTCCTATATTCTATCCCAAAACCTTCCGTGTCACAGAACCTCTTGAATTGCTGAGCCAGGAGATCGCCGTCGTCGTTTGTGGCGAAGATAGTGTGGGTCCTTACGGCGTTCGTTGGAGAAGGATCTCCTATAGCACCGCGTACGATCCACCCAATTCTCGTCCAGCTTGCCGTAGGTTCATAATCCCGGCCTATGCGTGATTCCAGGGCCGTTGTCAAGTGCACCACGTCGCTACCCAGCAAAATGTCGACTCGTCCACCGCTCGTTGTTATTGGTAGATCTGCTAGATGTTTCAATCTTGTCTTCAATAGATGTCTATGTAGATGTCCCAATCTACTGTAGGAACTGGACTAGCGACAGTCGGCATCGTCGAGCCGACTAAAGTTATTATCTCTCCGGTGGGAAGCTTCATTCGCAGTTGTACTCGTTGAGAAGCGTAATTGTTTTTAACCGCTGCAGCTCCATCTGCGGAAAGGGTCTGGGAGACTCCACTCAGTCGAAGTCTCCGTACAAACGCGTCACGCGGTCGCTACCTTCGTCCACAAACACGTTTGCCTTGACTGTATGCCCGTCGGCATCGAAAACATCCAGACGAAGCATCGCCACTGTGGTCTTCTCTTTCTTGGAGTTCACCTGTGCAGCTGCCGGACGCACATTCTTGGTATCTGGCTCCGTTTCGTCGTGGAGAAGAAAGTGATGCCAATGTTTGCATCCCGGAAAAGAACATGGCTTCTTGAGTTTGCATTCGCGTGATGAGTGGCTCGGACGAAAGCAAATAAAGCATAATCGTCGGCGGATGCAGAAGAATAACCTTTCTTTTGTAGCCGTTTCGTTAAAGATTGGACACGCCTCTAACCGATGCGATCCTTCGCATTGGAAACAAAAAGTTTTGCCATTGCCGGATTTACCACTGAATCCACTTGCGCTTCCTTTCCGCTACATCTTGATGTTGGTAGAATGCGACCGGGCGGAATACTTGTTAGGTGGCTTGATGTTTGGGACAGACAACTGTTCCGCTGCGAGACTATGGGCATTCTGATAAGCCGCGGCCCGCTTGTATAACCACCTCCCGAAAGTCAGGAGATTCATTTTCTCCAATCCGGTTCCACGTTCCTCATTCCACGCGAGCCGGTCAGGTAGTTGAAGCTTGAGGCAAATCTGGTCAATAATATCTGTGGTAGCCGTCTCGCCGATTCTATTCAAATCAAAAAGGTAAGTCCGCGTTTTTTCAGCAAAACGCCGGAAGGAGTTCGGGTCCTGTTTGCCCATCTCCAATTTATCCAGAGCCTGAACGAGCGCTGTTCTCATTACGTCTCGTCGACCGTACGTCTCCTTTAAACGAGTAAGTGCCTCAACGTAGAGACTTTCCCCAACTCCAAGACCATGCACTATATCTGCACATTCTCCACGCAGACGTCGTTTAAGGATCGCCAACTTCTCTGCCGCAGCTCTCGTTGTGTCGTGGACTAGCGCTCGGAAAAGGTCGATCCAGGTGAACCATTCCAGCGCTTGTCCATGGAAATCTTCAAGCTCCGCCTTTATCGTAGATCCAGGCCCATGGTTGGACCACTGTGGAGGCTGCAATCGGCCCTCTCGGTAGAGGTCGATCCATGCATCGGGAGCCAAATCATCCATGAACTCGTCGTGCCGCCGTACTTGCTGTGATTAGCACCATTCTTGGACATCGTTCTCCTTTCGATCCTCGATTTTGCGTTCTAGGTCCCTTTCTTCTTCCACGAGCGTTAGCTTTTGTAAGGCCTGTTCTGCCTCCGCTCACTCTCTCGAAGTAGAGCCTCTGGACGAGTTGGTTGGCCTCTGCTCGTCGACTGTGGCCGCCAACGCCTTCTTTGCCTTCGTGACGAAGGCGGTTGGCGGCCATTCGATTGTCGGAAGGTTGGTTTTAGTATTGGTTTATTGATTTGTTTTGTTTTAAGGGTAAATGTTTTTATATGGCCCCCGCTATTCTACTCTATTGTTCGTATTTGTATTTTTTTTGTTTTAGATTTCCGAGATAAGTCGCGTCCTTGGTTTGATTGTTGACCTGGCACGCAACCGTGAGAAATTGTCATTCGGGGTTTCGATGAAAGTGTTGCACATGTGTTCGAGAATCACATCATCTGGGTTTGGCGCAGTTGAACTCGGCGGTTCTAATGTAGCTCACTATGCGACGATTTTCTAGTTCGATATTGTCTATAACGTCACTTCGTTCCACTATATTCTGGCCTGAGTCGTTTTCACTACCCGATTGTACTTCTACACGAGTTTGAGTAGCGACGTGTTTCCGAAAACGGTCATTTGGTTCGACCGAAGACTCGATATCTGGCATGGGCTCGTCCACCCATAACATAGTCTCGTAAAGAGGTTTAAGCTGGTTTCTGTGCACAAGTTTGCAGTTATACGAATTGTCTGCTATGTCCACTGTGCGATTCGAGTATACTTTAACGACGCGATAAGGGCCTCGAAATTTCGATGTAAACTTCCTGTTGTCTCCCTTTTGCACAACCCGGACATCTAACAAGACTCTAGCTCCTGGTTTGTAATTAAATATTTTGGCCCTTTTGTTGTATTGTTCTTTTTGGCGTTCCCTGGCTTTCTCATTTTCTTCCCGTGCCCGGTGGAAATTATATCGTAGTCTTTCTAGCAGGGTGTCGACGTAGCCACCAGATGAAGGTATGGCTTCGGGAATTGCTCCCAGAATTGTGTTTATAGGCATGTTACAGTCCCGGCCGTGCATCATGTAGTAAGGTGACTCGTTGGTGGAGGAATGAACGAATGCGCTGTACGCGAAACAGATTTCTCCCAATACATCTTCCCAATTATGATGTTGCCCGTCTACGAATTCTTTTCTTAGCATAGTTGTGAGGGTCCGGTTGAATCTTTCCGTTTCCCCATTGCTTGCTAGGTTATATGCCGTGGTGAATCTTTGTTCGATGTTGAGTGTTTTGCAAAAGTATTAAAATAGACCGGAGGTAAAATTTGGTCCTCAACATTTTTATACACGCATTCGGCCGTGGTGTGGGCAGTTTGGTCTGGTAGGGCAACGGCGATGACGTACTTAGTGAAGTAATCGGTGATGACATAAATACAGTTATTTCCATTGGGGAATATTGGTTGGATCGGGCCTAAAAATTTATTCCTATATTCTGGAATGGAAATTTGGCTAGTTCGTGGCGGAAAAGGAAAGCTCTCAGTGTAGTTAGTGTTTGCAATGCAAATTTCGCAAGCAGAGCAATATTCTTTTATGTCTTTTCTCATTGTGGGCCAGTAGTAATTATTTTTAACTTTTAGATAGGTTCTAAGGAAAACGAGGTGGCCTGAAATAGGTTCGTCGGGCATTTGTTTTAATACTGCCCGTTGTAACGTAAGAGGCAGGATAACTTGTTTCTATCCTGTAAAGTACACCATTTGTAACTTGGTAAAAACTAATTTCTTTTGCCCAGTTTGGCATATTCTTTCCGTCCTCGTCGGAAAGGAATCCGTCGTCTAGATATTTCCTTATTGCTTGGCATAATGGGTCCATGGTTTGGCTAGCTACTATATCTATTTCTGCGTTATCCACATGAATATGAGCGACACGAAGGCGTGACAGACAATCAGCGTTTTGGTGCACCCGTCCTGGCCGATACTTAACTTTATAATTGGTACCGGCTAATAAGATAGCCCAACGGCCTAATCTGCTGTTGTTGTCTTTCTGTTCCTCCAACCACTGAAGCGGACGGTGATCGCTAATAACGGTAAGTGGTTTATCCAATAAATAGTGCTGGAAGTGTTTAATAGAGAATACTACACCTAATGCTTCTTTTCTACAGTGGCGTATTTTTGTTTGGCCGGTTTTAATTGTCGACTCGCGTACGCTATAGGTTTTTCTACACCGTGCTGTATCAGTGAAAGAACAGAGCCGATTTCGTAATCGCAGGCATCGGTGAATAATAAAAATTCGAGGCCGAAGTTAGGGTATGCTAATAGTGGGGGAGTGATTAAATATGTACGCAGTTTTTCGAAAGCTAATTGGACGTCATCAGTCCAAACGAAGGGTTTGTTTAATGCATTTTTATGGGTTTTTGCGATCAATGGTTGGGCAATAGCTCCGAAATTTTCGATAAAGCGTCGTTTATACCCAGCTAATCCTAAAAAGGATCGTACTTCTTCTGCTGACGTTGGGATTTTATAATTAGCTATTTTGTCTATTTTGTCTGGGTCCGGGCCGATGCCGTCGGTGGAAATAATATGCCCCAGATAATTTACTGATTGTTTCATGAATTGACATTTCTTTAGTTTTAATTTTAATCCTGCGTTTTTAATTAAAGAGAAGACTTCCCGAATGTCACTCAGATGGCTTTCGAAGGAGTCGGAAAAAATAATTACGTCATCTAAATACACTAGGGCTTTCTGTCCTGCAACAACTCTTAATATATGGTTCATTAATCGCTGAAAGGTAGCCGGCGCATTACATAATCCAAAAGGTATTCTAATAAATTCGTATAGGCTATTTTCTACGATAAAGGCAGTTTTTTCTTTAGATAATTCTTCTAGTTCGATATGCTGATAGCATAAGGCCAGATCCAAGGTTGTAAAGAATTTCTTTCCGTACAGCCTATCTAGAGTGCTATCAATTCTTGGGAGTGGGTAAGAATATTTTTTTGTTAGGGTATTTAGTTTTCCTATAGTCGATACAAAAACGCATTTCCCCTGTTTTCTTAACTACTGAGATTACCAGTGCTGCCCATGGGGATGTTGAATGTCTTATTACGTTCGCTTGCAACATTTCTTTTATTTGTTTCTCTAATTCTTCCTTTTGGCCCTGGCCTGTACGGTAGGGTCGAAGTCGAATATATACCTTTCCCCTCTGTATCAATGAAGTGTTTAATCAACCCTGTACTCCCTAATCCGGATTCTTTTGTCGCAAATAGTTCAGTAAATTCATTAAGAAGTGCCGCTTAAGGTTTTTTATATTGGGGGTCGATATCCGGTTCTGCTACGTGTTCCTCGTCAGGGGGATTCGCCTGAGAAGCAGACTCTTGACCTGATGATACTTTGCCTATCAGTTGACAAGAAAATTCTACCTCTCCTAGGGAACTATCCCTCGGCAGAGTATGTGCCCTATTGGATTTATTTTCCACAACGATCTGATATCTTCCGTTTCTGTTACTAGCATTTACAAAATCACCTATAAATATTCCCTCAGGTAAATCCATGCTCTGGGAAAATAAAAAGAGAGAACTGGTGTCCATATTATTGCCAGTCTCCTGAAATGTGGCCTCCACGACTTGAGAAGATCTGGGGGCAATTAAGACCCTTTTAACTAAAGTCGTGGTTGTTTTAAATATTGGCTCTTGGCTCTTCGGTAATAAGCCCTCTTGTTTTACTTCTAGATTACTTTCCGGTCTGCCACGGGAAAGGAATATTGTTTTAGAGCGGCCATCAAAAATAGACTCGTGTTTGTCTGCGGCGTCCAAACCCAATATACATGCTTCAGAAATACCATCCGTGACAATAACTTCTTGGTCTAGTATATTGGCGCCGTAAACAACAGGTAGGGAGACTATCCCTAATGTGAACAATTTCTTGTTGTGCACATCGTATAATTCTACGTCAGACTGAGAGCAGCTTAGTTGATGTTCCGACGTTATTTGATTAAAAATATCTATATTTAATAGGCTCCTGGCCGCACCAGTATCGAATAATGCTTTAAACGGAGTATTGTGAATCTTCACAGAAAGTCGTGGGGCTGCTGATTTACTGAATGGCGTAATTTTTGCGACTGATGGTAATGGTTCGGGGCTTACTGACCTATTCTCTGTCGACCCTATTCTACGGCCGGCCCTTATTCGTTTCCCAGATTCGTAGCATCATTAATTTCATTGGACCTTATTAAGTTTTTCTTATTGGGACAAAATTTTGCTATATGCCCTAACTGTTGGCAAACGTAACAGGTAGGTGGTGTTCCTGGTGTTGTCTGCCGCTTTAGGAATCGGAAGCAAGATTCAATGCTATGGTTTGTGAGTCCGCAGTTGGAACACCCTACGGCGTTTTGCGCCGACCTGTTTTGCTGGGAAGGTTCCTGACCTGGGGTGCTTTCGTTGCTTTTACCGAAGGTATTTGTGAAAGGCTGACGAAACCCATTCATTTGGCCTTGGCGAGTGAAAGTTTTACTTGGGGCGGGGTCTGAGAAGTTGACTTGTTTAGGGTGGTAATTGGGGTTGTTTCTTATTGGGTAACGGTTTCCATTCTCTTGTCGGAAGTTTGTACGCATGAAGTTGCCTAGATTCGTAATGACATCCGTTAGGTGGTCGATTTTGCTGTCCAATTCAGGCGATATGTTTGTTTCTTGTCGAATAGGTTTCGTGGTGGCTATTTTCAGGCAAGAGGCGATTGAGTTGATATGGTCACTTTGTTTTTCGATTGCGTTTAATATTGCTGTCATTTGGGGTATTCGTCACTGCGTTAACAAATATTCGTTTGTCCTTTTCTATTATATCCGACTGGACTCGCTTTGCGTACTTCTGTGTGATGGACACCAGCTCTTCGAAACTGGACACCATTTCATGTCTTGCGATGTTTTGTAGTTCCGCTTCGAGTCCTTGCAGGAATTTTTGCCTAAGTAATCTTAGTTGCGTTGTTTGTTGTTCGGGCGTTTCTTGGTAATTGGAGGGATAAGCGCGTTTATAGAGAGTTTTTAGTCTATAGGCGTAATTTAAGATATTCTCTTTCGGTTTTCGTGGTATTTCGTCGAACTGGCTTTGGTAAAAATCGATGTCTTCGGAACCGTGATAATTTTCTTGGAAGAGTTTTTTTATGTCTTCGTACTCATAAGTATCGCTGGATTCCAAGATATTTTGTAATAAGTCATAAGCTTCGCCTGACATTTTAGTTGACAGCATGCTAATTATTTCGGAATTGTCCCAGTTGGACATATCGACGACGTTGTCGAAAAGTTTAATCCAACGATCGAAGCGGACGGCGGGACTCCCCGAAAAATTTTGGAGTTGATTCAGCATGGTAATAGCTTCCCTGCCTTTTCGTTGTTCGGTTTTACGGTAGGTATTGGGCGGCGATGCCATTTCTTGATTGTTCTCGGTATTGAAATTATAGGTCTCTTTTCCCTTGAATGAATGCTCTTTGTGTTTGATCGATTGGGGGGGGGGGGGGTTGAGCGATCGCCGTGCAGCCGTGAACTTTGGCCTTCAATAACGGCGAGAGAACTGTAACGCGGCTGAGGTCTAACAGTGGTTTGATCAATTGGCTTATTCTGTTACAGAATAGCGTGATTGCTATCTGATGCTTTGCGTTCACAATCGTTGCAAGGTTTTCGAGTGGCTGTATAAGAGAGTGAATTCCCTGGCGTGTCGCGTGCCTGGGTTTTGCTTGCTTCCGGAGCACTTCTATGAATGCTTGTGCTGTTTGCACGAAATGATCCGATGTTTTGTTGAAGTGAAGGGTTGACTTGATTTCGTTTAAGGCAGTGGTCACAAGTGCAGACAAAAGGACTGTCAGATCGCTCGCTTCCTGTATTGCGGTTTGTTGGACTTCCGTAAGTTTCGTCTCCCCCCCCGAGTTCGATTAGTTTGCTTAATAGGTCGAAAAAGTGAGGTGGAAGTGGAAAATGGGAATGTTGATCGCAGGTCTCTGGGTGTGCACGCCGAATGGTCTGTCGTAGGGAGTGAATTTGTTGTTCGGACGGTTTTTTCTCTAGTGTCGTTGTTATATAGCTGATTATTACACTGGCCTGCGGGTATGCCGGGCGTATACGTTGTAATTCCTGCCGAAGTACAGTACCCACCCAAATTATTATACACTCGGTCATTTTTTGGCCCTTTTAACATGGCGTCTTATGGCGCTACGTCCCCCTAGTTTTTATTTATTTGTGGATTACCCCTTATAGTTATGTTTAAGAAAAAAAATCTGCGTACTCGTAGATTAATTTTCTATTCAGCGATATGCAGCGCATAGTTGTACACAAAAACCCTGAACGTTATATGTGCGTTCATGTGTATAAAATTTCCCCGTTTTTCCGTTTCGCGCCGCCATTGCCTTACATAGGGCTTTTCCCAAATTAGGCCTCTTTTTATTTTGCGTGTATCTTTTAACTAGAAGCCGCAAGAGCTTCTAGCTTGTTTCCCGAATTTATAAAAGGCTTTTCTTTATAAAGATACAAAAAAATATTTTTATTGTCTAAATACATCCCGTTATATTCGCTGTTTTGTACTGGCTAAATTTTTTCCTGCAAAATCAAAGAAGACAAAACAAGGAGTGTTGACTCGAGTGCAACGAGTGCAGAAAGACGTCTGCAACTTGGATGACAGACAAAAGTGTGTTGCAGGCGCCTCTTGTGGTACAGAAAACAAACTCGACTTAATGTCATTACGCTGCTCGTGAATGTAATTGCTGTGCAGTTATAAAATGGAATGAAGTACCTTTTTTGATCTACCGCAAAATTTCACGGTCCCTTACAATAAATAGCACAATTTAATAAACGAGCCATCAATGATGATGATCACGCTTTTCACGGATTCGCGTGAAAAAGTTCAAACAATGCCACTATAGCGTGGCAGGATTAAAGATAATCAGATAACAGATGACGTCGTATGCCGGGTTAGTCCACCGTACATTCAGGAATAGCCTTCTGCGGTACAATTGGTGGGAAATTGAGAAAGAAAAATATGTGGCCTATAGTAAACAGAGAAAGAGGTCATTCAGCTT
This sequence comes from Daphnia carinata, assembly GCF_022539665.2. Classification (NCBI taxonomy): domain Eukaryota; kingdom Metazoa; phylum Arthropoda; class Branchiopoda; order Diplostraca; family Daphniidae; genus Daphnia; species Daphnia carinata. The sequence continues at coordinate 391,356 of NC_081334.1, forward strand.
TTTAAAAAATGGTAGACATGATGCCACTGAGCATCATATCCGTTGGCATTAGCCAGACTGGCGACAGAAGCTCACGGACGCACGACCCCACCCTTTCTCTTTTCTTTTCTGCTGATGCCGAAGCGCTCAGGGTCGGTGGAAATCACCAAATTGGAATGAAAATAAAAATCTCAAGGCCCATCCTGCTCGCTGCGATTTCAATCATTCTAGTCAGCAATGTTCTTTTGTTAGCTACCTATTAGGCACATGTTTTTTTTTGGTCCAATAGAATATGCCACATATTTGCCAAATGCGGTGCAACCTTCGCAAAGGGATCCGGCTATGTTTGCTAGTTATGTTGTCACTCTACTGTGAAACAATTGTAATATAATTATAAAGTTACATTATACGGACCTTTAACTTGGACGGAGTAGCTAGTTGTCCGTGGAGGGTGAGACTGGACGCTGCACGAGTAGTTTCCCTCATCATCCTCCGCAACACGTTCTATGCTAAAAGAAGAGAAATAACGTTACACGAGCGTGACAGTGTGCACACAGGTTATTAAACGTAAGTATGTTACTCGTGCAATACGGTCGAATGATATTTGCTTAGGTATAAAAAGGTACGGAAAATTACTCACTGGAGAGAGAAGTCACTCTGGATAATAAGACAAGATTGAAGGGCAGTCGAAGAACGGTCAGGCAGCAGAACACCATTTTTACTTCAAGTGAAATACTCTAATATATCTGGAAAATGAAACAGGGATTGAATAAACCGTAGTAATTCAAAAGTATTTGTAAATAACGAAAATGATCGAAAATCACATTCAGCATCTGGTAGACTGCAAGGCAATTTCAAATTCGTTCCGACTAGAACTACCCTTCTGTAGGTGTCGTCGACGTCATTCTCTGATAGCTAGTAGGAACTTCTTGTTTCAAGTGTTGATTTTCGCGACTGAAATCGGCCACTTTGCCATCAGTGCCACACAGCTCTGCTTTCACATTCGCTCTAAATATCTCTGATAGCAGTGGTAAATAATCCTTTAAAGTATAAATTGTCGATCTCTGATATCTAAATATAAGAAAAATGTAATATTAACCAAAGTAAACTACAGTAAATGTAAACTTGCCTGATTCTGATGTCTCACTCGAGCAGACGTTTCTTTACCATAAATCGCCAACTGAATTGAAATTTAGCATTAAGCATTAGTAACACAATGTTTGCCAGATTTTTTTGCTGTTTTTTAAATAATTCAAAATTATTATTTAAAACGGACTTTAAAAACTTACAGTAATGTTTAAACTATATTGTTACGTTGGCAATATCCGATTCGCCACTACGGCGGTGACAACAGCTCTAGGACGGAAATCCCGCCCCAATTATGGCCGTCCATTGGAGCACCACCTTCGTCGCCGGATATAAAAGGGGCGACTTTGCACACCTGTGTGGCTTTTTGATTAATTGTTAGGGCAGTTAGTTGCAGTTGTGTCATTAAACCCTTTCGGTAAAATACACATTATCTTTTAATCTGAAGCACAACGTCTCTATCTTGGTTCAAGATCCATATCCGTGACAATATCCTTGTAAAAAAAAACTCCTTCAATAATCAAAGTTATTATATAAAAGGATTTTTTAGATGAAACCATTTCCCGGTGTTTAGGGAAAGACAACTGGAATGATAAATAGTTCCGACTTTCCAATTTTCGCATGCTGATTCAGCATTTTTGCCAGTCATCGTTTAGCCTTCACGGAGCAGGTTATTGTTTGTGCTGTGTCTGTGGTGTGTCTGTGCTGCGTCTGTGCTGCGTCTAGAGTTTTCGTGTAACTAACTAAAAACTAAACTAACTAGTGAATTTCGCGTTTGTGACTTTCTTCGTTAACAGCTAGTGCTTCTCTTACTTTGTGTGCTGTGCCGTTCCGGAATACTTTCAGTGCTTAGTGCTTCTCTCGATCCTGTCCAGGGGCCCACTCTGTTCCTGTCCAGTGGCCCGCTCTGTTCCTGTCCAGCGGCCCCCTCTGTTGCTGCCCAGCGGACCGCTCTGTTCCTGCCCAGCTGCGTAGTCTTCCCACTGAGGCCCCTTATTGTGGATAAAAATGGATTCGCAAACCGTAAGTCTATTTTTCATTTAACTAGTGCTGGGCCGATCCCAGACACAGTGTATCAGGCTCGGAACGGATAGGCAACGGTTCGAGTGCTGGCATTGTTACTATAAGTTTAAGGGCATTGAGACTTGTCACCTCAATGGGCACAGGTATCGGGATTCGTTTCACAGTGTCGTCGTGAAACCAATTGTCTGGCCATGGTCAGTGGACCTTCAGTTAGATGAATATCTTAGTAGGGACATAGGCCGACTAGGATTAGAAATAATTGCTGTAGTTTTTAAATTATATATGGAAATTAGGTAAGCTACTTTTTCAAATGCAATGAATTGCCTTCTTTCTTCACACAACTTAATGCTTTTGTTCATTCTTTTTATGGTTTTTCAACTGGACTTTACTTACGTCTTACTAATTAAATTTTTTCTTTTCTTTTTCTTCTTTGTCGATTTTGGCAGGGGGCTTTGCCTGGCAATTTTTTAAACTGTTTCCTCAGGCCGTTCTAATGCTTTAGTTCTTTCTTCATTTTTTTGTCCTCATTGTTTATTTAAATTCCCTTTTTTTCGCGAGTGCTGGTAAGGCACTTTTAACAACGACGTTTTTAACAGTTTTTTATGGCGCTTGAAAAGCTTTTCCGTTTTTTATCACTTTTTTGGCAAATGATTTTGCTTTTGAGTGATTATATTAATTTTTTTCCTTTTCTTTTCGTTTTCACATTTTTGAAACTTTTTTTCCAACGGCTTCATATCTTTGCCGCTTATTACTACTTTTTTTGCCAATTGATGTTTGCTCATGCAAGATCAATTAATCGTTTTTGGCCTTATTCATTACTTAAATTTCTTTTTTTGTCGCGAGTGCTGGTAAGGCGCTTTAACACCGAAGTTTTTAACAGTTTTTTATGGTGCTTGAAAAGCTTTTCCGTTTTTTATCACTCTTTTGGCAAATGATTTTGCTTTTGCGTGATTAGAATAATTTTTTTTCTTTCCTTTTCTTTTCGTTTTCACATTTTTTAAACTTTTTTTCCGACGGCTTCATATCTTTGCCGTTTATTACTACTTTTTTGGCAATTGATCTTTGCTTATGCAAGATCAGTTAATCATTTTCTTTTTTCTTGTTTTGCGGGTGTTCTCACGGTGCTTTACCAAGCGACTTTTCTACTTTTTCTTCAATCCGCTTCAAATTGCTTTTCCCTTACAACTCTTTTTGGCAATTGATTTCCACTTAAGCGAAATTAATTTTTTTTCTTTCTCGTGGGTTTTGATTGTGGTATTTTTTCAAACCATTCTTTAAACGGCTTCGTCAGGCCGCTTTAACGCTTTGTTTATTTCTTTTCTTTTTCCAATTGATTATTGTTTTTGTCTCCTTTGCCTTTTCACAGTTAGGCTTTTTGTTATTTTTAATACTTCCGTACATTATCGATGCTTTCCTTCAGTACTAAGCTTTTGTTAAAATTATTTTGATATAAAATCGTTTTATATTAAAATGAATTCCCGTCATCGTCCGTATAGTGCTAGATAAAGAGGAAACGAGTACGCGAAGATCTGGAATACATCCGGGAACTTAATGATGATGCAGATTTTGATGGTGCCTATTCAAGTAGTTCTTCTGATGTCGCTGACTTTAACGATAATAGCGGTGCTACAGAGGAAGCTGAAGATTTTGTCAGTTGCGTAGGGGATGAAAATTGAAATGTAAATGAAATTGGGAACGGTATAAATGCAATTTTTAGTGACGGTTCACCGTTATCGACGGACGCTGAAGACGGTTTCAGTGATGATGACATTGAGATTGTAGGTACATCTAGCGCTGACGAGGTGGAAGAAAGTAGTGAGGAAGAAGGGGTTTCCAACTTTCGCGAATTATTTGCTTTATGGGCAGTTACCTGGGGAATTAATCAAAATGCAGTTGATGCTCTTTTAGCAATTTTTCGTTTGTTTTCATGGGGCTCGAACTTTCCGAAATCTTGTCGAACATCGGTAAAGACACCTCGTAAGGTTCCGGTAAAAAATCTACCTCCAGGAAATTATTATCACTTTGGAATACAAAAAGGTATTGAAATGGTTCTACGTTGGTTAATGAAAGACACATTCCGGAAACAGTTGAAATTTTTGTAAATATAGATTGGCTTCCTATTTCAAAAAGTAGTGGGGATCAATTTTGGCCTATTCTGGGAATGATTAATAACGCAAAATGCAGGCTTGTTTTTTTTATTGGTCTTTACCATGGAAGTGCAAAGCCTCTTTTCTGTAATGACTATCTTGCTGATTATGTTGCCGAAACAGGAACGCTTATGGAAAGTGGATTTTCATTAAAGGGCCGTCGTTATAGCTTTCGCGTATCATGTTTCATATGCGACACTCCTGCTCGTTCATATATATTAAATATTAAAGGTCACACGGCGTATTTTGGGTGTTCAAAGTGTATCCAACAGGGCGATTATGAAGGAAGGGTGGTTTTTTGGAAAATGACTCGGATCTTCGAACTAATTATTCTTTTCGCAACCGCATCCACGAGGAGCATCACAATGGTTATTCAGTTTTAGAAAATATTGAGAATGACATGGTTTTTGATTTCCCCAATGATCCGATGCATTTAATAGATTTAGGTGTAACTCGGGAATTGCTTCTGACTTGGATTCGTGGTCCATTGGAAAATAGGTTGTCTAGAATTTTGCTTGAAGCCATTAGCTATCGATTAGAAATAACAAGAGAATTTATACCTAGGGAATTCGCTAGTAAAACCAGATCTTTAAAACTTATAGATAGATGGAAGGCCACGGAATTCGGACTTTTCAACAGTTATGTCGGCACTGTTGTCCTTGCTGGTATTTTGCCAATTCGATCCTTCAACAGCTTCCTTGTTTTCCATATCGCCGTGCGTTTTCTTTCTTCAAACAGTTTGTGCGTTTTGCATAATGAATATGCTAGGCAACTTTTACATTTATTCGTTAATGAATGTAAAGAAGTTTATGGGTCGTATTTTCTGTCTTTTAATGTTCACAATTTGCTACACATATGCGACGATGTGTTGCGCTTTGGATCATTACCAAATTTTTCGGCTTATCCGTTTGAAAATTATCTACAAAAATTTAAAAAACTTTTGCGTAAGTCTCATCAAGCTTTACAGCAAGTAGTAAAGCGCCTACTTGAAATTGTAAATGTAAATTCAACCCCTCCGAAACTGGAATTCGATCTCCGTCACCGTTGTTTTCGAATACAACATGATAGCGGCCCTGTACCAGATAATTTTAAACTAACCGTAGAATACAAAAAAATGCGGCTAGGCCCCTGGTTTCTTAGCTGCAAGGCACCAGATAACTGTGTCTTTCTTAAAAATTTGTCTCTCGTCTTAATCGACAATATAATAAGAAACCAGGAAGGGGATTTTATTGTGGGAAGAAAATTTCGCCGTAAAATGGATCTCTTTTCTTATCCTTTAGCTTCTTCTTCATATAATATTTTTGTCGTCGGAGATCTATGCCCAAGGTCAAAAGCATGGCCTTTGAATCAAATCAAATTTAAAGCAGTAAGATTGCCGAATTTTAAAGGGAATGGGGTAGATATTGAAAATTATTTTGCAGTTTTTCCACTTGCCATGGAAGAACATGCTTAATCTCGCTTCTTCAGCATGGCATCTTTCAGTTTCCACAATTTTTTTTTTCCTTTGTACATTTGCGAGATTTCCTTTTTACTTGATTAATTCTGAAGTTTGTATTCGATTACAAACGTATGTTCTAAATGTTACAAGAAGGTTTACATATGAATCGTAGTCTAGTTTTTTCCAGTCCAAATGCAAATGCTTGTTTTTGTAGGGGAAGTTCCTTATTTTGGAAGGCACCGAAGAACCATGGGTTACAACGGTGCCCATATCGTGGTTTGACGGCGAAGTTTGTTGGTGGCCTCCAAAATGCAAGGACTTAACCAAGTTTATTGAGTTAGGATACGAGCCAGATAGGGAGAAATGGGAAAAGCACCCTGCCCGTGTTAGAAAAGGCTTTGGTATGGGTTATCTGTTCTGATTACATAGCGATCCTTTTTTCAATTAGTATTGATTTTGTCAACATAATCTGTCCTTTAGATACGTATCAAGAAGCACGGCGTAACGAGAAAAAGGCCTTAGAAATGGAAGAGATTTTGACTACGGATTCGGAGAAGGAAAAACGCAGTAGAAGCGCCAGGAAGCTAAACACATTTTTGATAACAGCAGTTTAGCCCGAACAAAACCCGCATTGAAAAAAACTTCCGTTCAAATGTTGAGTGATGAGTCGGAAGACGAGTCCCCACCGCCTCCTCCTCCTCCATCTTCATTGTCTCTTTCGTCTTCTATAGGTAATTACAAAATCAAATTCACATAACAGAGAAAACAAATAATCTTTTTAATCCATATTCCTACCAATTCCTCTTCAGTCTTAGACTTACTTTTTTTTTTTAATAAGGCACACCAGTTCGTCGATCTGCATCGTCATTACGCGAGTTTCCACCTTTAATAATTGATGGTAATGACAAGAATTTCTATAGCAGCCACGAAAAAGAGTTGAGAAAGAAAAAAGGTAATATTAACTATTCGAACTTTAACATTCTGTTTTTATTTTGGGATTTCAATTTTTGTTTTGTTGTTTATTATGTAGGATACAGGGGAAATGATAATTCATCAGACAATTTGACAAACAGCCCCTTGTTGGTGTCGACTGAAAACGGAGCAAACAACAGACGCCACAGAATTTCTAAACATCACGGTGGTATGCGTTTTTCTTTTTTTTTATTTTCGTCTTTTACTTAAAAGCCATTTTTTTGTAATGTAGAATCCCCCGATAAATTTGTACATCGAGGGATAGTGTCTCTTTCCCATGAATTACGAGACCAAAGCTCTCTAGGAATCGCCGTGCTTGACCGACTCAATAACATCGAGTCGGCTATCAAAAAAAAGGATGTGGAAAACGATCAAAACGAAGAATTTTTGGAATCTCTTCCTCTCACCACAATGGAGGATTTTAAGAATTTTAACGAAGAACTGAAAAAACCTTGGATTAAAAAATGCTTGGTAAATTTTTTTCTAATACTTATTAATACGTTCGTTTAATTATTGCAATTTTATGTTTTAGACCAATCATCTTATCGGGATTGGTGGTCACGAACCAAAAACCATCATTCGGCTCATTACACGGCGCGTGTTCACTAAGGATGTAGGGAGGCATTTCAGCTGGTTTGGACAGAGAGGAAATGAGTGCCTCTCCGAGACGAACATCGGAAAATCCATCATAAGTAGGAGAAATAAAAGTAATTAATTTTTATAGTTTTACGGATGTGGCCGGCGTTGTACCCAGAAGCGTGACAGCGAGCACGAATAGACGGAAATATAGATGAATAATTCCAAAAGTCACAAAAGACGAAGTGTATTAGTCAGGGGAAACACTTAACACAATTTCACACAAGTTCGCGAAGGGAAGCCAGCGATAACGCAAAGCTCCTTCTTTCAACCACACAGTAGACGGCGAGATCACAGACTGCCATGCGTAACTGCGAGTAGACGACTCGTCGCCTACGTTCCGGTTGGCTATCTATTGAGGGGAAATGAATCAGGACACGAGATGGGGGTACATGACAGGATACTGTAATGGGGTATGAAACTTGTAACACTCGGCCCTTCCTGACTCGAAGTTACACACGAACAATACAAATGAAACAGAGGGTTTTCTGGAACTTCGAAATGAACCGGGAATGGGAAAACAAAACAAACAAAAAAAAACATTACCGACTACTGGAGCAGAAAAAAAAGTACGAGAGAAAAGAAAGAAAAAAAAATTCCTCCCTGAGGCTCACGGCTCTTCACACCCACCCAAATGACGGCGATTTATCAAAGCAAAAAAAAAACAATTAACAAATAACACCCGCAGCAAAAAGAAGAATGAGAAAAAGAAAGAGATAACAAACGACGATTTATCAAAACAAAAAGAAAACAAAATATCAAATGACATCACCACCCAAAGAGAGAAAAAAAACGACAGAAAAAAAAATGGAAAAAACACCATAACAAAACCAATAACTCCCCCCCCCCCCCAAAAAAAAAAAACACGATAGAGAAAGAAGAACGTGTACGTGTTATGTGTGGTAATCTTTCATCTACGCAGGCCTTTTTGTCCGTCTCCCAGCTCTAGTAGTTGTTGTTGGCCTGTCTTCCTGTGGATGCTCTTCCGACTCGGACGAAGATGCGTCACTCGACGAAGATGAAGACTCGTCGACTTCCACATCTTCCGATGCGTCCTACTCCACATCCGACCGACCATGGAAGCGACGAATTTGGCAGACGTGGACATTAAAACGCCTGTATGATGACTTCTTCCGTTGCGCGGGCAAGTCTTCGACTAGGTAGGTTGTTTGCGACAGCTTCCGTACTACCTGGAATGGCCCTACAAATTTAGGAAGAAATTTCTTGGTGGAATTTTTCTTTCTTGGCTTCCGTCGAACTAGAATAAGGTCATCATGGAGAAACTCGGGTTCCGGCTTCCGCACTCGATCCGTTCTTTCCTTACTTTTTCTTTGTTTTTCCACAATGCGCAAACGAGCTGACGACCTCCATTCCGAGACGCGTGATAAAAAAGTGGCATGTGGTTCTTCTTCGTTCTTTGGCCAAGGAAAGAGATTTTCTATGGCTAGGACTGGTGGCCATTCACTAGCTCAAACGGCGTTACCTCGGTTGTGGCTTGGCGGGCAGTATTGATAGCATACGTTGCGGCTGCTAAATGTAAGTCCCAATCCGTATGTTCGGGGTTGACAAAGGCGCACAATGCAAGTGTTAGCGTACGGTTAACTCGTTCAACTAGTTCGTTGGTCTCCGGATGCTCTGCAGTGGCCAAAATGTGTTTTATATTCCAGGGAGTTACCCACTCGGCAAATGTCTGGGACGTGAAGGCTGATCCCTGGTCGCTAATAAGACGTTGTGGTGTACCATGGCGAAAAATAATGTTTGTCTCGAGGAACGACATAACAAATTTCATCGACGTGTCAGGAACAGCAGCAACCTCGACCCACTTCGACAAATAGTCTATCGAGACAATTATGTGACGATGGTCAGAAGCAGTGACCTTAAACGGGCCCAAGTGATCAATTCCGATAAGCTGGAACGGAGAAGACGGTGGTTCGATGGGCTGGAGCCGGCGAACCACCTGACCAATTTCGTGTTTGTGTGTTTGGCAAAAAGAACAAGATTGAACAAAAAATTTTACGCTCCTACCCAGCCGTGGCCACCAAAATCGACTTTTAATTTTAAAAAGAGTTCTCTCCACACCCTGATGTCCAGATGAAGGAAAATCATGACATGCTTCCAAGATTTTTCTACGAAGGATAGAGGGAATAACGAGTAGCAACTTCCTGCCAGAATGTTTGTTCTTTCTATATAGAATTTTACTACGGATGACAAAATTTTGGGAGATTTTACAAGGGGAAAGGGTGTCTAATGCTACGAATATTTTCCGTAGCTGGCCGTCTTGTTGTTGCAAGAGGGCAAGCTCATTTGAGGCATAACCCACTTCGGGTTCTTTTACAGCGACTACTAGACAATCATCTGTCCGGGAATCCATGCAACCGGCAGGGTTCCTGGACAGTGTGTCCGCAACAATATTATCTATACCTTTCACGTGCTCTATCGTGAAGGTAAACTCCTGCAAATCAAGCACCCCCCTCGCAAACTTTCCCTTTAAGTCCCTTTTCCCCATCATCCACTTGACGGCTGAACTATCCGTCTTAACAAAAATATGTCTCCCATAAACGTAGGTACGCAATTTCTTGAGTGCCCACACCACTGCTAAACATTCCAGTTCATTGGCGTGATATCTTGTTTCGATGTCCGACAGCCTTCTGCTGATGAAAGTCACAGGTCGATGTCCTTCACCAGCATCTTGCGTCAACACTGCTCCAAGACCAGTTTGACTTGCGTCAGTCTGAATAGTAACTTCCAGAGCGTCATCGAAATGAGCCAGAACAGGAGCAGTCGTAAGACGCGCTACAATACTGCTCTTTGCGCCTTCGTGACGTTCCGTCCATCGCCAAACAGCATTCTTTTTGAGGAGAGCGTGCAAAGGGTGAGCCAATGACGCAAAATCAGGGACAAAACGCCGATAGTACGGCGCAAGTCCAAGAAAACCTCGTAGTGATTTTAAATTTGTATCAGGCATAGAAGTCAAAGCGCGCACTTTCTCGCCTTCCGGGTGAATGCCTTCCGCATCGATTACGTGTCCTAGATGGGACACCTTGGTGGCGCCGAAAACGCATTTGTCAATGTTCAGAGTCAAATTTGCTCGCTCTAGAGCTGTTAACACCAACTCTAGGCGTGCCAAGTGCTCGTCAAAAGAACGACCAAAAACCAAGATGTCGTATAAGTAAACTAGACACATATGCCATTTCAAACCAGCCAAGACCCTATCCATTAAACGTTGAAACGTCGCCGAAGCATTGCTCAACCCGAACGGCAGACGTGTGAACTGACAAAGACCGTCTACAGTGACAAACGCTGTCTTCTCCCGATCTTCCAACGCTACAGGCACCTGCCAATATCCACTGGCCAAATCCAAACAAGAAAAAAATTGCGCACCTGCTAGCCTGTCCAAAACATCGTCAATGCGAGGTAACGGATAAACATCACGTTTCGTTACCGCATTTAAACGTCTAAAATCAATACAAAAACGATAGTCACCAGATTTTGCTTTACGAACCAAAACGACGGGCGAACTCCACGGACTAAAAGATTCCTCGACCACACCGTCTTCTAACATTTCTTCAATCTTTCCCGCAATTATCTGTCGTTCGAATGCTGATACCCGGTATGGCGCAGATTTCACCGGACAAGCATCCCCCATGTCAATACGATGTTCAACTTCAGTGGTTTGCCCAATTTCCCTTTTTGACTTCGGAAAGCATTTTCGTCGACGTTCAAGCATACCCATAAGTTTTTCACGTTGACCAGAGTCTAGTCCCTCCCCAATATTAACTTGAGTGATGAATTTGGCTTTATCACCTACTGGAAGAACGGTGGCACAAATTTCAGAATCCCCGTCTCTCAAAGTAGACAACACGGCGTTATCGTTCAGTTCAACAGTACAAAAGAAATGCCGTCGCCTCAGTCTCAACGTCGTTTCGAAGGCGATTCCTCCGCAAAAGACTCGATCAGACCGTCGCTTACGTCAAAATCTTCTTCATTACTCCCTTCTTCTTCCAAAAATATTCCCTCCCTGCTGCTTTCCTCGTTAATTATATGCACCTCTTCCGCCCATCGCACGCTCTTTTTCTCCTTCGTCAAAACTTCCTCTACCCCCTTTCCTTCGCCGTCTTCGATTTCCCTGTTTCCCTTATTTAAATTTCCCTCAATTAACCCTATTTCTTCCCCCCTTACACCTTTCCCCGTTACGTTACTCTCTCCCCTTACTAGATCTAACTCCCTACTTTCCTGCGCCACTACACCCTTATTTTTCTCCTCAACTAACCCTTCCCCGACTAATTCAATTCTCCCTTCCCTTACTACAATGCTGGTTTTACTTTCCACTATCCAGTCAACACCCAAGATTAGCGCAAACGGAGCGGTCCTTAGCACGGTGACGGACGTGAGTTTAACAAAATTGTGCTTCCACTTAACGTTCAACGGTAGAGCTCCCTCTACTCGCACTAGCTTGTTGTCGACGCCTCTCAATTTAGTTTTCGTGGAATTCCGATGAAGGTCCATAAATTTCCGCACGACGCTTAGCCGTACCACACTAATGCTAGCGCCCGAGTCGACGAGTGCCGTGACTTCCCCACTTTTTCTATCCAGACCTTTATAAGCGGCAGAGCTGGACGACTTTCTGACAAAAAAAAAATCCTTTTAAGGGCACCATTGTCCTCGCCGAGCTACCCCGTCGTTTTTTGTCGGACAGTCCCTAGCAATATGGCCATGTCGATTGCACGAATAGCACAACCTTTGCGCTGGGCCCCTGGGTGTAAACCCTCCACCTCCTACTCGCGGAACGTTAGGGCTGAAATTAACCGCAAGCCGAGATAACGAAGCCGAAATTTGATTCACCAACCGATCTCCCAAGTTTTGAAAAAGTTCGGGCAAATCTGGAGTCGATGGAGCAACATTCGTCGGAGGCGCTGTTAAGACGGGTTCCGTCGTTAACATTGGGGCGGGTACGTTTGGTATTGCGGAAGTTAAACCAAGTTGGTCAAGGTCCCTGAGTCGCGCTAGGAAAGCCGTAAAGTCCACTGGTACCGGTGACGTTAGAGCTGCGACGTAGATGGGGTTTGCGAGACCACGTAACAACAACTTGATGACATCGGCTTCAGGTAGGGCAACGGGACAACGAAGGCAAACCCGACGCTTGTCCAAGGCGTACTCGAGACACGACTCCCCCGATTTTTGCGTTCTTGCTTCCACAAGCGAGCTCCACTCTAAAAACGAGAGTGTACGGGTGAAATTGGTCACCAACGCGACCGACCAAAGCGCCCAGGTAGCATAAAGATGGCCCGTCTGTACGTGCCATTGGGAGGCGGTACCCTCAAGTCGGGTCACAGCCACTAGGAGACGGTTCTCCGCGGTCCAGCCTTCTAAACCGGCTACCCTCTCGACATGGTCGATGAAGCCCTGTACTTCCTCACCTACAGCACCCGAAAAGCGCGGTATCTAACCGAAAGCAATTGTCGACGGGCGAGCATTTGGCGCAGCTGGTATCGCGGCAGCAAGGGCTTGGATAGCCGCGTTGTTTTGTTGTTGTTGCGCTTGGATGACGCCGACGAGTTGGGCAACTTGATCGTGCCTCGCCGCACCATCAGCCGCTGCGACTTCCGCAAACCGATTAAGAGCCACAATTAATTCTGCATTGTCTGCCATGTTTATCGGTGTTGGCTCGGTTCCCGTGAGAACAAATTCAGATTTCTGACACCTCGTTTTCATTGTAGGCGGACGCTGCACTGGGCGGACGATACGAGCCCTTGCGGACGAACTACGAGCAGATTTTCTCGGGGTCCGAAGATAGTATTCGGGTTCGAAACCGTAAAAGGGGTTTGTAATGTCGGTATCCAACTCCGACATGCAGAAACACCGCACTCAAATTCCAAAAAAAAAACGAAAAGAAATGGACTGAACGCCACAAAAATGACAGTGGGAAAAAGAGAGAGAGAGAAAAAAAATTAATAAAGAAATAAATCAGATGCACACTTTAAACTCCCAGGATGAAGAAAAAAAATAATTGCGAACAAAAAGGCACTTATCCAACGGGTCTCACTCTCACAGAGGATCGTCCAAAAAAGAATAGATGTTGAGCGCAAAAGATTGCGATCAACACTCAGCAGAACCAAAAAAAAAAAACAAAAAGAAAAGGTCAAAACAAAAGTACCCCCTGTACACAAGAGGGACACACACACAAAAACGATACCGTCCAGAACGAGCAACAGCCCGTAAGCAGAAAAAAAAACTTCACGGCACGGCTTTGTATCAAGGTTCTTTTCTCGCCTTCAAAAAAAAGAGAACGAGCAACAAAAGAACCACTCAAAAGGCCATATCAGCAATCCCGCTGATATGGTCGCTCAAAACAGAAAAAGAGAGAGAGAGAAAAAAAAATCTCTTTCGACCAAAACGCGTGGGCCGTCCCAAAAAGAAAAAAAAAAGACGGAACGCACCACACAAAGCGGGTCGGGCAAGAGGTATGCCGAAAAAAAAATACACTTCCAACTACACACAGTCAAAAAAAAAATAAATCATGCACTGGAATTGTTTATTTTAATAGCCCGTGGCTATAGGTAACAGGGGTTGAAATACTTACCTGTACCGTTCCTCCACTCTTCAACAAAGACGTCGCGGCGGGATGGGATCCACTCCCCTTCGGCGCCGGTAAGGACAATCCACAATGGCGGCGACCACGTCTGCGAAAATTTCCTTCAAGCGTGGGCGGCACGCGGGTCCGTTGCAGGCAACTTTTAAAGAAAAGTTGTTCGATGGCCTGGCGGAGATGAATATCCTCGATCTTCAATCCTCCTCGATCCCTCTTCTGACACCAATTGTTACGGATGTGCCCGGTGTTGTACCCAGAAGCGTGACAGCGAGCACGAATAGACGGAAATATAGATGAATAATTCCAAAAGTCACACAAGACGAAGTGTATTAGTCAGGGGAAACACTTAACACAATTTCACACAAGTTCGCGAATGGTTGCCACCGATAACGCAAAGCTCCTTCTTTCAACCACACAGTAGACGGCGAGATCACAGACTGCCATGTGTAACTGCGAGCAGACGACTCGTCGCCTACGTTCCGGTTGGCCATCTATTGAGGGGAAATGGAATCAGGACACGAGATGGGGATACATGACAGGATACTGTTATGGGGTATGAAACTTGTAACAATAGTATGTAATATTTTCCATTTTAGTGGCCGCTAAAAGGACTCAACCAATAATTACCGAGCAAGATGCCATCAAGGTGATCCAGGCTTTGCTGCGCCATTGCAAGGATAAAGAAAAAAATAATAATGTAAGGGGGATTTAATGTAATAAAAATTTTTTTTTATTTGTCTTCCAAACTACAAAGTTACGTGTTGAATGTTATTGTTGTATATGTTAATACAAAGAAATTTCTCACCTTAATTCCATCGTTGTGTTACGTTATTTATTATTTATTTTTTACTTAAGCCAGGAACTTTCTACTTAAACAAAGGAATTTTCATAATTCTCACTTGTTCATGCATGTCCTTTTCCCGCCCAACAGGACGTCCCTCGGATATCCATCGGCATATGCCCGGGAGGTCTTGTAATATTCAGTCGGTATCCGAGGAGACAATACAACTCGGAGGTCAGGCAGTTCAACGGATGTCCGTAAGATGTCACCGTAATCAAAATAGGATATACCACGGATGTCCGAGGGACCGAATTGTGCTATGTGGGTTAATTCGATAGCTATGGTCTCTATCTCCATGTACTCTCCGTGGGGAATTTCGCGACTTATTGATAAATCAGACTGTTTCGTCGGCGATTTTCTTGGTGAAAAGAAGTTAGCAATGTTATCTACGAAAGATAGGTTTGTGCTATCGGTGTTTTGAACGCGTATCCGCTTGGATCGTAAAATAGCCTCTGGGTTATCTACTTGGTTCAAGGGTGCGTAATTGAGTGTAGAACGGGTAGATTTTTTTCGAAAGGGTAGGGGGTCGAAGGTCATATAACTGTCAGACTGAGTTATTTCGTTTGTGGAATTGGGATTATCAAAAATTTCCGTGAAAATGTCATCAGATTTGCTGGCTTTTTGGAAAAAGGTACGTTTTGTCTTAGGTTTAGCACCTGTATACGACATTGTAAGTGAGGTCAAAAACCGCTGCCACCAGATGTAAAGGAGGACACGACGCTGTCATGTTGCCTCCAATACTGAAAACTAAATGCGGCGCTGCTACTCACAATGTCGTGTATAAGTAAGCGTAAGGCACTACGTGTATGATAGAATAATCGTGTATTAAAATACCACAAGTAGTCAACCGAATGGACAAATCAGAAGACAAAGAGCCTACAAATTACTTGGGCATATGCTACGAGAATGACTAAGGCAAGCATCGAAATGACATTAAGAGGGAAAAGTTACGCTTCAGCTGGCGAAATGAGGTAGCGGCTCGAAAGGAACACTGAAGGTCTACTCAAGATAGTTCTCTCAGGGGTCAACTAACTATTGCGAGTTGTTGATGGCTTCTTATATGTTAGCCACCGACCGTGAGACCCATACGGGACAGTGTTAAAGGATAGGAGGCAATATCGGGCGGTATCGGGCGATTTTGGGCGCAATGGAGAGGTATAGGCGGCAAATTCGGGCGGTATCGGACGAATGTAGACGATAGCTAAAAATCGGTCGGGCGGTTTTAGGCCATTTCGGGCAATCTCAGACCAACCGAAATAAATCTATTTTTAGCCAGCGTGCCCAGACATGTCTTCATTATTTTTATATTCTTAAGGGAGTTTTAAAACTAGGTTAGTAAATGAAGGCTCTGAGTAACAAGGGGCTACAGGTAAAAGATTCTAGTCTATTTGAGAAAGAAGGTAAGAAGAGGCTTCGCTAGACGATTCGTTACAGTGGTAAGGAATAAATTTTCACTTACCAGGTTGCAGGTGTTGAATTTTCTTTTGACTATTAAACGAAGACTTGGTGGCTTTGGAATAGGCAGAGAACCTGCAGTGGGTTTGGACAACGTGCCTTTAGGAGAAGATTTCTTTGATGGTTTGGCCTTTACTGCTGTTTTTCTAGAACGTTGAGTGCAAATCTCTTCCTCACTGTCAATTTCTGTTGTTTCTCCAGGCATATTAAGCCTCTTCCTCTTCTTTTCTTGCTGTCCTCTTCCTGTATTGTGACATTTCAAGATAGGAAGACCAGCTTCCACCCGAGGGAGATTACGTCTTGCTTCCTCATATGAGCCTATGCAGAAATTTAACAAAAATAGCCACCACAATAAAACAGTCAGAGTAAAAAGCATAAAGTCAGAGCAAAAAAGGTTTACCTAATTTTTCCACGATTTTGAAACAGGGGTTACTGTCCCATTTTTCAACATCAGGAGGCATTCCACACTTCAAGAGATTTGCTTTGTACGCAACAGAATACGTATCGTCGGGTAAATAAAGGATGTCGTTCTGGATCCAATTTTCAGCTACAACAAGTAGCCAGTTACAAAATACTTTATTGTTATCTTTCAAAATTGTGTTGAAACATATATAAAATTATTTAAGTAAAAAAACATTTTTAAGATAGAATTTTTTTTTGTTGGAAATTCGCAATGAATATGTTAAAAATACGTCAACTAAAAACATAGTTTGACATCCTTGTTAAAGTAATCAATCGATTTAGTTAGTTTTCCAGATGTAGTACGTTATTGTTAAACATCGCTAGCAGACAATAAGTGGATGGGTTTCAGTTGGTTTTGTTCATTTGATTTGTGAAAAGAATTGATATTACCAGCCTCCTTTGGATTGCTCTAGAAGAGAGTATTGTAACAACTCTGGGTTAAGGTTCGCTTATTGGACTCACTTCACAAGATACAGCACTAAACACAGGTGATAACTCAATCGACTATCCGACTGAGTTCAACTGTTCAACTAACTACTCTGGCTTATCAGAGTCGGGCTTTTAAGGCTCCCGACATCCGGCCAGAGCGGCAATGCTAGCCAACGCCTGACTTGCGGATCGCCTATCATCATGCGATAGGCTACAAATTCCATTGGCGCTACAGTATATTGTAACAGTATGTTGTATTGACGGTTCACAAGACTAGGACTGAGCCCCGATACACCACCACGGGGGGACTATATAAGGGGGAAAACACTGACGTCACACGTCCGGTAGCATTGCATACTAACCGGATCACATAACGTGGTCATTGACCACGTGACATCCCCCCCTCTAGCTGCATTCGTCCCCGAATGCATTACTAAAAAACAAACAACACAAAAAAAAGATATAAACCGAAAGAAAACCGGGGACACTGCTACATGGTACAGGCCACATGACACCCCATAGCTCGAATGGATATTTATGATGTTCCGCTGCTCGTTTTTCCCTCCGAAGTCCATTTCAGTATCGATCGGTTATCCGACCGATACTGTTGACTCTCCGATCTTTCTCCTTGCTGTGCGGCTGCCCCTGATGCGTTCCTTGATGCCACGGCTCCCATTAGTCCCTCTAGCAATTTTTCTATTCGGTCCATTCTCTCACTTCCCGTCGTTGGTGTTTGTTTTCCGACCACGCCCATCGCCCATTCCTCGTGTCTCGCTCGGGACGTCATCTCCTGATACCGCTTAATTTCTTGGAGGAATTCGTCACATGAGTTGGGTTTCAAACTCCAGAGTTTCTCTAGTAAACTTGGCTTGAGTCCTCTCCATAGGTGCGCCAATTTCGTAGCTTCGGTCATATTCGGGTCTACTCTGCGGCATAAATCCAGGATGTCGTAAAAATACTCGATCGTGGATTCCTCGATTCCTTGTTTGCGTTCTCTCAGATTCGCTTCATTGAATCGGTTCTGATTAACTGGCTTGAATTGCTCCAACAGCTGTGTTTTAACTCCTGGTACAACTGGTGGTCCTGCAACATCCTCCCATTCGGCTGCTAGTTGTCCCGCGGCCTCTTTGTATGAGTACCACTTCTGCGCTGCCCCGGACAGCGACAGCTCCACGTGGTCGCGAAGTTCTTCATTTCCCCATCGATTATACCTTCCGATTCTCTCGTATCGATGCATCCACTGCACGACGTCTTCCCCGTCCTTCCCCCCGAAGGTGGGTGGGGATTGGAATTTCATCTGTGCGGCCATCGCGTGCCTTGCGCCCCTTTGCTGTTGAGCTGCTCTGAATCCCCGGATGAAGCTGCTGATATTCGATGATCTTCTTCTGAAATCCGCCAAATCCCACTCTGGCTGCTCTTCTCCGTGTTCACCCGATCCTTCTTCCTCTTCGGCGTCCTCCCACCGCTCAGTTTCCTCCTCACTGAATGTGAGATGATACTCCTGCCGAACGGATGCCGGTTGCTGCTCCTGTTCGTTAGCCCCGACCTCTATTTCTCCTCGCTCTTCCGTTCCGCTTTCCCTCAGCGGTCGACTGCGCGTCCTCGTCCGCCCCTGAGATGTACTCCCGATCTCGGGTATCCCCCAACTACCCCGTGACACGAACCGTCCCCGAGCGTCTCGGATTCTCTCCCCGCTCCTTCCGTCCTCTTCTCCTATCATCTACCTCCCGCAATCCTCGAACCGCTTGTTTCTTGCCGAACTCTTCGGCTCCCGGTTCACTCCTCCGCTTCTTGCCCAACACTTCGGCTCACGGTTACTTCTCCGCTTCTTGCCGAACACTTCGGCTCACGGTTCCCTGCCCCGATTCTTGCCAAACACTTCAGCTCACGGTTACTTCTCCGCTTCTTGCCGAACTCTTCGGCTCACGGTTCACTGCCCCGCCTTAGCCCTTTTCCCCGTTTTTTTTTTTTTTTTCCCGGCGTCTCTCCTTCGTTATGCTTCCCCCGATTGCCCTACGGTCGGAGCCGTGACCCCATACCCCAACAATTTAAGGTGCTAAGACCAGTTGGGTCGTCGACTCTCAGGGGTCCCTGACAGCCACCGCCTCCGTAGCACAGAATCGAACAGAAACATAACCACAAAAGAGACTTACCAGAGGTTCTGCATCTCCACCATGTAACAGTATGTTGTATTGACGGTTCACAAGACTAAGACTGAACCCCGATACACGACCACGGGGGGACTATATAAGGGGGAAAACATTGACGTCACACGTCCGGTAGCATTGCATACTAACCGGATCACATAACGTGGTCATTGACCACGTGACAATATTACTCAAAACTGTTTATCACTGAGGTTGGTTTTTATTGGTTGGTTGTTGAAAAACAGTGTTTCTTGTTCGTTGCATACATTACCATTTGCACAAAGCCAATAAACTTTCAAGAAACCTATTTCACGAACTGTAAGGTAATTAAACACCAAAATGATTTCACCATACTGCTTTGCTTCTTCGTGATTTGCGGTACGTAATTTTACGTACGTATTTTATTAATTACGTAATTTTTTCCTGTTTATTGCTGGTGGTTTCATATTTACATTGCGCTCAGGGGCCAACTACTTTATTTTATTCTTCCAACCAATTTCAAGAGCATTACCCGCTTCAGCATTACGGTACGATAATCCTCCAATTTTCAGTGTCATATTACTTGTTTTGGTGGGTTTTCGTTGAAAGATAAACATAACGTTTTTCCTAGACATTCGTCGCTGTATGCATACTTTCGTCGGCAGTTCCCATGAATAAACGAAAGGTTAAAGATTTCGTTGGTCCGAGACAAAGAGCCCGTAGAATTCGTAGAGTTGTTGATGAACAACTAAATGGAAATGACTGTGTTACTTGTGACAACGAGGAAGTTGGTAATTTACTGGAAGAAACACCAATCAACTACATACTTATGTAACGAAGTCATCAAAATACAACATTTAATTATATTTTAACTTGTTTGTTTGTTTTCTTTCTATTCAAATTATATATTATGTTTGTTGTCCGTTTTTATAAAAGTATACCTTATAAATATAATAATTCAAGTGTCATTTCCTTGAATTCTATTTTTATATTATACTTTACATCTTACTTGTTGCTGATTGGATGAGCTTCATGCGTAGAACATCGCGCCATACATTTCCGTGAATATGAAATGTTGCTGCGTGAGATATTCAATAACTTATATCCGGAGCTCATCTGTCGGAAATGCTATGTTTCCCTCGAACCTGTAAAATCTATAAAAGGATGCCCTTTTGTTCCCAAAAGTTAGTTCTCACTAGTTCTTGTTCCTGCTCTTGTTCCAGCTTCAGTTTTAGTTCTCTACAAGTGTTGTTCATTTCATCAAATTTAGTGAGTGCAATTTCTATCTTTCCCAATAACTATTGTGAGTGTTATTCATCGCTTATTGTGCGACTAACAGCTCTGTATCTTTATTTTTCCTTACAACATTTATCATCTTTATTCCATCTTCGCCACGGCAGTGACGGTAAGACTAAATTCGCGTAACTCTATTTCTTACTTCTGTTTCCCATTTATGCCCTATAGTTGTGTATTCCTGTCTATTCGTTTGGCCTATTAGAACAAAATATATTCGACATTGTGGTAACGCCTCCCGAGTTCATTTTATTACTATTTGTCTTAATAACGTGAAGTCATTCTTTCCCACAGAAGAATGCTTTACACTTAGAAGGTGTTGATGGCGGTTTGAGTGTTGTATAGCGACAGCAATTATTTAGAAAACGAATCGCGCATTGGGAAGTAGTAGAACTGATTCATATCTTTCTTTCCTCCCCAAGAATTATATAACGCTGTTAGGCACACCCCGTAAGGTAAACACGTTGCCGCCCTGTCTATAGACGTCTTAAAGACACTTCATCTGATCCCGTTATTCTCTTGAACAATTGTCCTAAGATAGTCTGATCTTGGACGTCTTACGAATATCTTATTTTAATCGTAGTGCTCAAGTCCCGGGTTAGTCTTTCCGGGGACATCCTTAAGACATCTTTTTTTAGCTCACAAATCGCCCTGTCCTTAATTAAACCTGTCTTGACATCTTAAAGACGTTACTATTTAGTGTTCGAATTTCCTTGACCTAAGGAACTCCTGACCAGATATCTTTGATACATCCTTTTTTGGACAGAGATATCTTTGTACCAAAGTAGGCCTGACCGGACATCTTTTAGACCTCTTGTTTTAGTCTGGGATGTCTTTGGGGACTATGGGACATCCTTGGCATATCTTACAGTCAACCCGGTGCTATGTGGGTTGCCAATTTTTTTTAGCAAGTTTGAAAATTTCGAGGAATTTCTTCAAGGCCATTAAATAATTTTGCAAATTTTATAGTTAAGGAAACATGGGACCTAAAGTATCGAGGATACATCATGTTTACATACTTAGAAGCCACCTTCACGCTTACTGGGAAACACGTCCGGCAAGATGGCGTCAAAATATTAGCTATGATGTCACCAACTTTAAGGTGCGCGTTTCGTTACCTCAGGGCTAATGAACTAAGAGTGGCCTTGCTGTCATATAAAATGAAAGGACAAAAAATTTAAATTCAGGTAGGGATTTACTTGTGTTGGAAATGTTGCCCTCTGCTGTCTTTGTTTCAAGTGCTGTCATCTTGTGTGAGACTTTGTTTGTATGCTTGTCTTTCCTTACTGTTACGTTTCCACCCCTAGAGGTCAGGTCGAACCTTAGTCGACCTCTGGTCCAGCCATTCCACTTCTAGGGATATTACCCTATTTAGGGGGATTTAAGGAAAATTTTTGGAATCTAGGGTGTAGTTTTGGAAATCTAGGGTTTCAGGGATTGTCCAGGGCCTATTTAATTTTCTGGGGATTTCTGGGGATTTTGAGATTTTTGACCCATCCGCTGTTGCCTTTGGCGCCTCTATGCAACTTCAAAAGTAAAATGTTCCTCAATAAGAGCCACCAAGCGGGCTGGGTTGAACGGTTCGCTTTTCAGAAAGTAACAGCTGGTCATGGTGTACTAGCATGGTGTAACAACTCCTTGTTATAACGGCCTATCTCGGCTGAAGCCTGTTTGGGGTCTAGGTTATATATTGTCAGAGACGCCTAGTGGCCGATATTGAAGTAAACAAGGGGACGTGTCCCCTTATCCCATTAACCTACCTGTTACATATCAAAATTAACTTCTAACCTTTGTGTAGTTATATTATCGTATTTTTATGTTTAGTTCGTATAAAATGTGGAAGAAGTGGAAAAAAATCTTGTTTGTACTTGTTGTTTGTACGCGCCGCGCGTGGCCAGTTTACGTTAGGAAAGGAGAAAAAAGAAAGATTTACACTGGGTTCGAACTCGAGACTCCCGTACTGTAATCGAGTGTTCTATCCATTAGACCACTGAATTTGTGATTAATGTCTTACCGCGATACTAGTATATCTTCTCCGTACTTCTAAGTAGTTCCGATGGTGGCGTTAGCTATATCTAACCTCAGTTAGGCCACACCCACCTCCTCTGAAACAGGCTTCATTCGAGATAGGCCTTAAAATGGAGAGTTGTTACACCATGCTAGTACACCATGAGCTGGTAACAGGGATTTTTCTGGGGATTTTATTTTTTTTAAATAGGGATTTGTGTCCCCAGTCTGGCAACGTTCTAGGGATACCACTTTGCGGAAAGTGGAAATACTGCTCTGGTCTCTCTTTTATTTAGACGGGGAGTCGGGATTTGGCCCGATGTGACGCTAAAAGGGGGCTCTGCTGTTAGCTGGCCGCCCTCACGTGAGTCCTTAAGAAGGAGCTCTGCGTTACTGCGGGCTTCCCTTCGCGAGTGTGTGTAAATAGTATATGTGTATGTATTTTGTATGTCTTTGTTGTAATTTCTCTGTGTCATGGTATGAGTAAATGAAGAAACTGCAACACTTGAGAACTTGAACCTGCTTGACATTCAAGTGCAGTAGTATAGACTGAATTTTAAAAATGATCTTATTCCAGCTAACTACAGCGACATAATGCTGTTGCCTTCTGTGTCTTTTAATTTTTAGTTTCGGGGAAAATGCAATTTTAAAGTTTCGCCCCCGGGGCACCGCAAAAAGGCGATCGTTTCGGGGTGGGTGGCCTTTGCAAGCGGGGCGAGTTTTCGGGATATGGCGGGAACCCCGCTATTTTTTAAAATTCTTTTATCGTGGAAAAATGTCCAATTAACCGAATCAACAGAACAAAGGTACCACCAATACGAAGTATAAAGTAATCTACAACAATTATAAAATTAAATTTATTTTTTCTTATGGTTAAAAAAACTATATTGTTTTACAACCTGGCAAATAAAACTCATTTGGGAACCAACGAAGTGTATCTCACAATGTTTTAACAGGTATTGCAACATTAATTGCTGTGTGGAAGGAACGCTAAAAGTATTTAGAAAACAAAGTAAGTTGGGCGTCCATAGCCTAGTGGTTATGGCGTCTATTGATCATCAATGACCCTAGATAAGGCTTAGACGGATTGAAGTAATGTACATGGGAACATGGGACATGGAGCCTGAACTTGGGGCGCGAATCTGCGGTCGATGATCAACTTTTGCAAAATTACCACCACTTGAGAAATAAAATAAAACTAACTAGTAACTTTTGGGCCCGTCCAGGGCCGGGGCCAAGGGGACGAGTGCCAACAAATGTGTAGTGACATTGTTTAACACCAGCATTCTAGAAGAAACAATAAATATAGAAATAGCGACCTTGTTTGAAGTTAAGTTTATTATGTAGGCTAAATGAACGCAAACAGGCAGTTTGACATGATCATTTTTTTTGCCCAGTCAAAGCCCAATTCATAAAATTAAAAAAATCAAAAATCATGTTCAAACTTCGACAGGCCACTACAACAGGCGTTTTGACGGGCGGAGACAGTGAGAGGGTCGGCAGGCAAAGAAAATGGGGAGGGAGGGTCTTAATTCGCAAAAAGATTTTTAAAGAGTAGAAGGGCAAAAAATGGCGTGGATCGATTTGCTAAAAAAAGCGTTAAAATACGCTAGCACCACGTATCCCCGGTGTTCAGTTACTAATTATTACAAGTTAAATGAAGACAAGAAGTAGAGCTGGCTAACTACTTTACCCACGATTGTCAAAATACCGCATGTCAAAATATCCCATAATCGTTGCTTTGGGAAAGCTTTAGAAGAAGATAAGTGCAGTTACGAACAGGAATAACTACGCACTCCAGCTGATCATGCAATCACCAAAGCAGGTAATTTGTGTCGCGGTCGTTTTGTGATGTGAATCGACGGGTGTTATTGTAGTAGCAGTACTTCTTGTTTGTAAATTTTATATGAGGCGTGATTAACTCACATCCCATTTCTTGCCCTGGGTATTTGGCTTAAAAATTTGTCTGAATAAATGTGTTTTATTTAATTATGTTAATTATACCGAATAGTCTTATTTTTTGGTTGCCATTTAGTTATTAGTGCTGTCTCGAAATATTATTAGCGCGTCACGCTGTCTTTGTGACTACTCTTTTAGCTTTTACAGAAAAGCCAACGTCAATTTGTTCGTAGCATCTTTCCCGAGTATCTGCTCCCGTTTCAATATCCAATCCATCCGGTTCCATTTTTATGACAACACGGACATCATCGGTGGTTGAAGGTTCAATATATAGTTCCGTTTGATTCCTAGCCTCTTCGCATGATAGTTCACCATGGTTATCCTCTCGACTTCTTGTTTCTACAAAATCATTTTACCATCGGTCATTTAAAGAAATCATGAAACTTTCAGCTAAACGTACGAACAAAAAAAAAAATAGAGGACTTACCGTTTCTATAGTTGGAAAATTCTATTGTTTCAACTTCAAGCATCCCACCTAATACGTCATCGCTCGCACTTCCTTCTGGATTGGATGGTACACCTGAAGGCAATGTGAGAACAGAAGGGTCCAAATTCTCCCCCGAATTAGTGTCGAAGGGAACGTTCATTGGCTGGGGTTGAACATTCTGCACCCATTCTAAAGGTAGTTCTGTATTCGGCTGCACGTTTGAGTTTAAAAGCTGGTTTATCTCATCTTCCTCTCGCCAATAAGGATTGTAAGGAGGATCTCTTTCCGCATTCTCTGAAATAGCTAGAAACAATAAAAACAACTGATGATCATGGAAAACCAAGAATTCATTTTTAACGATGACGTTGATAATATATCTGAGACGTCACATGAATTCGCTGACTTTGTGCATATAGTACCTTTGCGCTTGATGTAAAAGCTGCCCCTGACGAACAATGCCAAGGTAACAACGATAAGCGTCCCAGTGAGCCATTTGCTTATGGTGAAAGGCTCGGTGAGGCTCGACTGAGTGGTTGCTGGAATAAAGTTTTCAGATTTTTTACACCGGAAGGCGTGGCGCATGCCTACCAGTTCTTCAGCAACAGTTCTAACCCAAAAAGTAATAGTGTTTAAAGGTCAATTAGTAGCATCTGTACAGAGAGATGTAAATTGAAGCGAATACCCGGGAATACACGAGCCGCAGTCTTCTTCACGTTTAGCACAACCGCCGGAATGAGGCGGTTGCCGTAGGAATTTTTCACAAGGAATGCAGTGTCCGTCACAAAAGCCATCAAGGCAGTAGGTGCCCGGCGTCAAGCACTCTGAATCCTTGCGACACTTTTTTGCAAAAAAAAAAAAATCAGTATTCCATTGTTACATTTTAAAATGACCGAGCAAAATTTTCTAAGCATTTCTTCTTGTAAAACGGGAAAATGGATTCTGTTTTTATCTGATCTGTTATCGCTTTTTAAAGACAATGACAAATGCAATATCATGCACTGTTGCCATACTTGTCTCTATTTCGTGTTATCACAGAAAGTTCGAGAAAAGATTATTCCAAGAATCAAGAAAATGGCAGCCATTTTTTATGTAATTGCACGCAGAATTATTGCAGAACTACTATGCGAAAAAAACGTTTAAACACAATGTGTTCTTTACAACCACGTTTAACGTGCAAGAATTTTTAGTGATGCTACTTTTAACGAAGAATTGTCAGTTAACTTACAGTTTTCAACCCCTGGCCGAATGGGAAGAGCACTACAAGGAAACAAATCCAAGGCAGTAGGGAAGAACGAATCTTCTGCGTAATTTGCATTCCCTTCTGTACTTTCTAACAGATGACGTTAATAAAACAAATATGTTTATGACGTCATTTTTGAATTTAGGAATACATTTTTACCATCGTGCTATGCATTACTGTTTTCCGAAGACTCGTTTCGTCGATTACACGCCCTTTCGTTCTGTAGCTCTATTATACAGCATTAATCTAACGTATCTTCACGGTTGTGACATAATCGCGTGATCATATCTTGACCAATCATCATCAATTGTCCAATCATGCACTGGCATATTTTCGTAATCTGGGACTTTCATAAAGTTGAAAGGTCTTCTGCATAGAAAGTACTGGAAGAAATTCTACAATAACCAAAGAAATTTACTGCTACCTGGTTGTACAGTGTATTAAAATCCTTAATATTTTTTGAGAGGATATTCGGAGCGAGCTCGAGGGCGAAAAACCTTTGCTCTAGCCTACCATTAAAATTCTAACTGTGTTATGATATCTGAAAGAAGACGATCTTATTTCACACGCTGATTTCTCTCTTTAATGGGTAATGAAGAGTAATATGCATGTATTATTGGTAGAGAATTATTATCCCCTAAAACATTAAAGCACAACCGTGTTCTTTACGATCGCTTTTAACGTGCAGAACTTCTAGTGAAGCTACTTTTAACGACGAACATAAATGACAATTGCCATTTAACTTACAGTTACTAACATCCCGGCCGAACGGTAAGTGCTACCCTAGGAAACAAATTCAAAGCACTACAGAAGAACAATTCTTCTGTTCGGTTTGTATTTCGTCCTGTACATTCAAATAACAGATGATATTAATAAACGTATGGATGATTTTTGGATTTAGGAATAAATTTTTACCTTCTCTCTAAGGATGAATGCACCTTAGCGACTCCTTGCTTTTTCCACTAGCACCGTTTTATTACCATCGGTCACCTAATCATTTCAAAATGGCTCATTTAAGATAAAGCGATGTATTAGTCAAGCCACCTCGCGTGATCTTATCTCGTAAAGATCTACACTGGCCTTGTAACACACTTAGTATAGGCTATACGATACAAATAAGGTAGTGGTAATGAATCTTATAAAAGAAACAAAATATTCATACGAATCGTTTATAAAAAATACTGATGGAAACTCAAAACAAAATATTCATAAAAATTACTCTGAACAGAAGAATCGTTTATAAAAAATATCAACAAAAGCTCAACATCTAACACTCAATTTTGAATAATTGCTCGGAGCTTATAAATATTCCCCAAACGTTCTACATAAATTACACAATGGGCCACAGATAGAACACAACCACTACGTGCACTACCAGTAGTTTGTTAGTACTCAACACACACCAAACACCATATAAACCTACGCCGCATCCCATCTAACACTCAACTGAACTAACCCCAAACGTTCTACATAAATTACACAAAGGGTAGAAACTACGTGCTTAGTAGGCTACGTTTTAGTCTAGCAACATAACAAGGTTTTCCACGAAATGAACTCAAGAATCCATTTCGTCGTCAACCTTACCAGCAGAACTCTAATAATCAAGCACTACAACATTACGATTGTTACAATATTCTTTAGTCATAATAACCCTTTTAGAGCTTCATCTAGAATCCCTACCAATATATTCCAACTAGTCTCCTAAAAGTTTTCGGAAAAAGAACGTCTAAGCAAAAAATAGACTTGTTTGGTTATATTGTTCGGTTAAGGGCGTCGTATGAAACTATATGTTATCTCGTCGCCAAAGGTTAGACTAAGTTGCTCTCATATCTCATATTAGTTTACTGCGAGTTACGGTATGTGAATTTTGTGTACGTTATAAACAGCAGATGATCCAGTTCGATGAAACAAAGCGGCCAAGCCTATTGAAAGTCCTCAAGCATGAATTTTTCCAACCACCAAATAAGGAAGACTATCCGATATACGATTCTAATATGCCAGGCCTTTGTGTTATTTTTAATCAGAAAAAATTCGACGACTATTGCGAGGTTTTTCATAATTCATTTTCATCTTGGACGAGAGAATTTAAATATCCATTTTTTTTTACCATAGCTTTCGCGCCGGTATGGAACTGAACATGATGTGACAAGCTTAAACGGCATTTTCTTTAAATTGGGTTTTGAAGTTGTTGTTCATCACGATTTAATTGTCGTACGATATCGAAGGCGAGATGGAAAAACTGGCAGCTAGAGATTTCTCGGATTATGGCTGCCTAGTTGTTTGTCTCTTGTCCCACGGCATAGAGAACGCTATTGTCGGCTTTGATGGACTTTACGTCAATATTAACGAGCTCAAGTACAAGTTTTCTTATGACCGTTGCCCTAGCCTGTACGGCAAACCAAAAGTCTTCATCGTTCAAGCGTGCCAAGAAGAACTGAAACAGAATCGAACACAGGTCGTACACTAGCCTTCCCATTCTGGGGAGGCTATTAGAGTACGATATCCATTTTGGTACAAGTATTTTCAATATTCATCATAGTACAGTTAACGACGCAAATGCAATATGTCGTAGCTAGCATTTAACTCTGGTGATGCATTTAGGATAACAATATACAGTACATTTTTAAATTTCTTATTTATAGCTAAAGAAAACAAACCATCCACCGTGCAGCTGAGTTCTGAACCCACTGGTATCAAGAACATGTGCTATTGCCTGACATGCTTCAACGACGAACAAAACAAGATCAAAGGGAATCCACCGATTATGGATTTTATAACCATTAAATCCACTATTCCGGGATTCGTTTCCTTACTGAATGCTTGTACTGGCAAGGGTTATATAGATTGTGTAGCGAAAAACATTTCGCTAGACCCTAAGGGTGTAGACACATTTATTTTAGCTAAACTTCAAAGAGAAAAAGAAAAAACCAAAGAAAATCCAAAGAAAAGGGAAAACTCCCCCTTTTTTTTTTTTTTTTTTTTCTTTCTCCCTCTTCCCCCTGCACGCGGCCTAAGCCGCCCATACACCTCAGACATATTTTAGCTCTCGTTCTGTAAAGATGTCGGCTCAAGGTGGTTACGATAACGGCCGACCTGGCCGTTCGCTGGATACTAGAGCCAACAGATTCTTGACGAGAGAGGAGTTAGGGGAGTTACGCTTGCACGATCGGGATAGGGCCCATCGGGAAAGACTAAGGGTTTTGGAGCATGCTCAGGTGCCGCGTGATAGATCGCCGTTGCTTCGTAGTGTTTGGGACGTGGATTGTGGACCGTCTGGAAGAAACGAGCAGCGTTATAGTCACCCGAGTGAGGGTTTTTTCGATCGGGGCTTTTCCTCTCGCAACCGGGAGGGTTTCCGCCGGGAAACCGAGTGGGAACGCTCAGGCCGGGAAGTACGACAACCAGTGCGCCAGCGTGAGTTGGAGCGTTGGGAGACAGAGCGACAGCACGAGTTGGATCGGCGACATAGTTGGGAGCTCCAGCGTGAGCTGGAGCGTCGAAGAGAGCTGGACT
Source organism: Daphnia carinata (assembly GCF_022539665.2). Classification (NCBI taxonomy): domain Eukaryota; kingdom Metazoa; phylum Arthropoda; class Branchiopoda; order Diplostraca; family Daphniidae; genus Daphnia; species Daphnia carinata. Next base: position 420,978 of record NC_081334.1, read on the forward strand.
TACAGCGCGATAGGGAATGGCTACAGGATCGAGAACGACCAAGTGACACTTTGCGCCGTGTGAGTAGTCGTCCGACGTATAGCAGTGAACGCCTGTCCAGTCGGCCATATGAAGAGCGTGCACGTCAACCGAGTTTGTCCCCCACCGCTAGTCGAGCGCATGAGGAGCGGGCGGGGTTTGGTGAAGATCAGCTAGAAGACGACGAAGCTTTGGATGGACAACGAGGCCGACCTTGGTTACCGAGCTCCGTTAGTTCACGCCCTACGTCTTCTATGGATGAAGGGAGTCTGCCGAACAGATCGGAAGATGTTCAGTCTCCCGTAGTGGTATCACAGGCTATTTGTGACGATCTTACCTCTTTTTTGTTAAAGCCATTGACAGGGGAGGCATCCAAGGCGATTTCTAGACGGTTCCCCTTATCGTTCGAAGATTCCGACTTCTCTCTTAAGCCGCCAAGACTCGACGGCTATATGCAGCGCCGAGCCAGAGAGAAGGAGGTGATGAAGTCGGTCAGCACTACCGAGGACATTTTGGTAACGACGCAGCTTAAAATTATGGATGTGGCTCGCCCGTTGATAAGCCTGTTTGCTCGCCTCTCCGCTCTCGGTGAGGGGGAGGTCGACACCCAAGTAAGAGACGCAGTGGAAGCTGCCTTACAACAATGGGGACGAGCCTATCTCCACGTTACCAGGCTAAGAAGACAAGCGGTTGTCACTGCGGTGGAACCCAAGTCTGAATTTATGCTGTCGGACTCGGACATTTTTTCAGTTGGAAAGGAGGCCCGCGAGCTCCTTTTTACTGATAAATTTTTGACAGCGATGCTAAAGGAGGCTAAGCAAGACGCTACTCTGGCCCAGAGAGACGGTTTGGTGGCTGCGGCTAGACAACCCACGACGCAACGGTCGAGACCACGTGCCAGACGAGTAGCAATGGAGCGTCCAGCTTTTGTCTCTTCCAGGACACCGCGACCAGCGCTGGGTGCGGCACGTGGCCGTGGACGTGGACGCATGGCGCAGAACGGACGGGGTCGAGCCGGATTGAGAAACACTTGGGCACTAGGACAGAGGTATATCATCCCTTTCTCTTCGGTTCCCCACCATTCTCATGTCGGGGGGCGTTTGAAATTTTTTGCCAAGAACTGGGAACGAATTACCAACGACGTTTGGGTTCTTGAAACGGTTTCGAGAGGTTTTGAAATTGTTTTCGTTTCGGAACCAATTCAAGGGGGTCTTCCTCCTCCGGTTTCTATGTCGGAGCGGATGGCTGTTGTGTGCAACAAGGAGGTTCGGGACTTGATCAGGAAGCGAGCGATCGTGGAAGTGGTTGATAATTCCGAGGGTTGTGTGCATTCCTTTTTTGCTGTCCCCAAAAAATCTAAGGGATTGTTTCGGCCAATAGTCAATTTGAAACCCTTGAATACGTGTATTCAATACGAACACTTTAAGATGGAGAACTTGGAAGCGGTGCGTTTTTTGCTGCGGGAGGGAGACTGGATGGTCAAGCTGGATTTGGAGGATGCTTATTTGACTGTTCCGGTCCACCCTGCTTTCCATAAGTTTTTGCGCTTCTTATGGAGAGTGTTTTTCAGTTTTCTTGTTTAGCTTTTGGGCTTGCACCGGCTCCTAGAGTGTTCACCAAGCTTCTTAAGGTGGTTATGGCCGTGTTGCGTAGAGAGGGTATTAGGCTAGTAGTCTATCTAGATGACATTCTGATCATGAATGCATCAAAGGAAGGCCTTCGTACGGACATTGAAACGGTAGTGGGACTAATTCAAAGCCTAGGTTTTCTGCTGAACTGGTCAAAGTCGGTGCTTAAACCCACTCAAATCTTAGAATATTTGGGTTTAATGGTTAACTCTAAACGTATGTCGTTTGCGCTACCAGCTAAAAAGGTTTTATCGGTAAAGGCCATGTGTCAAGCGGCGTTAGACAAAAACAGAATTTCCCTCAGGGAGATTGCTTCTATTCTCGGGAACTTTACTTGGGCTATTCCGTCGATCCCTTTTGCTCAATCACATTATCGAAGCATGCAACGTTTTTATATTGAGCAGGCCAAGGAATTCGCTTTCAACTTGAATGCGAGCTGTATCTTGTCTGAGGGGGCTCGAGTGGATTTAAAGTGGTGGGTCTGCAACTTAGACGCGTCGAAAGACAGGTTGTTTTTCCCAAAAGTGCCTGACTTAGAGATTTCTGCGGATGCGTCGCTTTCTGGCTGGGGGGCATGTTGCAATGGCGTAAGGACAGGGGGTCCTTGGACTCTATCTGACACTTCGAAGCATATAAACGAGCTGGAACTTATCGGGGCGTTTTATGCTATTCAATCGTTTACGGCGGCGTCAAGGGATATAGCCATTCGCATTTTTCTGGACAACACAACGGCCGTAGCGTATATAAACAAGTGCGGAGGTACAAAATCGATAGCGCTTTCGGTTACCTCGAAGTTATTGACGGATTGGTGTGAGGAGCGTGGAGTTGCCGTTGAAGCGGTGCACTTGGCTGGCAAGCTTAACGTGGAGGCGGACGAGGAGTCGCGCTCGGCAGACGCAAGTGATTGGAGGCTGTGTCCGACGGTTTTTTCGTGCATTAATAACGTTTGGCCGTCGGACGTAGACTTGTTTGCCGCTCCTTGGAATGCGCAATTGGCGTCATTCGTTTCATGGAGACCTCAGCCAGAGGCAATGGCAACCAATGCTTTCGCTTTGAATTGGGGTGGGTTGTCGGGGTACGTGTTCCCACCTTTTTGTTTAATTTTCAAGTGCCTGGAGAAAATTAGGCGAGAACAAGCTACAGTGGTTTTTATTTGCCCAGTTTGGACTGGTCAACCCTGGTTTCCACTTTTGCTAGAACTGGCGTGCGAAGTCCCACGCTTGCTTCATCCGAGCCCCACATTACTAACATCCGCCTTGGAAGAAACACATCCGCTGCTGACGACCGGCGCGCTACACCTAGCCGCTTGGAAACTATCCGGCGTGGCTTTGGAGGGCGAGGCTTTTCGCCGCAGCTGGTCGAGCTACTCTTGGCGGGACGCCGTCCCAATACAAACGCAGCCTATGAGTCGGCGTGGCGAAATTGGGTGGATTGGTGCGTGGGGCGGCATCAGGATCCCTTGTCAAATGACATGAAGAACGTTCTGGAGTTCCTGACAGACTTGCATGCCTCGGGCAAGTCTTATAGCACCATAAATATTCACCGCTCGATGCTGTCGAAAACTTTGGATAGTGTGGAAGGATCTTCATTGGGGAAGCATTCGCTGGTGGTCGAACTGTTAAAGGGCTGCTACAACCAGAATCCGCCTAGGCCTAAATATAACGCGATGTGGGATCCTGACCAAGTTTTCACCTTCGTTTCATCGCTAGAAGAGAACCAGTGTTTGCCGCTGTCAGTTCTTGCCTACAAGACGGTCACCTTGTTAGCTTTAGCGACCCTGATGCGAGTGTCGGAAATCTCCGCGATTAGCCTGAGTTCGATTGTTTTTTCGAACGTGGATGTTAGGTTTTCCTTAGTGGCCTTAAGGAAAACTCAACGCATTGGGCCTCTTCAGTCGGCGAAAGTGAGAACCTGCCCAGACGAGAAACTATGTCCGGTGCGAGCTTTGCGAAGTGTCATCGAACGCACTCAGGTTTTTAGAAACGAGGCCAATAGCGGCAGAGTTTTCATTGGGCTTATAGCACCACACGTGCCCGTATCTGCCAACACTATCGGAAGATGGATTAAGTCCTTTCTAGGATTGGCAGGAATTAACACAGCGATTTTTGGGGCGCACTCTACAAGAGGTGCTGCGGCGTCTAAAGCAGTGCGTAACGGCGTCGCCGTTGATGCAATTTTGCGAGCAGGGCAGTGGTCTAGGGAATCTACGTTCGCCCGTTTCTACAGGAGGAGTGCAGGACCGTCGGTCGGCACAGAGTATCTTGAAACACAAATGTAACTTAGGTAGGCCTTTAAAGTCACCCTTAGGGTCTAGCGAAATGTTTTTCGCTACACAATAGCAAATTATCAGAGGGATCGCGAAGCGATCCCGATAGATAATTAGAATTGTGTAAGAAAATAAATGAAGAGACGACCCTAAGGGTACGTCTACCCGCCAGCCCACCCTGATTTCGTGATCCTTTTCATTTATTTAGTTACATGGTCCGTAATTTGTGTTTTGGGCTACCTTTGTTTATGTTCTATACTCCGTCGGACCAGGGTTCAACCAGCCAGATCTAGTAAGAGACCGCGAATCGACGACGGAAGGACGGATGGTTTTGGCCAAGGCGACTAACCAGAAAGGGGTTTTGTTTCTACCCGCTGGAGTGTCGGCAGTCGCGAGCGGATGAGAAAAGAAAGAGATGGACTATCTCTAACCCTTGTGTTCAGTTTTTTTCCTTGTTTCCCTCACAATTTTTTCCCCAACAGAGTTATTTTTACTCCTGGAAAATTCAGGTTTGTTTTTTTTTCTCTGTGGAGGGTTTTTTGATCTCTGCGTTCTTGGTTGTCATTTTTTCGTTCGGCATTTATTATGTTTGAAGTATCATCCTTTATAGTTTGTTCTGTTTATATTGTCAAGTGTTGTCACTTTAGACGTGTAGAAAATATGTCTGAGGTGTATGGGCGGCTTAGGCCGCGTGCAGGGGGAAGAGGGAGAAAGAAAAAAAAAAAAAAAAAAAAGGGGGAGTTTTCCCTTTTCTTTGGATTTTCTTTGGTTTTTTCTTTTTCTCTTTTAAGTTTAGCTAAAATAAATGTGTCTACACCCTTAGGGTCGTCTCTTCATTTATTTTCTTACACAATTCTAATTATCTATCGGGATCGCTTCGCGATCCCTCTGATAATTTGCTATTATTGTCATGACATAATCGAATCAAATATTTCTAAATCATTTTTAAATATATTTTAGTGTCACCTTTCTGACGCGATACAAGGAACCTATTTCGTACAAGCCTTGTGTCAAAAAATGGAAGAAGAATATTTAACCAGTGAATGTGATGGCTGGTTGCCGGATGAGAAGAGGAACGAAGGAAGAGGAGAGAAGGACATTCGGGACCTGGAGGGGATTTTGAGAGGGGAGGACGGTGTCCAGTCCATCATGAACAACAAAATATAAAACAAAGAATATAGGCAAACGATTTCGTGCGAAACCTACCTCAGGAAATACATCGTGTTCAGATGCAGCAACCAAATCGTCTTTAACGAATCACAGAACGAAACAAAATCTTTGTTAACAATAACGCCATGGTAGAAGATTCCGCTTCGCCTAAAAAATCCAAGTTTGGCTAATCTTGTCCTTGAAAAGTAACTTTTATTCAAATGTGTAATGTCACCCTCGTAGGAGAAACAATAAATATAGAAATAACGACCTTGCTTCAACTGAAGTCTATTAAATGGTCAAAATGGAACGCAAAGTAACAGACTGTTTGACGTAATGGTCTTTTTCCCCAATCAAAATTCAATTCATCAAATTAAAGAAAACCAAAATTACGTTTCAAACTTACAAAACTACGGAACGATAAAAGAAATTTATTTCTCAGGGATTCGGATGCCTGCGGTTCCAAAAATGATTCGGAATATTTAAAAAAAAAATGAGGATTAATTGCTGCATTGTCCCATGCACCCATCAGGACAGAGGGTAGAGTCCACCACATCCTAGTCCCTAATAAGGGAATGGCCATTCAGCTAAAGTTTTTAGCATTACATTTTTTATATGGCGTTTTTGAATTGAAAATAAAGGTTCTTATTTTTTTAAATGCAATTATAGATTGATTCACTTTGAGAGAACTGCAAAATAGCATTCACTATTAACAGCGTTTATTCTTGTATTTTGGCATAGGCAGTGCTATTAAAAACCAGCAATTAGAAAGATATTGATTAGTAATGTTAAAGTAATGTAAGGTAACAAAAATGTACATTACAAAATGGAAACTGTGACCATAGGAAAAAGTTTTGTTTTTCAGAGGAGAACGGTATGAATTCCTCTGTTAAGCTTACAAATTTAAAAGCCATGCACTTTTCCTTGCTGGGTACGAAACGCTGTTACGTCATAAGTTAGTCAATCAAATTGCCGGTTACCACAAAAAACTCACAAAAACAAGAATATAGCTGGAATAGGAAACTAACCCTACTAATACTACTACCTACTACTACTACTATTACAAATTAACCCTTCGCACGCTTGCTGAAATACCTTGTGTAGAAATCTCAGAAAAACGAATAGCTACACTCAAGTACATCCTTGCAATCTTCGAAGTCACTAATTTGGAATCTTTCCTGACATGAGGGTTTTTTTTTTACTACATGGCTTACTAACGTTGAAATTATACTGGACAGTCTTGGTTTACGGGGTATCAAGTAGTACTGTCGGGAAATGGTATTCGCACATCCCCGTTATTAGTTTGTTTTTAAATATATAGCGGCTGCTACGCGGCCATGATCATTGCACCCTTCCCCTGTGTCCCCTGTGATGTATTTTTCGAGCCATCCGGTTCCATTTTGGTGGCAACGGGGACAGCATCGGAAGTTGGCACATGGTTGAAGGTACAATGGATTCCGTTTGATTCATAGCCTCTTCATCTAATGGTACAGCATTCATATCCCTTCGATTTGTGGTTTCTACAAAATCATTTTTCCGGTTATTTAAGGAAATTACGAAACTTTCAATTAAACGTAGGAACAAAAATCTGGGATTAACGCTTTGATAGTTGGAAAGTTCTATTGTTTCACCTTCATTCATCCCAGCTACTCCGTCATTGTACGCGCGTCCTTCTGGACTGGATGGTAGTTTTGAAAGTAATGAGACAGCAGAAGGGTCCGAATTCTCCCCCGAATTAGTGCTGAACGGATCGTTCATTGGCTGTGCTGGAACAGTATCCACACGCTCCGAAGGTCGTTCTTCAGTCGCCCGTACGTCTGGCAGTAAAGGCTGTCTGTTCCCAGCATCGTTTGGCAAATCAGGATTGTGGGGAGGCCTTTCCACTATGACTTCAGTTACATTCTCCGAAGTAGATGGGGGCGTTCGAAACAACTGATCAAGGAGGGGAACAATAATACATTTGAGACGTCAAATGAATTCGCTGACTTTGTGCATACAGTAGGGGAGGTAGGGCGTGGTTGGAACAAAAAACTCATTTTTGTTCCGTACGCTTACAAAAATCGTCCAACTAGACTAAAAAATATGTAGATTTGTAGCCAGTTATCTCAGCTACATAACAGTATTTTTTTGGGTGGGTTCGGCAAAGATGAACATCTGCTATGTGTAAAAAACTGGAGGTACCTCAAGTTGTTTCAATTGCCAATTCTGCTCGGCAATTGAAACAGGGCGTCTGGGCAATTGAAACGTGGGTTTTCCCATAAGAGAGCTCCCGGTTTTATGAAGAAACTAAAATGACGATATCTCAGAATCTGGGATACGTATTTTGATGATTTTTTACAGCAATACAAAGAATTTTGATCTTTATTTTTTAAGATATTTTATAACAATTCTTCAGTAACTAAATATTATTTAATGAATTTTGGAAGTTTTCTGAATTAGGTTCAGAACACCGTTAGTAATCCAAAGAACGGTTAATAGTATGAAGATCAAATTTTTATAATCGAATATGGCATGTCCAGCCTTATATCATAATTGTTTTTAATGTCGGTAATTTAATTTTTAAAATTTAATTTCTTTAATCAACGCTCTAAATAAAAACACAAACATTGTGGCAGACGATAAGGGTCAGCCACTCAGCAGACGATATGTGTTGATGTGCATTATTTACTTTGCTATAGTATAGGCTATGCTATAGCACGGGCAGAGTTGAAACTAGCTCACCGAAACGTGAGCTTAGCTAAAGCTCTTCGCTCATGGCTAAAAAGTGAGCGGAGCTCAAGCTCAAGCTCGTAAAAAAAAGTTGAGCTCCGCTCAAGCTCACGTTCGCTCAAGCTCATTTTTAAACAATTATTTAAAAAATAAAACTAGTGGCAACGGTGTATTTGAGTCTTTAATTAGTAATTTTTAGTCCATTTCTTCACTGATTCTACCCCTGTGGTAGAATTCCGACCCTGGGTGGGAAAAAAAAATTTCAGTTTTTCCCGCGGGCCATGGAAAGATGCACATGTGCGACTGGCTAAAATGACCCGCCAAAAAAAAACACAAAAAAATTCTCACAAAGGCAAAGGCGGCCGAATAAAATGGCCTGGTGAAAAGAAAAAACAAAAAACTTAATGTCTCGTGAAGGCATACGGGGCCGAGTAAAAACGGTGCGCCGTAAAGAAAAAACTCAAAAAATGCCCCACAAAGGCGTAGGTGGATGGGGAAAAATGACCAGCCGAAAAAAAAACGAAATTCGAAAAGAAGAATTCTACTACGAAGGAAGAAACAGGCTAAAAATTACTAATTAAAGACTCAAATATACCTAGGGATCTTTTGTTACGATAGGGTGGAACAGTTTTAAGTGCAACGAAATCTTTCGTTGCAATAGGGGAAAAAGCCGTTATTGCAACGAAAGATTTCGTAGCAATAGATTCCATCAGAAAAAACCATAAGAAAATTTACCTACAAGTCGACGTTACAGTAACACTGCACTGATTATTAAAGAAGTTAGCACTTAGATGTCAGCTATCAAGCTCAAGCCAGCCTGCTTTTCAGTTTAAACTTCAAGATTGCACCTTGTTTGACATGTTTAATTTTTTGTAAAAACTTTTAATTTTGGTTCATAGATGGCGTTCTGTGAGCTTCTCGCTCATGGACCAAAAGCTCACGCTCAAGCTCGCATTTTTTAAAAAGAGCACGCTCAAGCTCGAAGCTCACCAAATGAGTGAGCGCGCTCACGAAAAGCTCAAGCTCACGCGAAGCTCGTTTCAACTCTGGTCAAGTGCCAACAAAGAAAGGTCGGAGTAATTTTTGATCAGTTTTCTCCAATCATCCTGTTTGTATATTTCTTTTCCTTGTGATTCCACGAAAGTGAATGCTGCTTCACGGTCTAACAGGAGAGGTACACTCCCAAGACAGCCGGCGAGGAAAGCCAGACGTACCCATATGCCGTTTTGGTACGCAAGACGTCCGCTAGGAGCGCCACCTGTTCAGTACCCCAACATCAGGAGGGTATCCTGCCCAGTCGTTTTAAGCGCTGTGACAGTTAGAAGAACATGTTACCATTAAATACCGTGAATTAAGGGATCAAACACTATTGATAACGGAATCGTTCTTCGTAAAAGTAACTCATCAAAATTCTAAAAAAATTTTCCTATAATGTCATAAATGAACATTATCTGAAAAATTGTGACGAACATCGATCGACTTCATTTTAAAACAAAATACTTAAGCAAGCGCTTTAAATTTCGATTAATATATAGCACTCACGAATTAGGGTGTAACTTCATTGCTACGACGCAACGGGAAGACCGTAAATGACACGCAAGGAATCTTTCATAGTCTTGCGGCCGATGTTGACACTAATAAGTATATTCATTGGCTACGAAAATTCACTACGAGAATTGTTTGTCTTGTAGTGATGGCAGAGTTTACAGGAAGCCTTCACCTCCATGGCTGTCTTCAACTACCTTTAGGGGGAATTTAATCATTTAAATCCCTAAATGATTGGATTTGTATGAAATAATACAGTTTTCTGTTGTGCTCCCTTACCCCATTGAATACTGTAGCTTCTGCTGAAATTGGTTGAACATGGTGACGATGACGGCGAGCGGCAGCCTCTGTATAGCTGAAGATGTCGACGTTTAAGTTGAATCGCTTACACCTTTCTGTAAATGTATCCACGCAACATCAAATGTAGCATATGGCAGCCTCAAACGGGAGCAGTATAGTATTGTCTATCTAATCTCTACGTTACTATTCGTCCAGTTAGAAGTTTCTACAGCTAAAAATGTGTGATAGTAGTATACTTCCCTGTTTGTATATTAATCTTTCCCTACGAACATGGCAAAAAATTTTCATTTCTGAAGGCATCACCTTGAAATCAATGTATAACAGTAACAATGACATTGCCGTAAACGTTCTTTTAGCTCATAGTAGAGAATGCTGGAGTCATGGTTTGAAAGTCAAGTGAATTATGATCAGTGTCTATTATGGCATGTGCCACTAATCTATATTCACAAGAACTGGCACAATTCCCGCCTAATCACAAGAAACGCAATCGGGTGGCCACAGAGATCACTGTCCTGTAATTTGTCCATTGTCCCTAACGTTTTTTAAAAACTCCATAAGGTTTTATTGGGTGATCTGAGGTGCCATTACGAGCCGAATAGAAATGAATTTACGTGTATACAAATGGCATAGGTGCCGACGCAGTTAGAAGCTGGTTGCCCTAGTATTCCATTTGGCTGTTGCAAATGTCATTAAAAAGCAGCTGGGTAACTTGCGAGAGAGCTATATAACCAGTGTATATATAATCGTCACAACAGAAAAAGTCTTATAGGCGTTGTTTTGAATTACGTTGTCCAACGTGCGCCATCCTATTCACCACAAAGTGGCTTCTGAACTCCAACTGGTAAGCATGCCTATTATGGGATTAATTGTTACAAATACTTTTGCGTCTTTCTGGTCCACGACAGCAGGACATTTAATCCCCATCTCTTAGAGCGCATTTTGGTGTCTACTTTTAGTTCAACTTTTTTTGTGAACTTCTATGTTTGCGTCAACTGCCCGGTAGATGGTTCAACTAGGCGACCGTTTTGGTAATAACGCCAGTGGGAGGTTCAACTGAGGGCGCATTTTGGCGTCAACCTTTTGTTGAACCTTTTAGTTCAACTTTTCGTCGAAGTTGACGCCAAAATGGAAGTTCATCGCTACAGTTGAGAAAGGGGAGGAGTTGCAGTTCAGTTGAAGGTCAACGGTGGTCTGGACCACCGTTGAAAAAGCTCAACTGTTTCAGTTGAACCATCCACTGGCGTTGTCGCCAAAACGGTCGCCTAGCTGAACCATCTACCGGGCAGTTGACGCAAAAATACAAGTTCACTAAAAAAGTTGAACTAAAAGTAGACGCCAAAATGCGCCCTGAAACAGTTGAGCTTTTTCAACGGTGGTCCAGACCACCGTTGACCTTCAACTGACCTTCAACTCCTCCCATTTCTCAACTTTTGCTCAACTCTTCCGTTTTGGCGTCAACCTTGACCAAAACTTGAACTAACAGACCGCATATCAGAAGGCCAGGATTGGCGTGAAACATGCGCTGACGTGAAGGACTTAAAAAGCCTAACGTGACACTTCCCTTTTCTTTTTCGCCGCATTCACCTTTCGTCCCGTTTCCATGCAAAAGGAGAACAACAGTGTTAATTTTTGGAACGCCCATTACACTATGACGAGACCCAGTGATTACTAGCCTCTTTTTTCATTGTCCATGCTGAAGTATGCCTTCTAACAGATGAAAAGACCTAAAACTGTTGATCTACACGTGTAGCGTGAGGAACAACCGCCGTTTGCGTGAACTTGTGGTTGCCTCGGGATTGATGATAGAAATCAATGAAGGCCAAAGTTACGTGACCTACAAAGTGATTCATTCTTTTTTTTTTTACGAAGAAAATTCAAGGTGGGGGTCCTTAGGAATCCGTTAGAACGCAGATACTGGTCAAATGCTCACAGTGTCTTCCTCCACAGTAGGCAGACTTTTGGAGAAGAGTTTCCCTACCATGAGCTCTACGTCTGTAACTATGGACCGACTAGAAATTATTTGAATTCTCCCGTTTACACCGAAGGAGCCGCTGAATCTGCCTGTCCAGCTCCGGCTTCAAACAACGACGGGTTTTGCACTAGAAAAATGCCCAGCTTTTCAAAATTTGTTCCGCCATTTTTGAAATGATATAATACTAAAACTATTTCTTGTAGCAGCAAGCGTTTTTTACGGTTTAAAACATGACAAAAGGAATTTTAGTTGGTCTGGTACATTGTGCACGAAAATCCGCCTTGAACTTAACGATTTTTAAGGCTTCGGTGTACCATGTATTAGCTGAGGTTGTTATATGCACTGAAAGGTCAATACACTGATCAAATACACTGAGTAATCGATGTTCGTTGCCTCTGAACTGCCACGAACCAAAGGCACTGGCCTTTGTTGCACCGAAGATAAATGCGTAATAATCCTTACATGAGCTACCGAGTTGAACGTAGCGGACTTTTCTTTCAACAGTAAAGTCTCACATAGTCCAATGATTTTACCATCATGCGTAATAGTCCGCAGGGGGAGGGGTACACACTCACGAATTTTTCCGTAATGGATGGAGTGGGTGATGGGGGGTATCCTTACGGAAACAATCCTCTCATTATTACGGTCTCCACTCTCTCTCATCTCTTAACCTAGGCGATATGGGCGGTCTCCGACCTATAGAAAACAACGTGATTTTTATTGCAACACATGTGAAACACAACGTGCTCAACTGCTTTTTCAAACCGGCTGCATAACTAGAATCTCTAACGAAAAGTACATAGCGCTCAGAACTCACATCTAGCAGTACAATCAGTCGCCTGTTGTACTAAGCAAGTTTCCTCAGTCACTCCGCAATCACGTCCGCAGTCCCACCGCTCCTTTACCTGTAGAACTTATTTCATTGCTAGTTTCGAGAATTCGAAGTGCGTTTCCTTTTCGCAAATTAATTTCTTTTTTCGAAAGAGAGCTTTTTCTCAATTTAAACATTTTTGCGCAAAATGTTTTCATGAAAATATTTGACAATTAATCCTTCTTTTCTTAAATAAAATTTCAGAGGAAATCAATTAATGAACTTTATTTTATTTCTGTATAAGTAAAATGATCAGGGCATCGGGAAATTCAATGATAGACAGTTAACCAGGTTGTATTAATATGGGTTACTATTTGCGGCTTAATGCATGTTATGACGGTCTAACTGCTTTCGTATTGGATCTAGCGCTTTAAGATTTGCAAGTTCTAACAGCTAAACCCTATAGGTAGACTACATCTGATAGGTCGCAGCAGACAATGTAACCGGTGGTGGGGTGATGGGCAAGAAGATGGCGGTTATTATCACGTATCATAAAGTTATGATACCTAGTTCTACGTAGTAAACAACAATGGTTGTTTGTTTACATTAAATGCATTATTCATAAATGTTATTTTTATTATTTTCTATCGTTTAACAAAGATCGTAATCGTTTTAAGATACATTTAAAACATTTAAATCCCTTAGCTTTTCTGCGATTTTTTGGGATGAATGAACCGTGCACGAGACAAATTTAATTTAAAAACCCGGCTAGTTTTTATTATTTATTTATTTTTTTAAACATTATTATTATTTTTTTAAATTTGTATTTCTTTCATCTAGTGGGCTTATTTTTTCAAAAATTTATGAGTTGTGTCATGGAAATAAATCAGGAAGCTTTCAAAACGTATACCCTTATTAGATACCCCTTCTGTTACACAATTTACCCTTTTTATTCATATTTCTTGAGCTTTAGAGAATAAAAATATTTTCCCCTATTTTAAGATTCATGTAAATAATATAGTTCTTTACTGTTTTATCAATGTTTAGTTAATTAATCATTTTAAAGTAACAAAATTTGTTGAAAAGTAGCACTGCGTTCTGCATCGAGATTTGAACTGGCAATTTCCTGTATAAAGGAGATGTGTGTAACACGAAGCTTTGGGGTGGGTTGAGCTAGTGGTGCCATCCACGGCCTATGGAGGTGTCACGACGTGACAGTAACAAGCCGTGATTGTCCCCAATACCCCTGTGGTCATGCTGCTAATACGTAAGCAACCTTCTAATAAGGCCTATAAAGATCCACTCAAGTAAGTCAAGTGAGGTAAAATCCAAAAAATGGGTTTCTTACCTACCAATATTGGTAGGTAGGACACCCATTTTTGGGATTTTTTTTTAATTTTTCATCGGCTGCTCCGATGATACATCCTAGGCCATTTCATCCATATATCCAATAATAAAAATCAAACGTTATGTTAGCTGGCTTTACAAGAACGTGTCATCAACGAAATGTGTGCATTCCGATTCGAATGGCCCAATAGTAATAGATAAGAAACTTGGATGGAATATCACCGATGCACACATCAAAAATGATCAAATACAATCAATGAAAAAGAAAGTTGGAAAACAGTGGAAAAATTGATTGACAGAGGCCGACCAAAATTTTTGAGGTCAAAATTTTTTTTTTTCATTTCATTCTGCTATATTGAATTACAAAAGGAAAGATAAATGGATTTTAACCATATCAACTAACTACACACATCTATACACTAATTTGCTTTGCAAATAAAAAACGTAGGCAAATTAATAAAATAATTATTTGAAACAAAACGAGATTATTGTTGTTTGAAAAACAATTAAAATCATCAAAAGATGAATTAGTTCCCATAAAGCACACCGATATCTTTTTTAAATATTTTTATACATCCTTATGGAACTATTAGGATGCCTTTCATTTGTCTCAAATCCTATAATGATTACTTAAAACGACTAGCAGGTGTTGATGACCGGCAGGAACTGCTGTGAAAAACATGGATTTTATGGTCATTAATGCTGATATTTACGTTCAATAGGACAACTTTTTTACACCAGCTAAGCAGACATTAAAAAAAAATTCAAAAGATTCTATTCGGCCATGCGTCTCCCGTATCGCAGTCGAATAGTTTTCACCTTAGTAATATTTATTGACTACAGATATTAATTTTAGACCAACAAACGGTTCTGCAGAAAAAAATTTAAATATAAATTTCATCGTTTGGAAATAAATTTGTTTTAATAAATATGGCGCTAATAGGACGACATATTGAGGGATTCATCCACTGGAATCCCACACCATAAGCTTAGTATCTTCTACTTAACTTACCGTTACATAACGTAAAAGCAATTTTAAATTATTTTTTAAAACGGTCTTAATAACTAATACTAACAAAGTTCAACTTTAACGAATCACTTTTAATTGTGGTACCCTAGAATTTAGAAAAAAAAGGATAAAAACAAGACGTCTTATGCAAGACACAATTTATTGTCAAAAAAGAATGTGGCTTATACCGTTGTTTAGAGGCTCAATGCTGGACGTCCTAGTAGTACCGTTTTAGGACGAGTCACTCAACTTGCTCCTCTACTTAGCTAACCATACTTTCGTTTTCTGAAGGTGGGCATTCGACTTTGATCGCCGTTATAGCCACCGAAGAACCTGTTTTTTTCCTTCTTCTATATCTTTGCTTCTTTCTACCGTGCAGTATGAGTTTCTTAGCGTCAAATGACAACACCGGAATCCCCATTGACCGTCTTTCCAATATGAACCCCAAACCTAAATAAGTGATTACAACCGTTAGACAGGATTATCACACGTAATTTTATTAATAGACTTACTGACTGATGGTTATTAAAATATATGTCTTCTTCATAGCGAGAGCTTATTACTGCTTTATCAGCACCTTTGATGATTTTCCCAGTTCGGGAGTACTCAGCATATTGCTCAGTTTGGGCAAGCAAAAGTGCTTTTGGTGGAAATCGTAAATGTTCTTTACCTCCGTAGCGTTCAAGAATATTCTCCTGAATAGAGCTTTTAATGTCTTCCTTTTTACCAACATATGCGACTTTGAGTTTTTCGGCCTTGGTTGGTTCAGCTAACAAGTGAACATCGACTCCGGCGTGTTGAGCTTCCCATGCAAACATCTGAGCTTGAGCATGTTTTGACGTGTCTCCACTGAAGCGAATAAAATTCTCTCCTGCATAGTCAACCTGTTCTGCTTCTTTGCTCGTATCTGAAAAATCAAAATAAATTCTAGCAAAAATCACTGAATCTAAGAATTATATTGATTCTACCTTTGTAGGGGTTTTCCCTCATAGAACGAGTCTTGGGATCATAATACGCAGAATTTGGATCCAGATTTCGCAGGTATTTTGCGGGTCTTCGCGGATCGAGCAAAAGAGAAGTTACAAGGGAGACTGAATGGGGTGGGGGGGAGAGAAGGAGCAAGAGGGTGGACAGAACAAGGCGAAGTGCGGAAAACATATATTTCTTATATTATATTTTAAGACGCGATAGTTGTTCAATAAACAAAGATTTTGAAAAATGAACTTTATTTAACGGGATATTAGCATTAGATAAATACTAACATAATCCGAAATCAGATTGCTACCGAATAAATAATCAAAGATTAACTAGCGTAGATACGCTAGCATTGTTTCATCTCGGCAAACCTTATAGAAAGTCACGGTTTCAGCAACCTTTGTACATTCCAACTTCCACGGAATAGGGGGTTGGAAATATAATTTGGAAACAAGTGTAAAGTGTTTAGGAACATGGAAATTGACTGGAGAAAAAGGCCCAGTCTCATGGAGAAAAAGGCCCACTTTTGAATGTGGACAAAAGTGGGCCTTTTTCGTATGGGCTTTTTTCGTATGGGGCTTTTTCGTGGGCCTTTTTTGTCTGGGCCTTTTTCTCCGACCTCCATTTATCTTCATCACCATCCATTTCTTCTTCACCCCCATCATCTTCATCTCCAGTATTCAGCCGTTGAGCCTTAAGTTGTCTTTTAGTGTCCCCAACATTCTCAAATTCTTCTATAATGCTCAAATGTTCAGTTGGATTATAAGCATTCCAACGATCATGTTTTCCATCGTAGTCTAATTTTAATTCAGGTTGAATAAACTCATCTGGGGCTAGTACAGTTCCAGAGTATTTCACCAAAACTTTTCTAGGTCTCTCTACACAACCTTTTTTCTTGTGTGCAACTGCCCCACAGTTTTCTCAAGCTGCTTTCCGAAATTTGGTTGTCAAGGAATTAAGGTTAACACCCCGCTGGAACCAATCACCAACTCTAGCCAACTGTTTCTGTCTCTCTTCTTCTTGTGGCGTCTGATGTTTTAATGTTGGCCCAATGGTATTATAATACCATGGCACAGAAGATATATATTGTGGAACATGTGGGTTTATGTCTTTGCCTGTTGGAGGTAATAATTTGTAGTGCAGGTTGAAAAATACAACGGACAAGCTAATTAGTTACCTTCTTCATCTACTGCAGCTGGAGCAGTTCCTGCTTTCCTAGCTTCCTCGAGTTCTTTTGCTTTCCTCCAGTCTTCCCTTGTCTTTTTAGGGGGTTCATTACCAATTGCTTAAGATTTGCTAGCGATCAGCAAAGAAATTGGTAAATTTAGCGTAGAAACCATTACGAGAAGAAACGAATTTTATGGCGAAATTATGATGTGACGAGTGTTAACGAATTACTTGTTCTATCGACGCAAACTGTAGACGAAAATACACTGCCGTCGTCTACAACGCTCTGATAGTTTAGATTTCAAATTTGTTTACTACTGATATCAGGTGGCCATCGCAATTAATAATATTTTTGTGCATCAAATTAACAATTATAAACATCACAATAAAAAATATAAGACTGTTATGCAAAATATTTCGGAAATCTCGTTTAAAAAACATCTAAATTTTTTTTTCAAATTTCAAAAATAGTGGAAAAATGATTGGTTTTCTGCGCTTCCCTTGTGCAATTGTTGCTTAACTTAGTGGTGTCACCAATCCAATAAGGAAATCAGTGAACGCAGCATTCATGTTTAGCCAAACGCACCAAAAGATAGCCATAATGATCTGCAACGGTACGCTCAGCGTGCCAAGTGCTTACAGAGTGTTACAATTGTATAACTTCCTATTTTAGCCTTTTTAGGAACGAAGAGAATGATAATTTTTTGTTTGCAAGCTATTTAATTCGGCTTGATTAATTGTACACTGATAAAACATAAACGGAAAAGGTATATCCATTATTTAATTTAAGTCTACCTTTTAAGCTTGTCTGGCAGAAGTAATGGGTCATTTAAAGCGACATTTCTTCTTCTAACATGAAACCATTAAAGTGCAGGAAATTTTTGATACCCCACAGATATCCGTTGGTTGGCAAGGTATAGGCTTGTATCCAGATTTGGTCACCTTTGGCCAATCGCAGCTTCGATTGCATCGAAAAGGTTTCGAATTGTTCGCTAGGAGCAATCTCGTCGGCGAACGCAGATGCGATGGGTAAACCATTCATGTACATGAAAAGGCCGCAAATGAGTCTGGATGGAGATCCACCCGGAAAATAGGCCATTCCAGAGAAAGAGAAAAAAACATTTGCCTGCATTTGGAGCCGTGTACTTGCCACTTGTCTTATCACAGCCTCCTCCCACGTTCAGTCTATTATTTGTCTACAACAAACTGATTGTAAGTCTTACCTGCATCTCTCATTGGCAGGCAGAAATTGCAGTGAACCATTTCGGCCGATTTTGCCCCGATGATGGAATAGACTCCGCTTAGGGTGTGACCTCTGTCCTTCAGATCCGCACAAGATCGTGGCATTCTGATTGGCATCTGTCTCAGTGTGCCACCGGTAGATTCTAGAATTGGTTTTGCAGCGCTTTCGCTACCTCTCTACAGCGCAGTAACTTGAGCTTCAACTTGATTTAAATGAGCTTGCAAAGCGTCCTGTATATATTTTTAGCGAGCCATGATTCAAACTAGGACTTGTTATGCAGACTATGTTCTGGAATCAAATTGGAAGTTGCGGACACGGCCGTCGTCGTTTTATAGAGCTCCAACTCGTTCAATTCATCGATTCTAGCTCGTTGTCCATGTTTTTAATGCCTGTCGACTTTCCGCGGCGTGATTCTTGTCGTAACTGTGGCGTACCTGTAGAAAGCTTGTTTTTTAATCCGCTGTCATCGCTTTCCGATCTTTCCGTAAATCCACAGGGAGTTCGAGACCACTGTTTCAATAATCCGGGTTGTGGGTTTGTGTTTGTGCAGTTTTTGTCAATATTAAAAGAACTTATCATGAAACTGTCGAGTAAGCTTCCGCCACTAACGCTAGTACGGAGTTCTAGAAAATATCATCACCTGGTGGCCCTAATGGCAAAGATGATGTTCACTATGGCGAGAGCCGATATGCATAGGAAAACAAAAATCTCGAAGTTTAACGGTATATTCAATAATGACGACACATAAATAGTTTATTAATTAAGCCGATGCAAGGAAGGAAGGAAATATAGATTGCAGGTAAATTTGGTTGATTTTTGCCATCTCTGGATTCATTAAAAGTTTTGAAGCAACCTTTTTTTTCCCACTTCATGTGTACTATTATAGTTCCAAATAGTCATCCCATTTGTTCGGGACAGTCCCATTGTAGCCATCAGCTGTTAACGAACAGGGAAGTTGCAACATAAATTAAATTAACGCGATCCACAACTTTTTAAAGCTCTTTTATTGTTGACTGAAGGTTTGCGTTTCTTTTGGCACAATTACGTAACAATGATTGTCATCTATTCGTCTGGTGTTCCCAAGGCGATACTTTGAACTGTGCGAGGCAAATGACGTTGCTGTTGTGCGCATGTGTACAGCGCACATACAAAACCCATTCAAGTGCGTGTGTGTTCAGTAAGCGGTTTGCATGACATTGGTCGACTGGCCGATATCTTCTTCAAGTAAATCAAACCAGTAAACTGAAATTGGAAATTGTCTTATCTGGCAATATACGGTAACATGCTTTTTGGCATAATTATTATAACGATGTCATCACCGACGTTGATTTCAAACGCTACTTGCCAATGTTTTGGCGAAGTAACCATACAGGAAGCAGGAAAAGTTGAATCTTTGCTTGATTAGCTCTGGACAAGAGCTGTTTGGTCAAGGAGTTTTAGGATTTCGTCCTTGTCGTGTATTCTATTATTTTTGCGTAACAAAAGTAGTGCATCGTCGCCCTGCGATATGATACGAATTCCATGATGAATTAAGAGTTGGACGGTGTCTTGTAAATTTGAGCTTGAACTGTTTCGACATAAATAATGGAGTGCATTCCGTTCCTTGTTGTCTTTTGCGTTCACGTCAATTCCTAGGTGGATTAGCAGTTTAATTGCGTCGATTAAACTTGACCTTGAATTGTTAGAGCACAAGTGAAGAAGCGCATTCCGCCCAGCTTTGTCCCTTGCGTTCACGTCGACCCCAATTGGATTAAAAGTGTTGGGGCGTTGGAATCCCTAGAACTAATGTTAGTCACTGGGGAATAGAATTACAGTTTATTGCATGTGGCAATAAGACTTAATGGGAAAATCGAGGCGACGACTCTTGGGGGACGTAACTAATACGTTGCCTCCGATATCTATAAAAAACCCCATAGTCCAAGCCCGGAGTCAGTTAGTAACTTAGATCTTCTCGAAGTGTTTGTAAGTCTAATTATTCATTTGTGTCAGTGAAATAAAAGTCCTTTAACCACGGTCACAACATTTGGCGACGAGGTGTACTCAACTAGCGTAGTTACAAGTGAAACTGACGAGTGAAGAAAATAGTGATGGCGCTTTCAAAAGAGGATTTATCGCAGTTTTTACTAGCTCAGCAGCAACTCTTTGCAGAACAACAACATAAGTTGTTGGAAGAAGCAAGAGCAGATTCGGCTAGGAGAGAAGAGCTTCTATTGAGAAGTCTGAGCCAGCTTCATACGAAGATGGAGGATGAAACCGAAACTGCATCGGATTTGATTTTATCGGCGTTATCAAAGCGAATTCCGGAATTCACGTTCGAACCTGAAAATGGTTGCACATTCGATGTGTGGTACCAGCGTTTCGAAGACGTGATGTCGCAAGAGGGTTCGAAACTGAAGCAGGAAGCTCAGTCTAGATTTTTGATAACAAAGCTCGATGCAGCCTGTTACGGGCGATTGGTAGATAAAATCTTACCAAAAAAGCCAGCAGAATTTAAAAGAGGCAGTCGAGATCCTGGAAAAGATGTTTGGACAGAAAATGACTACGTTCAGAAAAAGGTACGACTGTTTCAAAGTAGACCTAATCAAACCGACCACGCAAGATTACGCTACATTTTCTACACTGGTAAATCGCAAGTGCGAAAGGGCCCAATTGAATCAGATGTCAGACGATGACTTTAAGTGTTTAGTCTTTGTTTCGGGTCTCCAATCTCCAGAAGACGCAGAGATGAGAACACGTCTTTTACGGAAACTGGAACAAACAGATAGAGTGACACTAGACGAATTAGTGGCGGAATGTGAACTGATTTGGGGTTAAAAAAAGACGCGAAGCTGATCGAACAATCAACATCGCAGGTCCAAGCCATAAAGAAAAACCAAAAACCAAAAACGTCGTTCCAAAGAGGTCCAAAGAATGAGACCCAATTTTAAAAGAAGAAAGCGGGGGAATGCTTTGTCTGCGGCGGGGAACATTTTGCACGAGATTGCCCCGAAACTACTAAGCCAACGAAGGGCAAAAAGTTTCAACATAAGGTTCATTTTAACACCAATAGAAAACAAACCAATGCGGTTACGGGTTCTAAGAACTTAAACGGGCGCAAATATGTCCAGCTATTAATTGAACAGGTGCCGATTAGAATCCAAATCGACACTGGATCGGACATAACTATGATTAACGGTGAATCCTGGAGGAAACTCGGAAAACCAGATTTGCAAGAGACTCAAGACGACGTTCGGAACGTATCAGGAGTGCCTTTAAAAACGTACGGCCGATTCGCAACGGAATTTTCAGTGGAAAGTTTCACGGGACACGGATTCTGTTATGTCACAGATAACATTCAGCTAATGGGAATTGACTGGATTGAACAATTACCACCCTTTCGAGACACGTTTAAGACGATTTGCTGTAAAGTGGTACGGAACTATACCCATGAGGAGGTAGTAAACCACCTACGGAAAAGGTATAAAGAAGTCTTTAAATCAGGTTTAGGCCGATGTACAAAAATGGAAGCCAAGTTGGTATTGAAATCTGACGCTCAACCCATTTTCAGAAATAAAAAACCAGTGCCTTTTGCCACTCTATCAAAAGTAGATAGTGAGATAGATCGTTTAGTGAAGGAAGGAGTAATTTACCCGGTGGATTATAGTGATTGGGCAGCACCAGTGGTAGTAGCACAAAAAGCGAATGGAAAGATCAGACTCTGTGCTGATTTCTCAACAGGTCTGAACGACCAACTTCAGCTACACCAACACCCACTACCGACAGCAGAAGAAATTTTCGCAAGACTGAACGGTGGGGAGTGGTTCGCCCATATCGACTTTTCGGATGCCTACAATCAGCTAATGGTCGACGAAGAATCTCAAGAGCTCCTAACAATTAACACGCATCGCGGTTTATATCGTTTCAAGCGGTTAGCCTTTGGAGTAAAATCAGCACCCGGCATTTTTCAGAAAGTGATGGACGCAACTATTGCGGACCTGGAGGATGTTGCTGCCTTCTTGGACGACCTAATCGTTAAGGGCCGGACGCAAGATGAATTGATTCACAATCTGGAATTGGTATTTGAACGGCTACAGAAGTTTGGATTCAGAGTACGTCTGGATAAATGCATCTTCATGATGCCGAAAATTAAATACCTGGGGTTCGTCATCGATAAAGATGGAAGACGTCCGGATTCTACGAAGGTTGAAGCTATCGAAAAAATGCCGCCACCGCAAGACATAAATCAAGTGAGGTCTTTTCTTGGAATGATCAATTATTATGGAGCGTTCGTATCGGGAATGAGAGAAATTAGAGCCCCACTGGATGCACTATTAAAGAAAGATGCAAAATTTGTCTGGACACCACAGTGTCAAAAAATCGTTCGAGCGAGCGAAATTTTGTCGTCAGATTTACTTTTGACGCATTTCAATCCGAAGTTGGATGTTATAGTCGCAGCAGATGCTTCAGATTACGGTATCGGTGCAGTAATTCTTCATCGTTTCGCTGACGGAAAACAAAAGGCCATAGCGCATGCAAGTCGCGCTCTTACCGCAGTAGAGAAAAACTACGGTCAAATAGAAAAAGAAGGTCTGGCCCTTGTTTTTGGCGTGCGAAAATTTCATCGATATATTCATGGTCGGAAGTTTACACTCCAGACAGACCACAAACCCCTGTTGTCTATATTTGGAAGTAAGAAAGGAATACCTATTGTAAAGAAGCAAATAAATGTTTTTATTTGATATGCCTTCCCGTTTATTCTTTATGTATGACTCATGTGTTACGCCATATAAACTGCGCAGTAGTGTATTATATTACATCGGCACCTTGCCGCTTAGCAACATTTGTGATTGGCTGCTTAGGCGTTGATCTGTATTGCACCATCAACTTAATATATCAAATTTCATTAGTTGCGACATGTAATTGCGCAGTTGTTAATTGCTGTGCAATATGCGAGGTTTCGTGGTGAACCAAGATCTGAGTAAGTTCAGTTGTCGATGAGCCTCTGACTCTTACAGGCGGAGTTCAAGTTCAGCTAGTGCTCCCCATTGATAAATTTGTGCAAGTGAATTGAGCTGTGTCACGTGCTTGTCTGAGTGTTCGGTTCACCCATATTGTTTACCCACGTGCCGACGAACTCCTGTTAACGCCGCCTTCTCTTATATCCTCGCCCGTGCTCCGCTCAAGCCACCGCGGTAAGCTTATACTACAGTATCATATTACACTCCGACTTCTCTTTCTTTAGTCTGACTCCTTTTGTCTTATCCCAAACTGACTTCTGTACCGCTTAGCCCTACTTGGATAAATATAAATCATCGTGTGGGTAAATCGCCTCCGAGTTCGATTCATTTCAATTTGTCTTAATTCCGTAAAGTACATCTTCTCACAGAGAAGATGCTTTACATAATGGTGGCAGCGATTTCTCGGACTCACCCACAATGACTGATAATATTTTCCACGGTAGGCCTAAACTTTCTCGTACGCCTGTTGCCGCTACTAACATTTCTGTTGAGCCTACTATACCTATTGACGAATCTGTAGCGAGAGCTATAAATTTTGAAGCATTACCCACTGCTAATTCTGCCGTTACTGATAAGTTTACGGGGTGTAAGACTTCCGATAGGAAAACAAACGCTATCAAAAAGTCCGCTTCCCCTGTTTTAAAACCAAGAGCGATTCCTGATAGCTCTCAGAAGAGGAAGTTAAGATCAAATTCCGCATACGAGTCGGTACCTGGTCTAGACATTTCGAACGCTCGCAAACCTCAGGTCCAGCGCACAGAGAAAACCTCGACTATTACGAAGTCACCCTCCCTTTTAGACAGAATTGTAGGACATCTTTCGCCAAAACGAAGGTCCGTTTCCCAGCAAACTTCTCCCACCAAATCTTTCTCGATCGCTGTTTCGAATTTCTTTTCGGAAAAGAGAGCAGCCAATGGAAGAACAGCTCAACGTGAGTCTCAAGCATCTTATGCAAGAAGTCAAAAAGAACGAAAACAACATCTTTCAGTCACCGAAAAGCCAGCTGCCGTTCCTATTACTAACCCTCCAAAGCCTCAAGGAGAGGGAGAAGGATTTTCAGTCAAGCGACCCGAAAATCTGGGATCACCTTGTCCAGTTGATGCTCGACGTCCAGAGGAATTACCACGTGGAACAGCCAACGCAGACGAATTGGAAACAACCGAGGATTCTCCTGAAGTACCTGACATCCATTCTGGAAGTGAAAGTCAGTGGACCGATACCGAAGAAGACGAAGAAGCAGACAGGGGAGGTTGTGACGGAGCTCAAGGGGATTTTCACCCGGCACGCGAGACAGGTTTTGACTTGTCTACACGGTCAAATCTACAATCTCATCGATCTGCAAAAGATCACACCAACGAGAGCGGGAAGAATTTTCGGGTTCGTTCCGAGAAAAGATATCGAAACCACCGACGAGGACGGCAGATACGTGGAGATAATCACCGTAGTGAGCGACATATCAATTCATCTGGAAGAAATCTTACTGGCATCACAACGAGCATTCTTGAAGGAAGTGAACAACCTAGCGTCGTACCTGGAAAAACTAAACTTAATCAACAATTTGGAGGTGCTGCAACCAGAAATTCAACTTCTCTTGGACAAACTGAACAATTTTCCGGAAGCCAACAACCCAGTCAACGCACAGGAGGCCAACAACATCAAACCACTAATCACGCAAACGGAAATACGATTGAAACAAGCGCTGTTGTGCATACAAACGAACATTACCCAACTACAAGCCACACTGGCCCAACACACATCGCCGCTGTCGGAAACAACCTCGCAAGAACGGCGGACACACAGCAGACGCCAACGTTGCAGACGATCAATCAATCGAATCGTTCTTCACATCCAACCCTCCAGCCGACCGGAAGAGATACCAGAGGGCATCAGGCAATTTCGAGTGGCATTCCAGAACTCCCTCCGAATCCACAACGAAGAACAATAAATTTCCCTTCATTTAATCCAAACATGGCTAGTTCTTCATCCCCATCACGGGCAGCCACGGTCAACGACTTGAACGATCTTCAGACTACCCAACATACCTTCGCGCGCTTACAACTGCTTCCTTCTTTTTCAGGGAGTCCAATTTCTCGTTTTGATTCCTGGATCGAATCCTTTGAAAGCGTAGTTGAGGGGTCAGGATGGTCAGAGGAGAAGGTTATTCAGATGTTGCGAGCAAAAATGACTGATAAGGCTTTTTCCGTAGTGCAAAATATTGTCAAAGATCATCCTCATGACTATACGTCTATTAAAGAAGCTTTACTTGATCACTTTCACGGGGACGAAAACGTTGACTTGTATATTAAGAAATTTAATAAGGCTAAACGGAAACCGGGAGAAAAAATAATTGATTATGCTCATCGTCTTCAGGAAATCTTTAAAAAAGCGTATCCTGTAGGCCATATCGAGCGTTCCTCTTCAATTATTCTCATGCAGAAATTTATCGAAGGTTTGGATTCCAAGTTACAGGCGAAAGTTAAGTACAAAGAATTTGGCGACTTTAACGCACTGGTTGCAGCGACACGCGTTTATGCTGTTCGCTTGGAAGCACTCGAATCTGACCGTGAAAAACATGAGTTTGTTAGGGCGATCGACGAGTCGAAAGGTGCAGAAAATACTGAATTGCATGAGATTAAGCAGATGTTAATCGATTAGAAAGCAATAGTCAATCAGGCCGTCGCAAATATACGTCAAGGGAACAAGATCGTAGACACTCCGAAATCGGAGAAGGGTGAAATTAAAGATGCGCTGCGCGAGCTCAGTCAGGCGGTCAAACAACTCCAAATTAATAAGAAGGATAATGTTTCTTCTTCGGCGGGTGCCCCATATAAAAAAAGGGTCTCATTTCAAACAGGCAACGGCAATCGGGAAAGAAACTGGAAGACAAACCCTCCACCTTTCCCCAATAGTAACACCCACCCGTATCAAGGAGATAAGAACCAAAATAGGCCTACAAATTATATGCCATCTTCGCCAAGATCTAGTCATAATCCGAACAATGGGCCTACTGAGAATGCAATAACTTGCAACTATTGTGGGTTTCGGGGTCACACACAATCGGAGTGCCGTAAATTTCAACGGTATATGTTGGAACAAGCACAGCCCCCAATTTGCTATTCTTGCCGTGAGATCGGCCATAAATCGAACAATTGTCCCAAGTATAGGGCCAGTAGGCCTAATATTCCGGGTCCCCCTCAACATCAGGGAAACCAATAAGTATCAACTGTAACTTCGGGTCAGTTGATAGGGTACCTCAGTTGAAATCCCGACAAGTTGCGAAATTAACAACAATAATAAACGAATCGACCCCCAGAATTCCATTACAAATTTTTCAGATCCCTTTACAGGCATTATTTGACACAGGCGCGTCTAGAAGCATAATTCACGAGAAGATATTTCAAAAGCTTCCCTCGAGAAATCAAGTAACCTGCAGTCAGCTTGATTTCGATTTATACGATGTGGGAGATAACAAGTTGCATACGCTGGGTAAAGTTACATTGCCCGTACGTTACGGAGAGTCCGTTTTACGGCAAGAGTTCATTGTTACAAATGGTGTTTCTGAAGACTGTATCCTTGGATGGGATGCAATCCAGAAACACGGGTTTCGGCTTGACGGAGAAGCCAAACGTATTTACTTAGCCAGGGATGAGCAGGGATCAGCCATCTCTAGGGCACCAGACATGGCAATTACGACGGTCAAAAACACGACGCTATTTCGTCAGACGGCGCTCGTAATCGCAGCGCAAATGACAGGTTCATTTCCGTATGTCCCCCCTAATAGCACATTTATCTTTACCCCAGCAGAGGATTTGCCGGCCGGTATTTTTATTGAAGAATTTGTTGGAACTGTATCGGGAGATGGGAAATATCAAATTATGGTCGAAAATCATTCGTTAAGTCAAGTCATACTTCCTAGGAATACAACCTTAGGCCAAATCGAAGTAATTCATAACGTAATTGGTAAGATTGCCTTACGTCAACCAGAGGGAAAGCCTACACAAAAACGGGAGCTAGCTTTAATTTCGGAAGTCGACGCTGAATTTCAAGCTCCGCTCTCAAGTTTATTAAATGACTTTCATGACTTGTTCGTAACAAAAGACTCGGAATTAGGGAGCACTAATCTCATTAAGCATACGATCGATACCCAAGGAAGAGGCCCTATCCGGCAACGACCCTATCGAGTTACGAACCACCAAAGAAAGATACTGGAGGATAAAGTGCAGGAAATGATGGACGCAAATGTAATACAATATTCTCATTCTCCATGGGCGTCACCTGTGGTTTTGGTTGAGAAGAAAGGCGGAGACGTGAGGTTTTGCGTTGATTATCGGAAATTAAATAGCATTACAAAAAAAGATTCATTCCCTATGCCAAGGATTGATGAGACGTTAGATAAATTATATGGGAAGAAATTTTTTACGACCCTCGATTTGGCCTCCGGCTACTGGCAAATTCAAGTGAATGAACCAGACATTGAAAAAACCGCTTTTGTAGTAGAAAACAATCTTTACGAGTTTAAAAGGATGGCGTTTGGCTTGTGCAATGCACCTGCCACATTTCAAAGATTAATGAATTATGTACTGAAAGACGTTTTGGGACATAAAGCGTTAGTTTATTTGGATGACGTCATAATATTTTCGGATACCTTTGATAATCATTTAACAGATATTCGCGAAATTTTCACTTTATTGAAAAATGCCAATTTGAAATTAAAGCTTAAGAAATGTCAATTCGTTAAACGTTCTGTAAATTATTTGGGCCACGTCATTTCGACTGAGGGAATTAAACCTGATCCTGGAAAAATCGACAAAATATTAAATTACAAAACGCCTACTTCTGCCGATGAGGTGAGGTCATTTCTCGGCTTAGCAGGTTATTATAGGAGATTTATTCCCAACTTTGGTTCAATGGCAAAACCTCTGACTAGGTTAACTCACAAAGACCTTAGTAAAAGACCTTTTACCTGGGGGGACGAAGAACAAGTCGCGTTTGTAAAGTTGCGGACATCCCTGGTTACACCGCCGGTTCTCGCATATCCAAATTTTAATGAAAAATTTATTCTTTTCACTGACGCATGCGACTATGGTATTGGGGCCGTCTTATCTCAAATGCAAAACGGTCAAGAGCACCCGATAGCGTACTCCAGTAGGCAGTTAACCAAGGCGGAAATGAAGTATAGTACAACCGAAAAAGAAGCTCTGGCAGTCGTGGATGCCATTAAACATTTCCGTCACTATCTCTTGGATAAACCCTTTGAGATAATTAGTGACCATCGTCCTTTGCAGTGGCTTAAAAATCAGAAGGATAATAATGGAAGGTTAGGGAGGTGGGCCATTTTATTGGCTGCAACAAATTATGAATTAAAATATAGGCCAGGCCATGTTCACCAGAACGCGGACTGTTTGTCTAGATTAAAAATAGCTAGCATTCAAGCTGGGAAGGATATTAAATTGATCTGCGAAAAACAACAAGAGGACGACCTCTGTATTGTTAAGAATATCAGCCACGTCACAACGCATCGCCCACCAGATGGCACTGAATGCAATAGAGAAGCTGCCGTTCTCTACACAGCCTTCATGGATGCTGTTAAACACCTCCCCTGTCTACTTAATCATCGTCTGCTGCGCCGTCATCACGCTCTGTCTGACGGCTGCCCCTTTATCTCTCAAGTGATTTATTTCTCTAGAACTAACGCTGAGTTCACTTTCTCAATACTCACATGGTAAATATCAAATACTTCATATTGTATGTACATTGATGCAGATATGAGATTGTTAGATATTTCATGTACCTGTGCAAAGAATACAGAAGCCTCGCTCTCATATCCTTGTGTATCTAACAGGTTATGGGCCCAGTACCTTCAACCAGTTATACTCAAGATGAATTCTATGCGAGATGTCAACCATATTGCCAAATTTAATGGGCAAAATTTCCCACTATGGAAACTTGGGCTCTGGATCCTACTCCAACAACACGAGCTGGTCAAAGTTGTAACTGGAGAAGAAACCGTCCCTGTTGAGGTACATTGTAACACAATTACACATTCCAACAGATGATCTTATTGTTTCCAATCGATTTGTAGACAACATCAGATGGAACTGTTACTAATGCTGCTGCTATATCAGAATGGCATACCAAAGATACACTTGCCCGTGGATATCTAATATCCACTATTGAGAGCCAACAACAGAGATCTCTGATCAATTGTAACACAGCCAACGAGATGTGGGTTCGTCTATCGGCTCAATACCTCAGGAATGCTGTCGAGAATCGTTACGTCCTACAAGCAAGATTTTTCGAATACCGCTACAACCCCGACCATGATATTATGGCACACATCACAGAAATAGAAACAATGGCCACTCAACTCACAGACATCGGAGCAGAAATCGATAGTATTTCTATTATAACCAAAATAATCTGTACGTTGCCACCCAGCTATCGGAGTTTCATTACGGCTTGGGACAGCGTCCCATTTACAGATAGAACAATGGCCTTACTTACATCTCGGCTACTAAAAGAGGAAGAAATGGCCAAACGATGGAGCACCGGTCGTCCGGACGCCCAAGATGCTGCTTTCTTCGCACATCACTTCCCATCTCACTCACAAGTTCCCAACTCCTCATATGTAACACGTGATCGTGAACGTGGAAGGCGTGGCAGTTCGGGCAACCGTTCTCATAGCAGACAACAACTTTACAGATTCTGCACTTATCGTCGCTGCAACATCGCTGGACACACACTTGAAATTTGTCGAAAAAGAATCAGAGACGAACGAGAAGCATTAAGAAACAAGAATAACTTCACTGCTACCCCTGCCGTTACAAACCAAGAAGAAGGAATAGTAAAAGCACCACGAACAGCATCTCGAAGATGAGGCGTATCTATCTTCTTCATGTTTCACTGAACGAAGTGTTAAAGATTGGTTTGCAGATTCAGGATGCACACAGCATATGACCGACCAACGCTCCCTTTTCTGCAATTTCACTCCAATCTTATCCGACACGTGGACTGTTAATGGAATTGGCTCTTCCCGTCTGCTTGTACGGGGATATGGAAATATTGAATTCATCGTAACGACTGGTGACACACAACGAGTAATCAACATTGCCAAAGTCCTCTATGTACCACGTCTAGGTACCAATCTCATTTCTATTGCTGCAGTTACCGACGTAGGTCTGTCGGTCCACTTTGTTGAAACCAAAGTAACTTTTGAGAAAAATTTAGCCATCATCATGATAGGCGAACGAATCGGGAAGAGCCTCTATCATCTCTCAATAGTTCCAAAGCTATCAGATAATCAGCCCCTGAAGGAGTCAGCCTGTTTAGCAACTCCGTCACCAAACTCGATCACCATATGGCATCAAAGGCTGGCGCACGTAAGCTACAAAACTATTTTTAATATGGCAACAAAACAACTGGTCGACGGTCTTCATCTACCGAAAAACACCACCCCTCCAACTCAACCGTGCATAGGATGCATTTCTGGTAAAATGCAGCGTTCACCATTCCCAGTTGGACGGAGCAGAGCAAATGAAGTTGGACAACTGGTCCATTCCGATGTATGTGGCCCCATGCACATATCCACACCGGGAGGGGCAAAGTTTTTTGTGCTGTTCACCGATGACTTCAGCGGGTGGCGAGCCGTTTACTTCCTAAAACAAAAGTCCGAGGTAGCCGAATCTTTCAAAAGCTTTGTGAGCGTTCTTCGTAGTGAAACAGGACGCCTCGTACACACACTGAGAGTGGATAACGGTGGCGAATTCATGAGTCATTCATTCAAAACCTGGCTATCAGACAAAGCCATCAGGATGGAATCCTCAGCACCCTATTCACCGGAGCAAAATGGAGTCTCGGAAAGAGCTAACCGCACGATCATGGAAGGTGGGCGCTCTCTAATTCACGCCAAACATCTACCATTGGAACTGTGGGGAGAAGCCATTGCCTGTACTGTATATGTTCTTAATCGTGTCAGCAATAGTACGTCTTCAACAACACCTTACCAAGCTTGGCATGGGAAAAAACCTAACATCTCTCATCTACGTATCTTTGGATCGCTTGCCTTTATTCACATTCCAAAAGTAGAAAGACGCAAATTAGAATCCAAAAGCTTCCAGTGCTTCTTCGTTGGATACTCACTCACCCAAAAGGCATATCGATTTTGGGATCCAGTCGGTAGAAAAATTAAAATAAGTCGGGACGTCATCTTTGATGAAAACTCTAACACTTTATCTCGTTTTTCTCCTCAAATAGAAACTAACAATTTCGATGAGCTTTTTTCAAGACCGGTCAACCTTACAACACCAGCCCAAGAGAAAATCAACCCTGTCATCATGATACCCCAGGTTTTAGAAGAAACCAAGAACGAAACAGAATCATCATCTATTACCCCGGAACTCTCAGGCAGTCCAGCAGCTAATCTACAGCACACCTCACACCAAGTGGAAGCCGAGTCCGACCCTTCTTCATCAAGCATAGAGACAATACTTACCGAAACCAACACCCACAATGATGTACCCTCATCTATACGCTGCTCCCCATACCCTTTACGAGTGCGTGAGCCAAAACGCCAATGGAAATCTCTGCAGTCAACTGTCACTCAACGCACAGAAATTTACGAGCCAACTACCTATTCTGATGCGATGGAATGTGATGATGCACTTCAGTGGAAAGTGGCTATCCAAGATGAGTATGATTCGCTGATACGCAACGGGACATGGTATCTCTCTCCACTCCCACAGAATCGAAAAGCCATAAAATCACGCTGGGTGTTTAAAGTGAAACCGGGCACCGTAGACTCCCCTCCACGTTACAAAGCAAGATTAGTTGCCAAGGGGTTCTCACAACGACCCGGAATCGACTTTGAAGAAACATTCTCGCCAGTTGTAAAACATGATACACTTCGAATAATTTTATCTCTTGTCGCCAGTCTTGATTTAGATATGTCGCAGCTTGATGTCAAGACGGCGTTTCTATATGGGGAACTGGACGAAGAAATTTATCTTCAACAACCCGAAGGATATATTTCCCCCGGTCAGGAAAACTATGTTTGTCGGCTACAGAAATGCCTGTACGGTCTTAAACAGGCCTCAAGAATATGGAATCGTCACTTTGATAGATTTTTGAAGAAATTTGGCTTACAATCTAGTAACGCAGACCCATGCCTTTACTCTCGCCGCAACAACAATGAAATCCTCTTTGTTGTCATCTGGGTTGACGATGGTCTTGTCATCAGCAACAATCGAAATCTGGTAACTGAAATAATTGATTACCTAAGCAAGATTTTTGAAATGCGGTGCACTCCCGCTAACTACTTTGTCGGTATGTCCATCAATCGAAGCCGAAAAGACAAAACCTTATTCATTTCACAACCAGATTACATTAAAAAAATCCTTAATCGTTTCCACATGACAGACTGCCATCCTAAAAATATTCCAGCACAACCCGGATACCACCTGACTCAAAATGTTGGAGAGGAGTTTCTAAGCAACGTGCCATACAGGGAAGCGGTCGGGAGTCTAATTTACCTGGCGATAGTATCTCGCCCAGACATCTCATTTGCTGTTGGCCAAGTGGCACAATTTTCAGAAAACCCACAACAACATCACTGGGCAGCAGTTCGGAGAATATTTGCATATCTCAAAGGTACACAGGAACATGGAATTCGCTTCGGCCCGACAAACGACCGCTTAATTGGATACACTGATTCGGATTTCGCTGGGGATACGGCAAGCCGAAGATCAACCACGGCATTTATTTTTCTTCTTAACGGCGGACCAGTAGCATGGACTAGCCGTCGCCAATCTTGCGTTGCATTGTCCTCCACGGAATCTGAATTTGTAGCTGCCTGTGAGGCCACGAAGGAAGCAGTCTGGCTCAAACGCCTGATGGAAGACATATCACCTGGATGGATTGAAACTATCCCCTTAATGTGTGACAATCAGTCAGCCATCCAACTCATCAAAAATCCGGTTTTCCACCAAAGGACCAAACACATTGATGTAAAATATTACTTCATTCGCGATCGACAAGAAACCGGCGACATTAACATCTCGTATATATCCACAAACGATCAGCTTGCGGATCCCTTGACTAAGAATCTACCTAATCCCCGTTTTTCGGCACTACGGGAATTAATGGGAATTGTACCTGTCCCACCAAAACTAAACTAATTTCTTTTTTATTATTTTAGATGGTGGTAGAATCCATATAACAGAAGTACAACTATATATGCTATCACCATCACTGAAGCAGTATCAATTCAATTCAAAGAATCAAGAAGAAGATCTACTCACCTCACTATTATTTGCATTATTTCTTTCTTCTCTGTTGTCTTTTTCAACTTTGAGTTTGTGTTCTTGTGTTCTCTTCCATTCTTACATGTCTGAGAGGGAGTGTTAAGAATATCAGCCACGTCACAACGCATCGCCCACCAGATGGCACTGAATGCAATAGAGAAGCTGCCGTTCTCTACACAGCCTTCATGGATGCTGTTAAACACCTCCCCTGTCTACTTAATCATCGTCTGCTGCGCCGTCATCACGCTCTGTCTGACGGCTGCCCCTTTATCTCTCAAGTGATTTATTTCTCTAGAACTAACGCTGAGTTCACTTTCTCAATACTCACATGGTAAATATCAAATACTTCATATTGTATGTACATTGATGCAGATATGAGATTGTTAGATATTTCATGTACCTGTGCAAAGAATACAGAAGCCTCGCTCTCATATCCTTGTGTATCTAACATGTATAGCCATCAAGAATTATCTAGAAGAAGGAGAGCTGGATGAAATTTTTAAATTGTCCAAACCCGAGTGGGTAGAATACTTTATAGACGGGAACTGCCATCTCAGAGTAATAAAAGGAACGACACCCATCATCAATTAGTTTTGCCATTATCCCTACGCCACCTAGTGCTTAAAGAATTACACGACGCACCGATGGGTGGCCATTTGGCATTTTATAAGACCTATATGAAAGTCAAAAATAATTATTATTGGCCCAACATGAGAGGCGATGTTAAAGAATATTGCCGGGCTTGTGAAGTTTGCATAGCCAACACTGCTTCACCCTATCGAGCACTTTTGCATCCGCACGAAATTGCGAAGGCTCCTTTTGATGTAATTGGAATGGACTTTCTGGGTCCTATTACACCAGTTTCGCCCAATGGTAATAGTTACATTTTAGTTATTACAGATTATTTTAGCCGTTGGGTTGAGGCTGTTGCTTTAAAAGATCAAACTGCTCAGACAACAGCAGAATGTGTATATAAAACTGTTATTGTTAGACATGGTATGCCTAAGGCAATTATTTCTGATCGTGGGACAAATTTCACGTCCAAGTTATTTCGCTATTTTTGTAAAAAAATTGAAGATCAATCAGAGGTTAACCACCGCTTATAACCCTGCTAGTAATGGGGAGACGGAAAGGTTCAATCGAACTTTAACGTCTATGTTAAGAAAAGAATTAAAAGACGGCGAGCATGCCAATTGGGAAGAAATATTAGATGATGTTTTATTTGCGTATCGTAGCTCGGTCCACTCTTCGACATTGGACACTCCATATTATTTACTTCACGGTAGGGACCCAAATATTCCTATTAACGAATTTCTTAATGCATCTCCCAAAACATTCAAATCTTCTTCTGACTATGTTGGGAATCTGACAGAACGTTTGCGTTATAGTTTTCAAAGAGTTAGAGAGGAAAGCGAAAAAGCTAGAAAGCGCCAAAGGGAACAATATAACAAACGCGCGAAAGAAAAACGATATGTGATAGGCGATCGGGTGTTATTGGATATTCGAGTAGTTAAGGAAGGAGATAGCAAGAAATTTACTTCGAAATATAAAGGGCCTTATAGAATAGTAAACGTTTATTCAAATAATACTGTAGACATTGCTGATAATTCATATATATGTCAGCGGACGCATGTAAATAGATTAAAACCCTTGTATGAAACAATGCTGTGGAAACATGAGCATTGTCCGCCACTTGAGACCCCTTTGGAATTCGAGAGCCGATTCCGAAAGTCTATTGCGACTCAAAC
Source organism: Daphnia carinata (assembly GCF_022539665.2). Lineage (NCBI taxonomy): Eukaryota > Metazoa > Arthropoda > Branchiopoda > Diplostraca > Daphniidae > Daphnia > Daphnia carinata. The sequence goes on from NC_081334.1 coordinate 456,160, forward strand.
TAATGTGCGTGAACACGAGCCCGATGTCGAAACCGCAAGGCAACAAAACACCGAGTCCGAAGCCGTATCAGAAGTGATATCAGACACTTATTCGGCAAATCATCAACTTGTGCGAGAAGACAATGTGATCGGCCCGTCTCATCTGTCGTTCGAAGGACGATTAACCTCGAGTGACAATTGCGATGTGACGAGTGATGCTCAGCATCCAATGCCACTTTCCGAAAATACTCCTATATACGCTGATAGTGATTCCGACCTTCAACAAGTAGAGCCCAAGATGATGTGACAGCAGCGTTATTGCATCAAGAAGTCACCCGACGCCCTCAGCGAAATCGGAGAAAACCGATTCGTTACAGGGACGAAATGTAGCGTCATCATACATCATAGTTTCGATTGCCGAACCAATACCGAGTGATTACTATATAAACCGTACGTTAAGTGAAGGAAGACACAACTTCTTGTACTCTCTGAGAACAACGACGACAACTGTTCTGTCTGGTTTGCCATTTCTCCACGTACAAAGAAGCGTTAAGAAGCCAACATGGACAACAAGTCTGAATCCATCTCTGAGCCCGTGACCAACGACTGGATACCTATGGTATCCATCCCACTCCCCGTCGCGGAGGCCCTCTTGGTAGACCTCACGACGTCGTCCGGAGATGCCTCGACGGCCGAACGTGACGCGCCGGATTCGCCAGATCCCTCACCAATCGACGACGAGGAGACCGCGGCCCGTAACCCGCCGGGGACGTCCGAGATGGAGGATGCCATCGATTTTAGCCGCGGCAGACCCCGCACCTCGGACTGGCACCTCGATGCAGCCTGGGAGCAGAAGCAGCTGGAAATCAAGACAAATCAGTTGATCGCCCGTCTTCTCATCACCCTGTATGACAAGAAATAGAGTGACGCCGTCTTCACCCTAAAGGCGATCCTCGACCTGGACCCCGAAAGGCGCCATCCACCGCTCTATGGTTGGACATCGTGCCACTGGGACTTGCCCGAGAAGAGACCCAGCACGGACGATCAACAGAAGGACCCCAACGCAAAGAAGCCGAGATACTTCTAAGTCGTACGAGGACAACCGAAGAAATCGAGGAAGGAGGAAGCTTTTTCATTCGACCCTCTTTCACTCCTCGTTATGTGTTTATTCCTGATATTTCTCCTTCAATTTTTATGTTTACATTTACCATACTTTAATATTTACCTTTATTTTGATTTCACATACCAATATTCGCTTTAACTCTCCTTGCTGCTATCCATCGAAATAAACTCATTGGTTGCTTAATCGTTTGTCAAACCTATGAACGTATTATCTGTTACAACATGTATCTTGTTTTTTCACGTCGTACACTTTAACTTTCTCAATTTACGCCCCGTAGTCATTCCCTTGTTTGACAGCCCATAGTATAAGTCCACATAGATTTTGATAAGTAGAGCCTTTTGAGTAGAGAAAAAAAAATAAATAACAAAAAATCTTTTGCTTCAGAAAAAAAAATTTAGCTTGATCATATTCTTTTTGCGGATTTTCTGAACCGCAATGTCAAATTTCGTTTCCTATTTCCCTTCCTATCTCCTACACGTCACTTTCGTTATTCTCTCAACGAATAGGTCCAAATCGTAGCCGTAACTTTTATACTCTCATTCCAATATGCCGCGCAATACTGTTCACTTTCCCTTTCGTTCGTACACTACAGCTTGGCCATAGCCAACATCAAGAATACCGTATTAGCGCCGCCTCCCTTTTCCTGGAACTAATACTACTCTTGGACCTTGGACCTTCGCGGCAAAATCTCTTCCCGTCGCAAACTTTTAAACGTTTCTTTTCTTGTCCTCCCTGATCAACTGTCCTGTATTTTCTTACTTTCCCTTTCCGATAATTATGGTCATCTTTTTCTCTTTCCAACGATACTAAATAATATAAAAAACAAGTTGTCCTTCCCCCTCAAAACAAAACTTTATTCTAGTGCCCATTTTCCTTTCTCTTTTCCGTAGCCTACTAATAAAGCCGACGGGAAAAGCCGTTGACCTTTCGACAGCCGTAGGCTATTTCCCACTTTCACTTTTCCCACTTCTTCTTGTATGTTTTTTTTGTGTTACTTAGTTAAGCCCACACGATGACATTTTTCTTTTGTTAAGTCACATATTTCCTTTTGTCTGTATGTACCGGTCGGATATAGAAATGTCCCCCTCTGCATTCCTGCTGCTATTATGCGTGTACGGATTACATTCCCAGGCCTTCGAGACTACCGTATGCAATTGCGCGGAACCAGTGAAGGTGGGAATTCTTCAATTCTCCGATGAGAATTGTCAACCGACATCCACCGATATTAAAGCCACCAAGGTGAAATACGCCGTGTATAGTGAAGAACGCGCCGCGACTAAATTCCCGGGTTACATCTGTGCCCGTTGGAAAAATATCCGACACATCACAATGACCTTCTTCGGGCAACTATTAGTTGTGCCGGACAAAATCCCAATTGATACTACCCCTGCCGACTGCAACGAAATGATTGGCAACAAGAGGTGCAATGATAACCGGATGACTTTTGTCGACGGAAAATTTGTGTTCGACAATGAACCAGATATCTCTGGATACTGGTTACAAACAATCGATTCGTCAATCATAAACTGCGTTCTCGAGAAAGTCGAACTTTTCCAGCAAAAGGAGGATGCAGACTTCTCAACACCCATCGGAATTGCTTCTGCTACGTCCGGGAATTTGTCCCACAATCACTTAACACTGATTTGGGACAAAACCTACACACAGAAAACCAAAGTAACTACCAGACTCGTCGAAGACGGCATCGGTATACTGACCCGATTGCCAGGAGAAAAACCACTCCTTAGACTCCAAGATGACAAAAACCAATTGGACTTCCACCTGACACCAGTACTGCGCTGCGTTTCAGTACAACAAAATTGCTCCAATAGAACTTCTTCATATGAAATCGTCGGCCAATCAAAACTCTTCGTCACGACGGCAGCCATAATGGAAAAAGCAACCCCAGTGGAGACCCGAGCGCAACTCGGCGCCGAAAACTTAAATATTCCGGCCAATATCCAATACATCCGTGATCAACTCACCGACCACGAGAATGAATTGGCACGACAGGTTCAACTACTTCAATGTGAAGCTCGTAAAGCCAAACATGAAAGGGCCGTCACAACCGCCCAATATAATGGATGGCTAGCGGCCTCACAATTAAACTTACCCCGGTGCACGAAATTACAAGCATTCGGGAAGACGGTCGTATTAATTCAATGTCAGGCCTTAAATGTCACATTTGAGACTGTATTGACTTCATGCGGACCGCAACCAAAATTCCAAAATTATACGATTAACCTCGATGGCTGGGAACTCGTAAAATATTCCCCTTGTTATTGGACAAATGGATTTGTCAATTTCAATAACAAACCCTATGCCTTCCGTAATAATACGTGGGAACAACTCGAAGCCACAATTGTATTGCCTGAGCAAACGCTGGCACACTCTTTCCGCTACGAGAACGTCGAATTTTTCGACTACGAACACCAAAGTAACCCGGCATACACCGACAATATGCTTAACCACATGAACATCATGGCCGACATAGCAGCCGTGATCAACGAACATCCATCATCCGAATTTACGTCGCACGGTAAACCCAGCGCCACAAATATTTTCATAACGGCCTCCAGTGTCGGAGCTTACACATCTTGGTGGGAAACAATAAAAAATTACTTCTTCATCGGCATCATGTGCATCCTCGTATTACTCTTCCTACGCATCTGCTACTGTTGCGGTCTCTTCAAGATCTTCTGGGTTATATGCCGTCGCCCTCATAAACGTTCAACATCCTCCGAATCCATCCCCATGCATCAAGTCTGATTACGAGACGTAATCTCACGCCGCCGGGAGTGATGTAAAGAAGCAAATAAATGTTTTTATTTGATATGCCTTCCCGTTTATTCTTTATGTATGACTCATGTGTTACGCCATATAAACTGCGCAGTAGTGTATTATATTACATCGGCACCTTGCCGCTTAGCAACATTTGTGATTGGCTGCTTAGGCGTTGATCTGTATTGCACCATCAACTTAATATATCAAATTTCATTAGTTGCGACATGTAATTGCGCAGTTGTTAATTGCTGTGCAATATGCGAGGTTTCGTGGTGAACCAAGATCTGAGTAAGTTCAGTTGTCGATGAGCCTCTGACTCTTACAGGCGGAGTTCAAGTTCAGCTAGTGCTCCCCATTGATAAATTTGTGCAAGTGAATTGAGCTGTGTCACGTGCTTGTCTGAGTGTTCGGTTCACCCATATTGTTTACCCACGTGCCGACGAACTCCTGTTAACGCCGCCTTCTCTTATATCCTCGCCACGTGCTCCGCTCAAGCCACCGCGGTAAGCTTATACTACAGTATCATATTACACTCCGACTTCTCTTTCTTTAGTCTGACTCCTTTTGTCTTATCCCAAACTGACTTCTGTACCGCTTAGCCCTACTTGGATAAATATAAATCATCGTGTGGGTAAATCGCCTCCGAGTTCGATTCATTTCAATTTGTCTTAATTCCGTAAAGTACATCTTCTCACAGAGAAGATGCTTTACACTATCTACACGGCGAATCGCCTGAAAAGATGGGCATTGATCCTGATGACTTATGACCTCACCATTGAATATCAGAAGACAACCGAATTTGGTCAAGTAGACGCACTCTCACGTCTTATGGATCAGCAAAGGACCCAGCCAGAAGACATGGTCATTGCAAAAATTGAACGAGCCGTCAATGCAGTATGGGCCGAAGCATTACGAGCATTACCTGTAACGGCACGGGAAATCGCACAAGAAACACAAAATGATCCTGTATTACCCCAAATTATAAAGGGAGTGAGCACAGGAGGTTGGCAGGAAGGTCAACCGGGATCTGCGCTAGCTGCATTTCGTAACCGAAGAAAGTCACTTTCGGCAATAAAGAATTGTTTATTCTTTGGCCACAGAATCGTGATTCCTCAAGTTTTACAACACCGAGTGTTGACCATGTTACACGAAGGTCATCCTGGTTCCACTCGCACGAAAATGTTAGCGCGCAGCTACGTGTACTGGCACAACATCGATCAAGACATCGTAGACTTGGTGGGAAGATGCACAAAGTGTCAGGAGTCAGCTAAAAATCCTGTTAAAAACGAGTTAAGTTCGTGGCCTAAAACTACGGGCCCCTGGCAACGAATTCACATAGATTTTGCTGGCTCATTGGAGGGGAAAATGTTCCTAGTGGTAGTTGATGCTTTTTCTAAGTGGCCAGAGATCATCGAGATGACCTCGACAACTACAGAAGCCACAATTTGGATACCCAAATATGCTCGTTTCGGATAACGGAACTCAATTCATGGCTGCAGTGTTCCAAGATTTTTGTGAAAAACACAACATCCAACATGTCAGATCACCGCCGTTTCACCCGCAATCGAATGGCCAGGCAGAGCGATTTGTCGACTCATTTAAAAGAGCATTGAAGAAAATGAGAGGGGAGGGAGCTGTAGGTGAAACTTTACAGACATTCTTGTTTACCTACCGCAAGACGCTGTTGAAGTATTAAATACTTGCTTGTCTTCAATCTCATTTTTGGGTGTTTATGGTTGGTACGGTAGCCGGAGAAATAGGACCTGGAGAAATAGGACCCGAAGATTTAGGACCTATAAATAGGACCTGGAGAAATAGGACCTGGAGGAATAGGACCCAATCTTCAAACATTTTTTGAAGGGTCCTATTTCTCCATATTGCGGGTCCTATTTCTCCAGCCTTAAAGTCCTATTTCTCCATCATAAAAAATCAATGTACAATTGGTTTTCCTATATGTTAAAAAAAACCCGAACGGCCTATATTGGTTTCTGCACTCCAAACACCGTTATCAATATGACGCCTCTTCATTGCATTACAACTTTTTTTTTAAATTTACATTCATAATATTTTTGCAGGATTATATCCTTTTTCTATTGCTTTTTAGAGCTCATTTAATAGAAAAGTAATTTTGCTTACACAGTATTTGAATTTTTGCATTTTACATTTTCTTACTGGTGTTTTCAGGCCTACCATCACCCGCCCTTTACTAGTGTCACTATTCACTTTTTTTTTCTTCGTGCCTCAATAAGAATTCTTGGGAGGGCGCATAAGTACCTCTTAATAAACAGATAACTAAGAAAATTATTACATAAAAATAATTTAATAAACGTTAATTTCATAATAAAACACTGTTTGCCCTTGCGCAAAATATTGTTTTTTACGATATATATGGCAACGGTTACTACTGCAATAATCAGACCCAGTCACGTCTGACGCAACTGGGGGATTAAGGCACACAAAAAATACAATACTGACAACGGTCAGGTTAATTTCTTAACTTAATATTCTGGTCAGCGTTTGGTGGGTGGTACACAAATGATGTTTGGTTAGGATCCGCCAGCCAGTCACGTCGGCTGCACGGATATGAAAAGAGCAATGTTAGACAGAAAGGAATATAGGGTTGCGAGGGTACTTACGTGGAAGCCATGTCTTTTAAGTAGACGGAGAAGTTGCGGTGCGGCGTCGGCAGTACAGCGGCAGGCGGCGTCGTCGGCAGTACAGCGGCAGGCAGCGGCGTCGGCAGTACAGCGGCAGGCAGCGGCGTCGGGCAGTACAGCGGCAGGCAGCGGGAAGAGGGAAAACGGCGTCTCGGCTGGGTACTCGCGGTGGTGAATTAAGGAACACGGTGGGTGGGTGTTGGGTCACAGTGTATTCACTTTTCCAATTGGGGTTACACGACACTTTAAACTAACTAACAAATGTACTTAAACACAAGGCGAACTACACTCTAATGTGGCTAAACGCTGCTACACCACTACACAACTACACGGATGGCAATGTATGGAAAGACTAAAAAAAGGCAGAGCCCAGGCGTGGGTTTTATACCACGCCTTGGCTTGATGATGCTAAAGTTAGCGTGGGTACGCTAAAGTTTTAGCGTGGGGACGCTAAAGTTTTAGCGTGGGGTAATAAAACAGAAAATAGTGTCAAGAGGGGAAGCGAGGTCAACTGATAAGGCTGGTGTCGTTGACACCTCGGTTAAACGGAAGAAGCAATAAAAGAGAAATTTGAGTAAAAGGAGGTCAATGAGGGTGAAACACAACATGAACAAGTACGCAAAATACTTAACTAAATTTATTTTAACTTTACGTTTCGCTGGAGTCCTTACATGACTCCCCTCCTCGGAAGATTGCGTCCCGCAATCGATTCCGCTAGCCGGCCACTAGTCACCTAGGGTCGGTCCTGTTTTTTTTGTCGTCGCTCATCGGCGTGGATGATCGTGGTTCCGGTTCCTCCTGGTTACTCCAAAGGTCGGCTACTAAGTTCTTCCAATTGGTGGTTTCCCAGTCGTCCTCGTCCTTCCTTTGGGAGGGAATCCGGTACTGGCGTTCGACGTATCGTGCTGCGGCGAAATCTTCTTCGTCGGAGTCCAAGGAGTAGTGGCTGCTCACGACGCTGACGTGGTGTTCTTCGCCTTGCATCCTGGCGATGCTGTCGTTTAACGCCGCGACGTCCAGCCCGTTTTGCTGGATATCGCTGTCTGGCGTCAGACAGTATGGTGATCCCTGGGGGTGAGCGACCGCGCCCTCCGCTGGGTATAAGATCACGGTCGACGTACCTGAGGAGAACGAGTCGTCCTCCCAAGACACGTCTTCGACAAGCAGGGAGGACTCGTCCGTGTCGTCGGTGACGTCGGATCCGTACGAGACTTCGTCGTCGTGAGGGTAATCCACACAACATAACATTTCATCGTCGTCGGTCACGTCCTGCACGTCGCTGTCGTGGGAGGGGTAGTCCGCGCAATACAAGATGTCTTCATCGTCGGTGACGTACTGCATGTCGCTGTTGTTGGAGGGGTAGTCCGCGCAATACAAGATGTCTTCGTCGTCGGTGACGTCTTGCATGTCGCTATGGTCAGCGGTTTTGATTGACGAGGTTGGGGTCCTAGGGTAAATTCAGGTAGGATTAAGGATATGCTGGAGTTGGGGGTGGTCGTGGGGTGTGGTATGTGTCGGGGTATGGGTAGGGGGACATACATACATAACATTTTACGGCCCATTAATACTATTCATGGTTACCCTAAGGGTCTACAATGCAAAAAAAAAAGGGGGGGGGGGGGGGGTAGGTCTTGGTTAGTGAGTTGAAAGGGGGGCGGCTGCTTCTCGTCGTTGTGACAAGCGGAGAGGGTAGGCGGTCGATTGTCCCAGGTACTGTGGGTTTAGGGAGGGTCTCGTCGTGCCGTTTGGTGCCGTTGCTGTTGGGGTTGGTATGGTGACGATGGTTACTGGGGCGCTTGGTGTTGGTCTTGCGGCTAATGTGGGTCCCATCTCGACGTCTTGACGAATGGATTGTGGTGGTGTTAACCAGCTGCAGGGGTTGAAGTACCTGCAGCATGGGATATATAATCCAAGGAGTGTACCCAATCCACAGAACCGGAAGGCCAAGGCGATTGCCACTCCGACTCCTGACAGGATCCCATCGCTGCCACCACATGCAACAATTGAAATAAGTCGGGTTGCGAGGTTTCAGTTTATTTTAAAAATCGGTACCAAGACATTACAAAATTCACAACTAGTCAGTGTGACGGCTAAAGGAGGACTTTCTCTTGGGAAGCTCGGGCGGGGGTTTTATACCGCGCTTTTGCTTGGGGACGCTAAGGTTAGCGTGGGTAATAAAGCAGCGAAACGGTGTCAAAAGGGAAACGAGGTTAGCAGATACGGTTGGTGTCGTTGACACCCCGGTCAACCGGAAGAAGGTAATAAAAGGGGAGACCGTAGCGAAAAAGGTCGACTGCGGTAGAAAGATAGCAAGGGCAATATGCGAGTTGAGTTGAGCTTGAAGTCCTTACACTACAAGCAGACGACTGTTGCAAGCTCGAAGTGTCAACAGCCTACAATTCTATGAATCGTTGAAGTTGTTTATTGTAAGCGGTGTTTGTTTGACAGGTAAGTGGCTAGTTTCAGTAAAATTAAAAATGTTCTATTTCATAGGTTTGGCAGTTTTGGTACATTTCAAATTCATGTTGGCATTAGCACCACAAAAGAAAAAAATTTACTTGGAAGGAAAGGTATTTAAAGTGTAGACATAATTTTATTAATTGCAGTTGGAAATTTGACACAGATTACTAATCCGAAATGTTTCTTAGGTGGTTACTTTCAAGGATAATCATAAAACTAGAGCATGATTTACCATGAATCATTTGGGAACCAACTTGTTAGCTGCCTTATAACTATCATCCTTCTGGTAATCTAGATTTTCAGAGATTTTTTGTTCGTGAAATTTATGTAATCATTTTTCTTATCGTTCAGATGAAATAACAGCATTACGGCTGTTAGTTACGTCAAGACATTCATCTCAAGATGCAAGTACTGAGCTTTAACGGATTTCAATTTATAGAAGCACGACATCCAATTCTGTTGTTGAGGAGAAAACCAACTACACACCCAGCTATGAATGGTAAGATATGTGTAAGTGAATCTAAATTAATTTTATTTTTATGATTTAAAGGCTTTTCGTTCTTCCGTTCACGTTCAAGGCTACAACTCATCGAATCGGACTTTTATAAGCATGCCATAAAATATCTCGCCATTTTTAATTGAATCATTTGTTCTAGGTCTTAGTCATTGGTGAAGAAAACCACTTGCCTTACATGAGGCCACCACTATCGCGTAAGAATTGTGGTTCAGTGACGATCCCGAAGTGTCAAACAAACTGAAGTTTAAGCAGTGGAACGGAAAAAAGTGAAGGTGATTGTCTAAAGTTATAATATTGTGTTGCGCTATTTTAATGAATGTGACCTATTTTTGGATCCAGTTTGTTCTTCGATCAGGATGAATTCTACTGCAGTCCAGTGGAATTAGTTGCCAAAGAAAATGGTGGTGTTTCAGTTGTGCGAGGACATCATGTAGTTAAACTGGACATTGCTGGTCGCAAAGCCGAGTTAGATGACGGCCTTACCATCACCTACCACAAGTGCCTTATTGCCACAGGTGAATTTCTTTCGTATTTATCTAAAATTTAAAGTACTCGATAATTATAACTTTTTGGAATGTTGAAAAACTTTTATAATCTTCCTACTAGATAGTATCTGAGAGCCATTGTTTAATTATTATTTCAGTTAGACGCATTTTCAACTATTAACTACCTTAATTTATTATCGTCTTAGGTGGCAAACCCTAACATCCAGCAGGAATAAAGATGGTAAAAACCCGGATTCGTTCCATGTTGTTCATTCTTGTTGCATGCTATATTATATGTTATTGTTCGTTTTTCTTGTTCGTAATTTTCATTCATCAAACCTGAGTTTTTTTTTCTTTCTTAGTTTTGGAAGCAGTTGAAAGGCCCGCAGAGTAAAACAACAGAGTTATTCGACTTTCTCCATCAGCAACAATAGCAGCCTGAGCAACGGCCGCATAGCAGTGTGAAAAAAAAGTGAAAAAAATTCAAGTCAGTTGCCATTTTTCTTTATACTATTTGCCATACTTTGTGTTAACGTCGTAAGACTTTAAATTACCAAATTTATCTTTGCAGATCTCGGACGCAGTGCAGTTGTTCGCCGATTATTCGAAGAGCATACGAAACTATTTATACGATGTCGATGGCAATATTCTGCTTGATGTTTACACTCAAACCTCTTCAGTTCCATTGGGTTACAACCACCCTGAATTATTAGATGTCAAGATAAGGAAAACATCAGAACGTAATTGAATTGATTATTTACCTGTCTGGGCAACATCAAAATTTTAATTTATATTTCTCAAAGATTCATAAACCGACCTGCCCTCGGTGTATTTCCTGGTGAAAATTATCCTCAGCGAGTCCAGAATTCTCTGTTACGTATTGCTCCCAAAGGCCATACAGAGGTAAGTTGTAGCTCCTTAATTGTTCCGATCTATTGCAAATAATAAAAAATATATTTAAAGGTAACGACGATGGCGTGTGGATCGTGCTCAAACGAAAATGCGTACAAGGCAATTTTCGTTTGGTATCGCCGGAAACAGAGGGGAGATAAGTCATATACCCCAGAGGAGAAGACGAGTTGCGTAATGAACCAATTGCCTGGTGTTTCCGACCTGACTGTTATGTCTTTCAAAGGTATTTAGAAACACATTACAATGTTGAATCAATATTAAATTAAAGCCTTTGCTCTGTTACAAAAAGCGCTTTCCACGACAGAACGTTTGGTACGTTAATCACGACTCATACCAAGCCAGTCCATAAACTGGACATTCCTACAAAGGACTGGCCAATTGGAACCTTCCCTCGCCACAAGGTTAGTTTTAAAATTTCAATTAGGCTCAAACTATTACCTGATCTCATATTTCTTGTAATTTTAGTATCCGTTGGAAGTATTTGTGCGTGAAAATGAGGAAGAAGATCGTCGCTGTTTGGCGGAAGTTGAAGAGCTTTTTGATCGGTACAACAAATGTAAATAATATGCTTACCTGGATTTAGTTCGTCTGTTGCTACTGAAGTCAAATCGAAAAAGTTTTTTTTGAATTTTTTGTTTAATTATTTGTATTTTGTAAAAATAAATGATATGTAAATCAATTACCAAAAATTTATGGTTTTATTTTAATTTAAACAAATTTTCTTGCGTCCTTTGGCTGCCGCGATCCGGACATTCCGCGGATGTTCCAATACGTACGTTCACTGAACGTACGGATTTGCCATCCTGCAGACGTCCAACTAAGGACGTCCGCAGTACTCCCAAATAAGGACGTTACCAGGACTTCCAATTAATTACGTCCGTAGGACGTCCTCCAATGGACGTCCCTAAAACCGGACATTAGGACATCCTGGTGACGTACATCTGCCGTCAGAATGGGACGTCCCGATCGGCCAGCCAGGATGTAGATTAGATGTCCCTGGGACGAACAAAGGCTAGTAGGGTATGTATGTGCTATAATCTTTTTATTTAAGGAAGGCAAGCCAGCATATGTCATCCAATTTCAGGGGAAAAGCAGGACTCTGATAAAATGAAAACTCAACTTAAACGGAAGTTAGATAAGTTGGAGAAGAAGAAACTAAACAAACAAAGGAAAAATAACAGATGCCAAGGTAAACTTTGATTTCGACAAAAAAAAATAGACCTTCAACTAATTTTACTTTTCTGTATTATAACATAAAAGAATACTAAGCGCAATAGGTTAAAAAAAAAATGTGGAATTCATTGCGAGCTTGATAAACCAATTAGGAAAGAGAATAAAATCAACATCACAAACGAGAAAAAAGTTGGTTGAACGCATCGAAGAACAAGAAAAGAGAAAGGAACAACAACAGAAAAGGGATAAATCAACATTAAGAAAACGAAAAATGAAAGGAAAGCATAAACTGAATAAACTAGCGAAAAAAACAAACTTATCGTATGAATTGCCGATATTGACATGGATGAGCTGCTTCGTGTGCCATTATTTACAAGCCGTTCCATGATAGTTTTGTATAACAATACACTGGCATGCCTTCCATGATCCGAGCGGAACTCATTATTTTCGTTCTTGCCACGTAGGTCTCTATTTATGGTTTTGCGGCAAATATTTTTTTTATTAAAAAATGTGCTTGTCTTAAATTATATATATATAATTTTTTTTATTATTTATCAGTGTATTAAGGAGTACTTAGGGGAAAGCATGCCCCTCGTCTCCGGGAATTCGCATGGAATAAGGATATCAGCCAGAGGGGAGGGCGATACTAGGACTGAAAACGCCACTAACGAAAGGTCAAGGGCAAAAAATCAAACACTGTGTCAAAATAAATATAACTTTTATACATGAGCTGTGTAAAGCAATAGATAATGCGTGTAATCACGCCAAAAAAATACAAATATGATTTTAAATAAAAAAGTTATGATGGACTGATTACACGAGCAATTGATAACGTGGTTTGGAGTGCAGAAAACTACATAAGCCATCCGGTTCTTCCTTTACAATAGTGGGCATTTGGGCTATTTTCTAAGGAGAATTAAGACCAATACTAAGGAGAAATAGGACCAATACTAAGGAGAAATAGGACCCTTATGATGGAGAAATAGGACCCTTCAAAATATGTTTGAAGATTGGGGTCCTATTTCTCCAGGTTCTATTTTGGGGTCCTAAATCTCCGGGTCCTATTTCTCCAGGTCCTATTTCTCCGGCAATCGTTGGTACACTCCTGTTGGACCAGGGTGGTACCACTGTTCAATGTTGTCGTCTGCTACTCTCTCTTTTTTTAACTTCAGTCACAAAACGTGTGTGCTCTTTCAGTGAACTAGTTCCGAGCAAGTTTATTACAAAGAAGAAAGCCAAATCGACAATATCGTCTCAGCTTTGTATTCATTTCAACAGGTTATGGGCCCAGATAAAGTTCACTAAAAAGTAATCATGTCTTTTCTATCATCTAAGGATTTTGTCTCAATACCACGCTTCGACGGAAGCAATTTCAGTGTGTGGCATTTCCGTCTCAACATCCTTCTCGAACATCATAAGCTTCTTGACGTTGTAAAAGGTGCATCCAAATGTCCAACATCACCTCCTGCAACTGTTGCAGAAATTTCAACTTGGAAAGAGCAGGATGTAGCAGCACGCCACATCCTTGTGTCAACCGTTGATGAAAGTGTTCAGCACACCCTTATCAACTGCACAACTGCCGCTGACATGTGGACAAGAATCACCACACAACATCAGAAGTCTTCAGCCGAAAGCATTTTTTTCTTGCAACAAGAATTTTTCCAGTACGAATATGTTGAGGGACATAACATTATGTCCCATGTTTCTGCCATCGAACATATAGCTATACAGCTCAAGGACGCGGGAGTGACTATGGATGACACTGCCATCATGGCTAAGATCATGCTGACACTTCCAGCCTCATACGATCATTTTCATTCAGCCTGGCACAATGATCCTGCAGGGGAGAAAACTCTGGCCTCACTTACGAGCCGCTTGATCCAGGAAGAAACACTCAAAAAAGGTCGTGGAGCCTGTGTCGATACAAACAATTCGGCCCTCCTAGCACGAAACTCACGTCAGTCTGGCGGAACAAACACGTCATCGACGACCAGCCAAAAGGGAAAATGGGCCAATCATGTTTGTGAGCACTGTAAGAACAAAGGCCACTCAATTGCAGTTTGCAGAACCAAGAAAATGGATGATGCCATCGCCGCAGGCATAGCAACTGCTCTACAAAAACTGAAAGTAGGACCAGGGGCCACTGGCCTTATCGCTACACAACCACCAGAAGAAAACAATTTGATTCAAGATCTTGAACCTGAGTTTGCCTTTTTTTCAAGCTCGACCAAGAACAGTTCATCAAACTGGTATGTCGACTCCGGAGCGACGATCCATATGACAGGTCAGACAATATTTTTCACAAACTATAAGACAATCGACCCAAGTCAGTGGCATGTACGAGGAATCGACAATCATCAAGAGCACTTACAAGGAGTGGGCATGGGAGACATCAAGATTCAACTGGATGGAAACAACCGTTTCGCGTTACTGCGAGACGTGCTTTACGTGCCTAATCTAAAAGTGAACCTTTTTTCAGTTGGAGCTGCTGCAGACAACGGTTTTGAAACCCGTTTCAGTGCAACACGTGCTTGCATTTACCAAAAAGAGAAACTGATTGCAACTGGAACACGATTGAATCAAAAACTATACCACCTCGATGCAGTCGCGTTACTACCGAAGACCAATATCCAATCGACGTTCGCTCTGGTCTCCGTCACGAAAAAGCCGTTTGAGATCTGGCATCGTAGATTTGTCCACGTCAACTCGGACACAATAAAAAGAATGATGACTGAGGAGCTGGTGCGCAGTCTAAGCGTTGAATCCCTCTCTTTCAAGAAACCATGCACTGGATGTGAACTGGGTAAGAACCATAGAATTCCCTTTCCAAAGTGTGGTCGTGAACGAGCGTCAAAAATTGGTGGAATTGTACATTCAGATATATGTGGTCCTATGGATCGTCCGTCCCCAGGAGGCTGCCTCTACTACGTCCTTTTCAAAGACGATTTCAGCGGTTTCTGCGTCGTAAACTTCATGAAAAAGAAATCGGAAGTTCCAGCGCACTTCAAAAATTACCTACACAAACTGACAGGAGATACTGGCCAAGATGTCAGGTATTAAGAAGTGATAACGGAGGAGAATACTTCAGTGACGAGTTCCAACTCTATCTAACAAAAAAAAATATTCTTCACCAGACAAGTGTGGCCCGTACTCCCCAGCAGAATGTAGTGGCAGAGAGAGCAAACCGAACCATCATGGAAGCCGCCAGAAGTATCATCCAAGAACAGTCAGTCTCTAAGGAACTCTGGGCGGAGGCCGTTAACTGCTGTGTGTACGTGCTGAACCGAACAGCTGGATCAACCATCAACTCGACACCCTATGAAATATGGTACGGTAAAAGACCCCGTGTTGATCACTTGAGAGTGTTTGGATCAACTGCATTTGTCCATGTCCCAAAAGAAGAACGAAAAAAGCTTGACCCTAAAGCAGATCGTTGTATTTTTGTTGGTTATAGCGAAACGCAGAAAGCCTGGAGATTTTGGAACCAGAGTACTCGACAAATAAAAGTCAGCCGTGACGCGACGATTTACGAAAAAGAGGGTACTTCTGACACCGCTGATGAAATCGTCATCACTGCCCCGTCAAAACCTATTTTGACTGAAATGAACGAAACTGATGAAGTCCAAGAAGAACCTACGGATGCAAGTGATCAACAAGAAGTGACGACTGCGCCGATGCCTGTTAATGTTGGGATCCAACGTCCACAGCGTGGATGGAACAATCGTGAGAAGCGGCTGGGTCTTCAAAATGAAATTCAATCCCCTTGAATCCATTCCCACTTTCAAAGCACGACTCGTCGCAAAAGGTTACTCGCAGGTGCCCGGACGTGACTACTTTGAAACTTTTTCCCCGGTTGCCAAGCACAACTCAATCCCCGCTGTTTTGGGAATAGTCGCTGCGCTAGACCTGGATGTCAAACACATAGATGCGACGAACGCGTTTCTTAATGGAACATTAGAAGAGGAGATATATATGCAGCAACCAGAGGGTTTCATAAATCCTGGAGAAGAGAATCTCGTGTGTCGACTTCACAAAAGCCTCTATGGCCTAAAGCAGGCATCAAGGACCTGGAATGATGTTGTCACTTCCTGCATGCTGGATTACGGTTTCACGCAAAGCACGTGCGATCCATGCGTTTTTGTGCTGGAGAAGAAAGAGTCGTACACAGTAGCCGCTTTCTGGGTTGACGATGGTTTGTTAGCAAGCAACAAGCCAAGTCAACTCGACGATGTCATTCAGCACGTCAAAACCCGTTTTGAAGTCACCTCAAGAAAGCTGGAGTATTTTGTGGGACTGAAAATTACTCGCAACCGCTCGAAACATCAACTCACAGTTGCGCAACCACTTTACTTTTAACAGATGTTGAAAAGATTCAACATGGCAGAGTGTGATCCAAAGTGTGTTCCAGCGGATCCAAATACCATCTTAAGTAAGTCGATGTCGCCAACTTCCCAACGAGAAAAGTTCGAGATGGAAAAGGTACCGTATCGAGAGGCAGTGGGGGCTCTGCTGTATGCTGCAATAACAACACGCCCAGATATCGCTTACGCAGTTGGACAAGTCTCGCAATTTCTCGAGAAACCTGGTCGAGCACACTGGAAAGCAGTCAAGTGGATTATGGCTTACATCAAAGGGACCGTCGATTATGGTATTGTTTTCGAAGGAGACAACGCGGAGCTTTTGGCCTACAGTGACGCCGACTTTGCCAGGTGTACCGACACCCGCCGTTCCATCACTGGATGCTTCCTCCAACTTAATGGACCACTGGGGTGGTGCAGTCGTCGCCAAGGAAATGTGACATCGTCCACTGCAGAAGCCGAGTACACTGCTGCATTTGAAGCCCCAAGAGAAGCTGTTTGGATGAAGGGCTTCCTCAACGATGTCGGGGTAGTGCCGCAAGAAAAGCCTACTATTCTTTTCTGCGACAACCAGTCGGCAATAAAACTCTCTCTTAATCCTGAATCACATAGAAGAAATAAGCATTTTGATGTAAAGCTCCATTACCTCAGAGAGAAACAACGCCGTCAAGTTATCGCCACTACATACATCAGCACCGACAAACAATTGGCAGATTTCTTCACCAAACCACTCCCCGGTCCAAGATTTAGGATGCTACGTGAAGCAATCGGAGTGAAGAAGATTTGAATTCTTTTTGTTGTGAAATATCGATTGAGGGGGAGTGTTGAAGTATTAAATACTTGCTTGTCTTCAATCTCATTTTTTGTGTGTTTATGGTTGGTACACTCCTGTTGGACCAGGGTGGTACCACTGTTCAATGTTGTCGTCTGCTACTCTCTTTTTTTTTAACTTCAGTCACAAAACGTGTGTGCTCTTTCAGTGAACTAGTTCCGAGCAAGTTTATTACAAAGAAGAAAGCCAAATCAACAATATCGTCTCAGCTTTGTATTCATTTCAACAGACGCCATGTCCATCCGCACCTAATCAGCTGTCCCCAGCAGAAAACTTCATTGGCCGACCTTTAAGATCGACATTATCGAGCCTGAACACCTTTGAAAATAACACAACGGGAGAAAAAGATGTGAACATGGAAGAACAATTCAGAAAAAAACATGGCGCGCGTGAGAAAAGTTTTGAAGTAGACCAGCTAGTTTACGCCCGTGATTATCGTCCGCGAAGACCGAGATGGATAGCGGGAAAAATCATTGAAAAACGGGGACGCACGATCTACGTGGTAGAAGTGATCGAGGGTTTATGGGTTCGTCACGCAAACCAGCTTCGTCATAGGGCACAGTCAGATGATGCAGGGAACGATACGGCAGAGGCAGACCTGTGGCAGATGTTCGAGCTACCAGAAGATTCTAACATCAAAGGGAGATCAACACCGCAAAGTCACGAAACTCAACCGGTCATGTCTACCGAAGAGGAGCAGGTGACAACTCCCGCACAAGAGGACGAAAACCTTGCAGTACCACCGGAGCGGGAGAAAAGTAACGACCCTACACCCATCATCACGGAAGAGACCAGGGAGGAACAGCAATTGATTCCAGGAAATCAACCAGCAGCCTCTCCCAGTTCAACGCGCCTTCGCTCCAGTAGAATTCCCAGACCAACATCAAGATTAATAATCGACCCTCAAAAGAAAACATACGTTTAAAACTCAGAAGGGAGGTGTTGGGGCGTTGGAATCCCTAGAACTAATGTTAGTCACTGGGGAATAGAATTACAGTTTATTGCATGTGGCAATAAGACTTAATGGGAAAATCGAGGCGACGACTCTTGGGGGACGTAACTAATACGTTGCCTCCGATATCTATAAAAAACCCCAAAGTCCAAGCCCGGAGTCAGTTAGTAACTTAGATCTTCTCGAAGTGTTTGTAAGTCTAATTATTCATTTCTGTCAGTGAAATAAAAGTCCTTTAACCACGGTCACAACAAAAAGTTGAATTGCGTCTAAGAAATTTGTATTTGAATTATTCCAACACAAATGGTGGAGCACGTTCCATCCAAATTTGTTCTTTGCGTTCAAGTCAATGCTCTGTTGGATTAAGATTTTAATTGTGTCGAGAAATTGTGAGCTTGAGTTATATCGACACAAATAATGAAGAGCATTCCATCCATCTGTGTCTTTTGAGTTCACGTCAATTTTCAATAGGATTAAAATTTCAACAGCGTCCTTTAAATTTGAGCTTGAATGAGAACGATATAAACAATGAAGCGCTCTCCATCCATCGTCGTGGTTCACGTTGATTCCAAACACAGTAAAATCTTTCATTTTTAAGATATGAGCGTCCGAAAAGTCACGAGCGCGTAAAAGTTGTCGCAATTCTTCTTCCTTGGCATCGAGCTAATTTAACGATTTGATTATTGTTTTTGCGATGCTCGATTTACAAAGAAAAGCACTGTACCTTTACTTTGATGAAACTAAGCTGCTTGACGACTTCTTTTGATGTAATCCTTTTGTTAGGGTCGTCCTCCAACATTTTTAAAAGTACACAAGCCTCATAAAGTTTTCGTAGTCCATCATTAATTTTTACAATAGAACTCTTCTGCAATAAATTTATATTTATATATTATGGTAGTAAAGTGGGAGTTACTCTGCATGTTTATCGGATTTCCGTTTCTTATGTTTTTGCCAACATTATGTTCACTAGAACCGTAGAGTTGGTTTCCATTCAGAAGAATATAACAGAAGACAAGGCATAGGACAAACACGTCGCTCTGAACGGTACCTCGAAGCTCACCTGCCCTTTGTTTGTTTTTGAAGCATTTCAGGGTCTCGGGAGCGAGCCAATTTTTTGTTCCTTTGATTCCGCTCAGCGTGCACGTCCCTCGTTTATTTACTGTTTTAGACAACCCAAAATCAGCCCATTTGATTGTTACCTCATGGGCTCGGCCAGTTGAACGAACGGAAATGAGAACATTCTCTGGTTTAATATCTCGATGAATTAATTCCTTCGAATGGATGTATTCAAGACCTGAAGCTAATTGACGAAACACTTCGATATGACATGGCATTGGTCCATTGTACTTTTTGGGATCATCCGACTTCAGAAAAAGTTGTTCCGACGAGGCATCACACAATTCTAATGCAATGGTTCTGCTCGCATAAAAAAGGGCATTTAGCGATATCGTCTTTTTACGCTAAACTGCATAAAATAATCTTAACTGAACTCGTTGTCACTTTCACTATGAAAAAGTTTGATAATGTTTGGGTGATCCAGTTTTCGCAAAGATTCTTCTTCGTTTTCATTGAATTTGTTTAGGAGAATTCTTTTTACTGCGACTTGACGGCCTTCAAACTCCCCCCTAAACACGGAGCCGTAAGCGCCTTCTCCCAATGCAGCATTACGTTTCAAAGTAATTTTCTTTTCCTCCATATTTTTGAAACACAAGAAAAGAAAATTGTGAATGTTGAAGTTTCCTATAGTACTGGTGCGATTTCCTTCTTTCAGCCTAAGTTATGAAAGGGCCAACGCGTTTATTAGTTGATATCGCATAATCTTGAACGATCAGAGATACCACTATCATTTGTAAATCTACTTGCTACGTTTATCAGTAAGGTTTATTTAAGTGACCAACACATTGAAATACTACTGTTCTTAAAAGTTAATTCTTCAGTTTTTCGACAGTGGCAATAAATGATTCAGCTGCTGACATTTATAAATCAAATAAACAAGAGACGATGTTTAAAAATTTTAAATAAGTATTTTAATTGATGATGTTCATCAGCACTTTCGTGGAACATTGTTACGTTAGCTCGTATAAATAGGACAGGTGTGAATTTGTCTTATGCCAGGATGGTAGGAAAAAATATGAAATATAGGATGTACGTATAAACTAAGGAAAAATCAAAAACATAATTTGACGTAGGGCTACCAAATTTCCCAATGGTTCGGATGCCACCCCTTCCTCCAATTCTTCGCTAAATCATTTCGTTCAAATTTATCAAAACTACTGTAAGTAAAATTTTTTTCACTTAGTTCAACCTTTGACCTCTAGATTTCGCTCAAAAATGATCGAAATCGAACAAATTTGATCGCCGAACAAATTTGATCGCCGAACAAATTTGATCGCCGATCAAATCATTTTGAAAAGATCGAATCGCCGATCGAGATCAATTCGTGATGATCGGATCGGCGATCAAGATCAACAAATCAATCCAACGGCAAGACTGGGCAAGGTAAAGACATAGATTTCGCTGCCGTCGCTGGAATAGTCTGGAGACGCATGGCCGCCCTGGAACACTCTGTTCCGTAATCCTGAGGACGAATGGAATGAAGACTAAAATTCATGCCAAAACAATCAGTTTTCATCAAACTCAGAAAGCTATTTGAAGAAAGATGCAAACACCATAGCCCACTGTTGGACAGAAAATGTATTTTATGACCACACAGGGATAAAAGAGGGTGTAATATTTTAAGAGCAATACAATTAACAATAACCCTATTGTTTGTTTGGTTTATTTGTTTTGTTTGTTTGTTTTTTTTTTTTTTTTTAATTGACAGAAATGTATAATTCAATTCGCGTCTGATTTGTGTGGATGGGTATCGGTATAAGTAAATTAAATTTTTCTTTTTTATTTCGTTTGCAAGAAGCTTATAGAAGGTCTACAAAAGAGTCGAGGGCAGAAGGGAAGGACTGAGGGCAGGTAGACACGACTGTGATAAATTAAAACGTGTTAGAAGCTCTATGATAATCGAAAAGCCGTTATTTTGAATAGTCAATATAAAAAGCCACGTTTCTCAGCACGAACACAGGAAAAGGGACGTTTCACACACAATATTAGCTGCTATTATCTTTCTCGTTCCTTTCGCATTTTTACACTCTTCCTCGAAGAAAGAAGAGTTGGATATTTTTCACTTTTCGATTGAGAAAAGGTCTGAGGTTCCTTTTATCTCTCGGTCTAAGTAGGGGGTTTATGGATCTCTGACGTTCTATCCCTCTTTTTATAAATGTATGTCGCTTGTAGACAACTGAATAACAGAGGAGCTGGATGGCAGGGTATATCAGAGAAAGCTGAATAGGAGTAAATGCCAAAATTTGAAAAATGTTGAAAAGAAACGTGATGAAGCTTCACTGTTGACAAACGAGTTCTAGGGGTATTAGGGAGAAGTATCAAACACAGCAACAAAAAGGTCGGTCTTCAATTCGTTTCCTTCTGCTTCAAACTGAAACTCCCACATACATGTGGAAGAAACGTGAGAGGGTCAAGAGGTGGTAGTGATATAATAACTGCGTAATTTTCAAGACTATATATGACACAAGCACGATTAAGAGAATAGCCGTTGAATGATTGAACTGAGGAAATTAAACATTTCTTCATTTTTTTCCCGCTGAAGGTCGACTATTTTCTGTTTATTCAGTTGTCTTCGTGATGATTTTCCGTTCTATCCGCAGTATTAAGCTCACTAAGCGATGTCTTCGTTTTACATTCCACCTTGAGCGCTGTCAGACCAATCGGGCTGAGAGGGTAAAGATGGCTCGCTACAATGCAAAAGTTTGCGATTAGAAGTCGTTTGAATCAGGCTATATACAAACACTTGAGCTCACCTTTCACTTATGGCTGAACAGGTAGGGTCATACTGCTGACAGGCGGCGGATGCTGCTTGATCTTCAGCTTCTATTTAACAGAGAAATACAGATCGAACGTTTTAATTTCAGTAACTGAAAAACAGGTCATGAAAACGGAAGAATGCCGTCCACAAAGAAAACTACCATTAGAATAGCTAATGCGTTGAACATGTAAGAGTCGGCATTGAAGCAGGTGAAATCGACTGTGGCGGGTTGCAAAAATTTAAGCGCAAAATCAAAACTGATCGAATAATTGCTAATTCCAAGTGAAACAATGAAAGAATTTCATCATTTGAAACAAATTTTAAAAGCAATAAAACGGTCCATAAACGGATTGAATCATTTATACACCGTTTATCAGGTACATGAGCTGATGACAAAAAGAGTAGCTTAAGTGCCTAATCTTGGTGCTCAACAGACGCCAGATAACACACGGCAATATTTCTCTAAGATGACGTCTTCAACTGATATAGACGAACGGGCAGAATGAGAGACAGGAAAAGGTTGGAAACAGCATGCAGTCACAAGCCTTGACACAAACCAAAAATAAATCTACGTGGCGGATCGACGTGCTTGCAACAACCCACTATGGTACTTTGAATTAACTATTAAACGTGCTAAACGAATCGGTTGCCATTCCATTACAATCTCATCGGTGACGTGTTTGATGTGTCGTGCTCGTTCCAAATAAGGGCAGTGCAAAAAACAAATATATATATACATATAAATATTTAAAGAAACTTTATCAAGAGCCGGTGCACATCAAATGAAGAAAGATTGTAATGACCAGCCGTTATTAGTTGAAAAACTGTGGCTTGCTGTCGGCCAAGAGTCGTATTAGGAGCAAACTCGGCAATACGCCAGTCGTGCTCGTGAGAGTCGACCTCCATCGCTTCCTCATCGTCGTCATCGTCGTCGATGCTGATAGAGTCGCGAGGACCAGAGGCCGGTTGAGGCTGGACGCCGTCATTACGGGCTTCTCAGTCATTTTGGAGGAAAAAAAAAAAAAACCAGGCGACAAAAACAAACGGCCACATCATTTTCAACTTGTTTTTACTTTGTTTAGAAGAACAATGAAGTTTTAGGGCAATCGATTCATCACGACGAATAATCAAACCAAAATTAAGTGGGTATAATATAATTGATACGAAAAATTATAAGCTTCAACGACCCGTTGAAATCAACCTACTAAAAATACCGTGGGTAGGGGCTGATGCATGAAAAGATTCGACATGCCAAACTAACGAATGAAAACGACAGCAAGATAAACACAACCAAACCGCATTCCAACCATAATATATAATAACCGACGACGTAAGTGAATAGAATGCTTAAATAAAACCATAGGCATGATTTAAAAAAAAGGATAAATAATAATAATGATAATAATAATAATAATAAGGTAGAGAATAAACCAATCATTGAAAACCTGAAAGTGACCAACTGAGGTGAACACTGTACAACGAAAGGGAATGGTGACGTAAAACGAAAAATGAAGCGGGTAGGGTTGGTGTGTATGTTTGCGTGAGAGAGAAAAAGGAAAGAGAAAGATTCACAGTGTCTTTTTAGACAACTGAACGGAGAGCTCTACCTGCTCCGCTAGAGGTCAATTCCGGCAGAGGGGTGGACTCCTTTGGCTCTGTGGCAGTACTTTGGAATGCGGTCGGGCGGTTTGGGGACAGTGAGGGGGAAGCTCGGGAATGCGTGGTGGAAATGGCCGTCGCGGTGCTGTCCACGACTCGTTTGCGGATAACCCGCTGGATGTTGCCGAATCCATCGTCCACTTCGAACGAGTCGACGTCTTCCAGTTGAGGACCTCGGGTCCGGATGTATTCTTCTACTGCCTGTCTTGACGGTAAGTTATGTTCATCCGTTGGCAAATCTTGGGCGTCAACGAACGCCCTGCGTTGAGTGACCCGTGTCACGAGTATGTTGCCCGTCACTGGATCGGTGACTTCAACTTCTTGGATATCTTCTCCAGGAGCGAATTGAGTCACGAAATCCTTCATTTGTTCATCGACATCAGGGCCGTGGAACGTGACTTTGCGGATTTCGGGGCTCAGTTCCACCGTGCAGCTCGTTTCTGTACGTTCCGTGTAAACGGGGGCTCCGGAAGGCGTCATTGCCGCGTCGGTCGGATGGACAGTGACAGCTACGGCGGACCCCATGGAACTAGTCATACTTCCGGACATGATCGAATCTGAATCGAAGCCTCCGGTGGCTCGAGAACTGCTTTGTGTCTGTTCCAGTGAGTCGGAAGAACATGTAGTTGGCCTAAAAATGCCGGTAGGTCGTTGCAGAGTTGTGTCACGCGGGAGATCGTCTCTAGAGGAAGATGAGTCGCTTGATGACTCCGCACCGACCATGGCTTGTAGCGAATCGGATTCGTGGCCTGTCCGGCTTCGTGCGTTGGCGGAATCGAGTGAATCGACCGAGCTGGGTCCGAAGACGTCCAGCGAGTCGGGACCACCTGCCAGACTGTCCGGCTGTTGGGCATCATCGGAGCTGTATTTGATTTCTGTGCGGATGCATGTACGGTAAGTAGCTGCTGTACGCTGGCTCGTGGAGCCGCCGGCTAGAAAGTCCGGTTCGATACTATCGATGGAATCCACCGATTCCGTCTTCATGTCTACGACGCTGCTACGAGTCGCTTCGTTCAAACTTCCCGCCGATTCCATCCTTGCGCTGCGGATAGTTTGCTGGACTTCAGCCGTCAGTTCCGTCTCGAACTGTTCGATATTCGTCTGGGCTTGGCGGATGATTTCGTCGATTTCAAACATGCGTTGTTCGTAGTCGTCGTCGTCGTCTTCTTCCGTGTCGTCACCTCCGCGTCTTCCGGCATCCGAAAGCGTCTCGCAACTCTCCGATTCGGACATCTGGCTCTCATGACCTTCTTCAATTTCAGACAGTAAGGCAGCCTCTTGTTGTCTGGCTCGTTCTTCTAATTTAGCTGCTTCCGCCATATCACGCTCGAGCCGCTCGAATTCCGTCAACGAATTAACGGACACGTTATCGCCTCCGCTACTACGGCTACCGATGCGTCGGCCATTAAGCGATTCCTGCGAACCGGATCCGTTGCTCTGGCGCCTCAGTTTTTCAGCGTGCAATTCCAGCTCGAGTCTTTCGAAATCCTGGAGCGAATCGACCGAGAGATCGTCGACGTCACCGCTGCGCGTAAAATATCTCCTTCCGCTAAGTACGTCGAATTCGGGAGTGCTGCTCAAAGACTCCTTCAGACGGCCAACGAGACGGTCAGAGCCGTTGAGACTCTCTTCGTCCTCTTTGCCTTCTTCAATGTCGGCTAGCGGCTGGACGCGGATGGGAATTTGTTGGTAAATTTCTTGGGCAGCGTCTTCGGCCTCTTCGAATTGCATTTCCATCCAGCGCTTTTGTTTCTCTAAATCCTCGATGACGTCCTCGACTTCAACTGCGTCTTCCGGTTCATCTTCTGCCCTTTCAAAAGACATTTCATAGTTGTATCCGGCCATAGTTGGTGGATCGATACGTCTGGCCACCAAAGCTGGAGGCGATATCAGTTCTCCTACATCCATTTCAGGATAACCAGCCTCAACTTCTTCTTGTTCTTCAGCTAATTCTTGCTCACATTCTTCGATCTCTTCTACTTGCTCCCCTTCTTCCGACTGGAACAATTGCTCGCCCTGCTCCAGTTGTGCTGACTCTACCGTTTCCGCTTCGAAGCCTTCGTCTCTTTCTTCGTGTTCCTCATCGGAAGGCACTTCCTCGATAACTTGTTTAGCCAATTCTGGCAGGTCGGCACCGGCGACGTTCTCCGGATAACTAAAGCGACGATCGATGACCGGGCTCGCGTGCTGTACGGTGATATCGGGAACCATGGAAGCGGGCAGAATCATTTCTTCCGATTCTTCTTGCACGACGACGCGACGCGTTGTGATTTGCGTATTGATGGACTGAGTTGATTCGTCAATCACGATCGCCGAGCTTATGGTCACCTGACGGCTGACGATACCCTCCACGTCCGTGGACGATGCCAAACTTCCAGATCGGCTGGTAATCGTGGCTGCATCCAAGGCTGTCACTGTCGCAGTGGCTTCGTCTTCTTGGCAATCCTGGTCGGCTTCCGGTTCATCCGAAAGTTGATCGTACGTGTCTTGTTTGACGGTCCTGCCGCCCGCTTCTATAACCGTAGACGTCGTGCCATCGGACAGAGTGGATGTCGACAGATAGGCCGCTTCATCGTTCGTCGACATAACGTAATCGAACAACAGTTTCTCAGCTTCCAGGCTCGATTTCAAACTGGGCGATTCTTCCGATGGAGTCGGCGTAGTGGGTGGAGAAATTCCAGTTTCACGCAGGGGCTTCGGTTCCGGATGGAAAGTCATCTCTTGAGAACGTTTCATGCCGGGTGGAATTAAATCGTCTTCCGGATCGTCGTCGTCATCGTCTTCCAGTTCGACCATACCTTCGTCGACTGGACTGATCATTTCGAACGGACTTTCTGCACGAGTGGCCACTTCGTCTTGTTCGTCACGCTGGACGGGGGCCACCGGAAGATCGCTGGCCAATTTGAATTGAGCGTCCATTTGATTGAGATCGAGAGAAACATCTGTAGGCGTTAAATCACGATCCGTGGTGTCTTGCTCCAGGGCGGACGCCATCAACGTCTCCGACGTCTCTGACGCTAAGCCGGTCGTGGAGTCCAATGATTTCATCGACTCCCGAGAACTGACCGAACTGACGGCCGAATGAAAATCGCTCGAATTAACCGAACGTGACGAAGAGGAAAAAGCCGTTTCGTATTCGGAAGAGCAGGCCGTCGTGGCTCCGGTGCTAAGCAATGCCTCTACATCGGACGACGTTGGCCGGCTAGGGCGCTGAACTCCCGTTTCCGCTGCTGAGAAGTAAATGGTTTCCTCGTCTTTCTTCGTCCACGTCGTAGACGTTTCTTCGTACGAGACGGTTTTGTTCTCAGAAAACGTAGCCGAGGAATCAATCTTACTTCCCGAGGATGTGGTAGATGTCGTCTCACGTTCAGGACTGTACACTTGCTCCGGGCTAGTTGCTTCTTGTTCCTGGGTGCCTTGAAGCTCGATGTCTAGTCCGGGTAAAATCGCACGGTTGAGTACTTGAGTATCGACATGCTCAATATGCGTCGATGATTCGTGTATTTCAGTAAGCGACCAGTTGATGGTTTCTTCTGTTATGTTTTGGGCATCGGAGACGACCACCTCTTCGTGGACGTCCACCTGGCGGATGTACTCGGAGATCTTGGCTTCGGTTTCTTCTTTGAACGTCAAAGTTTGTGCGACCTCCTGAGGCACTTCCGCGGCTCCTTCGCTTATTTCTTTTAATTCAACGTCCGGTGTCGACGATGTAATCATCTCGGCCCGTCGCGGAGCTTCTGCTTTAATCTCTTCAATCAAATTCTCGGCCAACTGGAGAGCCTCCTCCGGTGTTAATTCCCTGTCGCGTTCTTCCTGGAAACTCAGTCCCTGGCTGAAGATTTTCTCCCTGGCTTGCGAGGGATCTTGTTCGTCATCATCGGCTTCTCCTTCGCTTCCATAAGTTTCCAAATCCTGCGAGTCGAGTGAAGTTGTCCGGCTACGCGGTTGACTAGATACTGGGCACTCGTCATGTTCTTCCGTCACGATCGGTTCTTGTGGCAACTCAAAGGCCAAACGGCTGTGCGGCGATGGGAGAGGCGATTCTTCGTCTTCCTCCTCGTCTCCCTGCGCCGCCGGCTGGTCGAAATCGGGGCCGTAAGTTCCAATGACGTAAGCCTCACCTCTGGGAACCTCAAAAGGGCTGACGGCCCTAGCGATGTTGGCCGGTTCGTGTTCGCTCATGTCGATGTGGTCGACGCCGATGAAAGCAGTGTTGATGAAAGCCATTCCGGTAGCGGCTTCCCCTTCCTCCTGCGATTCGCCACTGCTCGTCAGTCCACCACCGAACGACTCTTGATGCACAATCGAAATGTCTGGCACTTCTTGTTCTTGCGAATCGACATTGACTTCAACGGAATCGGCCGTGGTCCAATCGCCCGTTGTCAGGTCGGCGGTGGTCGAGTCTTCGAATCCGGAAGCGGTGGGTGCAGATTCGAGCGGAGGGGAATCGGCAGCCTGCTGACGTTGATCGTATTGAAATTCTTCGACAAAGACGGGTTGGCCATCTTTGAAAACGGTTTTGGAGGATTTGGCGAATTCTTCGGTCACCACTTGACGGCCTCCTGGTAGGACGACGTCGGAATGCGACTCGACGTCTTCGGCGCGCAGAGATACGCTCTCATCGCCACTGCTGTAAATGTATTCTTCTCTTCCGATGCGCTCTCGGTGTGACGAGCCAGTGACAGTCTCCTCCAAGACGATGGGATTATCGAGATTGCCACTAAGACGAGTCACTGTCGTCTCTTCCGTCCGGACGGTTTGAATTTCTTCCACTTTGCTGCTGGACTGATCTACCGGTGGCTGTACAAGTTGGAGATCTTCAATAATTTCCTGGCCGGCGGCGACGCCCGTCGATTCGTGTGTCGTGTCGATGACGGTTTCTGAAGTGGACACTTTAGTGACTGTATAACGACCGACTTCATAGATGTCTTCCTCAGACAAGACGGCGCTGGAACGCTCTGATTTCGTCTCTCGCTGGCCGATGGGTCCAAACGATTCGTCCGTCACAATCAGGCTGCTCCTCTCCGATTTGGTCTGTCTCGTTCTGGTCGACGATGACGTCGACGACGATGTTGACGAAGTGCCCGACGCCACTTCTTCCCAAAACTGTTTGCGGACAGAGTAGCTCTCGACGTTCTCCTGGATGGAAGAGGCCAACGATTCGGCCGAACATCCGGCGTTGGCGTCAGTGGATGACGTGTGATCGGCGCTAGTGAAGTAACCAGGAATCATGCGGCTGACTCGCGGTGCGGCTACTGGCATCCGACTGCCCGACGAGTGAGGCTGTTCCGAAACGGAACGCGATAAATTCTGCCGCTTGGACAGCACCGGAATGCGTGAGGATGGAACAGTGTTTGTGGTATCAATTGGGATTTCAGGTGATTCGGTTTCAGGTAGGGGGTGTGGATTAGTGACCAATGACTGGTGGGCGGATGCGGCTGTATTACCTGCCGAGGTTAGTCTGGCATCTAAAAAACGTACAGGTACGTTGCAATATGTTTTCGTTTTTTTTTTTTTTTTTTTTTTGTACTGTCCAGTGTTTGTCTATTTAAAATATCTTAACACTTAATTACCAACAAAACTTAATTGATAAACTATTAGCTATGCTTAAATAGATTTAGAACTTAACAGATAGAACAAGTTCAAAGTCATTTAAAAACAGGAGAAGAAAGAAACGTTAGTCAATCAGTTCATTTCCTTGTTAGTACGAACTAACTAACTAAAGTTAAGTGTGCGGTTAAATTATGAGGCGCAGTCGGAGTTCCATTCAATCGACAAGGCATAACAATACCAACCCCGATCTGACAAACCCAGACTATATATAATTCCGATGTCATTGCCTACCTACGCGATGCAAGAGTTATGGCCGAATAAGATAGGAACAGGCCGTGAAAAAGAAAGAGAATACAATTTTTTTTTTTTTTTTTATCTATAAAGCCTGCAATCTGTTTGGATTCTTGTGTATGTCAGGAAGTTTCAAAAGTATTTGCATCCAGGGATTCCCAGGCAAAGCAGCTGAAAAGGCAGAGGAAGAGGTCGACATCGTTTGCTTCTTCGTTGATTTCGATTCTTTGGCATTGCGGAATGGTGACATATTTTTGTTTTAAATCAATAATGTGGATGCTGGATCAGCGGTGATCATGCAAAACGGGTGACGGGCCTTAAACGAGATAAACGAAAACAAAGGGAAACCGAAGTTTCCCGTTCGTCAGTAATGTACCTGTGGAAGGGAACTGAATTCGACAAAAAGATGACCCGATAAAAGGTAAATCGATGGCAGGAAGGCTGGGCACGGGGACCGGAGTTGTTGTTTGCGATCGATTGTCTGGCTGCAGGAAAACAGTTTCAAACATGGCCGAGGCCAAAATGGCTTCGGCCATACGCTCGGCTCGCTCATCCAATGGACTCTCGTCCGGTCTCGGTCGGTGGTGGTCGTTCAAAACGCTGGCAACTCGCGCCGCGTGCGATTTATTTTCGAGATCCTCTTCTTCGGTGTAGAGTTCGTTCATATCGTCGTCGACGACACCTTCGTCAGAGGTCGTGCTAACTAATTCCGAAGACTCTTCCGGCTCTGAATGCACTACGGGCTCGGTTTCCAGCACCAATTCCGTTTCAAGTAACACCGATCCCATTTCAGGTTTTCTTGCGCATAATTCGACAACGCGCGACGCGGCTTCTCCTTGTCGCACCGTAGACGTTTGTAGAACTAGTTCGACATCCGATTCCGTACCCAATTCCGGTAGCGAAACTCCCTCCGCAACAGGATTCGAAGGCGCGCATCCGTCTAAAACATCGCCAGAACTAACTTCCAGCTCCGTAATCGTTTCCACCACTGGTTCGAGATCTGACTGCGCATCAGTTTCTAAAATAGGTGCTGAATGGTCTGCCTGCGCTGGAACACTTTCAAGCATCGACTTCGATTGTGGAATAAAAAAAGGGTCAGCGTCGGATGCTGGATCGGATTCTGAATTCAGTTCGAGCGGAACTTCGGCCTCGGCTTCCGTGAAGTCTGCTGTCCCTTTCAACACTGGCTGGACATCGGGTTGCGTCGCTATTTCTAAAACAGGTACTGAGTTTTTAATGTCCGTAGATTGGAGTACCAATTCCGGTTGTGATTCCGGTTTCATCGCTGAAACAGGGTCACAACTTGTCTCGGCCACTGCAATTTTCTGCACCGATTCCGCTTCGGAGGCGACGTCGGATTCTACATCTGACGTGCATTCGGATTCGAAATCCAGGCCTACGGAATCCTCTGTCTCTAATAATTCTGGGGCTGCTTCGCCAACCAGTTGGGCTACTAACGTTGATTTCACATCTGCCTGAGGCTCTTTCATGTCGTCCGACTCCCCCGCTAATCTCGATTCTGCAACCGGTTCAATTTCTCCCAAATGCGCATCTTTCTCTAGATCGATTGGCCCTAAAGCAGCGGCTCGTTGTGGCTCCGATTCCGTTCTGCCGGCCACCTGTTCAACGGCCAACTTCATGACTTGCTCTATCACCAAGTTCGCCTCTGCCATCAGCTGTGCTTCCAAATCTCTGCTATCCTCTGCTTCCGTGTCCGGCTCGAGGACCTGCTCTTGCTGCGCTACTCCATCGCTTTCGTCTTCCAATTTCGCTCGGCTTTCCGCCATCAAACTGGGTTCCAAATGCGAGTGCGTTTCTGAAACGGGGATGGAGAAATCACGTTGCCCTCCTAACGCGACGCCTGATTCTATTACGGGGGCAGATTCGCATCCTATTTGAAAATGAAGATCGGAAAGTGGTGCCGATTGGCGCTGGATTTCAGGTTCTGATTCCGGAGTCAACGCCACGACGAAGTCTGTTCGGCGGTGTTTCGTACCCGGTGAGCCGTGCCGATCCACGTACGTATCGGGTAAGGAAAGCGGACGAACGACTAGTTTGCTACGGGCGCTAAGGTCGTCCACGTGAATGACGGTGGACTCTGTTTCACTTGGCGGAATGGCGACTTTTTGAAAGTAACGGACAGCTTCGGGGCTTCCGTAAATGGTTTCGGGAACGTCGCTCGTTTCGGAGTTTGCCGATTGCCGTTCCAGCAGCTCTTCCGTTTCTGTTGTCCGTTCGTGCTCTTCAAATTTGAGCTGGGCGTGCTCGAAGAGATCCGCTTCGCTCAGATCGCCCACATCGTCAATCACATCCGTCTGCACTTGATCCTCACAGTCTGACCGATTCGCATTTTAACGAAATCCCGCATTTCATTTGTTTTGTTTGTTTGTTTGTTTGTTTTTTCCGATGGAGTGAGTGAAAATAAAACGAAAAAAAAATAACTCAGTTAACTTAAAATGCAACGAAAAAAAAAAAAAAAAAACAATAATCAAAAATAATAAAAATAAAGTGACCAAGGGTAGCATGAAAATTAATTGAGGGTTGCGTTTGCCTTTGAGGGAACCCCTTCCTCCTCACCCTGGATGCCTATACTTATAAATGCATTTCAACATAATCATCTAATTTTTACGTTTTAAGATATTAAAATTCTTTAGTCTGTTTCACTGCTACACTTTCAAGTCATCGAAAAAATATATAAATATATATATATAAATGCAGCGCGGGACGTGCTGAAATTACGCCTATAGAATATTGAGTTCCAATATTGAGACATCCAACTAACTGATAATTGTTAATTGGTTCGAACCACAGGGAATTATATATAATCGATACCACCAAGCCAACAGAAAGGATGCGCAGTTTTCGAGTACTGATTCTGGATGCTTCAATCGGGATAGTTATTTTTTTTTGTAAAATTAAAGAAAATTCATCGGATTATAAAAAAAAAAATAAATAAATAAATAAATAAAATAAATCTGTTGCTGTACGCATTCCGGAATTTCTTCCCAATTTTTTATCCTACAACGATGCGACGATGCACTGGGAGTGTATTTCTCTCCCTTTTTGGGGAACCCTTCCGGTCGGAAGAGCAAGTGAATGGGACCATGCCGATGTCCAGCTAAAGTGAGCGAGCGATTTCAGGGATGTAGTCGAGTGAGTAGGGATCGAATCCATTCCAATAGGTCCGTGTCCGATTGAGTGTTTTTTCTCAAGTCTTACCTAAAGCTGGATGGGCTGGCCTCTGGTGGGGTGCGAGAAATCGGTGCGACTTGCGATTACGTCGTTCGGGAACCTGTGGGGACTGACTGGGCGACGAGGACGGGGAAATGGAAGACGCGGAGGGTGGAGAAGGAACTCTGCGGATGAGCGGCGGCGAAGACGAGGGAAGCGGAGTTGAGCTTCTGCTGCTGCTGCTGCTCGGCTGGAAGATGCGCGAAAACGGGCCGGACGGCTGCTGGCCGGCGGGTAGGTCGACAAACTCGCGGATGCTGCGGATCTCAATGGCTTGCTTGCCGATGTCGGCCGTCTTGACCATCAGTTTGACTTCGGCTTTCACAGGACGGCCGCCTTCCACCAACTGGTAAGGGCCGGGCGTCGATGGAAGTGGTAGCGGAGGCGGGGACGAAGAGAAATAACGTCCGGCCGAATCGGCAAAGCGGAACGTCGGGCTCGTATAGACGATGGCTTTTTCCGATTCTTCCGCACTCATCTCGTCATCCGCCGAGCTCGGATAAGGCGATATCTGAATTCGCCTGAGTTCACCGTCCGCCGGATTCCAGTTACTCCTCGCAGTCGATTTACGCATAGCTTTGTGATGTCAATCGTAACCCAATTATTCACCCACACACGTTGCCCAAACATCATCAGTCAGAATGCGGAATAGACGCAAGATAGAAGAGATACCTCAATATCGACCCGCACCTCTTAACGTCTTACTTTTAAAAACATTTTTTCTCACTTAACTCACTTGACGTGTCGTAACGGATTTAATTAATTTGTTTAGTAAAGCTAACTTTATATTTTTCAATTAGTTTTCTTTTTTTTTTTAAGATTTAGAATATCAGGTGGGAAAAATGTCACCGACCTGATACCGCTGCTGGTTCAATGGCTTCCGCCTCTTCGGTCCAGGTCTCTTGCTGGACGTCTACTACACTCGGTAGGGATCCAAGGAAGACGAAAAGAAAAGAAACAAACAAAAGAAATAAAAATATAAACTGAAATGCACAAAAGCGAGCTGGGTGAAATGCAGCAGACTACGCCTATGGACGAAGGCCGGGGGGGGGGGGGGGGGGGGCTGGGCACTGGCACTGGCAACAAATCATCTCCGGATGACATTTTTTTTTTTTTTTTTTTTTACGTTTCCCTTTTGGCTTTGCTTTTTTTTTTTTTTTTTTTTTTTTTTTTTATTCGGTTCGGCTGGGTCCGATGCGTCTTCGCCCATGGAATGGCGTCGCACGCGCACCGTACTTCCGGCAAACATTTCAATCTCCGGAGTGACCCCGCGCGATTGATCGTCTTCGGCATGACCGTCTTCGACATGATCGTCTTCGACGCTGATGTACTCGACGTCGGAGACGCCTTCTTCACGTTGACTGTTATCGACGAATCCGAGAAGTCCCGGAGATCCGCTGTACTTCCGGCTCGTGACTAGGCCATTCTCGTCTTCCTGGATGGTGACCACATGCTGCTGGCCGGCGTGGTAGGCGGGTCCATTGCGCGGGATCACCGGGGCGGGCGACGGAGCGTCTTCCTCGACGTTGTCGATGTCTTCGACATCGGTGACGGGATCGTCGTGATTTTGCGGGATCAGCAAAGCGGTGCCGGTGGAGGCCGGAACAGTATCGCCGTCCTCATCAGCCCCGCTAACCGATTCGACGTCCGTCAGGCCGAGACGAGACGAGCGGCCGCTACAATCGAAGGATTCCGTTTCGCTAGTCTCGCCCGTCACCATAATGCCTGGCGGTAGGCGGATCATCTTCGTCGATTTTTCATCGTCGTCGGAGAATCGGAAATCTTCGACGTCCGTCGCGCCCTCGTCTTCGATCGGGCCAACCGTCAACAACACGCCGGGCACGGGCGGCGCGGGGGCCGGGGGCAAGTCGGAGTCTTCCACGCCAGAGATGCTCTCCACGTCCGTCACAGCTCCTTCCTCGGCGTTGGCGACGGACAAAAGAGGTCCGCTGGTCGTCGAGGCCGTCTTCTTCTTGCCTCTCGTCTTCCTCGGCTTCTTGCGTCCGCCTGCCGAGCTGACACTCAACAGCATCGAACCGCCGCTCCTGGGCTGCAGCTGAGGTGGCGGACGGTAGGCCACCTCTTCCTCTTGGTTGGACGTGCTGACATCGCCACCCAATTCGAGCTGGCCGATGACGTGATTCAACTCGGAATTGTCAGTACCTTGTTCCAATTCGTCGCCGGAATCGTCCAAGTCCTCGATATCCGTCAGCGCTTCCATCAGCGTCAGTTTGCGTCCAGCGTCTTCGTCATCGGCCTCGTCCGAAGCGTCCGAATCATCTAGCGTGGCCACTACGCCCTTGACGACCGTGTTGACGTGCGTGTTGCCTTCGTGATCGTCGATGATCTGCGTGATGTGCTGCTGAAGGACGGCCTCGAAAATCGGCGTGAAATCCTCGGCCGGAGTGCTGGCTTTGCTCTGGCCGCTGGATTCTTCGTGTTCGACTTCCACTGTTTCAACGTCCGTCAGCCCACTCTCTTCGCCATCGTCGACGGCCAGCGATCCAAGGCCGGGCTTACCTTGTCCATCGGCAGACTTCTTCTTCTGCTTTTGCCGACGTCGCATCCGCGATGCGATCATCGTTTTGGCCCTGTTGGCCTCTTCGCTGTCGGAAAGCGAGAAATTCTCGTCTTCCGCTTCGGCCGAGACCGAGATCATGGGCACCGAATCCGCCATTTGTTTTTTGTTTTTTTAAATGATGACTTTTTGGGGGGGGGGAGCAAAATTCACGATACAAAGAGGAGAGATGAGCAGTTAGTTGTTGGTGGAACGGCCGGAACGGGACTGGAGAGAGAAAGTGGCCCCTTGGACCGACGCTAAGACGGAGGGAATCTCCAAAAGTCAGGCGACACGACGGCTTCCTGGTAATAAGCTGAAGATAAAAAAAAAAGACCTGCCCCCTCTTTTAAAATGCGATCAGACCCATGTTCTCCTGGACAACAAATTATTCACAGGGTCTTCCTAACGAAAAGGGATCGAGGAGTTGGCAGCGAAGAAGGCAAAAACCGGGCACGTGGATCAATGCTCCAAAGTGGACGGGCAGGTGCGCAACGCGTGAGCCGATGAAGCCAAACATTGGGAAAAGGACGGACGGATTTGTTTTTTTTTTTGTTTTGTTTTTTTTCGTAATCTTGTTAGATCTTTTGAATGTCACACGTCACAAGAACACACAACTTTTCTTTTTTCTTTCCGGATCATTATGTCAATTAGGGCATTTTAAATGTCATCCCGATAGATGGCGCCAGTGCCACATAAAAACCGAATTTTTTTGCTGGGGTTAGAATTGGGACGTTAAAAAATAACAAACAATTGACATAAGAGGGAGGTGATGGCTGGGCTTATTTATTCTAAAGAAGTAAAAAAAAAAAAAAAAAAAAAAAAAAAAAACAATAGTTAACTTACCGTGAGAAGTAGCTGTGGTGTCCAGATCCTCCGAGCGTATCGTTTCTGACTGAGCTAAAGCCACCTGAGCTGGAACGGCTTCAGGGTGTGATGTGTGCACCTGGGACTCTACGATGATGAGAAGAACAAGTTATTTAATAAAACATACTTGAATTACATTTTTTTTTTAAAGTGTGTACCTGTGAAGGCTTCAACCGCTTCAAACGGACTTGAAGGTGGTGTCTTTGAAGTGGACATCCTCACTTTGGCATCTAGATTTTTATTGTTCGATTAACAGATGGAACAGACTCGATGGAATGCTTTTGAAAAAAAAAAAAAAAAAAATTCTACCGTTTTCTGTTTTCCGCTGTTCCAGCGATCGGCTGAGCAGTTCGGGCGAGAACGTGTTGCTATCCTCGATGTCGCCGCCGTGCAGCGCTGCTGCAAACTCCTTTTCCAAGACTTCGTCATCGCAACTGGTGGGTTCGTTAGCAGCGTCCCACGAGGAGGAAATCAAAACTTCCGGCTCGTCTTCGACGCGTTGATACGAGTGACGAGTTGTCGGTGCCGAGGTGGCAATGGCAGCTGGTGTTTCGACAACCTCCTCTTCTTCCTCTTCTTCTTCCTCCTCTTCTTGCTCATACGGTCGGCTTTGTTCCACCGCAATCGGTTCAACAGGCATCACCTCCTCGCAGCTGACTGGTTGTTTGGCTGCGTTCCATGATGGCGCACGCAACGATTCCGGTTCGTCATCGATGCGTTCCTGTTGGCGGTGTGCTGGCGCAGTCGATGCGACCACCATCGGCTCCTCCACGATCTCCTCTTCCTCTTCTTCTTCTTCTTCTTCTTCTTCTTCTTCCTCGTTAGTGGGCAGCTGCTCAACAGGGATATCTTCCGCCGGTGGATCAAACATAGGTTTCGGATGAGTATCGATGACGTAACGATCGATGACTCGTTCCTCCATAGTCGATTGGCGCGTACCCCACGAATCCACGTCCTGTTGCAAATCGCTAGATTCCAGGTCCTGCACTGGCTGAGGAATCTGTTGTTTAAAAAAGATATATACAATTATGCTAATCATCAAGATATTAACATTTATTTATTTTTTTTTTTTTGTGTCATATCCACTACGCCCTTCTTTACTTCGATGTCTTTTTCGGCTTCTCTCGAATCGCAGATGCCCTTCTCCTCGTGAATGATTATCCGCTGTGAGGGCGGTTCAGCGTCGTCGTAGACTTGTTTTTTCGGAATGTCTGTCTTGATCTCTGCAACGAATTTAGCATACGCAATTTTCAAAACAAGGTCGCGTTAAAACAAACTTCGGAATTTCACCTTGTGAGAAGACTTCCGACACTTCCTGCAAATTTAGCTCTTCCTCCTCCTCTCTCTTCTCGGGGATCTCGTCGATTGACTCAGAGTCCTAGACGAATGGCCAAATCAAAAAAAAAAATTTAGATGCAGAGCGAGTGAATAGACGATGATAACCAAAACGATGCAAGAACAAAGTTGTTTTTTTTTTGTTTTGTTTTTTTTTCGAATTTGAGTGATTAACGAAAGAGATTGGCAGAAGCTAAGGTTGATGATTTCCATAGGTAGATCAAACTGACCCATTTTTTTTTTTTTACGAAAAAGAACTAAATACGCAGATGAAACTTCTTGATTCATTTATGGTGATGGAAACAAGGCATAAAATTAAAAAAAAACAAAAACGGAGGTTGTATAATTCATGCCGCGAACGGATGCACGTAATGGAATCGAGCAACGGATATCATTCACGACTTGAGAGCCTTACCTTCAAGTCTCTCATCCGCTGCGATAGGACGGACGGCACGACAATAAAACCACAACGAGACATTGAATTTGTTTGCTTGCTTTTCTTATTATTGTCAAGTAGAAAGCATTTTGAAAAAAAAAAAAAAAATAAATAATAATGAAGTTCTGACTGGACAGAAAATGTACGTGGACCGAGCCGGAAGTCAAAGAGGAGATGCGAAAGCACAGCATTCATTGACAGGTTTTGGGAGAGCGAGAGAGAGAGAGAAGGTTTCCATAGCACTCTCTTTTACCTTCATCAGATCCTGCTCGTCGAAGCTGACGTCGAGACTCGTGTTGCGCTGCAGGGTGTTCCTCGTGCTGTCGGCGCCCAGCTCGTCGCGCAAATTGTCGAAACCGGACTGGTCCAGTTGGGTTTTGGCCACAGCTTTCTCCAGGTCGTCCGTCACCAGTTCCACATTGTAAATGCACCGGTTGACGATATCGTCGCGACCGATCTTTCTCAGCGCTTTTTCTAAGGCGTTGCCTTTTACATTATAATGTCACAAGAATTGCAGATTAGAAGCTGATCCAAATGTCAGGGGTAGGCGGGGGGGGGGGGGGGCAGAAAGAGAAAGGAGGCAATTTTACCGGTAACTTTGTTTTCCGACTGGGCCATCCACAACTTGAGCATAACCATGGCTTGTTGCGTGGTATTGTCAGGATACTCGTTGTCGATCAGGTTCAAGTCCGAATCGGGAATTTCCAAACATTTGGCCAAGGGGATCCAATCGCGGCCGAGGAGGTTGCAAATGTCAGACAAGCGCAAATCCGCCTGATAATCAAAGGACGGAACGTATTGATTGTACAGATACATCGTTGATCCCATTCTTAACTCTTTTGTCCTTCAACTTACTTTATGGATGGCTTCGGGCCTATTGGTGGCGTAGACAAGCCCCACGTCGTGCAAGAAGCCGTACTTCTTCTGCAGGGCGAGCAAGTCCGGCTCGGAACGGGCCGTTTCGGGCGTGACTGTGCTGGGCAAGACGATGTTCAGGTTGCATATCGGCGTCTGCGGTGGTTCACCCCTTCCGGCCTGTTTTCGTTTTGGAAATGAAAAAGGTCAATTATTTCGAAAAATCTGTGCAAAACTATGAAACAATCCGCTTCCGGATGGAAGCCTTATGTAAAGGGCGGACAGTGTGTGTGTGTGTGTGTGTGTGTGTGTGTGACGATGGGATACCCTTGCTTCCCGCATGAAGGCAATACGCCCAATGGGATCGGCGTGATTATCCTTGACTCGGACGGTGAAAGGCAGGCGGTTCTCGCGGAACGCGCGGAAGGTCAAGGCCAGCTGCTCGCCCGACTTGGTGATGGGCACCAAATTGCCGGCGAACTCTAGGTATTGCGACTTGGTCTCAAGTACTTCGACATCACGGCTCTTGGCCACTTCGACGAAATGCTCCTGCTGTTCCAGAGTCTTCTCCTCCTTGTCGTCCGTCATACAGAAGACCCTGAGACGGGCTTCTTGCGGTTCGTGTCGTTTAGCAAAAACAACAAATCTAACAGTTTGAATCGAAATAAATAAATCCATTTTGATTGAAAGAAATTCAATTTCAATCGTTTTTTACTTGGCCATGAAGGGAACGTTAATGGCCTCTCGGTAGAGGTCGGTAGCCATTTTGGCCGCTTCAGCCACGTTGCGACAGTCCATAAGCCAGAAGCGGGCAGAAACGGTGGTTGTGAAAGAAACGCAATCATTGACGAAGGTCAGCGGTGTCGAGCCGGTGACGTCTTCCCACTGGGCTCGCGAAGTTCCGCCTGCGTTCCAGGAAATGATCAATTCAAGAAGAAAAAAAAACAAAAAAAAAGAAAAAAACCATCATCAATCATTCAGACGACGACAGATTTTGTATGGGGCTTGAGGGAAAGAAACATTTCGAGCAATCCAACAAGATGATGAATGACGACATCAAACGGGAAAACCAAAGTGGAGAGATTCGTAAAACTGAGTAGACACAAGCGGATGCTGGATACCAATGAACATAATGGAACCCAATGCCTCTGACTAAGCAGAAAGTACCCTATTTTTTTTTTTTTTTTTCTTTTTTTTTTAACACAACATCCGACACGAGAAAGTGGACGACACGAATAAATCAAGCCCGGAAATAGTAAAAAGTAGATAAAATGACTAGCATAGTTCTTTTCTTTTTTTTTTTAATATAAATAAATGGTCGGGACTAAATCGTAATTTAAAAATAATAATAAGAATAAAATGTAAATCTGAATTTTTTTTTTTTTTTTTTTTTTTTTTTTTTTTTTGGCTGACAGCCGAATTCGACATGGCGTCCATTCTAGCGAACGAACAGGAAACGGGAAGCCGACAAAATGCGAACGACAACAAAGCAAACTATCAGTAACTAAATTTCTAAAAAAAAAAAAAAAAAAAAAAAAAATTTAATAAATAAAAAAAAAAGGGGAAACACAGAAGTGCGACGTATGACGAACAAAAAAAAAAAGATGTGTCATAAAACAGAACATTGTGAACGACAAAAGAAGAGGAAAAGAAAAGAGCGTAAAAGAATAGTTAGATATGTTTGGTAGATACCTGTCGATACATCAGCGGCATTCCCTTTGTTTTATTTAATGAAACGCAAAAATTGGAAAAAATAAATTGAAAAAAAAAAAAAGAAAAGAAAAAACGGAAACGAAAGAGAAAGAGAGAGAGAGATGAGTTTTAGACGGAGAAAGTGTCGGAATTCAGTTGGAAATAGATAAAGCAGAAAACGGTGGAGAAACTCAGGAAATCAACAAAGACACGAAAAAAAAAAAAATAAAATAAAATAAAAATAAAATAAAAATCTTATGGATAAAACCCTTTTTTGTTTTTTGTTTTTTGTTTTTGTTTTTGGCTCAAACTGATTACTACGGCGCATGTATGTCATCCAAACGAAACCGAGTATAGAGCGGAGGGTAGAGGGAAGACGTACCAAAAAAAAAAAAAAAAAAAAAAAAAAAAAAAAAAAAAAAAAGAGACGGGATATTTTTGTGCGCGCTCACCTGTGATGCTGCAGAGGAGCCGCAACGTGGGCGTATCGCCGCTGTACTGGTTGATCATCCCGCGGGCAGCGGCTTGCGGTACGGGGATCGTCAAGGTAATAGGCCTGTGGAACTTTCTCCTGCGGGGCTCCACCGTCACGATGGGCGAGACGGCCACCCGGTTGCCCAGCAGTTTCACCACCAGTTCCGGTTGTATCGGTTGCGCCTGTTTTACATAAATTTCAGTGCCCGGGTGGAATTAAATTTACAAAAA
Organism: Daphnia carinata; assembly: GCF_022539665.2. Classification (NCBI taxonomy): domain Eukaryota; kingdom Metazoa; phylum Arthropoda; class Branchiopoda; order Diplostraca; family Daphniidae; genus Daphnia; species Daphnia carinata. Next base: position 497,444 of record NC_081334.1, read on the forward strand.
GAAAAAAAAAAAAAAAAAGAAAAACCAACAGAAGCAACAAAAAAAAAAAAAAAAAACGAAATGGGGTTACACACAAACACCCTGGTCCGGTATTTTTTTCTTTTTCTCTTAAATTTTGTTTTTGTTTTAGTTTTTTTTTTTTTTTTTTTTTTTTTTTGCTTTGTACTGCGTGTGATTGGGGATATTGTACGTGTGTGTATGTGTATGTCTTTCGTGAGTTGAAATGGAGATCATGGAGGGGAGGCATTTCTTTGTTCTAAAAAAAAAAAAACTATGACTATCGAAATTGCTTTTGATTAAGACTGGCGCTTCTATCCCGTCATGTCCCGACATTCCTACATTGCAATGGCTGCATCGTGAAAAAAACAAAAAACAAGATGTCGACAGAAAAAAACAAACAAAGAGAATCCTTATTAACAAACTGCACTCGTTGGGGCAGTCTGAAGCCAATTAAAGGAACAGAGAGGGGAGGGAGAAAAGGTGTGCGTCACGTGTCAAAAGCAACATGCAGCAGCCTCGAAGCCAATTCGAATGATACCCAAAAATATCCTTCAAAAAAAAAAAAAAAAAAAAAAAAAAAAAAAGAATTTAAAAATGATAATAATATGAAAAGCCAAACCACCGGACATACGAGAGACAGACAGCCATGCTTTTTAAAAGCTAATAATAATTTTTTTAAAAAATGAATCAGTTTCAAATCATTGTTTCTTACAATTGAAATGTTGGTCAATCATTACATTTTCCTAATTCTTTTTTTCTTTCTTTCTTTTCCTATTTTTGATTCTTTTCTTTTAGTGAAAATGTTAAAGAGGATAGGAGGATATGGGTATTGATTAGTAAGGTCAAGTCTCGCACCTGGATTTGGTCCATTTTATTGAAAATCCCGATGTTCCAAAAGCGATACATTCCAGTTAATAGACATTGAAAGAGTTAGTTTTAAGATGATGGGAAAAAAAAAAAGAGAGAGAAAAAGAAGATGAGCGTTAAAAGAAATGAAAAAAGAATTTGCATAATGTTTCCGGAATTGAGGAGAATTCGATTTTTTTGTTGTTGTTGTTGTTGTTGTAGTTGTTGAAAAATTACGAAATAAAGTACAACGCGTGCGGAAACTGGCGCATTTACGAAAAAAAACAAAACAAATTCGGTTCAATTCATTAATTTTTAAATTCCCAATTGTCGATATGCCTTTCCAAATACGACCAAACTGAAAAGCGTTCCGATAAACGCTTGTTACACTAGTTGAAATCCACGAAAAGAAAATAATAAATAATAAAAAATAAGTTCATGTTTCAATTGATCTCAAATCAACTGGCCGGAACATTATCTCTCGCATCTCTTCCCTGCTTTACCCATTTCGAAATAAAAAACAAAAATCTACTAGCAAACTTCAAAGACGATTACAAGTGAAAAAAACAGAAAAAAAAAAAAAAAAAAAAATCTACAATTCTCAAAGTACGACGATATCTGTAAGGGGGGGGTAAACGAAAAAAAAAAAAAAAAAAATGAAATATGGATTTGTTGTTTGATCACGGGGTAACCAGTCATCCAGATATGTTTGAAGGCAACTGTTATCTTACGTTCACCCCGCAAAAATACCTTACATTTTACATTTATGAAGCACACGACGATGATAGGTTAGAAATTCTTTTGTTAGTTTCCTTTTTTTTTTTTTTTTTTTTTTTTTTTGAACCGAAAAGATTTCAAAGAAAAAAGCCAGTTCCAGTAGTTAAAGAGTCCCAAAAAAATAAAAGCCAAGCAAGAGAGCCATAAAAAAACCGAAAGAAGAAGAGAAAAGAAGACGAAAAAAAAAATACATATATATATATATATAAAAATACCAATGAAGAAACTACCAGAAGCAAAATGCAGTCATTCCGAAAGCATGCAAATTATGAGCACACCAGACTGTTTGCCTCGCATGAGATCATCGACCCCGTTCTCCCCGAAAGCTACTGAAGATTTTTTCATTGAGTCGAGTGTTTTTTGGGGAGAGAGAGAAAGAGAAGTCGGATGTTTTTTGTTTTTTTTTTGTTAGGTTCGAGGTTATACATTTGAAACTATGACCTAAAAAAAAAAAAAAAAGAAAATAGAAAGAAAAAAAAAAAAACAACAAAAAGAACGCAAGCGAAAAAAAAAAAAATGTTTTGTTATAAGAATAAATAAGTAAATAAACTTCTGTCGCCATTTTTGATTGGAGAATAGATTCTAAACGCTTTCAAGAAATGAGAAACCCCCCCCCCCCCCAAAAAAAAAAATAAAAAAATAACTAAATAAATAAAAATGGAAAAAGATCTGGCAAATATCGAAGGCAGGAACGTTTCATTTTTGACACGAGAGACCCTAGAGGGCAAAAGAGACACTTCCCCATTGAATCCTTCTACCTTTAAGGTTGTGACTAGACGCATTGGCGGGGGGTGGAGTGGACTAGAAAATTGATACAAAACGTAAAGATCCCCTCTGATTCGATCTAAAATCAAACAAGAAGAAACTACCACTGACCTACTAGAGAGCTAAAAATAAAAAAAAGACTATCGATCTAGTAGGAAATGATGACGATGAGATAGAAATGGGAAAGAAAAATTGAGAGGGCAGTGCTTCTTTTAATGAGAGGATGGGTGGGGGGCGGAGGGAGGAGAAAGGGAGGGAGTTGGTTCTATTCGATCGTTTTTCTACCAGATGAGAGAGAATCGCTTCTTTTTGGGGATGTGATTGACGGTGATCTTTTTCCACGGTCCAGAGTAGTTAGGTCGCAATTTGGCCAGATTTACCTGCAGTCCCACTTTGATCTTCTTGGTGAGTGCGCCCGGCGGGAAGACGGCCTGCACTTGGGGCACGACCGAAGACGAGACCATACCACCGTCGGGACCAATGGCGTGGACTTCTTGGCGGACGCGGGACACGATAGCAAAGTACTGCGGGAAATCCGTCGTCAAAATGCGGGTGATTCGGTGCGTGTTCATGTCCTCCAGCTGGCCCATATCTGCACATCCATTTCCGGATCCACCATTTTTTAAAATTATTATTATACGAAAAAAAAAAAAAAAAAAAGAAGAAATTCAAATTTCGAAATTCATTCAGAACTCACCTTCGCCGTCGAAACTTTCATTCAGAACTTCCTGGACAGCTTCTTCGGTCGCTTCCAGCGTGTGCTCCCTCCACGTTTCGCCATTGTCGCTACGCAAAACGATGATCTCGCGCTCCTTCCCGCGCAGAGCGGCAAAATGCGGAACTTCAATAATAACAGGGCTGCCAAAAAAAAAAAAAAAAAAAGATTTATTTTATTTTTTTTAAATAATTATTTGAACTTGTTCAGTGACATAGTCGACGTACCCAAGGAATTTAGCGGCAGTGGGTCCCAATTCCAGGATGCGGCTGGCCAAAGCCTCGCCTTCCATCAACGGCGGGGGGTGTACCAATTTGTCGCGCTTCAGGTAACGACAGGTGATGCGCATTGGGCACGGAGCCTTACGGGGCGGGATGATGACACGGACGCCGCTATGGCGACATCCACGCATCGCTCCACCGCGAGCATCAACCATAAAGCTGACCAAAAACCTAAAGGAGAAAAAAAAACAACAAGGGAATCCAATGAAATCGCCGCTTTGTGGTGCGGTGGCGAAGGGCTCTGATTTAATTATTATTTTTTTTTTTCTTAAATGAAAGCCCCCCGCACTTCCGACACGAAACATTGAAAGCCGATGATCAGCGAAAAACCCCGCCGGATATGCAATCCGGACGGAGAGGCGTGTAACTGAAACTCAATGAAAACCAGAGAGAACAACATCAACTAAATACAACTACAACTACTAATTTTTTTTTTTTTTTGTTTCTTTTACCACCACAGATGAGAATGAAAATTAAAAAAAAAAAAAAATAATAATAATAATGTTTACCTAAACATATTGTTAAACGCTATCGTCTAAGGTTATCAACGTCAAAAGAAAGCGATTATGATTTCAATGGACGTTTTATAAAAATAAAAAAAAAATAAAAAACTAGGCTGTTAAACAACACAGAGATACTACCGTCAAATACAGTTCAGACTGTAAACGAGAGCGCGCATGCAAGATGACTACGACGAAGAATTTCGAAAAAAAAAAAATAATAAATAAATAAATAAATAAATAAATAAATAAAAGACATGAACGGGCGAAAGGCCCGCCATATTGTTTCGATCCACTTACGTTTTCCATTTAAGTCCCCTGTTAGAGAAGTAGCGTGGCAAAAAAGGGTAGGAAAAAGAAACAGATGGCGTGTTTTGTTATTTAGAAAATGTTAGTTTACATTAGTTCATGATCAACATGTCTTAAGTCGTTAGCGGTGGCACCACCGTAGCAATACGGAAGTAATAAATTTTGTAGCGTTTAATTAGTGACATTAAGCAATCCCCGAAAGCCAATCCAAATCAAATGCTGCAAAGAATCCGATCTCCCTTTTGTTTTTGTTTTTTTGCTGTGAGTTTTGGCGCACGCGCACACGGTTAATTCGATATCGTTGACATTTTGTTAATAAAGCACAAAACGGAGGCAAAAATAAAAATAAACAAAAAATAAAATAAACCAAGATGATATTTGCCAACCTGGAACGCCACATTGCCGTACCCTTGGATGCCAACGACAACAGGGAGTCGTCTAGTACGCTGGGATGGCTGGGGGAGTTGGTAGTACGGAGTGTTTTGGGGAATAGATTTTTTTTTTTTTTTTTTTTTTTTTTTTACGGTTTGGTTTGTGTGAGCAGATTCATTCAGGCCGGGCAAAACAAAATAAATTAGAAAAATTATACATTAAAAAAAAAAAAAAAGAAAAAGAAATGGCAGTGTCAAGTTGCATTGCGCGTCACGATTGAAACCCCAGTGCCAGCAAAGCAGCAGCAGCAAGTTTCCGTCCGTGTAACATCAGAATGATCCCTCTCCAAACAAAAACAAAACGAGCGGCGAAAAAAACAAACAAAAAAACAAGGGGAGAGTGGACAGCCCGCAGTGACAATCTGACACCACCACTTTAATACACAGCCCGGTATTAAGTATAAAAAAAAAAAAAAAAAAAAAAAAAAAACACGGACTGATGGAAAGAGTAAACACAAGACAGGGAGGCACGAAAAGAATCTTCCCAGATGTGACGGGACAAAGAACCACACGAACGGACATGCCCTTATATGAAAACCGTGCAAATCAAATGACTGTGCATGTGTGCGCCTCAGTAAAACTGAACAAACTCCTGGTCATCCCCGATTTGTGTGACACACCACTTACAAAAGTACGAGTGGAAAAAGGAAAAAAAGAAGAACACAAATCAAAACAATTGCCGGCTATAAAAATCCATCTCTTCCTTTACAAATGTCATCGCTCCGTTCTTTCGATTGAAGCTTTAAAAAAGAACAAAAAAAAAAAAAAAAGACTCGCTCTTCAATCAGCGCCTCTTTTGTGTGTTGTGTGTGACGGCACGTCAGCATTGCTCTCATGCGCGCTTAGCATTCATTAAACAAAAATGGATTTTCTTTTTGTTTTGTTTGATTTCTAAAAATTCAGAAGATAAAAAAAAAAAAAAAAAAAAAAAAAAGATCTTACCCGATGCTGACTGGCTGGCGTGCCAGATCGACGTTATCCGGCGCGTAATTACCGCTGAACTGGGCGTATCCTTCTTTGGCCGCCAGGATGGATTCCTCAACTGAAATTCATTTTTTTTAACGTCACATTATTATTATTATCATTGTTTTAAATTATCTTCAAATCAAATCGAATTTAACTCCAAAAAAAAAAAAAAAATGAAGGGAAACAAAACGACGGAAAGTAAAAAGAAAAAACGCGTTGATTTGATTTACCACCAGAATTACGGCGATCCTCGCCCATTCCATCCATCGGCATCGAGTCGTCGCCCAGTGATTTCATCTCGTCGACAGTCAGGTAGCGATAAGATTGGTCGCCCATGACGCCGTCCTCGCCACCTTCATCCTCCGAGTCGGACATGAACGTCTCCTGCATCGTTTCGGGCGCCTGGACGCGGTACTTTTCCTCGATGATGGTCGTCGTCGTCGTCGTAATCGTCGTCTCCGTCACCACCTTCAGCGTCTCGATGACGGTGATGTAGCCCAGCTTCTGAGCGATCGACAGGGCCGTCTGACCCTGCGTTGTGATGGCGTTCGGCGTCGCTCCGCTCTCCAACAGCAGATTGACGATCATCGGGTGGCCTTGCTGGGCGGCCTGGTGCAGCGGGGTGTAGCCTTGACTGGTGACGGCATCGATCTGGCTCTGGTGGCCCAGCAAGAAGCGCACCATATTCATCTGGCCGAAATGGCAAGCGACGTGAAGTGGAGTGTACCCGCTCTGTGTTCCATGAGCAAATAAACAAAACAAAACGTGATTTAAAAAAAAAAAAAAAAAAATCACGAGTCATCGAAGGGCAAAACATTTAAAAACTTTGGTCTTGTTGTTTTTAATATTCAAAAAAAAAAAATAAATAAATAAATATTATATGTAGTACTTATAGTACCTTCGTCTGGGCGTTGATTTCGGCATTGTTCTTGACCAAAATGGCGGCCACGTTGACACGATCTTCTTGGGCGCATAGATGGAGCGGTGTCAATCCATTCTTGGCCTCGTAGTTGGCGTCCGCCTGGTGCTCAATCAACAACGTCGACATGTCCGTGTGACCCTCCTGGGCGCTGAGGTGGAGCGGCGTGAAACCGGCCTTGGACTCGGCGTTCGTCTGGGCGCCGTATTCCAGCAGCGTCGTGGCAATGTCCATCTGTCCGACAACAACAACAACAAAAACCAAAAGAAAAATACGATGGCTGTTAATTAGATGGCCGCGCATAAAAAACAAAAAAAAAACAAAAAAAACAAACAAAAAAAAAACAAAAGATTAATAGAGAATTTCCAGTTCGACTGACTTGATTCTTCTTAGCGGCGATGTGAAGCGGAGTGTATCCGTTCTTGGCCGAGGCGTGAGGAGAGGCTCCCTTATCCAGCAGGAGCAAAGCCACGCTCTGGTGATCGTAGTGGCTGGCCACGTGCAATGGAGTAACGCCGTTCTATATTAGCAAACGTTTCAAGAAAAAGGTACAACAATAAATAGAAAGATAAAGCCTTCGATAACTGAAGTCCCCCCTTTTCCTTTAAAAAGGAAGGAGATGACGCAACGTTTGATTTGGGCTCATCATACTTTGCCCTGGGCATCAACCGGAGCGTCCTTCTGGATGAGCAATTTCGCCACTTTGATGTTGCCGTATTTGGCGGCCAAGTGCAGAGGTGTGAACCCGCGTTTGGTGGCCGCCGTGTTGTTGGCTCCGTGCTCCAGCAGGACGGCCGCAACTTCATCCTGACCCTCCTTGGCCGCGATGTGGAGCGGCGTGTACATGTCTTTGGTGATGGCGTCCAAATCGGCTCCGTGCTGGAGCAAGAGCATGACAATGTCGACATTGCCCAGTCGGGACGCAATGTGCAACGGAGTTTGTTGTTCCTATAATTTATCGGAAATCATTTAAAAATAACGACCAAGTTTAAAATGTAACGATGTTTGTTTGTTTGTTTTTTTTTCCGCATATGTTTCATTTTTTCAATTAAAATTTGTTCAATTTTTTTTACCCTCGCACGGGCGTCGACTTGGGCGTTATTGCGGAGCAGGATGCGCACAATGTCCGTCTGATTGGCTCTGGCGGCCAAATGGAGCGGAGCTTCGCCGCGCATCGTCGGCGCGTTGGCGTTGGCGCCATGCTGCAGCAGGTAGATGACAATGTTCATGCAGCCCATAAAACTGGCAACGTGCAGAGGTGTCAATCCCGACTGAATCAAAGTACAAAGTCAACAATGAATTTCGATTTCACGCACCAACCCGACCCGAATAATAAAGAAAGAAATAAAAACATTTGATTCATTCATTTTTTTTTTTTTTTTCTTTCTTTTTTCCTATACCTCCGTTGTGGCTTCGATGGAAGCGCCGTGTTTGAGGAGCAGCTCGATGACTTTGATGCGGTTCTTTTTGCAGGCGATGTGGAGAGGAGTGAATCCGTTGAGGGCCCGCGAGTTAGGATCGGCCTTGCGGTCGAGGAGCAGCTTGGCGACGCGGACGTGTCCGCAGTGAGCGGCTACGTGCAAGGCCGTCAGATAGTCGACTGTGACTTCGTCGACGGGCGCTTTGTGGTGGAGGAGAATGCGTCCGGCGTCGACGTGGTCACCTTGGGCCGCCATGTGCAGAGGCGCCAGGCCGTTCTTGGTCTTGCTGGAGATGGGAGCTCCGCGCTCCAGCAGCAAGTCGACGACGGACTCGTGGCCGGAACGAGCTGCGCAGTGGAGTGGCGTCAGACCGTCGCGAGTCTTGGCCTCCAGCTGAGCGTGTCGGTCCAGCAGCAAAGCGGCCATGTTGGCTTTACCCCATTTAGCTGCCACGTGTAGCGGAGTGATGTGATGCTATTCATTTTATTTTCATCCAAATTTTTCCAAAACATTAGAGAGAGAAAAATGATTAGTTAAAAGATACAATTCATCATCATCATCTTTCCGGCCGTTCATTGACGTCCTTTTACCTTTGCCAGGTAGTTGACGTCGGCGCCCTTTTGAACGAGTAGACTTGCAATATTCTCATTGCCGTAGTGAGCTGCAATGTGCAGCGGAGTGAAGCCGCTCTTGGACGTCACGTCGGGATTGTGATCGCTCTACAATTTTTTTTTTTTTTTAAATCAGAATAAGCAATTGGTAAGAAGAGCAGTTCATTAAAGGGCTAAAACAGAAGTGGTCCGGAAGAGTTTCCTATTTCTGTTCAAAGATGGCGTTGTTTTTTTTTGTTTTTTTTTAAGTACCTGGAGTAGTAGAGCGGCCGCTTTGCAGTCGTCTTTTTTGGCGGCAATGTGCAGGGCCGGCAGGCGCACTTTGCCCCTCGTGTCGTTCTCCAATAGGACGGACACGACCTTGTCGTGTCCCTGCTGCAGAGCGACGGCCAGCGGAGTGAATCCGTCCTCGGTGGCCAGGCTCTGATTAGCTCCGTTGGCCAGCAGGAAGCGGACGACGCCGTCGTGATTCTCCTGGGCCGCCATGTAGAGCGGAGTGAACCCATTTTGCGACTGGACGTTGACGGACGCGCCTTGAAGCACCAAGATCTTGACTACTTCCTCCTGTCCAGCTGGCATGTCAAACAGATATTCAAGATACCAGATAAAAAAAAAAGTTATTTGATTTAGTCCAACACAAATAGGGAAAGCTACATTCAAAAACATGATGTCAACAAGGAGCCATATGGCAGCCATTTTCTTTTTTTTTTTTTTTTTTTTTTTTTTTAAACAAATCAAAATTCTTGTTGAATCATCGTTTTCAAGTGGAGAAAAGACGAAGGACGCAGTCAAACAAGAAAAGATGACGGCATGCGTAGGGGGGGGGGGGGGGGTGCGCTCTATTGAGCCAACTTAAATATGCCGGCGAGAAAAAGAGCTTGTGGATGTTGAACAGTGACGTCATTGGACGGAACGAGATGTTTTTTTTGTTTTTTTTTTTTTTACCGAGTGATGCGATGTGCAGGGCCGTGTTTCCCTTCTTGGTGGCGGCATCGACGGCAGCTCCGCGCTTCAATAATTCCGTCACGACGTCGACGTGCCCTTCCTTCGACGCCAGATGCAGAGCGTTCAATCCATTCTGAAGTCAAAGAAACCAAAGAAACCAAAAAAAAAAAAAAAAAAAACAAAGTGAAAATCAATATCAACACCTTTTACATTACCACATCACAAACAAAAAACAAACAAAAAACAAAAAAAAAGGGGGGAGGGAGGGAGGAAGGAAAGGGTGGGCCACTTGTTTCTTTACGCAAATCCCGATGCCAATCGTCATCGGATACGTTCCACCGCAATATCGATTTCGTTTCGGATTCCTCTCTTTCCCCCTACCCCTTACCTTTCTTCTTATCTCGCCAACCCTCCCTACACCCTCGGTTTTCTGGTTGGCATTTATTTCTTTTCTTTTTTTTTTTTTTTTTCACAAGAAGATTAGCACCGACATTGATTACGAAACATATATCCATAGCAGACGCGCAACTAAATCATAACACACAGTCTGTTGTGTTCGAAAACACGCGTGACGGTCGGCTAGTTGGGGTGGAAACAACCCATGACCGACGAGGGGGGTGATTTTCCCCCATCTTTTTTCTTTCAATGACGATACTCCCTTTTTTTTAGTTTCTTCTTTTTTTTTTTTTTTTTGCCTACACCCAACACTAACCCCCGTCAATTCTAGCCGATCGTGCATGCACAATTCGATGGGGGGGGGGGGGGGGACCAACATGGCGCTTTTTAGCTCCGCGTTCCGACTCATTTATAATCGAACTGGTGGCAGCAGAGTTCTTCTTTTCTCTTTTTGTATTGTTATTATTATTATTTTTCAAGAGGAGAACAGTAGTGGTGAGGGGGGGGGGGTACACTACACCCGATGGCGACGACAAGTATTGATTGCCCCCCCCCCTCTCTCCCTTCTGCCAGCAGGACGCGCTCGCAACAAAAGGCAAGAAAAAAAAAAAAAAAGAAAAAAAAGAAGAGGAGATGGCAATCGAAAAACAAACGGCAGCATGGCACAAACGGTGATGACATTTTCCAGCAGAGTTGCATTTGAGCTTTTTTTATCAATTCGCGCAGTAATGGCGTCTCGTTTAGCCACTCCGGCAGATGGAACAAAGAGGGGGAAAAGAGAAAAAAAAAAAAATAAATAAAATGTTCTTCGTTCGTTTGTTATTTCGCCTTAATGTTTTTCGTTTGCCCGTTTCCCTTGTCTGCACACATACGTCAGCCCCACCCTGGACCCACCCTTTAACCCAAGGTAGTGTGTTTGTGTGTTGCTGAATAGAATAAGAATGAGAAGAAGAAGAAGAAAAAAAAAAAACAAGGAGGGGAAAGGGTGAGGGGGGGGGGATAGGATAGGAGGGAGGAGAGGTGGATCGATAATTTTATTGCAGTTGCCAAGACGCGGATTCGTTTTGGCAAACGCGCGTTCGGGAAACAGTTGGGCGTTAAAAATGGCGGCTTTTTGGTAGGAAAGAGAAAGGGGAGGAAATGAATTGGTAAGTTTTTATAATATTTATTTTATTTATTTTTTTTTTGAATAAAATGAAATTTACCGCGTTGCTGGTGTTGATGTCGGTGTTGTTCTTCAAATGCTCGAGGACCTTGTCCAGGTGACCGTCGCGTGCCGAACGTAAGAAACCGGCTTTGGCGTCCGACTGGAAAGTAAGAAACGAATCAAAAAGAAAAAGAGTTTGTTATTTTCGTTTTGTTTTTTTTTGTTTTTTTTTTTTGTTGTTGTTGTTGTTTGTTGTGTTGTGTTTTTTGTTTTGTTTTTTCTTTCGTGATTCTCTAATCGTGATGAACTGGAGAGGAAGAAGAAGAAAGAAAGAAAAAGAAAAAAGGGGGAAGGGGAAGGCAATTGAGACACACTGGTGGAAAAGATGAAGAGAACAAGATAAAGAGAACACAAATATTAAGAGGGATATGGGGGGGGGGGGGTACCACAGGAGTCGGAACTGTTCGTTCCGTATCCGTTCCGTCTATATCCACGAGATTAACACACACACACATACACACACACATACAAATAAATAAATAATAAATTTCTTCCACCCCCCCCCCCCGAAAAAAAAAAAAAAAAATCCATACTAGAGTGGGAATACGGCTTATAATGAGGGATTGTTGTGTTCGTGAGAGAAAGAACAAAACAGAATAAGAACACACGAGAGAAACGAAGAAGAAGTGGATTACAATCAGTCGGGTCGACGTTGTACGGTATAAAAAAAAAAAAAAAAAAAAAAAAAAAACTCGACCTCGTGTCACGGAACGGTTTCCAGTCAAAATAAATCAATACCGAGAGAGAGAGAGAGAGAGGGAGAGTGAGAACGAGGGAGAGAGAGAGAGAGAGAGAGAAAGTGAAACGGAGAGGTTTACTGCTGAAGCTAGGACCACAAAACTGCTAGGATAATATGACGCCAAAGCCATTGGGCACGCACTCATTATTCTCCAATTCAATAAACACCCTCATCCGGAGGATACAATCAACAAAAATGACACGCTCAATCAGCTTCGCCTCACGTTTTTTTTTTTTTTTTTTTGTTTCTTTTTTTCTCTTCTCTTTTCAATTCCCCCCCCCCCCCGTTATAATTAATTGGCGCTGTTTTTATTTCTTATTAATTGAACTGCGTTATCAAACAATAAAGGAAGAAGGAAAAAAAAAAAAAAAATGAAAAGAAATGTCTCACGATTCGCTAACGCGTTGCCTCGCCTTGCCCTCCATTTTTGTGCGTGGGTTTTTCATTTTCGGGTGGGGTGGAATCACGTGACTCATCGCTAAAGTTTTCTCTCGCTTCGAGTCTCTCTTTCTCCTAGCGACGCTTTTCCTCTTCCTCCAACTATCCTATTCCCCTACCCCTCCTTGAACGCAAGAGTATCGACCGGCGCTTCCTCCGCCAGCGCCCCACTCTGCACACACACACACACACAGACGAGAGACTCGCAACGGGCACTGACAAATCAACGCCCAAGAGTTTTTCCAAACTTTTTTTTTTTTGTGCGATCCCATCAACAAAAAAAAAAAAAAAAAAAAAAAAAGGAAATCTGCCAAAATCAACAAACAAAGAACGATGATTGCAAAAATAAAAAATAAATAAATAAAACCGATAGGCAAATTCGATTTAACTCATCGACTCCTCCCTCGCCCAGGGAGGAGGGAGAAAAAAAAAAAACGTTCCATCATCTAAAACTTACCATTCCGGCACCGGATGAGCTGTTTTCGGTAACCATCCTTTTTTTTTTTCCGCAAAAATTACACACACACACACACACACTCACATACACGGCACGTTAACAAACAAAAACTCAATCAAAAGAAAAAAATTTTCTTTTCGTTCTTAAATGACGCTGCGCGAATCGAATCAAGTGAGAGCCAAAAAAAACAAAACAAAAAAAGAAATAAAAGAAATGGATGTCTTTCTTTTTGTTTAGACAGACATTGTTAGCATTGTAAACCGCCCACGCACTGCACTGGCCAACGCACTGCGCGAAATACAAATCACGATGAGTTTTCTTTTTTGTTTTTGTTTTTTAAATTTGGCCTTTCTAAAAAAAAAAACAAACGACTTGAGAGATATAGAGGGGACGACGCTGGAACATGAACCGTTCGTCAGTGTTCCCTGTGTACGTGTGTGTCGAACATCAAGTTGGAACAGCGCAATGACAATCCCCTCTTTTTTCTTCGTCTTCCCCAATAGTCCCTCACTCAATGCTCCTCTTTCTTTTTCTTTTTTTCTTTTTTTTTTTTTTCCCTTCGTATTTGGGTGGAGGATGGAACACACGGCGCCGGCGCTGCAATGCGCTAAGCCCAGCCCCGGCGCGCACACACACATCTCTACACCATTGAGCGCATACGTCATTATTAAAAGGCAACGCTGGACGAGGCGCTTTAAAGCTTCCCCCCTTCTATCCTACCCCTCCACCTCCTCCTTTTCCCTCCTCCCGACTCACGAAAGCCTACCGCCACCCAACGCCCTTGTGTGCAGTGCGAGTGAAGGATCAGGTCGATCGATAATCAAGTGCCATTTTCGGCTGGCAGAGAAGGCACAAAATGGAGGAAACAAAAAAAATAAATAAATAAATAAAAAAAAAAATGGAATAGGATAAATAATTCCGGGTGCTATTCAGACATCTTCGCTCTTGCGGATGTCTTTAAAACTAAACAACGTTAATATCGATTAGGGTGTTGGATCTTCTTCTGCCTCGGCGGATTCGATTCGATTCCAGCTGAGGCGAGAGGGGGGGGGGGGACGGGTGGGAGTGCTGGTGGTGGACCCAATTGATTCCGGATGAAAAGAGATTTTTCAATTCGCTTTCTTATTCGACTCTGTTGCGATGGCAATGGTCTTTGCATTCCCGCTTTTGTTGGCGGTCCCTATCGGAGCGGAATGCAGCGGTGGTCGAAATCGGAATTAGCTGGGTCGATAAATCGATTTGCCCATTTTTTTTTTTTTTTTTATTTCATTTTTTTTTTTTTTTTAAATCGCGGCCCACTTGCCTTTCACGCATTCTATGAAGATTTCCGACAGGTGCTGGCAGACCGTACGTGAAACATGATAAATATTTGATGCGTTACACACACACACACACATAAATGTGCACTATAGTATTATATGAACCGGCTTTTCGTGTTGCATCGACGACAGCCCCACCTTCGACTCTATCCTCCTTCCTACACCAGGGGGGGGAGGGTGCCATATTAAAAAGACATACGACACACACACACACTCCGACACGTTGATGGACATGAAGGAGAGAGTGAGAGAGAGAGAGAGAGAGAAAAAGAATGTAAACAACCATGCAACCCATAGAAGCATCCCATACAAGCAAGCAAACAAAACAAATGACGCACGTTTAGGCGCAACTTTCGTTTCATTCAATCGAAAATTCAAATTCCCCAGCCAGCCTTTAACAATTTCTTCGCTTCCATTTTTACACACATTCCTCGACGTTTTCAGGCAAACAAAAAAAAATCTAACGTCAGAGGGGAGAAGGGGGGGGGGGGGGGGGGAAGGAAAAAAGAATGCATGTAAAATGATGTACAGTACACGCCATACGACCAATCATCAGGCACAAGGGGGTATGTCTGTGTGTGTGTGTGTGTGTGTGTGTGTGTGTGTGTGTGTGTTAGTGAGCGCTATGCGCTCGCGCGGGGCATATGGCGACGGATGGGGAAACGTGAGGAGGACAGCAGAGGAAGAGGACGGGCGCGCGCGCGCGCGTAACTGGGGCGGATGGATCTAATTTTAGAAAAAAATAAATCTACTCGCTTGTCCCTCTCTGTCTCAGCTCTGCCGAAAATGAAAAAAAAAAAAAAAAAAAAAAAAGGCTCCTCATTCAGTTACGGCGAAGAGAATAAATTCTTTAAAAACAAAAGAATGGAATAGAATAAAACGGGAAAAGTACGGCACTTATTTTTAATCTGTACTGCATTCTACGTTGTACTGTCTGCAACGTTGAGTTATGGGTTGAACAGAAGGGCGACGGGTGAGCGGACGGATCTGCATTTAATCTCATCCGGACAAACAAAAAAAAAAAAAAAAGAAAAGAGAAAAACCAACTCAACCAAAAAAAAAATGCTTTACTTTTTCTTTCGACTCCTAATCCAAAATATTTTGAAAAAAAAAAAAAAACAAAAAAAAAAACAAAACAAATCGATGGTATTTTCGTTTCTCTCCAATAGCATCCGGTTTACACACGAGGATTTGACCTAATAATCATTGCCATCCGGCGATTTCGTTTCATCCGGTAATCAATGAATTGCACATCCCGAGTGCTTTTTGAGCGCCAGCGACCCCCCCCCCTCTCCCCGTTCTCTCTCAAATAAAAAAGAAATGCCTAACCTTTTTTTTTTTTTTTTTTTATGATTATGCACAAGCGCAGTCAGGTAGTGTGGGAATTATTTCGAATTTCAAAAAAACTTACCCCCAAACTAGAGATGGATGCAAATTTCTTGAACATGGTCGTAAAAACTTTGATTCATGTCATCCAATAAAACCAGAAAAACCGCAACACACTCAATCACGCACAGTAGACTCACGCAGTTCACGAGGGGGAGAAAGAACCTCGCACACTTTTTTTTTTTTTCCACACTTTCCACTCGAAATAAAAGAAACAATTCTTTCTTTTTTTTTTTTAAAGAAACAGAGAGACCATCTCTCGCTCTCCTAGACCTTTTTCTTTCTTTCTTTTTTTCTTTGTTGAAAACAAAACAAAACGAAAAAAAAAAAAAATATATCCAAGTACTGCCGCAAGATTATTTCGATTTCACACCATTGATTGCAACAACACGTCCATGATAGTTCCGCTCGGGCGGACAGCGATCGAGCATCTGTGAGATCACGCTGAGGAAAAAGAGCAGTTCCGGCGAGAGAAGGAACGTCCCCAAAGAGGAACGATGGTCTGTCTGCGTGTGACGGTAAAGAACGGGCCAGATGGAACAACAGCATCATCGGCCGGTGTGTACGTGTGTTCCAGCCGGTTCGCCGGGTTTTATATTTAGACCATCCTCGGTGTGTGTCTGCTAGAGGGCGACACCGTGAGCCGCTAGACGCGCTGCCACCACACTGTACCACGTATTGCGAGTGCCCGTCTTTTTTTGGCAAGTTTTCGTGACTCTCATTCCAGTGCACAACTGTCTGCTGCACGCACTGTCCCGACTGCCAAAAAAAATAGAATAAAATAAAAAGGGAGACGCAAAAAAAAAAAAAAAAAAAAAATTCCCATTCGAATCGACGGCCAACAACTGGACTCCCATCCTTTACAGAACACCTGGAACAAATCGTGTGTTGGCTCTGAAACATCCCACTTGTCCTATTGTATGACCGTTACATAGGCAGGCCCTTTGACAGACGTAATATAACGAAGGAAAAAAAAGGGGGGGGGGAAAGAAAATGAAAAAAAAAGGGAATACCAAATCATGATGGATAGCTGACGGATGGCCTCCGCCCAAGCGACTCATCAACAACAAACAAAACAAAACAAAAAAAAAAAAAATGACGCAATCCTAGTCGGATGTGAATCGCGACAATGACTACATGCCGGGATTCCAGTCCTACCCATTTTATAGAACGTCCGTCATCGGCAATAGATTAGTTTTTGTTTTGGATTTTCTCTTTTTTGGGTTTTTTTTTTTTTTTTTTTTGTACGGGTGTAAAACGGAGAAAAAAAAAAAAAAAAAAAACGGCACTTAGATGATTGAGTTACTAAGCAAACGTGTCGACGTCGAAAATTATACGTGCGAATTTGAATTTTTTTTCCAGTACGAAACGGGGAAAGAAAAGAAAAATAAAAATAAAGAGAAGGGAAATGGCATTTTGGAAGAAGAAAAAAAGCTATAAGACTTTCCCATCACGTTTGAATTGGATTAGACGTCTGGGACAGTTCAATCCAATTTGGGACTCAAGTATAGTCGAGTGTCTGATCCCAAGTTGTTTTTTTTTTTTCTTCTTGTACGAGAGGATCCCATATTTTTTTTTCTTTTCTTTTTGTTTTCATTTTTTTTTTTTCTTCGTTCTGAAAAGAGGATGATATTGCCTTTTTTTCTAATACTTATTCTCGTACAAATACGTAGGCGTGTACGGAGACTCACATCACATGCGCTATTCGCATTTTCTACTTGACCAGCGAGAGGCGACGCAACCGAGAACGCAACGCCATCTGTGAGCGTGATTTGGAACCTACAACCGAAAACAGCCTAAACCCGTTTTTCCTTATTCTCCCTGTCGTTATGCAGCTGGAGAAGCTTCTACTTAAAAACACTTAACTAACTAGACAGGCCAGCTTAAAAAAAAAAAAAATAAAATAAAATAAAATAAAACGAAAAAATTTAAATAAAAAAAAAAAAGACAAAACAAGCAGGTTACGGTACGGTAATGCAAACGGAATGGGCAGAAAGCTGTGATCCATGCAGTCCCACCGGGCGGGATACACAAATACCTGCTGCTTCCAACAGCTAATTCTTGCGGCACTCACCTGTAAAAACAAAAAAACAAAAAAAAAGAGAAACATAAGTCATCAATCATTCTCAGTCTTTTCTAAGAGATTGGCCATATCCTCCCTTTAAATACCAATAGTTGGGTGGGGAAGGGGAGACGAGGACGAGCACGAGCAGCAAACACGCAAGACGCTACTGCAACAACAAACACTTCGAGGTCGAGCAAAAAATAAAAAAGTTTAACACGACAGGGGGTTCGTTGTTTAAGTCAGGACACCCACCCCCCTCCCGTCCTCTCCATGTCCCATCCCGCTCTTCTTGCCTCTACCTATCAACGCCAAACAGCAGCCGAGAAATGTTCGAACCGTACATCTTTCAAACTACTGCTGCCCCACGGTCCCCCCCCTTCCGGTTTGCCAGCCAACAGTTTGTGACGTCATCCGGAATAACAACAACAATGTAACCTATTCAACCAGCTAGCCGTAGTGTCTGTTTTGAAAGAAAAATAAAATAAAATAAAATAAAAACAAAATGTGATGATATTCCTGTTGACGACCTTTTGAACTTTGCCTCCATTCCCGCTTTTTACGAGATGTCTACCGGATTGCAAGTGGAAGCGGAGAGCAAAAACGCCGTTTCTGTTACCATCGCATTGTTCGATAATGACGCCAAAACAAAAATTCCTTCGACTTTCCCTGGCGGAGGCAAAAGGCATTCCAGTTGTACATCCCCCGCTTCCACATGTCGATGCATACCCGAATTGATGAGGGGAAACAAAATCAAAACAAAAAACTCGCAAAGAAAAAAAGAAAGAAAGAAAAGAAAGAAAGAAAAGAAAAGAAAGAAAGAAAAATTTGAACGGAAAAAAGTCGCAAGTGCGGGACCCTTTCAATCAGCTCTCGTTGTAACGCCAAACGAGAGGGCGAAGGAAACGCTACCGTCGACCGGAATACACGAAAAAGCAAAAAAAAAAATAAAAAATAAAAAAAAATAAAATAAAAACAAGAAACAAGAAACAAAATATGTGGTTCATATTAATAGAGTCGTGCCAGACAGTCTCTTTCCTTTTTAACGTCGTTCCGTCATCCTCCGTTTAGGCGATAACGACGGATAACCTCTACAGCACAAAGTTCGCTGAGGATTTTCGAGTATGGACGGGCGCCATCATCTACCGTATGTTGCATTACGTAGCCCACCCTACGTCAGACCCAATCTCCCCGTAAGTAAGTTTTTTTTGTTTTTTGTTTTTTTGTTTTTAAATTCCCCCCCCCCCCCCCTTTTTTTTTTTTTAGAAAAAAAAAAAAAATTTGATTTATCAAAGGCCACAGAATTTGCGGAGGGGAACAGGCCGAGCTCAACACAGTGCCCACTCGTCTTTGGTCTAAAAATAAGAGATGAAGAAGAAAGAAAAAAAAAAAAAAAAAAAAAAAACTGGAAAACTTGTAGGCTAGTGCAAAAAAAAAAAAAAAAAAAAAAAAAAAAAGAAATAAAAATTACAATTTCTGGCAACGCTTCCAGTTCGACAATTTCAAGAGAAACGACAAGCGCACAACAAGTTATTCACGACCCTTAGAAAAGAAAATAGAAAACTCACGCGGGTATTCTCGGGAGCGGCTTTGGCTGATGACCGACCCATCTCTCTTTTGTGGCCGAGGGTACGGGATGAGATTACACACTTGTCATATAATAATATCGGTAGAACCCAAAGAAAGGATAATATTACCGATATCCTTTTTTTTTTTTTTTTTTTTAAATAATTTTTTTTTTTTTTTTACAAAATCCAAAAAAAAAAAGAATTCGATGAAACAAAACACTACGAGAGATCAAATGTTCTTTTTTGACGTTTTCGTTTGTTTTTTTTTGCCGCGTAATTCGAATCCCTCCCTTCTTTTTTCGCACACACTACTCGCTACTACGATGGCTCAACGTCTACTGAGACGTCGGGCACGAGGGACGCTACACGCGAAGTGTCGGTGGAAGGGGCGGATGCACCGAAGCATCTTCAGACACTGCAGAGAGAGAGAGAGAGAGAAAGAGGAGAGTGAAATGAAAAAAAAAATAAATAAATAAGAGGTACACGGTGGGCCAAAGAGGCTTTTTTTTTTAAAGAATAAAAGCGGCGAACGAGAGTTGGACAGCGCAAAAATACCAGCCGCCCGCCGACCGTACTGCACACACGTCCGAGTTGCACCACCACCACCACACACAAGCCAGGAGGAAACTCTTTCCTCCTACAGATTTATAAATAATAGCGCACACACACACACACACACACACACACACACACACCGAACGAAATTGGGGTCGACTGATGACCGTCGTGGCGCTCGACAAGAAAAGAAAGAAAGAAAAACTTTTGCGCTGTTCATCAATGGCAAAGGCATAAATTAAATAGTCTGTGTGCGGTTCATCAGGACATCCTAAATTTAGAGATAACTTTTAACCCCCCCCCCTCTTTTTTTTTTTCCCCTACGCGCAAAACAACAGCTGTGTTTGCAAGATTACGAATGCAACGACCTCACAATTCGCCATTTTTTTTTTTTTTCATTAATCACAACGGGAAAATGAGAGTTTGAAAAAAAAAAAATGATACCAAGAAAGAAAAGAACGATGGTGGAGGGATCACGTGGTTTAACGACGCGAAAAGGGAAGCCACCCAGTCATTTGAAAACATGTCGTAAATAGCGCCATTCGAGTTGTCATCACAAGGATGAGCGCGGACCTAGCGTTCCATTGAACCTTGCATGTTCGAATTCCCCGATCAATCGGAGCTTTGTTTTTTGTTTTCGATAACAATTCAAACGAGCCGTTCACGAACTATTAAGCAAATGGAATGAACGTGACCGTTTCAAGGTAGGAGCGCTGTTTGTCCAGTCACGAATCAGACGATTCGGTCCATTTGGGTTGCGCCCAGTTTGCCAACAAATTCTATTTTGAGCTTTTTTCGCTGCACTCTTCTTAATGCTGTTCCTAAAATTTTGTCTTTCTTTTTTTTTTGTTTTTTTTTTGTTTGCGCTTTTTCGCTTTCAAAATTGGCGCTCACTCAGCCATCTAGCGGTGGCAATCTTAAATAGAAGGACATCCTATAAACTGGAGGGGAGAAGATGTTTAACAATCGTTTTTCCCTATGGCCAGAAGGGCCTTGTTTTTTTTGTTTTTTTTCTCTTTTGAAAGAAAAACAAAATAAT
Source organism: Daphnia carinata (assembly GCF_022539665.2). NCBI lineage: Eukaryota > Metazoa > Arthropoda > Branchiopoda > Diplostraca > Daphniidae > Daphnia > Daphnia carinata. The sequence goes on from NC_081334.1 coordinate 518,096, forward strand.
AATAGTTAAGTGGAACAAGTCCTTCGTGACGTGTCGATGAACCCACTCCCCTCTTCAACCGTTTAGAACTTAGAAAAATATGTTATTGTCTGCTGTTCGAAGGCAACAATCTTTTAACTGATGACTTTAAAGGAATCATTGTGCCTTTTTTTTTTTTTTCTTTCCTCCCTTTGCTTTTCTAGAGTGAAAACGAAAAAAAAAAAAAAAAAAAAAATACAAGAAAAAAAGTTCATAAAGGTTAGACGGGAGATGCAGCCAGTTTACCACACACGCGAACCGAAACGAAGGTCAAGTTTAATGACATGTCACGAGGCATCTTGATTCGCTCGAAGACAGTGTAAAAAGGCGCGACCCTTCGTGAGTGACCCGAACAGTCACCAAACAGCAGAAGAAGGAAATGAATCGTTAAAAGCCTTTCGAACTTCTCTTGATGGGCTGAGCAGAAGCATCCCCTCCTCCTCCCACAAAAAAAAAAAAACAAACACCAAAAAAAAAAAAAAAAAAAAAAATAGCAAAACAACAAATAAAAAAAAAAAAAAAAAAAAACAGCCTTATGGATACACGTCACGCTTTTTTTTTTCTTTCGTGGTAGTCACAAGGCATACATAATAAGAATGATTCGACCCATAAACGGGATGCCACTGAACGACAGACCGGCATAAGCTTCTCAAATTTCTCCCCGCATTTCAAATTCTGGAATAAAGTCTTAGAAGATCGGGCTGTCACACCCAAGAACCAAAAACAAGAGGGGGACAAACAAAATGGTGGTGATTGGGCGGGGGAGAAACCATTTCATTTGAAAGGAATAAATAAATAAAACAAGCGAACTTGAGAGATTTCCCTAGACAGCTTTTAGTACGTTCCCTCTGAGCAGGAAATGCAGGGCCCTTTTTTTTTTTATTTTATTGTATCCGAAAACAATAGGCGAATCTTCTTCTTCATTGCCGTCAGGGCTTCGTAATCAAATGGGAAGATGTTCCGCCTTTTCACACGATACAGCCTATCGTTGACTAATACGAATGGATAGGGTGGGTAAATATCACGTTGGGGGTGGAGTCATAACCAAGACACCGGAAAGAGATCGCAAGGCGCCTCGGCAATTACAATGTAGAGGGAAAGACGGTGGTCAGTCGTTCCGCAGTGTTTTGTGTGTGTGCGTCTCTCTGGTAACCCCCCCCCCCTCCCCCATACATATCTGTATGCACGCAATTGTCACGCTTCCTTTCCTTTTTTACTACTTACTGAACCTCTTTCTTGCAAACCAGAATTTCTACTACGAATGCATGTCTCCACTCGGCAACAACAAATAAAAGAAACAACGAATAAAAAGGAAAAAGGGGGAAAAAAAAAAAGGGGGATGGCCGGAAGGCGGGCGGAAATGAACGCACACTGTTGGCTGCGAACAGGTGAAGACCACCTGAGTTAAAAGGGGAAAACATGAAAGCGCGGGATTCACGTCTGAAAGTGAACCGCAAAACAATTCAAACGATGTTCTTTTTTTCTTTTTTTTGAAAAAAATTCCAACAAAATTTGTGTTTTTTTTTTAAAGATGTTTCCAAATAAAAAAAAAACTAAGAAAAAGATGGGATTTCATAATAAAAAAAAAATTGTTTTGTTATTTTTCAGAGTCCCGTGCATTCATTCTTCTTCTTAACTTACATAATGTTTTCACATCGGTGAATTCGTGATTAGGTTACAAGTTGCCGGGGCTACGGCCACTGGCTCAGTTTCCAACACATGCGCATAATTTCTCGCTGTTGCCGGACACTCGGGGTGAATAGCAACGTGACGTCACGTTCCCACCCAACACAAACACACAGGTAAAGAATAATAATGAAACGTTTTGAGAGTGTATGTTGCATACCTTTGTAACTTTGATGCTGGGGATGATGGAGGGCACTTGCAGAGTTGGCGAAGGCTCTTGGCTGCCATTGCCGTTAGTCGTTGCTGCTGATTTGATGGCCACCGGTCGGCCACCATCCACTTGTTCACTATCATTAGCCATCGAGCCGGCGAAAATATTAGCCACGTCCTATATTATTCTTGTTCATAGGCAAAAATGTTTCTCGCTGATGTTTTGCAACGTTGTTGTGGTGAGGAGAAGAAGAAGAAAAAAAAACCGGAGGGCGCCAGAGGGCGATGATCACATTCCCCTTTTTTTTTTCAGTTTCTTCTTCCTCGTGTCCTGTGCCGTGAGCTGGAATTCGCTTAGAACACAACAAGGTGGGTCTCTTGTGTTTTGCTGGTATTCTTCTTTAAGATTTTTTTTTCTTTTTCTTTCACCGTTTCGTCAGAACACAAACCCCAAGGTTTTTGTTTTCCCTACCGTAGCAATAGACACACACACATACACACACACACACACACACACTGGGGGAAAAAAACGAATGATGAGAGGATGACGTCGTGTTTGGAATGCTGAATTTTTTATATTATACCGGGGCCACACCGTTCACTTTCGAAAATCGACGAGGAAAAAAAAAAAAAAAAAAAGGAGAGATCCAATAGTTGGAGAAAGGTGCACAGGCAAACAAGGGGAACACAGATGTTGCACAGACACTTTTTGACGTCAACAACTATACGACGGCCATTTTTTTTTTTTTTTTATTGAGCCCAGTGACGCACGAGAACCGAGATTTATGACTAAAGATGATTGAAATTAACCCCGAATTCTCGTAGCCAACTCTGAAAAAAAAAAATTTCCTCTCCTGTGGTATGTCAATGCTCCGGCACAAACGAGAGTGGCGCGCGTTCTGACCTAGGGGCTGCTGATGGACTCGGCTTTTAAGGCCATGTCTCGTTTCAAGTCAACTGCCATCTAGCGGTTGCAAATACAACAGTAAAAAAACCACCTGTTGGATCTGCTCAACCGGAATTTCCGCGTCGTGTCCACCACATATTAAAGCTCCCAACATTTTTTTTTATCGGCTTATAAATTGCCAAGCTTCAATACCTTTATTATTTACACTTGATCGGATTTCCTTAGGCCATACAACGTCTTGTTCCAATTTCAGTCCTTATACGAAGGCTGGCATCTAGCGGCAGATTCTCTCTCGAGCCCAAATTTGGCATGATACTTATTTCTTTTTCAACCTTGCGAAGCAAAAACAACAAAAAAGGATGTAGAATAATAAAGTACGTATGAAGGTACTGAATTGATTTGGCGATGTCGTCATTCGTGCTACAGAACGATCCGGATTTTTAAGCGGGACTTTGAGACATGATGTCCAGACATTTGGTCGTGGCCAGTTTTAATAGCCAATCGTGTTTTTCAAAAATGTTTTCCCTATTTTTTTTTTTTTTTTTTAATATTAATAGTCATTATTAAATTGCATAGCAAATGAGTCACATTCGTTGGGTATGGAAATAGGGAAGAGAAAGGTGGCGTTGTACCAGTGTGTAACATGTAGATGTGTCTAGGACGTGTTCCAACATGAAGGAAAGTGTTTTCTCTTTCTTTATTATTACTTTTTTTCATTATTTCTCGTGTGTGTGTGTGTGTGTGTTGTGTATGATGCGTGTGTAGAAGTCCTTGATGGAAAACAAGAAGAGAATATGGCGTTGAGGTGCGCCCACACGCGTCCGCTCCTTCCATTATTGTGGGTTCCAGTGTTTTCATATCGTATGATGACGTCATCCATATTTTCCTCGTTTTCCTTTATCTATGTACACGTTTCTTGCATCTTTTTTCTCGGTTATTGTTCCCTTCTCACGAAATCTCTTATTCCATTAACCGTCGGATCGATCAAAAGTTGGAAACATTTGTAGATGCCGTTTACCGTATACGTCTCCCCCAATGTCCCGTTTCAAGTTACTTTTTTCGGCTCTCTCTCTCTTTTCGTGGTAATGTATGCAAAGCAAAATTTGGAAAAAAAAAAAATTACAAAAACAACTCGGAGATAAATATTCTTCTGTACATATACGTATAATGCCACCTGATGTGAGCCTGAGGCGTAAGAATAACATAAAAACGCGCTGTATTGAAAGAATACCAGGTGAATCACATTTGAAATTATACAAGTTCGGCACAGAAGACACGTGTCGCTGGCCTGGGCACAAATATATATGTATGATTATCTAGGTTTTATAGGTACGATATTATATTATATATACGGTAGGTATTTTCTGGGTTGCTTTAAAGAAAAAAATAAAAGAGAAAACAAAACAAAAATAGAATAACTTTTGGTATTTCGTAAGTGTGTGCACGCGTGTGTGTGTGTGACTAGATGAGTTGACTGGCCAAAAATGGCGATGCTGGGGTCAGCGGACGCGCGGAATGAAATCGCACGAAAATCCTGATGGATGATTCCATCGTTTTGGATTCATCTTTGTTTTTCCACAGCGCGAAACGCTTCTGTTTGCTTTTTTTTTTAATCTTATTAATTATTCGAGTTTTTTCAAACTCGCACGATAGGCAAGAGATATTCGTCCTGTACTACAGCATCCGGAACCGGTTTGAATAACGGGAAGGAATTCTCAATCAGATGCTGATGCGGCGTTTCATCGTTGACTAGTGGAATGGTTTCCCCGTCGTCGGTCTTGCTAGACGACATATTCAGATAGAAACTAGACTGATCCTCCCGACTCGTTTCGGGACTCGATATCGGTAATTCGTCATCATCATCGTCCCATCTCAATTGTTGTAGGCCTGGGGGTTCATTCGATTAAGAAAACACAGTGGCAATATGGGGGTCATAGTTTTTTTTGTTTTTGCTTTTTTAATAGATTCATCATACCTTTAGGAAATGAGTCGTGGCTGTCGCTATTCAAAAAGTATTCGCGGTTGGATACACCGGCAAGGCAGCCGAGATCAAGTAGTCCATACCGACGCCAAGCATGTCTTCGACGGTTTTCACCAGTTCGGCGAATTGCGGACGCTCCTGCGGGTCTTCCCGCCAGCACTTCATCATTAGGTCATACCTTAATTAACACACAATACGTTTTTTTTTTTTTTTTTAAGACCAAGTGAATGGTAACGAGGGCGACAACGGCCATTTAGCACGTAACGAAGACAGGATTTTTAAAAACATGAGCGGCATCTAGCGAGCTTTTGATCAACTTCTAATTGAACTTACAATTCCTCGGAGCAATTATCGGGTTTCTCCATTCTGTAACCGGTTTTCAGAAGCCGGTAAAGTCTCTCCGGTGTCCTGTTAACAAATGGTGTTAACCAAATATTTATCAGTGAAAGGGAGGAGCAAAGGACTTACACTCCCGGGTAAGGATTAGCGCCCAAAGTGGCCAGTTCCCAGAGTAGCACGCCGAAGCTCCACACATCCGACTTTGAGGTGTAAACATGATCCGATAACGATTCTAATGCCATCCACTTGATTGGAACTGTTAACGCAAAAAAAAAAAAAAAATTATGAAATGAAGAACTATCCAATATCAAGAAAGAAACCCACGAAAATTCCAAGTGAAACCCTACCTCGTCCTTTGCTGGTTTTGAAGTATGTGTCGCCTTCGTAAACATCACGCGTAAGACCAAAATCAGACACTTTGCAAACTTTTCCGGCTGCTACTAACACGTTCCTGGCCGCCAAATCTCGATGAACCAACTGGTTGTAATTTTGAAAAGGTCACGTAAAGGCTTTAACCGATTGAGCAACGTATTCACCTTCATTTCGCAGAGATAAGCGCCGGCCTGACTGATTTGCCAGGCAAATGAGAGGAGATCGCGCGGAGTGACGGCCGGTGTTACCATCACGGACAACGGATTCTGTTGCTGTTGCTCAGGAAGAATAAGTCGACTACGTCGCAGATAATTGCGAAGAGATCCGTGCTCGCAGTACTCAAGGATGAGGAGGAAAGGCCCAGAGACGTCCGTACAAGCGCCCAATAATTTGATGACATTCGGATGGCTGACATCTTTCAGTAAATGGAACTCTGACAAGAGATCAGCCAGCTCCGGGGAAATCGTCTCGCCGACATCTCCTCGACCAATCATAACGCCCGTTTTGGCCATTTTGGCCGCTACTATCCGATGCCCGCCTATTCCGGTGACCGACGTTACTGTGGCGCGCATCACTTGACCGAATTCACCTTCGCCCAAAGGTGTCTTGTCAATAATTAACCATTTGCGTGGGATTTCCCACTTGTGATCCGTTGCCTAAATTCAGTTGAAAAACAACAACACATTTCAGTTATTCAATGTAAACAAAAAAAAAAAGAGATCTGCATTGTTCAGTTACGGATATCCCGAAAGGTAGGAACGACAGATTCGGAGGATCACGTTCCTCCCTCAGGCGTCTTTCTTCGATGTAAACGGACATGTTGAGATTGTTAAGGTCACGATGATGATGGGAAGAATGGACCTGTCCTACATAAGATCCTGAGCGTTTCTCCTTGCCACAAATCATCCACCTCCTGTATGAATAATGAAATTCCGTTTTGATATTGTAAACGTCGACGTTACTCATTTCAAATACCTTTTTCTCCAGTACACGAACAACGTAGCAGGTACGGCAAGTAAAACGAAAGTGGCAAATGCACCGATTAGGATTCTACAAGTAGTGCCACACGTATTGTCCAAGCCTCGGCCTACCAGTGATCAATAATTGAAAAGATATTTTCAATCGTTTTGTTTTGCTTCGACGACGTGGGTCGTTCTTTTTCTACCTGCGGTGAATTGAACGAAATTGACAAGATCACCTTTCGGTTCGCGATACAACGTTGCCTGTTCCTCTTTGTTATTGATTACGCTTGCTCCTTCTTCGTAATCAAAATCGTCTGGATTCTCTAGATTTGGGTCGACGGCAATGGGTTCCGGCGGAGGCGGCATACACGAGCAATCACGAGAGTGCGCATCTCCACAAGAGCAAATCCCAGCAGCTGAAGCAATGCCTCGCGACTTGCCGTTAGCTGCCTGGTTCAACTTGAAGTGCGTCCCCAACACTTTTTCTAGTTTTTTTTTTAAGTTAAAAGAAAAAAAAACTGTTACTGTCTAGACTAAAGTTTAAAATTTATTTAAATCAAAAAGGCTTTTCGGTTTTTACCCGTGCAATCCTGGGGGCAGATTTCCCATGAAAGTGATTCAAGTTCATCGCAGTAGCTGAGGAAGTAAAACAAAATACTGAAATGATAGTTGGAGGAAAAATAAAAGTTTTAGGGAAACTTTACCCATCCGGACAGGTAGATAAATCCGGCGAACAGGTCTGGTACATTCTACTGGGGCCATTGATTGTGGTGTTGCTGTCACTCCGTCTCCAAGCGCACCCACGTTGATCAGTGGCCACTGATCCGACGACTTGATTGCATCCGGATTCCGTCCGGAATTTCGCGCAATAAAGAGCACCGTCGCATTCAACAGTCTCAGACGAGTCTGCCAGCAAATGATTACTATCGACTATGTCGATTCGGAAGACTGCCGATGCGTTTTGAAGGACGCTAGACGGATCGAGCGGATCGACATCCCAACCGATGCGCAAATCGAACGAAGTTTGATGATGCAACTTGGACAACGACTCCGGATGAGAGATATAGAGAATGCCTTCTTCTGCTGTGATTGCAAAGGGTGGATTCTCATATGGATGGAGTCCTTCCAGTATCCGGAAACTAATTGGCCTTTGACCGTCTTGTTGGTAACCGTGCGGATATAAATTGGCCACCCTCGTGTAACGACAGGCCGAACGGCCAACAGTTGCGTTCAGCCATCGTGTCCAAATGCCACCACCTTCAGCAACAAGCGCTGGATCGGTCGAAGCCTCGCCGGAGACAGGAATCGGATGTTTCATCCATTCCGGTCGTTGAAGACCAGTAGAATTGGGTGGATATCCAGTATGAATTCGCAAATAGAAGGTAACCTACCCAAAGTAAAAAAAAAAAAAGAAATGCTAATTTTGCAAATATTGAGAACACAAAAGAAAAATCCTATTTTTGTTCGTGTATGCAAGAAAGAAAAAAAAAGGAGAGATCGATCAATCTGGATTGTGTTACAAGGCTGCGCAAAGCTTCGTGTAACAAGTCACATGAACTGCGCAGTTTTGCTAGCTTTAGTGCAAAATTGGCAATACGGTCACTATGGCCGTGGTATATTTGTACTTGGTAGCAAAATACTGATACCCCAGACGAAATGCAATCCTTGTCTAACGTATAAATCCTAATGAATTCTCCAAAACACTTCAAAGCTTTCCAATAGGATAAGCAATAAATAGATAGAAAAGGTCAAAAATAGTCCGATGAAAATATTGCTACCCAAACGTTATACCTACACCAGGTAGCGTTTGGCCGAAGACAAAAATAAGCAAATATATTTGAACATCCTGCTGAGACTTGCTCTCGTTTCCTCTACGTTGATCAGCGTCTGTACCTGTTGATCACCGTATCCAGGCAACAGGGTGGTATCTTCAACGATAACAGTCACGTTACAGTCGTCAGCAGGGACCAGATGGCGACTAGTCGCAGCTCCTACTAAACCTAATCATTCAAGGGCGATAGATAATTACCGATATTTTGTATAACTCGAATTTAATTTTTTTTTCTTTTTGTTTCAAATACTCACCGACACTCATAACCGATCGAGGGACGCCCGTCTCCGGTTGTGCCAATGACCACACTGGGTGTTCCAGTTTGATCAAACTGGCGATCAATCGATGAGCTTCGTTTTCGGGTGGGAATAACGTCAGGCGGAATCGATTAATACGGTCGCTGTCATCGTCCAACACTATGACTGGTTTGTTCAACAAATCTTTATCCTACAAGAATGTCAATATTTCAAATACATTAAAGTTCCGAAAATGGAAGGTGACGTGTTTATTGGAGAAAACGTCGATGCACGCCAATGTTTCCATGACGTTCAAATGACGTCATGTATTTGATTCTCTGCCATTTTTTTTTTTTGTAACCTGAACGATGCCTTGCTCCTTGAGATATACGTCGATGAATCGCTCCTCGTTAGGGTTCTGTAGCCTTGGAGGATTATCGTCTTCGTCTTCTATGATTAGGGTCATGTTCTGGGCGATGCTGAATAGCGTCGAGGTGGAAGAACCCACAGATGATGGCCCATTGATAGTACAAGTCAACTGGAAAGGAATATTCGTCTTTAATTCGCGATCCAGACGAGCAGTAGTAGACAATAGTCCGGAATTATGAAGCTCGATTCCAATTCCTGCATCAATGAATTGAAGGTTTTTAAAAATGGCGGTGATTACGAAATGCTTTTGACGTTTTGGAAAGTAATTTTTACAGATTTTTTTTAAGGTTGCACATCCTTTGATTTTTGTGCAACGCTCCTATTTATTACAATGTATGCGATGCACTTCTTTTACACTGACTATATAGCTTAGGTATATACTTAAGTCCTATATACCAGAAAAAAAAAGAAGTTTACCTTTGAATAGATGAAGTGAATAAGATAATTGAAGATCAGGGCAAAATTGTTTGAAATTCGCCGTTCGGTAGCTCAAGTCAGTCAGGGCTGTCGCTTTCGGTCGGTTCTCGAATACGCGTAAAGTGGTCGGAATAGTTGACGATCCACTCCGATTGGGCCCGAAACACCAGTCCTGTCGTAAACATTAACCAGAGTTCTATTTTAAGAAACTAATACAAGGGGTGGTCATTGACTAAATTGCCCAACAACATCATTCCGAATTACGTTTTGCTTGTTCATCGGACTAGCTGAATCTTGCAAAACCATTTAACTACACCCGAATCCTGTGCGCTTCGGTCACTTAGGCCTACTCAAGAGGCCCCATTCAAAAAAATCCAAAGAAAAATATATTCTGAATAGAGATAAATTGATTTCCTAGAAATCTCAATCGGTGGTTTACTCTGCCTCTAAGCCCTTTTTTTACTATACAAATCACTTGGAAAGCATTTTGAAAAAAAAAAAAAAAAAAAACAAATAAAATAAGGAACCTCGTTAGCCAATTGTTGAAAATGAGATAATCGGTGCAATTGACGACAAAGTGCTAGGATAATTCCTCGACATATTATTTAAATGTACTTGAAATCGTGACTCGTCGAGCACAAATGAATTATGATTACTCAATCATAAAATAACTCATTTCTTTTTACCTAGGTCTTTACACAAAATAATATAAATACAATATTTAAAAAAAAATTGTACGCGTGGTCGTCAAATCACCTGATTGTAGCAAATGAAAGAAAATGGTCCGTCGCTTTGATTAACCTCCCTTTCAACTTTAGGAAGATTTTAGTTGTCTGAAACTTTTGCGTCTATCGTATAACTGATGATGCCTAACGTGCGGGGCTTTCTTTTTCGCCCTTCGTTTTGCTCCTGCAATTCTTTTTCTTCTCCTTTTCCCAGGGCTTTTTGAGACGATAAAAGCAGTGCCTGGCGGTACGCAGGTAGAAAATTAACGATTCCCCCAACTCTGTCAAGTCATTATTTGCAAAAGGTTGCGCCACATAATATACGATGGCTCTTCCACAGCGCGTGGTCATTTCTTTCTATGCTTTTCTTTGTTCTCCTTTTCTTTTTCTTTTTCTTTTTTTTTTTTTTTTACATTTTGATTTGTCGTTCGTGCCGTGCGTCGCTCGGCACAACGGGGCTAATAAGCCCCGTTGTCCCGCCCGGGACTTTTCCCCTTCACGTATTTTTTGTTACGCGCGTGTTTGAGTGTTGTGACAATGACGACGCTGTTTCGATCGTATTTTCCCCTTCTTAGTTGGATCGACTTAAACACAAAGGACAAAATAGAAGTGAATAAAGTAAGGCATTATAAATTAACAATTGAAATGCAAAAAAAAAATGTCGTTCAGTAGCTCTATAGTGGAAGGAAGAAAAAAAAAGAAATGGAACGCACACACAAAGGTGTCAAAACTGTCTCAATAGATGTGTCATCACTTATTTCGCATGTAGCTAATTTATTCTAACGTAAAAGGAATGGAGAGAAATTTTAAATGTGTAATATTTAGTAGAAACATAGTAGTGTTTACCTTGTTAGGTCGACGGCAGTCGGGCGGCTTTGCGACGATAATGAGGATCACGCCCAAATGGTCGGTTTGGTCTGCGTCGGGGGACGTCGATATATTGGCGTTACGGACACCAACATCGAACCGGATAGTCTCTAATCACGCGCGCAGCAAAGAAAATCAATGATGGTGGGGAATGCAAAAATGAAGAGGGAAAAAAAAAGAGGACACTCAGTCCAACTAGGAAATGCAGTACATAAACAATGGAATAATAGATATTGATGCAAATGCGACTCTAAGAAAAAATTGTTGTGCTGGATGCTATATTTTAGCGCTATTAGTTTGATTGCGTTGCTCAACCTTTCACTCTTATATGGTGGGTCGCTGTCAAAAAGACGGGGTCTCTTACGAATTATGGGCGACACCATTTGTCATTGCCATCATGACGTAATAAGTAGATTTAGACAACGCCCTTTTATGGATTTATAGGATTTTCCATCGTAACTGCGATTTTACTTCGATCCGAGGAAGCCAATTCTTAACTGAGAAAGTTTTAGATTTAAATTTAAAAAGACACGACACGAGTGCCTATTTAATCTTGTGGATGTTAACCGCATTTCACAGGCTGCTATCAGCTGAAATTCAAGCTTATGCGGCGTAACATCTGGTCACTTTGTTAACGACCCTTGGGCTGACCCGATGTTCCATCTCAGCTATCGCTAAGCATATGCGACATCGCAGAATGATTGAATCATCTTCGTTCTGAAAAATCTTAGGTTAATAAGCGTTAAATGAATTCCATAAGCCATCCAAACGATCAGGCATCTAAGTCTGGAAAAAGCACAAACTAAAATTAGAATTAAACTTTTTTAATGGATGGCACAGTTATCGTAGAGTACATGGCCGTCTAACAATACAGTTTCTATGAACAGCGTTTGGAACAAAGGTTCGATTGCACTTTCTCTCAATCTCACCGTTTTCGGAGGTAAGCTATTGACCTACTGGTTGCTAATTTCACAACATTATGCAGAGCAATAATAGATTCAAATCCCGCTATATCAGTACGAGATAGCCTATATGTAGGCTATCTCGATACAGCGTATACGCTGTCGCTTCATTGGATATTTCCATACCTTTTATCTTGGTAGATAACGGAATTCAGACGAAGCTTGCGCTAACAATAGTGAACTTCACGCTGATTGGTGGTGTATAGCTGTGTCCAATATTCACGTATCTCATTAAACATTTAAAGAGGTAACAGGTTAGCAAGAAGAACCCACGCCTAAATTATTCAAATGCCTGTAAATTTCTTTTCATTGAAATTCCCGAATGGATTCTTTCCTGACACTATCTCCAACATCGCAGCCAAGCCACTAACACGCAGCAATCGAGTGACGTACCAATCTCAAATCTCATTTGCATTGCAAAGCACTTTAGTTGAATAATGGTTAGCTATTTCTGAATCGGATAAAAAAAAAAACTTCTAATCACTAAAGTGGCAAATGGATGACATTCCTTTAATGCGCTCTTGGCTAGAGAAAATCATTAAAAGGTTCTAAACGTTGTATGCAAACGTTAATAGAAATAACGGTAGAAAAAGCTATTAAATAATTTAGGTAAGGGTCGACACGAATGAACGGGAATTTCTCTTTTCCTTAGGTCTTTTTTTTCATGGCCGGCACGGTGCCATCAATGGCAATTGCCAACGATTTATATAATTTAATCAGAACTAGTAGAAAGAGGGGAGGTTATCCAGACGGAATTCTTGGAATGCCAATCCATTTTCCGTATGTACACTATCGATTTGAACGTGTACAATAGGCAAACATCCACGACAAAATTTTCTTTCTTTTTTTTTTTTTTTTTTACATATTGTAACGCTTTTTGACCATTTGCCTGGGTGTAGCTGATTGCAGTTTTCTAGTCTGTCTATTTCGGGACTAAAAATCCGTCATATCTTGTTTTGAAGTTACCTTTATTGCGCGTGACGCGCTCCCGGAGCAGAACATCGGGAGCGACTCGTAGGATTCCCGTGAATGCGTCCAGCACAAACATGGATCGCTTATCGCCATCGGATAGAAATCCCGCTGACGTGCTTGCCGGCGAAACGAGAAAGTGGAAAACGGGCAAATCGCCGTCTTGGTCCGTTGGCGAGCGGACGGCATGAAAGCGGAAAACGGCCGTTCCAGCTGGTGTCGAAGAGGCTACCATCAGCTGCACCTCAGACGCTGCCGTCAGCAAGAACGTCCAGCATCCTGTTACCATTTGTTACATGTCGAGTAACAAAATAAAAAATCATATATATATAAAAAAAAAAGAAATGAAACAAAAATTGAGTTATAGTTGAATCACTAGATGTGGGTGTTATGATAAACAGAAAGCAGTTGATGCCTAGTTTTCAGTCATTCATCACACCCGTTTTTGTTTTTTTTTAAACTACAAGACATCATTAATAAATACATCGCTCACAGATGGGCAGTGAACCAGACAAAAAAAAAGTCCAACCGAATGAGAAAAGGGTAGCTAGGTGATGACATCTATATGAGTCGACTTGCTAATAACAAGCCAACAGACATTGATGTCAGCCTACGTCAATAACAGAGATAAATCAGTCAACGTCGTACAGAGCTGTCTGCATGTCGCTCGTTTTGGCTCATCACTTGTGCCCTATGTGTGTCTCATTCCTAGTTATTTCTTTGTGACGAAAGATGGAGAAAAAAACAAAAAAACAAAACAAAGTCATCAACAGCAAATAACTGTTGGGTTTATATAGTAGAATGTCACTAGTCTGCTGGAACGATCTGCTGTAAAGCAGCCAAACGAAGATTGCACTTCTGCTTCAGCTATTAACCAAGTGTCACTGTTAGTTTTTTTCTATTTTTATTTTATTTTATCCAAGTTTGCGCGGCTTCGTTTAATGGAACGTAAAATAAAAAATTGCGTCGTCATTCATTTCCAGCGCAAACTACCATTTGCTTTATGCGGCTCTATTTTCGCAAGATTTCGAATTTATAGGTGTCGCACAAGTTTGTTAATATGTCGGCCGTATTGCATTAATGACATTGCCAGACATGTTTACCACCGCGAAAAGAGAAAAAAACAAATTTTCTCGAGTATCTGGAACATCGTAACAAATGGCTGTTAATATGTTTAACAAAATGGAGGAGCATAAAAGAAGGGAGAAAAAAACGCAGATAAGAGAAACATTAGGCTACACAGAAGTACCGTATGGTATTTTAGATTCTATTGCTTTGTCTGAGGGGGCTCCCGTGTCGGGTTTTGTCCCTTTATGTTATTTTTTTTTTTTTTGTTTATCAATTTCATATCTGTTTCATTTTCTATTCGTCTCGAAAAAAAGGGATAGAGAGGAAAAGAAGGGAAGACAGAGATGCGCACCTGGTGTCCTGGTGAAACAACAACAAAACGCAGCAGGGAAAGTATAATATCACGCACAACAGACAAACAATCCAATCGGCGGATAGTAAAGTGACGTCATCAACTGGGCGTCGTCGGCTCCACAAACGGGGGAGATTTAGATCGGCCATGAATTCGCCCAGTCTCTCCGCTTATTAAAGCTATATACACACAACTTTTAGTTTATTTTTTTTTTTGCGATGGAAACGTTGTCCATTTACTCGGACTGTATTCACGCTAGTTTTCTTTGAAACATGTGTTGGAGCAGCTGGTGCGCCAGCTGTTTTTTTTTTTTAAACAAGGTAGCCTAAACTTCGATGGGGCTCCCTTTCGTCAATGATTCTCATTCATTGCTCCCTTTCTCTTATTGATTTATGTAGCCAATTGAAACAGTTTTTTTGTCAACATTCACGTCGACTACATCCAACCGATTAAAATGAGAAAAATCCGCGTTGTTCTCTGTCAGACGTAAAGGAATGAATTGAAAAAAAAATAAGATTTACGAATCGTAAAAAGCTAAAAATGGTTTTAGTATTTTTCTTTTCATTCGATTTCGCTTTACAAAGCGACCGATGATTGTGCTGTAATCAAGGTCATAAAGCGTGGCATTTTGAATATCGGGTCGCAACGTGTCGTTAGAAAAAAAAAATAAATTCGAGGAAACTAAAAGCAACAGAACTCGTACCAGTTGTATGACACCTGGTCGTCAACGAGGATCAGAAACCGGCCAACCGGAGACTGTCCTGAACGACATCAAATCCATTTTAGGCAACGGACAACTTCAGAAAAAAAAAAATTGGGTTGCCTAACGTATTTAAAAAAAAAGAAAGAAATATATCTCTGAAGGTATAATAACAATACATTTAGTTTACAACGGTAATAAGAAGCTTTACGTATGCAAATCTTTTTTTGTTCTATTATAGAAAGTATACTTTATTTCGAGACAGAAAATGGAGACAACAATTTTTGAGCTGCCGCTGTGTTGTTTTACTTCTTGTTTTGATGCTTCTTTTTTTTCTACTTTAATTTTTACGAGCCGCTAGTTCAAGAAAAAAAAATGTTATTGTCACTATTAAAGCCTTTTGATGCTTGTCGGTGTCTCTCTTTTACTTCAATGTCTGCCGCCCAGCAACAAAAATGTGCTCGGCAAGAATAGGCAGACAAGACTAACAATACGCCCTATTAGATTGATGTGTGTGTGTAATCATTCTAACACGCACTAAAACCGGCCTTTTTGTGCGTCGAAAAGAAATTATAAATATGCAACGCATGATTGTGCATGCAACTTCAATCCGAATAACAACACACAGCATCCCACACGACAGTTGAAATTTCAATGATAAAATACGGATGTGTACCTGGCACGGAGTTGAACAAGAAACCAAAAACAAGGGTTAGTCGAATTAATCTGTTGATAAATGGCATTGGGCTGTTGGCCATTATTCCGTCCAAGCCATCGGAAAACGTTTTTCGTACTTCAATTGACACGGACCTTTAAATATAAAACATATCTTTTAAAAAATGGAATACAACCAGGTAATACGTGAATTCCGTTGATATACACGAGGAAGAAATCTAACACGGTGAACGTATACATCACTTACGCGAAAAATGCGGGCTGGTGGGCCAACGGGCTATAACTGATTGGCGTGATTCAAGGTTCTTAAATATGCAAGAACGTAGAAAACAACTGACACGGCAGCAATGCGGTACATAAACCTTCTGCGTAATACTCGAAAAAGCCGATCGATATAACAATGCTTAGCACACACCCAATTTTGAGTTTGTTTCCATAAACAACACAATTTAGCCTTTTGTCAAGCTAAAATAATTATTCGCAATACATTAGTTCAATTATCTATCGCACCATTAAATTTCGAAACGAACTAATTGAACGTGCTGATTTAATGATACTACACACTAAATGACGTTGATATTAAGAGTCAAACGAAACGCCACGTCCAAACAAGTTAAGTAAACACGGAAAAGAGGATAACAACTATTGGCCTCACACACCAGCTGGCGTGTGATTCAAACGGAGGTCGGCGTCCAACTGGCGGGACTGCGAGCTGTTCCATCGCTCTATATGTACTACCTTTAGCACCACATGAAACGGTCGACGTAAGACAAACATAAACCCTCCCCTCTATACTATATAGAACATGATAGCAAGGAACTAGAGTTGGACGCTTCGTAAAAGTCAGCGATGCGCCAGCGCAATCGCCCACTCACAGCCGCTGTTAAACAGAGTGCAAACACGTAAAAAATGTCAATGGTTAGACTCACGTCCGTTTACATAGGATCCGCTACGGATCCACCCTTCCGTTTTATCCTAACTAAACACAGACAACGCACAAAGGCACAGTCTCAATCAACAGGTTTTCGAAAAATACACAGAGTTTTTCTATCAAGATGCCTGTTTTTTTATTGTTAAAATTGACGATGAAAATTAAATTTTATTCTGCCATCTATCGCCGTGAAACGCCTCGTGTCCATATAGTAGCGTGATGGCACGCGGTCCGTGATCCCGCATCAATGTTGCTCACCCGATCGCTAACTTCACGTACGAAATAGAATTCGAGTATTGCCGCAATAAAAATCATGGAACTATTGCGTTGTTTGTCGTTTCTTCTCGATGTACGCGTCTTGGATACCAAAGCTGTTATGTCTATGGAGCACAAGTCACGTGACTATAAAAAAAACGGGTATATCTGATGCGGGATTGCTGGTGACATCGCCGCTTGAGGCAATAACAAAAGGTTGATGTAAAGACACACAAAAATAGACTATCGATACAGAAAATCAAATTTAAAAACTAATGTGATGTATTATCGAGTATAACAGAAATCGGCCAAATTGCGTGAGGTTTGGGTCAAAAGAACGAGTGAGAAAGAACAAAATAATCATACGTCTAACAGAAAAAAAAGAAAAACAATTACGATTATAACCCGTGTTAAATGATTGGACGACGTAAGAAGAATGCGCTAAAACCACTTTCTCAAAACGTCGTCTTATGGTAATTGATGTTACCTTTTTGTGTTTAACTAGCTTCATACACCTAATAGGAAAAAATTTAATTTGCTGTCTTCATAAGCAACGCCTGTTCGGCTACGTGATTTTTAAAAGAAGAGGTTAAAAAGGGTTTAGAATAATTGAAAATGTTAAAACCTGACAATACTTTCACTTGAGCTTTTGTTGGAAATGTCAAGGGTTAATTACTGCAAGCCCAACAAACACGAGACACACTTAGAGAACGTGAAGGGGCGATACCTAAACATTTATCCTCAATGAAACGCAATTTCGCTAGTTTACTCGATTTAAGGCGCTAATGTGCATAGCAAACAAGAGTTTACATTTACAACAACAATTAAAATAAAATTCTACCTGCATGAGATCGTAATTTACCGCTTTCACGGTCCTAAGCAAACTTCGAAGTAAACCGTCTTACGTTTTGTATCTGCTCACTAACGTTGACCCTATGGTTCAACTAGACGTTAAGAGACTAATATTGTACAACAATAAACGCAGCATGAATTGATGTAGCTAATCAAGGTTGATGATTTTCTACTACTGAATGGCAAACAGATCGTCTTTTTTACAATGGAATTGCACGGAATTGCAGATTGTTATGGATCACACTTTTAGTTAAGGTAATAATATGCATATTTCTTTCATTATCTCCATCATGTATGCTAATAAAAACGTATGAATGATGGTGATTTCCAGTCAAATAGCAACTGTACAGTGAGTTGATAAATGACTAGTAAAAGGTTCCGGGCACGCTTTTCCTCACCTACCAAATTCGGTAAAACGGCGGCGGAAATCTCCGACTTCCCCATGGAAAAGTATGTTCCGTTTATTTTGTTGGTAAAAACCACATTTCTTATGATATATACTGTATGTTCTTACCTTTACATAGTTTTCGACCAACATTTAATTAGATTCATTCATAATCATGTAATGACATGTGTCAATGTATGGGACACTTCTTCGTATACAAGGGGAAACACCAACGGAACAGGGATGGTAAGTTCATCCGGGGACAGTGAAAAGGTCACGAAAGAGCTCACGCAATAAGAGTTACTTAGCCATTAAAAAAATAAATGAATGAAAAAAAACGTTTTGGAAAACTTATTACTGAATTCACCTGTAAAAGTTTAATCGTTCTCTTGCGTCATTGTCCCAGCAACTTACATTCGATGCAATTCGGTGTCTCTTGAGCTGACCCAGTCCCGAATCAATTACACTGACAATTAAATTAGAGATTGGAATATACTTGTATCATGATTGTAAAAGCAGATAGAAAAATATCGAAAACCAAATATCGACAACCATTCCACTTGACAATTTTCGTTCTATTCGTCGCCTTTTATTTTCGTTGCCCTTTCCGCGATTTGATTCCTTCAAAAGACGATACATCACGCAGGTAAAGCAACGAGCTCGATCACGGATACATTAAATTAGGCATAGATGCGGATGACAGTATAAGTAAGAGTTAGAACGGTACGTGTGCATAATTGATGCATGACGTCTATGGGTATATTGGTAAGTTTGTGAAGCCATAGCAATTTTTGGTTTTGCATTTTCTTCCTTCTAACTTTGCGGTGCATGGCGAAAGTTCAAACGCATTCGGAGCACTTCACGACGAATATTTCTTCTGTGAGCATAATAATCCAAAGTGAGTGCAATCGAACGGAAAACTAAGAATTGCTATTAAATTTAGTGGCTTTTAAAATGCCATGGCGATTAAGGTAATATTCGCTTTACGAGTGATGAATGTACAAATCGGTTGGCATGCGTACATGCAATTGCTTTCAAATGTCACCTACCTTTTCGTTTCAGTCGGTCGATGTTTGGTCGTTCGGGAATTAATGGTTTCATTTTGAAAGTAGCTCTAGTTTTGCGATAATCTATATTTGACACGTTCTCGTGCCCTTACGAGCTATAAAACTGGTAAGACGATTTAAAAATTCACGGGTATCAAACGCCGACGAAAATTGTAAACGAATTTCCTTGTCTTGTTCTTATTTTAGCCTCTTCCTAGTAAATCAAGAAATTGGATTTTTCCAAATAGACCATATACTTATAAGCTTTTTCCCATCATAAGGGATGAAGTCAAAGTATACGACGCCCAAAAAATTCCGGATAGTGTGGGTTCTTCGCATTGAGGAAGGCATATTGCCAAAAAAAAATTCACTCACATTGAAAGCCAGGTAATGACGTACCTTTACCGTATATCCGCCATTTGGTACGGGAAACATTTTTATATATAGCCACTAGGCGAATATTTTGGGATAAACGGCAGCAAAAGACGGGCGTGGTTATGATGTTCCGGGCACGCGCGTTTGAATTTTGTTTCGTTTTGTTTCGCGTGTGCTGGGTGTTGTGTGTAAAAACCATTTATTTCTATATACTCGGTTGGACGACATACAACACCCATAGCAGACGGAAATTGCAATCATCATTCGCATTGTATTACTAAAGCAACCAAACGCCACCAAGCCCCAGTTATTCGAATTTCCTTTGAAGAAAAAAGGAAGGTTTTAAAAATTGATTTCCATTCTATTGAGATGCGCATTACTGTCTGCATTATGTTTAATTTTAAAATCAATCGCGTAAACTTAGTTCAGTGCGTTACCATACTACTTCTAATACCTTATACTATAATACTTTCGATATATCGTGGGCACACTAATCAGGGATTTGTTTTCTCCTGTGCTATCCTATATTATGAGAAGCATTTGTAACAAACACAAGGCAAAAAATGTCGCATAAAGCATTCGTTACGTAGCAGGTAGGGTGACAAAGGGGCTCAATTATATGCCAATGAATTACTTGGTAGGCTTACCGTTCTGATGGTACGTGTGTTAGTGAATAACACTAGATCTTGTGCAAAGGACACGGATAGGTTGTTGATGCACAGACGTAATTCGATCATCGTTATATTTATATTTTCGATCTTCTAATGAGAATAAAATCACGGTGACGTGGGATCCACGGTAAATATTTTGAGAATGATATGCCAGTCGATAATTTTCTGACTATAAACGGTTGTCACGAACGCTCTCGTTGAAATGTGTTTACCTCGAGAGGCTCGATTTCATGTTGCCATTAGTTAAGGGCCACGATGGACCTTTTAATTACAAAAGAAAATTTAATTAAACAACCAAACCGACGTAGAGATGAATGGAAATTTTGCATTTTCACGGAAACGGAGCAATCTTGAACTGTTGTTCCTCTCTTGTTTTGATTTTAAATTTGCATAGGCGTATGTTTCAATAATCAGAATGCTCTCGTTCACGATGAGAAATGATTTTAACTGGGTTTCACAACCCAATAGAATCAAATGAGCAAATCAACCTTCAGCATGATAAAAACAGTCTGTTGATAAAAATGAACTTTCACGGCAAAATCTTCTCGATAGATGGACGATTTATTTTTGTTCAAAATCTAGTCCTCGTTTTCGCGTTTGAATGGGAGTATAATTATCGTTGGTTTCATGACTCAAATTTTAAATTCTCGTGAACTTATTATGCATTAGCTCTATTTTCATAAAGAGACTAAATCCATTGACAAACGTGCGTCGGTGTATGTGCGTAACTCGTGTTCCAACTTTCATATATAATGAAAAATTTCCAGGGAAACTCGATTCCCCCCTGACATTATCTAACTCTCGATCCCAGAGACCGGAAGCGTTATTTTATACATATGCACAACAACTTGCAGAGATAGAGAGATAAGAGTTTTCTCTTGGCGAAGACGAGGAAAGATTTCGTTCAATTTGGCCGTTTCTGTGCCCACTTGCATAACGTGAAACCCACGCCCCAGCCGCATTTATACTGATCTGTCTAAAGCGGACATAAATCATGATGTGATACAGTTCAACTGTTTCCTACCTGTCCGCCTTTCCTTTAAGCTTTAGCCAAACTTGAAATGCTATGCCTTAAAAAGTCCACAGGACAATGGCTTTTGTTCCATTTTTCACCTGATTCGGCTATGCAAAAACTAAAACCGTTCACTCTGCCCTTGAAAACTTAACGATACCAAAGCTTAAACTTTTCTTTTTCTTCTTGGAAATTAGAAAAAAGATTTGATTACGTAACTCGTCAAAACTTGTTGTCTCACTTATTCTGCCTTGTATAATGTGTAGATGTAAGAGTTTCACGATTTCATCAAATGTAATCTCTCCAACGCAGAAATGAGTACAGTTACAGTAAAAAGAAATCAAAGAATCAGGATTGATGACGAGGAGAAAAAGGAAAAATAAAAAGGAGAAACGAAATTTTTGTGGAGGGCGGATAAAGGGATGCATTGAACACATAATTTTTTTTTTAAATCTTCCCCAGCACCTTTAAAAAACTCATATAGCGTTTGAGTGCTCAAGGCAATAAACTCTAAATCTTTATACTACAGCGTAGCATTTAAATGAAGGGAGTAAACATGAGACAGTGAAAGACTAAAAAAAAAAAAAATAAAAAAAAAATAAGCATTAGTATATTTTATTTAAAGCTCGATGCCAAGAGGTCTTAATCTCTTGATTTAAACTTAGTGGAAAACGTAAACGCAGGATTCCGGAAAATCCCTTCGTTTGTGATGATACCCAAATTGCCTTTGACTAATAACTTTCTTACGCGAACCCAATCAAAGCCACTAACCGTATCTTTTTACAGTGATAAGAGAAATGATACAAATATAGGTTGAATGAATAACAATATAATAAAAGACTTTTCTGTTGTTTCCTACTGGCACAAAATATTGCGACAGGTGAATGAATTTCATTAATTGATTATTTGTTAATTAGTTAGAATGATCTTGCTGTCGTGTAACGAGTGATAGAAGAAAAGGGTGGGCAGTGGGTGGCCACAAGGTGAAAGGTTTTCTTTTTTTTTTAGGTTTTTTCTGGTTGTTCTTATTACATATACTGCAGATAATTATGAGAAGCGGCAAGATACACATGACTTTCATTAATAGAAGTTTTCTTTTTTGATCAAAAATGAAAAACGCGATGCTCCTCGTCATCGTCCGTCATCAATCATCATCCATGTCGTCGAATTGAAATTTTTGGGGAGACGTTAGCACCAATGTTTTAAAATTAAACTCTCTCCAATTTCGTATGTAGGTGCGTGTTACACGTTTAATTCTGCATCCTTACGTCCTTTTAAAAATCCGTCTCGCCCAGCACATCAGCCATCAATCGTTTAAAGCTGTAGCTTTGCTGGATCTTTTCTTTCTCCAAGCCCATCACATTGACCTGAATGAAACCGTATTAATAAAAAAATAAAAAAATCAATCACATAAAAGAAAACAATTGCATAGCAACGTAACCGTATTAGTAAAGCACGGAATGCACAATAGAAAATTCCGCCGGATACAGTGAGTTGGTTGCCAAGTAACCGATTTTGTTCCAAGCGCGTTCGTACTCGCATGCGACGCTTCCTATTTCCCTTTCGTAAAATGTTTACCACGCAGTCGCATTTCCCAGGTTTTAAATGGCGTATGAAATAAGGACAACGTTAAAGTATTAACTCCTCGAGATTGCATGGACCTCAAAGTGTTAGCTTTCGCTTGCATTCGCTATCTGTTTAATGTGAGCTCACAGTCAGATGTTCTATATTCATTGAATGTTACATAAATGCCAAGAAGAGCCGACAGAGGACGTTAATGAGAGAAAATACTGTATCGCGATTTAACTTTTTTTTTTTCGAATCGCTTTTAAATAAACGAATACGTTTTGTACAACTCCCGAGAAAAAGCTGTTGATTCTTGTATGCGTAATAGCATCAAGAGCTCGAAGGTGCGGATGTCAAGCGCCAGCAGATGTTCCATAATAGAACACGGCCAAATGGCGGGCCTTTCCTAAACTTATATTCTACAAAGAACGACAGTTTTAACGGGTAAGGAGACGACTCACGCTTGTTCGTGAAAATGGACTTTTTGCTGAATAAAACCGACACCTTAACGGAATAACGGAAAGGTCGTTTCTCTTACGGTGCGCAAAGTTTTTGAGCTACTTCATTATTTCGTTCCACGTGCGGTGATTGAGTGCGCCACGGGGAGGGTGGCGGTAGAATGCGCAATTTTCTTAAATGTTACCTTGAAGTGAGGATTGGAAGCGACCGTTTTGACGGGAGCAGCCGGTCGAACTTCTTTAAGTCCGCGACTGTCACGAACGGCTGATGCCTTGTTGTTCTTCTCGTTCTCTTCCATCAACGCGCGTAATGTTTCTGAATTCTTCATATCCAATTTACGAGCAGGATTGGGCCTGTTTTCAGAAATTCGGCGCAATAAAATTTAATGCAATGAATTAAAACCAATTGGCCATCAAGGCTTACGGGATGATTCCGGTCTGTTGGGCCAGTACCTCCTGGACATTCTCATTCGAGTAAAGGCCTAGAGGTGAATTAAACTGCTTATGCACCAACTGTTTAAAAAAGAAGCGGAAGTCATTACAAATTACACTAAAAAAAAATTTAATTCATTGATCTCGGGACTCACTTCTTGTTTAGGTGGGGCATCACCAGCTTCGTGAATCACGGCAGTCTGGCCGGCCGGTTCGTTAACAGCAGCCATTTTCCTCTGTACCATGGCGGCAGCAGCCTCCAACTGAGTTTTTAATTCGATCAGAATCGAATGGTCAAAACGATTGTTATCAAATGAAAACAAAGAAGAAATTGGATAAGTTTCATTGTTGAGTACATAGCAGTTACTTTACGTAGCTACGGTAGCTATGTATACATGGAACGACGATGGGTGTGTCTATATACACCCACCGGTGAGATTCAACATTCAAAATTAAATACCCTGCAGTTAAGGCAGATCCTAAATGCATAAGCTTTATTGATCTATAGGATTACGGCATACGCACAGCATTCGGTTAGAAAGCCAAACAGAAGGAATTGCACTTAAAAATACATAAGTGATACATTACAGTAGCATATACTTACTCATTTGTTATAGCTTGTCTTTTATTAGGTCTACAGTATGTGTTATTTTTTTCGTTTGTGTATACTAACAACACTACGAACATATTATTTCTATTGCGGTGTGAACCCTATGAGACGCAATCAACTTTGTCTAACCGAATTTCGTTAAGCATGTTTCGATATTACGTCATGACATATGCGCGAATTGAAGGCTGGAATGAAATCTAATACGCCTAGAAGCTTGGCATATAACACGAATGTCGTATAGCAACAGCAATGTGCCATTTTCGAGTTTCCTTCATCTGTAAATAAATTTCTGAATCCATTAAGAATCGTGTTAATTCGATATTGGCAATAACGAGCTTCCTAATAAATTGTTTGCTTGCTCTGATTATACTGATGCAGTGTTTTTCAATGTGTATACTAGCAAATGTGTACAGTGTTGTATGTACCTGATGTTCGTTATCCACACGCCAGCCTTTGGTCGGTTCAAACACCTTTTCAAATATCGCCTTATATTCCTGATCCTAATTTGTTTTATACGTGTACATATTTTTGTCTTATCAGTATTTTCAAAATAAAATACATGTATAGAAAGAGCAGGCCTCTTATATGATTAGCAAAAGGTAAAAGAAGTCATAGCCAGCATACAATAGAAATTTAAATATATATATACTATGCATAGTGAGATTAAATTTTTAATGAGGTGGCTGACCTTTTGCTTGAGGACGGCGTCGTTAGAGGACGAATGGGCGCTGGATTGCGACTGAAACGGAGCTCCGGGAGTGTTCCACAGCATAGCATTCTGTTGCGTTTGCAGTGCCAAATAGCTCTGCGTCGCAGTGGCATTGTCACGTCCAGCTTTCGCACCAGGCAGTACCAGCGGGGTCGTCCTGTACGGCTATTAATGTTTAACTCACTTTCATTAACTGCTTTTGACAATTTTCAAACACTTTGCTTTTTATTTTTTTGTTGTTGTTGTAAAACTCTTTGTTTCTTTTTCTGGGAAACAAAGAAAAGTAATGGAGCTTTTACATCGATTAATCACACACTTCCGTTTGAAATTAAAGTTTTCTAAATGATAGAGCCAATTGTCACGACACAAAAATCGTCTCTGCCATTTGATAGTTACCACTAGGCTACTACTTTCCCGGACGGCAATCAGCGGAGAAAATAGAAATGGTATAATTTGCTCTAGAGACGAATTGTGTAGGAGTCGGAAGAGATCTGACAACGGGAATGAGAAGCTCGCGAGCCCTAATGTTTCAGGCGGGATTGTTTAATTGACACGTGTGCTATTTTACCTGGTGCGTGACGACGATTCTTTCGCGGTCGCGATCCATCTCTTCTACTTGTTTGTTGAATTCGTTGATTGCTGAACTTGGGAACACAGTGACGGGAAGATTTTCAACAGGACTTAGCATAATCTCGGAAATTTTCCGAGTATTTGAAACTCCCGGTAGAGTCGGCGCCTGTAAAATGTCAACACTTGAGAAACATTTTGTTCCCTCCTCCCCTTAACAACAAATTGAACGGAGCAATCCAGAAATCATTTATCCGAGTTATCAATTTTTTAGTCAATGATTTTCAAAGATGTGAGGAAAAGACATGAGCAGGTGGCATGCAAATCATTCCAAGAGTCAAACAGAAACATTCAGAAAAAACTGTAATATAATAAGCATTTATTTTTAATTTTTGGGGAGATGTAATTTTTAAATGATAAAAGGACGAGCTCATTGAAACCTACTTTTTGACTAACGGCGGCTGGTTCAACAACGGGAGCCGAAGCGACCGGGCGTGGCTGTTGCGCAAGAGGCAGGCCAGCTCTACAGGTGCGCATCACCATTTGTTGTTTGTTTAATAACCCCCAATTTTAACGTCATTTGAAGCGAAAATTTCGGTGGGAATAATGATATTTTTAAAAATAGGTAAAAATGTAGTGCACAAAAAAAAAATTAATTCAAAATTGTTGTTTTTCGTTAAATCTACCGGTGAACGCAGACGTTGATTGTAGTGCCGGCATTCTTAATCATTTCAGCAGCTTCACGATGAGTCATCATGGAGCAAGGATGACCGTTGATTTTCGTCAAAACATCACCCCGGCGCAGTTCGCTACCCACAGCCACCTGATCACACGGACCAACGTCAGTAACAATCATCTTAACACGATCATCTAATCTCTTAACAATGCCCTCCGATACGAAAAGAATTTTTTAACTTGGGGAATTTGGTGAGAGTCATTAATATAAAATGTTTATATACAGTGGCATATGGTGCTCATGTTTTTCAACATTCTCTACTATAGAGACAGAACCCTCCCGATATAACCTGGTCAAATAGGAAATTTGGCCAGCAACGTGAACATTTGACCAACAACAAAACAAAACAAATTGTGAAAAAGAAAAAACGAGGTCAGTGGAACACAAGTGTACGCGCCGAACTATTGGGTAGGCGGGCTTTCACCCAGAAAACGAATATTTAATTTTAGGCCCGAGCTTCGGTGCCAAAAGAAGAGAGAACCACGCATCGACACTCGACAAAAGACTTTTCCACATTTTGGCGAGGAAGTTGCGACTGCAGAAACTCAAATGTGCCCCACCACCCAACCGTGTTTATTATATTCTGGCAAAATAGGCAATCCCCAAATCCAGCCTGGCATTCCGTCTATTTGATTTTAACCATTAGGTCTACCTGTTAACGATGTGTTTACATAACTAGTTTTTTAAATTATAGACAATGAAATCGAATGATACTAGGCAAAATTGGCAATATAATTTCACCCTTTTGATGATGAAAGCCTCTCGGATATCGGTGCCTCCTCGGAGACGGAAGCCGAATGGTTCCTTGCATCCATCGCGTTGCAGGGTCACGCTCAACTCGCCGACACTCATGACGGCCATTAATTGAATGAAAGCTCTCGAAGATCGCTGCTGAGAGTGAGTGAACAACGAAAAGAAAAGGACGACGTGAAGGCACGCCACGAAACAAAATCACGATTTGGGTTTTCAAAAGAGAAATCGGATCGGAGACAATTAAAAAAAAAAGAAAGACGACCGAAACTTGAGAGAAGATGTTCAAGTGTTTTCTTTTTCAATCAATGGAAAATGAAGCACTGATTCTGTTGTTTTCGTTCGCAAGAGAACAGCGACCGTGTGGGCGTCCACGACTCGCAATAATAGTCGACTGAACAGGCGGAAAGTCCGCACTCCGGTTACTGGATGCTTCTATATCTCGTCCGTCTAGAACCGGCTGAAGCCTTTTTTGTGTGTGTGTGTGTGTGTGTGTCTTCCTTTTCTATATACTGATGCTGCTGACGGAAATCTTTTGATTTTCTTGGCACCAGCCTTGTGCCAAAATAAAAACAAAACAACGTACGACACAATTCTTTCGGATGCCAGACGAACGTACTGGACGCACGTAAGAAAAAAAAACGAAAACGGGACGCGTAGCGTCGTCAAACATTTTTTAAAAGAAATGCAAAAAAAAACTCCAAGGGCAAACAGTAGCTACTTAAATGTCCGAAACAAAAAGGTGCAGAGAAGAGCGGCGAACTGTTTTGCAAAAGGTCGACGTACTAAAATTTTCAATGCGCGCAAATAAAAATAGACAACGACGTGTTTAGCGTCATTTCACATTGTTTCTGCTCTTTTTTTTTCTCCTTTCTCTTCTTTCTATACGTTCCAGCTTCTACGCAGTTGATTACGCGAACATTTTTGAAGAATACGTGATGCCGGTTGTCATTAGCGCGCATTCAGGAAGCGTTCGAAATTCGCGGTCGTTAAGAACGAAACGAGGACAAAAGGAAGAAAACAAAATGAGACGTATATACAAAAGACAAGGGAATGAAAAATAAGAGGGTCCTAAAATAGGTGAGCTCTTTATCCGGATGGCCAGCGCAAAGGTCCGGCCACAAACGCAGGAAAAAAAGAAAAACGGAAATTTCAGAGGGAGGAAACACGCGTGTCGGTTTGGCCATGTCCGATGCTGTTTGTCTGGCAGCCATTTCAAAACGAGAGGGAAACAGCGTGACACTTAGGCTGAGGAAGAAAAAAGAAATTTCGGGTTCATCAAACCGAAAAGAGGACCTTCCATTAGCATAAGTCAGACATCCCTTTAAACTCGTTTTGAGTTTCTGGCTGGACAGCCAAGAAAAGAATACTGACTCCACGTGAAATGGAATCGCGTCTGCTGCAGTTCGGTTATGCCTGAAAAAGTTAATTTCCTTTTCTCTTTCTTTACGTTCCGATCTGAGCTATTTATTCGTCATCGATGAATCAAACATTGTGATTCCTTTATTTTAGCAGCCGACATGAGTCCATTAAACCCCGAAAGAAGAGGGTCACCACATGCCATTAGAATGACTGGTGCACGAGAAATGTTGTTGATTGCATTCCAAAGTGGTCGACTCAGTTTCCTATAATTAAATGCATCCCCCTCACGCTGTTGTTCTCGTGAACAATCTAGAGAAATCGGATAATGCCGTTCTTGTACGCTGACTAGTCTCTTTTCACATTGCGCAGTTTTCTTCTCGAATATTCTGTCGCGCTCTGCTGCCACATTGGTGTTGATGCCTGGCTTGTGATGTAACCACGGCGCAGAATATTCCGCCATCGCAGGTTTCCATCTTATTCCAAAATGTCGCCTGTCCGATGGCACAGCGACAATTCACTGTGCCAGTGGGATTTAAAACAAAAAAAAAAATGTTCCTTATCGTCATCGATCATCATCTTATGAATGAGGCAACAAGCAGAATAAAATAATGATAAAAAAATCAACTGTTCGGATGGCGGAGGAAGAAAAGAAAAAAAAATAATAAGTCAATGCTAAGAATCCGCATACGTGATGCTTTGTGCGCTTGCGTTTTACATTTCCGGAATAATTTTGCTTTGTTTTTCTTTCCCCATCCGGGAAATAGGTCACGCATCAGGGCAGTGACGTCCCGCGTGATATGGCGCGTGCCCTTTTTTTATATATATATTTTTTTGCTTTGGCTGGTATGGAGCGTAGCGGGACAGTCGGCAACGTTGCGCTCTAATAAGAATTGGCACACGTTGCAGCGGGAGAAACATCGCAGCTAAAAACGCGGAAATAAGAATGCGAGTTTCTGTAAGGCGAGGTAACGGCCATCTTTGACCCGCCGACTGTCTAATTATAGAACGGGAGGAAAAGATGTTCGCGTGGGTGTTCGTTTGGGAAAAGCTTGGGCTAAAAAAAATTGGGGAAATAGATATTGCGCATTTAATAATTATTTTCTAATGGCCCAATCTTCTGTCAGGTATTTCACTAGGCCTTTACCTATCATTAGATTTGCTAAATATCTTCCTGAATAATTTTGGTTTCGTTAACAAATAAATAAAAAATAATAATGTTGGATGAACCGGTGTGCAATACTACTAATAAAGGTGACATTTTCTATCTGAAATAGCACAAACGACGCCACAACAGTTCACAATGTAAAGCAGGGGATAAAAGTTGGGTCACTCACTAGCATGGACAACTTATTTGAAAATAAAAGTACTGAATACCACACAGGGAGAGAGAATGGTCTAGACACGATACAATTTTCCTGTTATCGTGTTGGAAGTATCGAATGGATTTGGTTAGAATTTACGTACCAGTAACGATGACGATACAGCATCGGGTTCATCGTCCCTCCCCTGATTGCGAGGTACTCGCCAAAATGGCGGTCGACTCATTTTTTTTCTTCTTTTCAAAGTTTATAAATACACAGCGCGACCTCTCTGTTTCTTCACAGATAGATAGGCTACACTATCCGGCAATCGTGAGTGATGCTGAAAGATTTGTTTGAATGGATTTCTCGCAGCCAATGAGATGAAGAGGTAATAAAAAGGTAAGTGGAGGACTTTTTTTTGGAGATGAATGTGAAATACGTGGGAGGAATTATGTCCAAGGCCAGCAACATGAAACAGGAACAATTAATTAGCGAAATTATTACATTTTCAAATTTTAATTTGTTGTTTTTAATAGAAATATTGATTAATTGTTTATCAATCAGCTTGTGATTTGCATATCTTTTAAACGAATTAGCCTCTAAACTATTGCATACGTGTGAACTAAACTGTTATATAATGAGCTCATTCATTTGATGTACTGTATAGATGAAAAGGGTTAAGATTCGAGCGCCATTTTTTTTTTCAAATAAGAAACAAGACAAGTTTCATGAGAACGTCTTTGAAATAGAACATATCAAAGAACATTTCAAGCATAATCCAGTTATGATATGTTAAGAATCTTGGCTTATATATCACAAATGTAGTAAAGATTTTTTTTTTTTTTCAGTTGAGGACTTACTCGTGAAGGGGAATGACGAGACGCCTTGTTGGATGGATGATGTAATCGATCGACGTGAAAAATAATTGAGTGAAACGAAACAAAAAGATGATCGAGAGACTTGCGACACGCTGACTCGATGCACGCTCCCGCCTCGAAGACTTGGCCACTGAATAATATCGACGCCGCAATAACTAAAACTGGCGTTCCTGCTGCTCTGCAGGCTGATTTCCAAGCCGGCTTATGCTGTTGCTGGCGACCGCTCCTCCCCTCCCTTCAACTCGTCCAAACATAGGCTTCCGCTTCTTTCTCTCTCTTTCACGCAGACTTGGGTCTTGGCTTATCCCGATTGCTTGTATTAACGAGTCCTGTTTTACTTTTGGATTTTTTTTCTCCTGTTTTTTTTTTTTTTTATCTTATTTCTTTTTTGTATTTTTGAAGGCTATCGTGTCTTATATAGCACCTTGCTTATATATATATATACAGCAGTCACTCTCTCTCTAGGAGCCCACGCTTATTTTTAAACTCATCCCGTGCGCCCACTCTCTTCTGGCGCCTAGTATAGCAGCAGCAACAACATCTTCTCCTGTCGGGTTTGAGAGTCTCATCAGTATCACAACAGGACAGCCACACATGCCCCGGTGTCATTTTGTACACAACATAGTTCATATAGGCGTTTTTTTTTTTAGGGGTGGGGCTGTATGATAATAATGTCTCGTCTAGTTTACATTGAATGCATCTTCGGCGTGTATTTATATTAGCTGTAAGATTTTGTCTCCGGTATCCCAACAAGCGATGAAATGCCAGCCCACACACATGAATCCTCAGAGCTGTAGGGCTATGTACGATAAAGTTGCTAAACTATGTAATGTAATGTTATCAGAAGTTTTGTTTTAATTAATCCACGTAGTTTAGTATGATGCGTTCTTTGTATAGGCACACACGTAAGAGGAATTT
Organism: Daphnia carinata; assembly: GCF_022539665.2. Lineage (NCBI taxonomy): Eukaryota > Metazoa > Arthropoda > Branchiopoda > Diplostraca > Daphniidae > Daphnia > Daphnia carinata. The sequence continues at coordinate 549,556 of NC_081334.1, forward strand.
TTTTTCAAAGGTTTCTTTGGGTAAGAATCGAGACTATATAGACATACGGCTAAAAATGCCCCTGTATGTAATGGTTAAATGTACTGTAGACTTGCAGATATTACGGAATTGCTTTTTTTTTGTTCTCGATTTTCCCCTCCAAGACCAAGATGTTTATTATCTTCTTTTGTTTATTTCAATGGTAAAATACCAAACAAATTCGAGGAAATGAAGATTTATTTTGTCGACTTCTGTTGCATCAGCTAATAGGACTCATAAACTCTAATCCTTAAAATGCCCAAAAGATGTATGTTTGCATTCTTAGGAATCCAGGACTATATGTTTTGTAAAAAAAAAAAAAACTTGGGAAATTGAGCCAATGAGGAATTCCTGTTACTGGCTGGAATCAAAATGAAAAATACGTTCCTCTTGCATTTCAACTATGTCGAAAAAGCCAACTATGTCACGTAATTAAAAAATCAAAGTGTCGTTTGTTTGCTTTGTCCTTCGTTTTTCTTCATTATCTTGCGGTATCAACGCGGGCACACAATTTTTTTTGTCCGCAAACCTTAAGTCAATCCGTCAGGTAAATAAAATCGCCTCAAAGTGATCCACATTACGAGACCGTGGAGGCATAATCAAGACGGTAAAATTCTGCAATACGTTCACGGTCTGCGCGATGCCGCTCTTGAAATAAAACAACGTTTTGTTTCAATTTCGGCACCAGCTTTTTTCTGTATGCTTAAATTAAGCTTGTTACTTTCTTAAGTAAGATTTTGCCAATCCCATTTCACTCTGCTGGTTTTTTAAAATGCTACAGGCATTTGGAATGCTAAATAACGAGAATTTTTTTTTGTATGTAATCAAAGTTGAACGCGATTAACAGCCCCTAATCAGTCTGGGCAATATACCAGAGCAATTACGTGATTTCCCGACATCTTTGTCCTTCACTTTCCTGAAATTATTTAAAAGTCAAATATTGATTTCCATAGATGTAGCAATCGTTAGAGACGTAGATGATACGCGATTGCATCTGTCAATGATCGATAGATCCCATTGTTCCCGCTTATACCAGTGCCGGCTGTTGCATGTTAGAAGTGTGTTGATGCTCTAAGAGTCTCATGGCGCTGTCATCGTATGTCCGGAATTGACAGTGTTCTCCAGTTGGAAGCTCTTCTAGTTGTGGCACCCTGAAAACATCGTTCCTAACGACGCCAACTGGCTAAACCTGAAAGATGAAAAAGTTTAGGCTCTGCAGCATCTCGAGAACAGGCTCATCAACCTTTCTCTACTAGGTATTTTTGTTGTAAACGTCGCTTTCATTAAATACAACACACATCTGTTTGAGTACGACGTTTGAGGCTGAATGAAGTTGTCTGGTTTCATCAAACAACGAAAACGACTGCAAATTGTGAATGAGAAATTGATGAATCCTTTAATCCGTGTTGGACATACTAGTCCAAAAGAATCTCTTAAAATTAGTTCCTGTACAATGCAAAAGTAAATGTTCTGCCTGTTTGTTCAGACGTTCGTGCCACAGCAGTCAAAGGTACCATCATTCGATGGGGAAAATTCGTTAACAGATCAAAAAATTTTACATGTTGCAGTTGTAGTACATAAGTTATTGAATGGCGTCACAGCGTTCACATACGTCCGCAGGCGTAATTCATCGGTTTTCCACACTCAGGTAGATATCGAAAATGGCACCGAAACAACCGTAACAATCGATTAATCAAACCGAGCAGACGCAGTTGGCTCGTTTCGTGCTATTTTTGTTTCAACCAGTAACAGGTAGATTTTCGCAATCATAACTGCCAATTTTTTTTCGTATGGAAAAATTTTAAATGAACTATTATAAACTTGAATACATCCAACAAATTTTTTCATAGCTTTTAGAAATGAAAGATTATTAAAAGGGTATCAGGTTCGTAATGGTTAACCACTTTGCTATACTAGGTTTGATGTGATACATGTATAATAACTCCTAGAAAGCTAATCAAACGTACTCTCGTTTCCGATCAACCCCTCGGATAAATCTTTCGCCTTTTACTAAAGATTTCCGTGGTCGGGAACAATTGATGAGTCTATGACTCAATTTTTGAATGGTGTCTTCTTACGAAGGCACGTGATTTTAGAAACGGAATATGAAGGGTGTGACTATAGTAGAAACCAACGAAATTGTGTATTGTAATGAAATTTAGCTTGTGCATCCTTGTGGTATGCCAATTAATTCATTGGCGATGGTTTAGCTCTACCGCGTTATGCTAGCATCGAACGACCAACTGAATTTGATAAATGCCCTACCTCTCTGCACGAAATTTTCTCCAGTGTAATAAACATGTCAGAGTTACATAAGCACTGTTGGTTGGAATATTCGTAAAGTGTATTCGACTTTAGAGTTGTTGGATTGCAAACACAGTAAACAGTTGTCAAAAGCAGGAAAAAAACGAGAAAATACTTGAAGTTGGGACAGGCAAAAAAAAGCAATATGATGGCGTACAATCACCATTTCATACTTTCAAAATCGGGTTTGATCTTTCTAATGTGACTGAAGTTTATAGCGCATCCGTTAGAACCACTTTTTAAAAATTCAGTTAGTGCCTTAAGGAGCAGGAAAGGATATCACAGAATAGACAAGAGGATTTTAAGTGCAGAAATGTTGTGCGTCGTTCAGTAAAAACCGTATCAAATTAGCAAGTGAATTTCTGTAACAAGCAGGCATTTTGTTAGAGCAGACGAAAGCATGATAAAATTGGCTAAGATGTCGCACAAAATGCCGCGAAGTTTTCTGGTTCACAGAAACTACTCGTCGTCTTCAACGCCGTTGGATGCCATAATTTCTGCTTTGATTTGTTCGTATGTTTTCTGCTCCTAAAACACAAAACGAAAACAAAAAATCGCACGTTGCAAACAAAATCACTATGTAGGATTAGGTCGTCTTGAAACAACGATACATAAATTAGATGTAACACAAAATGATAAGGGAAAAACCAGCATGCTTTGGTAAAGAAGCAAAAAGCAATCTGAATGAAGTTGACAGTATAGGATAGAATTTAACCCAAACAGTGAGGTGCACTTTAGAGAAAACTACAAACTGTTGCATCCAACACTCTAAGGGCCCAAAAGATCAGCACAGTGTTTACCGGTAGTGTCATGCAGGTTCAATTGGCACACACACAATTTTAGGAAAATGAAACTAAATTGAAAGTGGTTGCTGTGTGTGTGAACTGTAAGATATACAAAGTGTCATAGATTAACATGAAGAGAGAGCTGAAAACTGCTGTTGGCAAGAGATTACTGGCAAAAAGTTTTAGAGATGAATTTGCTTTTCTTGTTATTATACCTTCCACATGTTTCTATTCCAGGTGGGGAAAACATCGGTGAAGCTCTCGGGCTCCTGTCTTTGATGAATCATGAATATGAGTGTTGAGTCAACACTACGCTGAGATGGCTCAGTTTTCAAGTATTCCTATACACCAGAAAATGAATTACAACAAATGGTGAAATAATAGTGACATGTAGGAGTGATTTACCTGGGCCATCTTGAAACCAGCTGCCCGCTCCTGATCTGTAGAATGCAACCCAATCCATACATAGATTTCATGACCAGAGTCCAGTACCATCACATCATCGTCAACCAAATCCTGTTATGAAATTAGAATTTACATGGATTTATCAAGTGAGTTTAAAGTGAAACATTATGTCTCTTTTGATACTTCTTGCTTGAAGGGTTTGATCTCTTCCACTCTTAGACGTCCGGCTATGTTCAAGATGCAGTGGAAGAGACGAGCCTTCAACACTGGCGGTGGGTCAGGCTGAACAGTGGTGTATGGACCTTTACCACCCAATGCATCCCAAAATCCTTGGGGCTCTTCTCCTTCCTTAATCGGTTCCAAATCACGACCAGGAGATACAAGATTAGCGATCTCCACTCCAAGGCTCTTCTCGTCATCCGAAGAGGCCTGCGAATCAGATGGAAATAAATGCCAAAACTATTGCAGATGTAATGAAACGAGACAAGCGTACAACGCCATTCCATAGGTAAGTTTTTGATGGGGTCTCCAGAACAAATACGTCATCCGAATTGAGTGAAGAAGCGGTCTCGGCTACCTGTACAGCGCGCATATCGTCAGCTCCATAACCCCGAACCTGTTTATTAAGAGACGCGGATAGAGTGATTCGATATGGGCGAAATGACCGGTGAAACTTACGTGGAACAAACGGGTTCCATCCACATCGTAACTGTCGTAATCGTGAATGTTGCGGAATCCACTGGCGTGGCCACCGGTGAAGATGATCATCTTACCTTTAAACATCTTAATAAAGTGACGCGGCTCGTTGCCTTGGGTGAGGCGAACCTGTACTGCCTTGCCGGCCACTTCGTTATCTAGTCTCATAGCATGGATTGCAGATGCGGCCTTTTCGTCTTGGCTGCTGTCGTTACCCTGAATTCAGTAGACAATGGGCATTTCATTATTTTGTGTATTTTGCTGTCCCTTTATTTACCTTTATTTACCTGCCAGAAGTAGATGATGTAGCGATTTTTTCCACCAACATTGTAAGTGTATTTGATAACATAGGAGTCACCTCCGAAGAACATTCCGTGAGCTGAGGGATCAACTGGTGCCAATTCAAAATTCTCGACGCGATAAATTTCCTTTTGTCCTGAACCATCGTCGGGTGAAAATCCTGGAGCTGCACCGCCCTGTTTAAGTAACAGGCGAAGTTTGTCTCTATGCAGGGAGCTAACATTGAACTCTAAAGCAGGATAAAAAAAATAGGTAATTTTTTATAAATTTGTAAAATCCTAAACTTATTGTCTTACCTGCGATGCGACCATTTTTAGTGGGTACAGGGACATGGAATTGGGATGTTGTCGTTTCTTCTTTCCAGCTGGCAAAGTATTGCTTAAAGATCGTGGGTTCTCCGCCGTCCACGACGCGGTTAACCTGAAATCACCTCGTTTCAAATAACTTATTTGATTTCTAATTGACAGATTGTTTACCTTAGTCCAGATTGGATAACCCTTCTCGGTCAAGAACTTTTGAGCCACGTTCATCGCTTCAAGTTTTTCAGCTTTAGTACATCCTCGGCCGATCCAAACAAAGAGTCCCGATCCTGCAGTATCGAGGATAAAGCAATCCTGTAAGCAAAGTAAAATTTTTCTCGATAAAACCCTATAATTCTTCTTTATCATTTAGGTGTCACAGTGCGAAAATGTGGATGCTACTTATGCGTAAAGCAAAACCTTACCGAATTTTCGCTTTCGTCGTTCTTCCGAAATCAAACATTTAATTGTTGGCGTGTTAGTGAAAGCAAAAAGCCCAATTTAAAAAATCAAATGGTTAATGCGTTTCGTGTGAAAAAAAAAAATTCTCATGAAAAGCGTAAGTAGAAACTGCAAAAATTATATTCAACGAATAATAGGGGGAAATTGATAGGTAGCTAACCTCTCTTTTCAACATAGATTGCTGTAATGGTTTTTGCCCAATTTCTTCAATCACTAGTTGTCCGCTAGCATCGCTCACGCGGAATAATATCACCGACGACTAGAATATTTAAAAAGGATTACGAGGGGTTTTCCTCGATGTACCAATACTAATTGAAGTCTTGCCTGTTGCTGCTTCTCAAATAAGATGTCATCGTCCTCGGTAGACCCTTCCGGAACATCCATCGGTGAACCACTACCTAGCTCGTTGAAAAACGTGGTAATATCACCCCCGCCACTGAATTCGTCTGCGGTTCACAAATATGGTTATTAAAGTCGTGATTTTGAATTTTTACACAAAGGCAACTAACCGAGAATAACAATCCTGGCTTTGCCAGCATGGTCCTGGTCACGGACTTGATTGGCAGCTTGAATAGCCTTCAAGCGTTCTATCTTTTTGCTGCCATTGCCCATATACACGTAAATGACCTTTCCAGCGTCCAAAACGAAGCAGTCACCTTTGTTCATTGAAGACACATCAAGGGGGACCTGCAGGAATTTCGATTCATTTCCTGTTTGAATATTCAACGGATACTGCCAGGGCAAAATTTACCTGTCGGATGCGAACGTTTCGCTTGCCCTTGACTTGCAACAATTTTTTCTCTACCTGATCGGGATCAACGTGCTTGAACCCGCTGGCAACTCCGCCATCAAGGTAGCGAACACCTTCACATCATGATATTTTAATGAATTATTACATTTCACAGCCCTTTAAAAGGAAAAAGATCAGCAGTCAGTTACCTCCAGGGAAATTTGCTAGAAACATCGACGATTCATATTCTTGAACTTCCCGATGTTGAACAGGAACTCCACCAAGATGGTCGTCTAACTCAACAGCGAAGATTGCCGCTGCTCCCATTTCATCCTATAATCAATCACATTTTAATGCTTCAGTTGAAACGGTCAGACAGTGACTGATCGAGATGGTATTGCTAACGCTGAAAGAGCTTTATTGTTATAAATAATACCGATTTTCTTTCTGTCAAAGGGAACCAGTGGCAAATTCCATGCATTTTCAATAACAAACCTGCGACGTGTCTTTCCCCAGCCAAAAATGGATGTCCCATTTCAATTTGTCTCCGGATAGGCGGGTCTGTAAAAGTTAATTATCATTAATATTATTTCCTTGCAGACGCTGTGCTTCCAAAAATACTCACGTTCAGAACAATGTAAGAATCTCCACTGTAGAATTTCCCGTACGATTTTTTGTCGTATAGAACTGGTGCGAAATTCTGTAATGATATGTGGATCGAAATTAGAAATTGCGACACATATGCGTCACATTGGTCACCAAAGCTATATTAACATTTTTCGAATAAATATTTTCCATTTTGAAAGGAACGTGACTACGCTTTTAAGATACCTCAGCCGAGTCGAATTCTTTAATATTGTAAATGAATTTGATATATATATTGTCGTAAAATTGACTTGGGAACAATTTTTGCCATTAGAAGAATCTCTTTTTGAGCTACTATAATTAGATTAGTTGGTTAGAATTCTAAGAAAACCTAACTGGTTCAATATCTAACTTTTTTTTATCGCCAATGCGGTTTATGATCGACATTTTCCTCCTGGGGTAATGTATACTGTCGCGTTTGTTTTTTATTGTGATTCCGTCGATGTAAACCGTAATTTCGTCATGACCGTATTTTTAGTTCTATTGTAGTTTTCTTTTTTTTTTTTTTTTTTTTTTTTTTTTGGTAACGGGGTTTCTCCAAAATGCTTCAAGAATAGTTTATTTGCTCCACTTTATCTGGTCGGGTGCTTCCGGCATGAATCAAACACTCCCTGGAAATTATTCTGACGATGCCGAAATATCAATGACGTTTATGCTTCACGGCCAAAACTTGCATCATCCCGATACTGTCCACTAAAGCATACAGTTGGGGATGAAGAAACCGGATGCAACGTGTGGTGACTATACCAATTGATCATCCTTCCCCATGCCCGGGGCTACGTGACGAAGTACTCGGAGTTAATCACCTGCGGGCATGTACAGGAAAGAACCGTTTGGCCATAGAGGTGCCATGGGAAAAAGAATAACTTCCTACGAGATGGGATTTTGCGTAATGTTAACCACGTTATCGTTTGGTCCTCCCAGTTGCCAGTTTCTAAAACAGTCATGGAATCGTCAGCGAATGTATCAGCTGGATGACAACGCCATTGTGCCCTTGTTTTGAAAAACATGCGTCAGTGGTGCATGAAGTCCTATTCGCAAATCGTGTGGGTGTTAAACAATTCTGCCATGGCCATCTACCACTGCCTCAAGGTGTGCCAGACTTGCGCTCATTGTACCGTAACCTGTACACCTGTGTGCTCAACAGCCCATGTTTCCCTATGGAAACGGAATCGCTGCGGGTCATTCTTGAATTCATAAAATCAAATGCCAATATGGTAGGATAACATTAGAAAATATTAACAGTAGCATTCCGATATTTTAGCAGGGGAATCAACACCAGTAAATGGCCATCAACATTTTTTCAATGGTGCATTTTCTGGCAACCGGGACAGGCAAAGACAGACACGTATAACATTTTTCAAAACATATTCTCTTCTTTTTGGCATTTCCGGGAGTTTGTACAATGTTATTGCTAGAAAGAGCAGCTACTGAGGGGAACTAAAGTTCTAAATTTAGATATTTAGTTCCGTGTTTCGTGTAACGTTTCACAACACTTTTACTTTTGAAACTTTGTCAATTTCATGCCAGTATGAACGTTTCTCCAAAATAATGAATTTTCCTTATTTAATGATTGTGTTTGTCTACGCGGCAATTAGAAATCCGATTCTGATAATGAAAAACGTGATATGAAAGCACCGCAAGTTTCACATCACAATCGATGCCCCTGTTTATTATTTCTAGGTTTGATGTGAAAATTTCTTTGAGTCATGGATTGTTTTGCTAATCCTTACCTCGATTCGCCAAATTTCCAGGCCAGGTTGTTTACCCACATCAGCTCCAAATGGTGATTCCGGCATTTTAAATGCGTTTAATAGAGTAGTTTTAAGTTACTTGAACGTTAACGTTGCCGAAAGCCAATAAATCGTGTTCGAATGCGACCTGCCTCGGTAGAAACTGACTAACAGGAAAGCAGCTGCGTCTGGTTTTATAGGCAGCAACTTCTGGGAAACCCAAACCCTAGCCGCCGCCCCATTGATCGTCATAGAGAGAATGATGGCCGCACAGATAGGAGTTGGGAGGCCTATGGGAGAAGAAAAGCAAAGTACTGTGAAAGCATCGTTTTAAACAAAGCTTTGCAAAGAAATAAAAAGGAAAAACAAAAAATTACAAAATCACGTTATACTAGGCAATTGCAAATTGCTGATTGTTTGTGCTATTATTGTCTATTTCAACAGCATTTGGCAACTGCGCCCTTGTATTTATTTACATTCAACCTGCACATGTAAGTGGGCGGCGAACATTACAACATAGGAAAACCAAGATGATGTGCAGTACTTTTGAACTGCTTTACAAAATGATTGTAAAGATTGTATTTGTATGCATAATTTGCGGCCTAACACACGCCTCTAATAATGGAAACAGTCTTGTAAGTTTATTTGAAATCCTTATTTTGTTATCGTTAACCGAGACTTCCCCATGTTTTTAGACGGAAAGCCACAGTTTCTCAATTGATTACGCAAATAATCAGTTCGTCAAAGATGGAAAACCCTTTCGATATGTTTCTGGAGCCATGCACTATTTTCGTGTTCCAGTCCATTATTGGCCTGATCGGATGAAAAAAATGAGGGCTGCTGGATTGAATGCATTGGAAACGTATGGCTTAATAGCATTAATGTTTCTAGTTTGTCAACAATATGAACTCTGTTTATTACTATTTGCCTACTTGTTTCCTGTTTAGGTATGTGGAATGGGTGTCACATGAACCACAACCAGGGTCATATGTGTTTGAGGGGAATTTAGATATTGAATCCTATTTCCGTTTGGCTCAGAATTTCAACCTTAGTGTAATCCTGAGGCCAGGCCCATTCATTGATGCTGAAAGAGATATGGTAACATGAATTTATGGTTATAAATTTGTAGAATGCTCTTTATTATTTACAGAACACATTATTTGTTTTTACCAGGGGGGTTTACCATTCTGGCTCATGACAGTTGATCCTTCCATCAAGTTGCGCACAATGGATAAAAGTAAGAAATTTTTTTTTTTAAAAGTAAAGTAGCAATAAAGTTTCATCAGATATAGTGAATTGTCAGCCTAGAAAGAAATTCAGGTAACTTTGTACAGTGAAATTTGACTGTAGGTATTGTTACATAATTTAAGCATACTACCCTCCCCCTTTACTTCTGGTTGCTTCTCTATTCCTTCTTTAATCTATACCAGTTGCTTCAGTTATTGAAAAAAAAAAATAGAAATTGAGTTTAGAGTATGGCAACAAACCTGCGATCTGTTAGTCTGTTAATGAAAGAAGTGAAGAATCCACGAAATTTTTAACGTAGAGTACCAATATCACCTAAGGTAGACAGAACCGGCGGTTCTTGTAGAAACATTAATGAAAGCCACATTTATAATACTTTAATTTGATCAGGTTGTAGGCCACTAGCTAACTGTGAACTGGTTTCTATTGAAAATGGTATGGGACACCAGTTCTATACCATTGCATTAAACGTAATTTCCAGGGATCCTTACGTCATGGTAGGTTGGGCAATTTGAAAAATCTGCGAATGCATACAGCAAAGATAATAGAACGCTCGATGCAATTAATTAATACTTTGCCAACTAATACTAATAAGTTGTTTCTTGATAGAACACAGCATGAACATTTATTCTTATTTTTAATTAAAAACAGGTTACGTGTCCCGCGTTGAGAAATGGTTTTCTGTGCTACTTCCTAGAATCAAACCTTACCTCTATAACAATGGAGGTCCAATTATCACTGTTCAAGTAGAAAACGAATATGGTAGGTGCGTGTCTTTTATTTACGTTTCCAGAACTACGTCACATAGTTTTTCAGGTAGCTATTCGGCATGCGACAGAGACTACACAAATTGGCTGAGAGATCTAATTCGAAAACATCTCGGCAATAATGTTGTGCTCTTCTCTACTGATGGCGATGGCGATGGTTATCTCCAGTGTGGAAAAATACCCGGAGTTTATGCAACTGTAGATTTTGGCGCTGGTATGTTTTGACGTACAGATTAGTTTTTCATTGCCGACGCTATTTATTTCTTTATAATTATTCAAAGGTGCAAATGCACAGGAAGCTTTTAAGCCGCAACGTCATTTTGAGCTTGGCGGCCCAAGAGTGAATTCTGAGTTCTACCCTGGATGGTTAGATTTGTGGGGAGAACCACATTCGAAGGTTGACAAACAAGATGTGGCTAAAACGCTGGACGATATGCTTGCGCTGAATGCATCAGTTTCAATGTACATGTTTCACGGAGGAACCTCGTTCGGATTTACCTCAGGTGCGGAAAAAAATTATGTGCTTTCATAAATTTCAGAATCTTTACGTGCCTTTACTAAAGGTGCATTACCTTCCAATACCTACACACCTTGCATTACGTCGTACGACTATGATGCGCCATTAAGCGAAGCTGGAGATCCAACTGAAAAATATTTTAGCATAAGGGATGTAATATCCAAGGTAAATTTGAAAACTATCCATGCGAAAAGTGATTAACACTAACTGTTTCCTGTTCATTACAGTACTTGCCTTTACCAGATTTTCCGTCTCCTGTTCCGAATGCTAAGGCAGCCTATGGATTTGTCCATTTGCATTACGTAGCAAATCTGTGGGATGTGTTGTCCACTCCAATCGCTGGTCCTTTTGTGCGTTCTGTTCATCCGTTGACGTTTGAAGCTTTAGGGCAAGCTAACGGCTACGTCTTATACTGCACAAAGTTGCACGGCCATTTTCCTGATCCAGCTCTTTTGGAAATGAAGGGCTTAGCCGATCGGGCTTATATCTATATTGACATGGTAAAGACAAAAAGAAATGTTTATTTTCATATTTTTTGTTAGCTAACGTTCAGGATATAGGAATTTGTCGCATTGTTATCTCGAAGCGGATCACTCTTTTCAATTCCAGTCCAAGCCGCTGACAGCCAGAAACTCTGCATTTTGGTAGAAAATCAAGGAAGAATCGCCTACGGTTCCGGTATAAAAGACTTCAAGGTTAGTGTCTTCGTTTTTGTTCCGTGATTAAATGACACATTCTTATATAAACATTGGTCATTTTGAAAAAGGGACTAACAAGCCAAGTGACAATTAATGGTCAAGTCCTGGTGGACTGGACTCATCACCCTTTGCCTTTTAACGAGACGGCCAGATTGGATTGGCTGAACAAGCTTGAAAAAAAAAAGGCTTTCCCAGCCAAAGGAACTTTGTCTTTGTTCAGGGGATCGTTTGCTATCCGACGCAATGAATCCGAGATGGCCGATACTTATCTTAGTTTATCAGGATGGCATAAGGTTGGTTGAAATAGGCTTTTAGGTTTAATAAAACTTCTTCTTTAATTCTTAAAAACCAATAGGGCGTCGTATTCTTGAACGGCGTTAATCTTGGTCGTTACTGGCCGGTGCAAGGCCCACAAGTAACTCTCTATGTTCCAAAATACTTTCTACGAGCCTGGCCGTCGAAGAATCGTCTGATTATCCTAGAACAGGATTACTCACCTTGTAATGAACATGCACTGGAATGCATAGTCGAATTTGTCGCAAAACCAGTTCTAGATGGCGACACGCCCGCCAAGAAAAGCTCTATCAAACTTTTTAAGAAGCACGTTTAAAAAGAACGCAATTCCTTCGGTCAAAGTCATTGCTGAAATCAACGTTCCGGTTTGGGCATTTGCGAGTTCAACCAAAAATTTACTTCTGCCCTGGATTAAAGTCAAAAGTTTTTGATGCGTAAAGATAATGTAAAAATTTAAAAACTAACTTTCTTATCGTAGTGCTGTTCCTGGATTTATCCCATATCGTAAACTTTTAAAGATTTTGTTTAAACGTGAAAAATGCAATGCACAGTTGAAAATTTCACTGTTTTCAAACCGGTTTTTGATTTCCGACGAATAATACTGATTGGAGTAGGAGATCCAGGAAATCCGTCAAGTTTGAGCCTTGGAGAAAAAAAAATGGTAAACAACAGAAAGTGATAAGGACACCCGCTAGGTTATGATTTCCGGTCGTCGTTACCCATGTTCGAGTCCCATTAACCGATACAATCATATCCTTGTTACATTATGCATTTTCGTTGTCGCAGCTTCTTTTAAACGGCCAGCAATGGTTTCATCACAATTCATCCCTTTTTCTCTTTTTCATTCCTTTTTTTTGTAGAAAAATGATAAAAATTGGAAGAATGAAATTGATAGTAATAGAGAATGATAGAGTTTGGTAGAAAATGAGTGTAATAATCACAGGGTTCTTATTCACGAGATTCTGGTACTAAACGGTCTTATCTCTGCAAAAGGAATCTTTCGAGTTGAATCATTCAATGTGAAATCACAGCCAACATCGCTCTCCCCCGCAGGGCTCTCTGTATGCGAGTTTTTTTCTTTTCTTTCGCACCTGACTGTTCGTTGCTGCCTTCGAGAATGGATGACTAGATACTGTACAAGAGAAATAAAATTAGTAGATAGACATTTTGCCTTCTTTTTGTGTATTTCCGGCCTCCGTTATTCTGATCTCGAAAAACCTTTGAACGCAACAGGGATCACCCAGGCCGCATGCCTGCTCCCGATTCATTGAAAAAGAAAAACCACATTATCTCATGATTCTACGCTATCCTTAACGTTTCCGCGTATGGCCCGACGGAACTAGAGAAATGGATGTGATGAGCCGGAAAAGTGAAAACGTCTAGCAATACCATCTACCAATTATAGAAGCTAAACAGATAGACAGTAGCCAACATGTGTATCTGTCAGTAAAATGAGGGGGAAAGAATGGACAATGAGCAATAGACTTTTTGGTGTGCATCAATAGATGATCAAGAAAGAAGCTTTCTCCCCGGACCCAATACCCTGTTCTTCGATGAACGATCGACCAAATTGTAATTAGCAGGCGCCGGTTTTTTTTCGGAAAGAGATGTAAATGAAAACCAGCAAACTTTGGAAATGAAGCAAAAAATAATATGAACGAAGTTGGATAGAACTTATACCAAAAAGTGAGGCTCAGCTTAGAGAAAACCACAAACTGTTACACCCACCACTATAGGAACCCAAAAGATCCACATAGTGTTTGTTGGTGGTGTCATGTAGCTTCCATTGGCACACACATTATTTTAGGGAAATGAAACTAAATTGAAAGTGGTTGCTGTATATGTGAACTATAAGATTTACAAAGTGTCATAGATTAACGTGAAGAGAGAGCTGTAAACTGCTGTCGGCAAGGTATTTATTGGCAAAAAGTTTTAGTGGAATTTGCTTTTCTTGTTATTGTACCTTCCACATGTTTCTATTCCAGGTGGGGAAAACATCGGTAAAGCTTTCTGGCTCCTGACTTTGATGAATGATGAATATGAGTGTTGAGTCAACACTACGCTGAGATGGCTCGGTCTTCAAATATTCCTATACACCAGAAAATGAATTACAGCAAATGGTGGAATAATAGTGACATGTAGAGGTCTACTTGGGCCAACTTGAAACCAGCTGCCCGCTCTTCATCTGTAGAATGCAGCCCAATCCAAACGTAGATTTCATGACCTGAGTCCAGTACCATCACATCATCATCAACCAAATCCTGTTGTGAAATTAAAATTTACATGGATTTATCAAGTGAGTTTTAAAATGAAAGCTAATGTCTCTTTTGATACTTCTTGCTTGAAGGGTCTGACTTCTTCCACTCTTAGACGTCCGGCTATGTTCAAGATGCAGTGGAAGAGACGGGCCTTCAACACTGGCGGTGGGTCAGGCTGAACAGTGGTGTATGGACCTTTACCACCCAATGCATCCCAAAACTCTTGCGACTCTTCGCCTTCATTGACGGGTACCAATTCACGACCAGGGGACACAAGATTAGCAACCTCTACTCCAAGGCTCTTTTCATCATCAGACGATGCCTGTGAATCAGATGGAAATAAATGCCAAAACTATTGCAGATGTAATGAAACGAGACAAGCGTACAACGCCATTCCATAGGTAAGTTTTTGATGGGGTTTCCAGAACAAATACGTCATCCGAATTGAGTGAAGAAGCGGTCTCGGCTACCTGTACAGCGCGCATATCATCAGCTCCATAACCCCGAACCTATTTATTAAGAGACGCGGATAGAATAATTCGATATGGGCGATATGACCGGTGAAACTTACGTGGAACAGACGGGTTCCATCCACGTCGTAACTGTCGTAATCGTGAACGTTGCGGAATGCACTGGCTTGGCCACCGGTGAAGATGATCATCTTACCTTTAAACATTTTAATGAAATGACGGGGCTCGTTGCCTTGAGTGAGGCGAACCTGTACTGCCTTGCCGGCCAGTTCGTTATCTAATCTCATAGCATGAATTGCAGATGCAGCCTTTTCGTCTAGGCTGCTGTCATTACCCTGAATTCAGTAGAAAATGGGCATTTGACTGTTTTGTTTATTTTGCTGTCCCTTTATAATATTTACCTGCCAGAAGTAGATGATGTAGCGAATTTTTGCACCAATATTGGAAGTGTATTTGATAACATAGGAGTCACCTCCAAAGAACATTCCGTGAGCAGAGGGATCAACTGGTACCAGTTCGAAATTCTCGACGCGATAAATTTCCTTTTGTCCTGAACCATCATCGGGTGAAAATCCTGGAGCTGCTCCGCCCTGTTTAAGTAACAGGCGAAGTTTGTCTCTATGCAGGGAGCTAACGGTGAACTCTAAAGCAGGAAAACAAATAGGTAATTCTTTTATAAATTTGTAAAATCCTAGAAACTAATTGTCTTACCTGCGATGCGATCATTTTTAGTGGGTACAGGGACAGGGAATTGGGATGTTGTATTTTCTTCTCTCCAGCTGGCAAAGTATTGCTTAAAGATCGTGGGTTCTCCGCCGTCCACGACGCGGTTAACCTGAAGTCACTTTGTTTCAAATAAATTCTTTGATTTCTAATTGGCAGATTTTTCACCTTAGTCCAAATTGGATAACCCTTTTCGGTCAAGAACCTTTGAGCCACGTTCATCGCTTCAAGTTTCTCAGCTTTAGTACACCCTCGGCCGATCCAAACAAAGAGTCCCGATCCTCCAGTATCGAGAATAAAGCAATCCTATTAGAGAAGAAAAAATTTTCTCGATAAAACAATTCTTCTTTATCATTTAGGAGTTACAGTGCGAAAATGTGGATGCAATTTTGCGTAAAGCAGAACTTTACCGAATTTTTGCTTTCATCGTTCTTCCGGAATCAAACACTAAATTGTTGGCGTGTTAATGAAAGCAAAAAGCGTAACCAAAAAAATCAAACGGTTAATGCGTTTTGTGTGAGAAGCAAATTTCATGTAAAGTGAAAGTGTAAGTAGACAAGGCAAAAAATTATATTCAACAAATAATATGAGAAAAGTGATTGATAGCTAACCTCTCTTTTCAACATAGATTGCTGCAATGTTTTTTGCTTAATTTCTTCAATCACTAGTTGACCGCTAGCATCGCTCACGCGGAACAATATCGCCGACGACTAGAATATTAAACAAGGATTACAAGGGATTTGCCTTGTGTATAAATACTAATTGAATGCCTGCCTGTTGTTGCTGTTCAAATAAGATATCATCGTCCTCGTTAGACCCTTCCGGAACATCCATCGGCGAACCACTACCTAACTCTTTGAAAAACGTGGAAATATCACCCGCGCCACTGAATTCATCTGCATTAGACAATTATGGTTATTAAAAATTGTGATTTTGAGTCTGTACACAAAGGCAACGGACCGAGAATAACAATCCTGGCTTTGCCAGCATGGTCCTGGTCACGGACTTGATTGGCAGCTTGAACAGCTTTCAAGCGTTCTATCTTTTTGCTGCCATTGCCCATATACACGTAAACGACCTTTCCAGCGTCCAAAACGAAGCAGTCGCCTTTGTTCATGGAGGACACATCAAGGGGAACCTGCAGGAATTTCGATTCATTTCCTGTTTGAATATTCAACTGATACTGTCAGTGCAAAATTTACCTGCCGGATGCGAACGTTTCGCTTGCCTTTAACGTGCAAAAGTTTCTTCTCCACTTGATCGGGATCAACGTGCTTAAAACCGCTGGTAACTCCGCCGTCAAGGTATCGTACACCTTCATCGTGATATTTTAGCGAATTATTACATTTTACAGTACTTTAAAAGGAAAAAGATCAGCAGTCAGTTACCTCCAGGGAAATTTGCCAGAAACATCGACGATTCATATTCTTGAACTTCGCGATATTGAACAGGAACTCCACCAAGATGGTCGTCTAACTCAACAGCGAAGATTGCCGCTGCACCCATTTCATCCTATATTCAATCACATTTTAACGCTTCAGTTGAAACGATCAGACAGTGACAGATCGAGATGATATTGCTAACGCTGAAAGAGGTTTGTTGTTATAAATGAAACCGATTATCTTTCTATCAAAGGGAACCAGTGGCAGATTCCATGGATTTTCGAAAACAAACCTGAGAAGTGTCTTTCCCGAGCCAAAAGTGAATGTCACGTTTCAGTTTGTTACCGGACAGGCGGGTCTATAAAAATAATAAACATTAATATTATTTCCCTGCAAACGGTGTGCTTCCAAAAATACTCACACTCAGAACAATGTAAGAATCTCCACTGTAGAATTTCCCATACGACTTTTTGTCGTATGGAACTGGTGCGAAATTCTGTAAAGACATGTGGATCGAAATAAGAAATTTCAACATATACTTGTCACGTTGATCACCAAATGTATATAACATTGATCTAATAAGTATTTCCATTTCGAAAGGAACGTGACTACGCTTTTTAGATACGTCGGCCAAGTCGAGCGCTTAAGTATTGCCAACGAATTTGGTAATGTAGAATTGACTTGGGAACAGTTTTGCCTTAGAAGAATCTTTTTTTGAGCTACTATAAGTTAGTTGGTTAGAATAATAAGAAAAATGCGGTTGGTGCAATACTTCAACTTTTTTAAAATCACCTTTGTGGTTTATGATCGACATTTTCCGAGAGGGAAAATGTATACATCGCCTTGGCTGATTTTTTGTGACTTCATCGATGTAATGTGTTTTTTAGCAACGTAATTTCGCTGAAATGCTTCAAAAGTAGTTTATTTGCTCCAGTTTATCTGGTCGGGTACTTCCAGCATGAGTCAACAACTGTCTGAAAATTATTCAGACGATGCAGAAATATCAATGGCGTTTATGCTTCACGGCCAAAACTTGCATCATCCTGATACCGTGCTCTAAAACATTCAGTTGGGAATGAAGAAATCGGATGCATCGTGTGGTGATTCTTTACCAATTGATGTTCCTTCTCCTGCCAGGGACTACGTGACAAAGAACTTACAGCTACTTACCTGCGACCATGTACAGGAAGAAACCGTTCGTTCGATAGTAGTGTCATCGGAAAAAAATAACCTCCTGCGAGGTGGGGTTTTGCTTAATGTTAACCAAGTTATCGTTTGGTACTCCCAGTTGCCAGTTTCTAAAACAGCCGTATAATCGTTAGTGAATGTAACAGCTTGACGACAACGGCATTGCGTCCTTGTTTCGAAAAACATGCATCAGTTGTGCATGAAGCCCTATTCGCAAAGCGTGCGAGGGTTAAACAATTCTACCACTGCCTCAAGGTGTGCCAGACTTGCGCTCAATGTACCGTAACCTTTACACCTGTGTGCTCAACAGCCCTTGTTTCCTATGGAAACAGAATCGCTGCGGATTATTTTTGAATTCATAAAATCAAGTTTGTGCGAATATTATAGGATAAAGTTTGAAAATAATAGCAGTAGCATTCCGATAATTTAGCAGGAGAATCGTTTAAATGACAATGAACATTTTTCCATTGGTACATTTTCTCGCAACCGGCACACAAAGATAGGCACGTACATTTTTCAAAAGAATTTTGGAAACCTGGATCTGATAATGCAAAGGCGTGATATGCAAGCACCGCAAATTTTACGAATTTCCATGTCAACAATCGATGTCCCTGTTTTGTTATTTGTTTAATGTAAAAATTTCTTTGAAGTCAAGGATTGTTTTGCTATTCTTACCTCAATCCGCCAAATTTCCAGGCCAGGTTGTTTACCCACATCAGCACCAAATGATGATTCCGGCATTTTAAATGCGTTTAATAGAGTAGTTTTAAATTGCTTGAACGTTAACGTTGCCGAAAGCTAATAAATCGTGTTCGAATGGGACCTGCCTCGATAGAAACTGAAAAGCGTTAAGTGGTAACGACGTACGTAAGCCACGCAGGTGCCAAATTAGGAATGAGCGAATTCAAGTACGGAATGAGATATGAGCTAAGGTTTCTAACTGAATGCCACCTGCTGAGGATGAAAAGCTAAAAAGCTTATCACCTTCGAGAGGTCAAGATTTTACCACTTCGTCCACATTCCGAACAAACTAAGCAAACATATACGATAATATACTAACAGAAAAATCATAAAAATAATGCTGACATTGTTATCTTGTTGCCGTAGCGATGGCTTAGCGATAATTCCCCGGGTTTGGACTTTTTGATAGTGCGATAAGGCACTGCCCCTTTAAAAATTCCAGCAGTTGGGGAGACATATAGGAAAGAGTTTTAAAATTTGAAATTGAACCTCTCGTCTTAGAAACAGAACAATATAGTGCTTAAAAATGACGACTGTCAAACCTCCGCAAAAAATTGTTTTATTCCTGGTCGCTTGATAAGATTGATAAGAGATATTGCAACGTAAGTATAAAAATGTTCTGTCCCGACCACTGCCAGCAAACAAGGTTTGGTAATTTTTTCATAACATATGTGAATAAATAATGAATATTGCTTTTCTTATTAACAGCGGAACCTTTAGTTGCAACTATACTCCACCTCCAACTGTTGGTTCCGGAGCAATGAGTCCGGTCATGCATACTTTTACGGAGAATTGTTATCCTGACGATGCCAGTAATCAAAGAGTAGTAATTTTTTTAGGTTACCTGTATCATTACTGAAAATTGCTTTTGTTTGTTAACAATGGACCCTGCATACACATAACCAATGGTTTACCACCATTACCTCTACAGAACTGTATGAAAAGATAAGACAATTTTGGTAGGTGGTTTAACGCAGTGCATTTTCAGACTACAGCCAAAGTGTGATACACACAAACAACATTCATACACACACACACACACGTCATTCACAATAAGAATTTTGACTAGCTCATTCATACCAAAGGTACACACATTTGCACATACACATTCATACAGACATGCACACAATTTTGGGAATGCACGCTTCTACTAATTTAGGGTAATCAAAGGGGAAATTCATATCCTTAAACGTTTCCCACCAGGAAGAGTACCTGGAACATCTTCTTCCCGTTTGCGCTTGGTCTTCAAATCATTTGGCCTTTCTTCGGATGGTAACTGGCGCATCAAGTCTTTGGAATTTCTATCCTTGGATCGTTTCTCGACAGGGAGAGTTGCCGGGCCATCCTCTGTCCTCTTACGCTTAGCCGCTAGTTTGGCCGGTACCACCGGACGGTCGACAGGTACCTGTGAAAGAAAAGGAGCTTTAGTCTTAAGCAAATTTTTGTCGTTACTTAGGTTTTGCGCAGCCTTGGCCTCAGCCAATAGTCTTTGGTGAGTCCGCTTCCGCTTAGACTCCAACTCGTTTTTCTCTTCCAGTGATTGTATTCTTGACACACGAACGGGTGGCTTAGGAACTATTTCTCCGCGTCTTTCCGCCACAGTTTGAAAATGTGGTCTATGGTTGTACAGCTTACACCTAGCCAACAAACTATCAAGCAATTTCCCAGGTGGTAACTGGAGCTTAGGATCAGGTTCTGGTTTCGGCAGCACAGGTATCCATATCCCTTGCAGCCGATTTAAATCAACCGACACTGCAAGACACGGTCGAAAGGTTGCCATTTTCTTGGTAGCTTGTGAATAGGTAATTTAGAATGTGAGTTTGAGTATGGGAAGTAGGAGAGGTCTGCCTAGCTATTGGTTAAATAGTTCAGCAATTAAACTTTGCTACTTTTCAAATTCAGATAGACGATTGTAGGTAATGCATTCCGCATGGCGCGCAGGCCACACGCGACTGTTCATCCTTGAGAAGGCCAATAAGCCCTTGCCCGTGCAGTCTGTACACCATCCGGCGACTTTAATTTAAATTTGCTCATAGTCCGCCTTGGCTCGGCTCTCCCGCCACTCGCTTCCCCGTCAATGGGGGGTGGGATGGCCTGCGTGAGCAAGCAGGCCACCATTTGGGCAATTTACACTCAAGAACGCATTGCAGACCAGGCAAAGCCTGGGTTGGGCATGCTGCAGCCAGTCTCACCTGAAGCGCACAGGTTCGTCTTGAGACTAGCCCCATGCCGCAGCATTAATGCTGCAGCCTAGGCCCATACCTTGGGGAAAAAAAATAGTTTTTTAATAATTTATCATGGGAATTTAGTCTATTTAAAAAGTACGGCTAATACTTCCCGTAAGATGGGCGGCAATCGCGCTTCTTCCCGCTTGATGTCTTCGGAAATCGCCACCGAAGCACTAGATGGCGGTATCGGCGGCAATCGTGCTTCTTCCCGCTTGATGTCTTCGGATATCGCCGCTACGGCACTAGATGGGGGTATCGGCGGCAACCGTGCTTCTTCCCGCTTGATGTCTTCGACTATCGCCGTCACAGCACTAGATGGGGGTATCGGCGACTTCGGTCCTCCTAATATAGTAAAAGCAGTCGTGTAGTTACGATAACATCTTGGAAACTCCGTTTTTTGGCCACCAGGTGGCACCCTTCTAGTGAACTACATATTTGTCTGCTATTGTTTTCTGCTCATTTTCAATACATTATCAAGTATATTTTAGTTGCTTCAGTTATTGTAAATAATAAGTAGAAAGCGAATTAGCATAAGGCAACAAGCTTGCGATCTGTTAGTCTGTTAATGAAAGAAGTGAAATCGAAATTGTTTAACGAAAGAGTACCAATTTCATCCAAGGTAGACAGACCCGGTAGCTCTTGTTGAAACGTTAATGAAAAGCCATAATTATAATATTTTAATTTGATCGGGTTGTAGGCAACTAACTAACTGTGAACTGGTTGCAACTGAAAATGGTATCTGGAACCAGTTCGATACGATTACAGGAAACATAATTTCCATGGACCTTTCTGTCAGGGTAGGTTGGGCAATTTGCAGAATCTGCCAATGCATACAGCAAATATAATAGAAAGCTGGATGTGGTTAATTAATCGTTTGTTATCCAATACTAATAATTTGTTTTATTGGCAGGACATAGCATGAACATTTATCATTGTTTTTAATTAAAACAGCTTATGTGGCCCACGTCGAAAAATGGTTTTCTGTGCTGCTTCCTAGTTCCTAGAAACAAATTTTACCTCTATAACAATGGAGGCCCACTTATCACTGTTCACGTAGAAAACGAATATGGTACGTGCGTATCTATTCATTTACCTTTCCAGAATTATATAACATAGTTTTACGGGTAGCAGGTGTGTAGTCTCTGTCGGCATGCGACAGAGACTACTCTTCTTACTGTATTTAGTGTTGTGCTCTTCTTTACTGACAGAGATGGAGATGGTTATCTCCAGTGTGAAAAAATGCCTGGAGTTTATGCAACTGTAGATTTTGGTGCTAGTATGTTTTGACGTACTGATTAGTTTTCCATTGTCCACGCTATTGATTTCTATATATTATTCAAAGGCGGAAATGCAGGAGAAGCTTTTAAGTCACAACGTCATTTTGAAGTTAGTACCCCTAGATTGAATTTTGAGTTCTACGCAGAATGGTTAGATTTGTGAGAGAATTCAGTCGAAATTTTACGATCAAGATGTCGCTAAAACGCTGGACGATATGCTTGCGCTGAATGCATCATTTTCAATGTCCATGTCTCACGGAGGAACTTCGTTTGGACTTACCTCAGGTATAGATAAATTTATGCACTTTCATAAATTCGAGAATCTTAATGGGCGTTTACTAAAGGTGCATTGCCACCCAATACTTACAAACCTTGCATCACGTCGTATGACTGTAATGCCCCGTTAAACGAAGCAGGAGATCCAAAGGAAAAATATTTTAGCAAAGGGATGTAATCTCCAAGGTGCTTTCGAAAACTAACCGTGCAAAATGTGATTGAAACTAACTGTTTCCTGTTTATTACAGTACTTTCCTTTACCGTATTTTCCGTCTCCTGTTCCGATTCCCAAGGCAGCCTATGGATTTGTCCATTTGCATTACGTAACAAATCTGTGGGATTTATTGACAACTCCAACCGCCGGTCCTTTTGTGCATTCTGTTTGTCCGTTTACGTTTGAAGCTTTAGGACAAACTAACGGCTACGTTTTATACTACACAAAGTTGCACGGCCATTTTTCTGATCCAGCTCTTTTGGAAATGAAGGGCTTAGCCGATCGGGCTTATATCTATATTGACATGGTAAAGACAAAATAAAAATGTGTTTTTATTTTCATTTTTCCTTTTAGTTATTGTTCAGGATGTCGGAATTTGTCGCATTGTTATCTCGAAGCGGATCGCTCTTTTCAATTCCAGTCCTAGCCGCTGACAACCAGAAACATTGCATGTTGGAAGAAAATTAAGGAAGAATTGCCTACGGCTGCGGAATAAAAGATTCCAAGGTTAGAGTCTTCCTTTGTCTTCCGTGAATAAATGACAGATTCTTAATATCAACATCGGTCATTTTGAAAAGAGACTAACAAGCCAAGTGACAATAATGGCCAAATCGTGGTGGGCTGGACTCATCACCCTTTTTCTTTTAACGAGGCGACCAGATTGGATTGGCTGAACAAGCATGAAAAAAAGGCTTTCTGAGCCAAAGAAAGGTTGCCTTTGTTCAGGGAATCGTTTGCTGTTCGACATAGCGAACCCGACATAGCTGATACTTATTCGTAATTTATTAGGATGGCACAATGCTGGTTGAAATGGGCTGGTAGGTTTAAAAAAAACTTCTTTTAAAACACTTAAAAATCTATAGGGCGTCGCATCGTGAACGGCGTTATCTTGATCGTTACTGGCCTGTCCAAGGCCCCTAAGTAACTTTCTATGCTCCAAAATACTTTCTACGAGCTTGACGTCGAAGAATCGTCTGATTATCCTAGAACAGGATCGCCCACCTTGTAATGAAAATGCTCTAGACTGCATAGTCGAATTTGTCTCAAATCCAGTTTTAGATGGCGACACGCCCGCCAAGAAAAGCTCTATCAAGCTTTTTAAGAAGCGCGTTTAAAAAGAAAACACTTTCGTCGGTCAAAGTCATTGCCGAAGTTAACGTTCCGTTTTGGGCATTTACTAGTTCAACCAGAAATTCATTGCTGCCCTGGATTGGCAAAGCCTAAGGTTTGTTATACTAAAAGAACATGCAAACGATAATTTATTATGTAAACAAAAATTTGTTTATTAAAGAAAATGAAAAAACATAACACTATAACATTCTTGGGTCGTGCTGTTCCGGGATTTATCCCATATTGTAAACATTTAATGATGTTTAAACGTGAAAAATGCAATGTACAGTTGGAAATTTCACTGCCATATGCCTGGTTGTTTTCAAACCGGTTTTTAATTTTCGACGAATAATACTGATTGAAGTAGGAGATCCAGGAAATCCAATCAAGTTTGACCTTTGGAAAAAAAAAACAAAAAATAAATTAATTAATTAATAAAAAAAAAAGTGGATAACGCCACTCGGTAGGTTATGATTTACGGTCGTGATTACCCATGTTCGAGTCCCATTAAACGATACAATCTTCTCCTTGTTACCTTATGCATTTTCCTTGTCCCAGCTTCTTTTAAATGGCCAGCAATGATTTTATCGCGATTCATCCCTTTTTTTTCTCTTTTTCATTTCGTTTTTTTTTTTTTGTAGAAATATTTTTTGAGCAGGTGTTTGATTCAAAAGAAGAAGGCGGAAAGAATAGAAAGACCCTGAGGACACAATGTTATGACTTTCCCTTGGAATGTTTATCCAAAACCCGCTCCAGAAAGACATAAGATAGAAACGGTGTTGACCTTGTCGAAAGTTTCTCCCTCCACCGAACGTATCCATTAAGCCCCTCCGCCCTGTTCACTGGAAACCGACAGGGAGCCTTTTTTTTTTTAAATTTATTTATTTTAAGTTTATCTTTGCCTACAAAATGAAAGGATTTGAAAAGTTCTTTTTACTGAATCGTTAACGGTCAAGATGTCAGCATGATTTGAGATGCATTGGTGCAACAAAGCCAACAAATCCTAAAAAAAAAAGAGATGACTAATAACAAAAAGAGGTAATGACCAAATTTCATGAGAATGCGTTACATTGTGCTCTATTCTTTATAGGAAACCGAGCCTTACGCAATAACATTTGGGGCCTAAACCAACAATGAATGGGACGCGACAGGTGGCGCATATCTTCTTACGTACCAACAACTGAAGACCTTCCGTCGCAGAATAACCAAACAAAACAACACGCGTAATAACCACAGTATTTTTATTCACGAGATTCTGGTACTAAACGGTCTTATCTTTGCAAAAGGAATCCCTTTCGAGTTGAATCATTCAATGCGAAAGTACAGCCAACATCGCTCTCTCCCGCAGGGCTCTCTGTATGCGAGTTTTTTTTTCTTTTCTCTCGCACCTGACTGTCCGTTGCTGCCTTCAAGAACCTTGCTCAAGCCAACCGACTTCTACCTACGTGCAGTCAGTCAGTCGGTGCCGCTGCAACGCTCCAGTCGCATTCTTACGGACCGCGCTGCGCAGGTGTCTTTTGGAGTGGCCCCCCTCTCTCTCTCTCTCTCTCTTCTTGCTTCATTGTCGTTGAAACATCTACTTCTCTTGACTGGATTCAAGACAACGGATGACATAACGCAATAATTAAGGATTATTTTTCGCCGTTCGAAACAGGTGAGATGATTTCAATTCGATTTGTCTTGTATATTCGATTAGATAAGACATTCCTTTGTGCGTGCGGGAAAGAAATTCTTGGCCCAGGCACAACGCACTAGACGAGTGAGGTATTCACTTTCTATTCTTCCTAAAGCGGATGAATCAAGCTCGTTCTTCTTTCACCTCTTTGGTGCGATTCAAAAAAAAAAAAAAAAAGTAGGAGACAGAAACAGCAGGCAACACTTTCTCTCTTCCAATTTTTTTTTTTTTTTTACGTGTGGTTCTCTTCGCAACGAATTTTATTGGCCGGAGAGAGCAAAAAAAAGAAAAGGAAACGATTGAGGTGAAGGTTTGGGTTGTATCCAGCAGAGCAACTTTCCCCGGGTATTACTTTTTTTTTGGGGTTCGCCTGTGTGTGTGTCTGTGTGTACAGAGATTTGAACGCTCCAACTTGTTGGCACCATCGTGATAACCAAATGGCAAAGTTAGAACCTTCTTTTCATGCTCTGCTAAAACTATTTTTCTAATGCTTCGATCGTTAAGTTATTAAACTCAGGAGAAATGAGAAAAGTGATGCATTTTTTTTTTGTTTTATGGACGGCCAGTAAGAGCCTTACGGGCCTACGGGGAAATTGCCTGGAAGGGCGGAAGCCATCTTCCCTATCTTTCTTTTATGTGGTCCCCCCAACTTATTTTTTTTTTATTTGTCTTCCTTTTTCATGTACTCGGTGTGTTAAGCGTCCAGTTACGTGAAGCGACGCCTCAGGCAGTGTTAAATAATATTTTATCCCCCAAGCCGCACGCTTGCTCCCGATTCCCCACCATTGAAAAAGAAAAAAAAACCCGCATTATCTCATGCTGATTGCCTTTCGAAATTTGAGAACGAATAATTGCTGCTCTGTAAAATCTCCATAGACTCTTTATCAAAGGCTAAAGGTGTTGTGATTCTTTGACAGGTTGATGTCATAGTGGTGTGTCACCAGCAAATGAAAAGGTTCCTTTGTTTTCTTTCTTTTTCCTTCTTTACCTTGAGGCTTATGATGTTTGTTGTGCGTGAGAGGTGCGGCTGTTGCGTCTAGCTCCAACCGGATGATGATGATAACTCTTGGCTCGACTGTTGAAGGACAGGGCGGGGCATCGGTGATGACGCCTACGCCAAGTCGCGAAAATTTAGGGCGGAGGTGATGACAGTGTTTTTTTTTTCGTGTTCGCTATGATACGTCATTGTTAATTGAGTGAATTTTTGCAGTGTCAGCCGCATTGCTCATATCTCAAGTATGGCTTTAAAAGGATCAAGGTATTTTTATGTCGACATTTCACTTCTGGATTTTTCGATTAAAGTCTGACCGTCCGACATTGAGTGATTTTGGTTTTTCTGCAAAACAAGAAGAAAGAAAAGCGAAAGGAACTTGATGCGACCATTTTTAGTGGGTACAGGGACAGGGAATTGGGATATTGTATTTTCTTCTCTCCAGCTGGCAAAGTATTGCTTAAAGATCGTGGGTTCTCCGCCGTCCACGACGCGGTTAACCTGAAGTCACTTTGTTTCAAATAAATTCTTTGATTTCTAATTGGCAGATTTTTCACCTTAGTCCAAATTGGATAACCCTTTTCGGTCAAGAACCTTTGAGCCACGTTCATCGCTTCAAGTTTCTCAGCTTTAGTACACCCTCGGCCGATCCAAACAAAGAGTCCCGATCCTCCAGTATCGAGAATAAAGCAATCCTATTAGAGAAGAAAAAATTTTCTCGATAAAACAATTCTTCTTTATCATTTAGGAGTTACTGTGCGAAAATGTGGATGCAATTTTGCATAAAACAGAACTTTACCGAATTTTCGCTTTCATCGTTCTTCCGAAATCAAACACTAAATTGTTGGCGTGTTAATGAAAGCAAAAAGCGTAACCAAAAAAATCAGGCGGTTAATGCGTTTCGCGTGAGAAGCTAATTTCATGTGAAGTGAAAGTGTAAGTAGACAAGGCAAAAAATTATATTCAACACATAATATGGGAAAAGTGACTGATAACTAACCTCTCTTTTCAACATAGATTACTGCAATGGTTTTTGCTTAATTTCCTCAATCACTAGTTGACCGCTAGCATCGCTCACGCGGAACAATATCGCTGACGACTAGAATATTAAACAAGGATTACGAGGGATTTGCCTCGGTGTATCAATACTAATTGAATGCCTGCCTGTTGTTGCTGTTCAAATAAGATATCATCATCCTCGTTAGACCCTTCCGGACCATCCATCGGCGAACCACTACCTAACTGTTTGAAAAACGTGGTAATATCACCCGCGCTACTAAATTCATCTGCATTAGACAAATATGGTTATTAAAATTGTGATTTTGAATCTGTACGCAAAGGCAACGGACCGAGAATAACAATCCTGGCTTTGCCAGCATGGTCCTGGTCACGGACTTGATTGGCAGCTTGAATAGCCTTCAAGCGTTCTACCTTTTTGCTGCCATTGCCCATGTACACGTAAACGACCTTTCCAGCGTCCAAAACGAAGCAGTCACCTTTGTTCATTGAGGACACATCAAGGGGAACCTGCAGGAATTTCGATTCATTTCCTGTTTGAATATTCAACGGATACTGCCAGTGCAAAGTTTACCTGTCGGACGCGAACGTTTCGTTTGCCTTTCACTTGCAAAAGTTTCTTCTCCACTTGATCGGGATCAACGTGCTTAAAACCGCTGGTAACTCCGCCGTCAAGGTATCGTACACCTTCATCGTGATATTTTAACGAATTATTACATTTCACAGCACTTTAAAAGGAAAAAGATCAGCAGTCAGTTACCCCCAGGGAAATTTGCCAGAAACATCGACGATTCATATTCGTGAACTTCTCGATGTTGAACAGGAACTCCACCAAGATGATCGTCTAACTCAACAGCGAAAATTGCCGCTGCACCCATTTCATCATACATTCAATCACATTTTAACGCTTCAGTTGAAACGATCAGACAGTGACAGATCGAGATGGT
Source organism: Daphnia carinata (assembly GCF_022539665.2). Taxonomy (NCBI): domain Eukaryota; kingdom Metazoa; phylum Arthropoda; class Branchiopoda; order Diplostraca; family Daphniidae; genus Daphnia; species Daphnia carinata. The sequence goes on from NC_081334.1 coordinate 577,951, forward strand.
ATTGCTAACGCTGAAAGAGGTTTATTGCTATAAATAATACCGATTATCTTTCTATCAAAGGGAACCAGTGGCAGATCCCGCGGATTTTCAAAAACAAACCTGAGAAGTGTCTTTCCCGAGCCAAAAGTGAATGTCACGTTTCAGTTTGTTACCGGACAGGCGGGTCTATAAGAATAATTATCATTAATATTATTTCCTGGAAACGCTGTGCTTCCAAAAATACTCACGCTCAGAACAATGTAAGAATCTCCACTGTAGAATTTCCCATACGACTTTTTGTCGTATGGAACTGGTGCGAAATTCTGTAAAGACATGTGGATCGAAATTAGAAATTTCAACATATACTTGTCACGTTGATCACCAAATGTATATTAACATTGTTCTAATAAGTATTTCCATTACGAAAGTAGCGGGACTACGCTTTTTAGATACCTCGGCCAAGTCGAGTGCTTCAGTATTACAAACGAATTTGGTACTGTACAATTGATTTGGTAACAGTTTTGCCGTTAGAAGAATCTCTTTTTGTGCTACTATAAGTTAGTTGGTTAGCATAATAAGAAAAACGCAGTTGGTGCAATACTTCAACTTTTTAAAATCACCTTTGTGGTTTATGACCGACATTTTCCGAGAGGAAAAATGTATACATCGCCTTGGCTGATTTTTGTGACTTCATCGATGTAACCGTTTTTTTAGCAACGTGATTTCGCTGAAATGCTTCAAAAGTAGTTTATTTGCTCCAGTTGATCTGGTCGGGTGCTTCCAGCATGAGTCAACAACTGTCTGGAAATTATTCAGACGATGCAGAAATATCAATGGCGTTTATGCTTCACGGCCAAAACTTGCATCATCCTGATACCGTGCTCTAAAACATTCAGTTGGGAATGAAGAAATCGGATGCATCGTGTGGTGACTCTTTACCAATTGATCTTCCTTCTCCTGCCAGGGGCTACGCGACAAAGAACTTACAGCTACTTACCTGCGACCATGTACAGGAAAGAACCGTTCGTCGATAGTAGTGCCATCGGAAAAAGAATAACCTCCTGCGAGATGGGGTTTTGCTTAATGTTAACCAAGTTATCGTTTGGTACTCCCAGTTGCCAGTTTCTAAAACAGCCGTATAATCGTTAGTGAATGTAACAGCTTGACGACAACGGCATTGCGTCCTTGTTTCGAAAAACATGCATCAGTTGTGCATGATGCCCTATTCGCAAAGCGTGTGAGGGTTAAACAAGTCTGCCGTGGCCATCTACCACTGTCTCAAGGTGTGCCAGACTTGCGCTCACTGTACCGTAACCTGTACACCTGTGTGCTCAACAGCCCATGTTTCCTTTTTAAACAGAATCGCTGCGGGTCATTTTTGAATTCATAAATTCAAGTTTGTGCGAATATGATGGGATAACGTTAGAAAATAATAACAGTAGCATTCCGATAATTTAGCAGGGGAATCGTTTAAATGGCAATGAACGTTTTTCCAATGATGATAGGCACGTACATTTTTCAAACGTTTTTCCACTGAAATGTTATTGCTAGAAAGAGTAGCTAATCGTGTAACGTTTTTTACAGCACGTTCACTTTTGAAACTTTTTCAGTTTCGCGCCAGTACGAACGTTTCTCTAAAATTATGAATTTTCTTCAGTTAGTGACTGTGTTTGTGTACGCGGTCATTGGAAACCTGAATCTGATAATGCAAAGGCGTGATATGAAAGCACCGCAAATTTTACGTATTTCCATGTCAACAATTGATGTCCCTGTTTGTTATTTCTAGGTTTAATTTTAAAATTTCTTTGAAGTCAGGGCTTGTTTTGCTATTCCTACCTTAATCCGCCAAATTTCCAGGCCAGGTTGTTTACCCACATCAGCACCAAATGATGATTCCGGCATTTTAAATGCGTTTAATAGAGTAGTTTTAAATTGCTTGAACGTTAACGTTGGCTAATAAATCGTGTTCGAATGGGACCTGCCTCGATAGAAACTGAAAAGCGTTAAGTGGTAACGACGTACGTAAGCCACGCAGGTGCCAAATTAGGAATGAGCGAATTCAAGTACGGAATGAGATATGAGCTAAGGTTTCTAACTGAATGCCACCTGCTGAGGATGAAAAGCTAAAAAGCTTATCACCTTCGAGAGGTCAAGATTTTACCACTTCGTCCACATTCCGAACAAACTAAGCAAACATATACGATAATATACTAACAGAAAAATCATAAAAATAATGCTGACATTGTTATCTTGTTGCCGTAGCGATGGCTTAGCGATAATTCCCCGGGTTTGGACTTTTTGATAGTGCGATAAGGCACTGCCCCTTTAAAAATTCCAGCAGTTGGGGAGACATATATATAAAGAGTTTTAAAATTTGAAATTGAACCTCTCGTCTTAGAAACAGAACAATATAGTGCTTAAAAATGACGACTGTCAAACCTCCGCAAAAAATTGTTTTATTCCTGGTCGCTTGATAAGATTGATAAGAGATATTGCAACGTAAGTATAAAAATGTTCTGTCCCGACCACTGCCAGCAAACAAGGTTTGGTAATTTTTTCATAACATATGTGAATAAATAATGAATATTGCTTTTCTTATTAACAGCGGAACCTTTAGTTGCAACTATACTCCACCTCCAACTGTTGGTTCCGGAGCAATGAGTCCGGTCATGCATACTTTTACGGAGAATTGTTATCCTGACGATGCCAGTAATCAAAGAGTAGTAATTTTTTTAGGTTACCTGTATCATTACTGAAAATTGCTTTTGTTTGTTAACAATGGACCCTGCATACACATAACCAATGGTTTACCACCATTACCTCTACAGAACTGTATGAAAAGATAAGACAATTTTGGTAGGTGGTTTAACGCAGTGCATTTTCAGACTACAGCCAAAGTGTGATACACACAAACAACATTCATACACACACACACACACGTCATTCACAATAAGAATTTTGACTAGCTCATTCATACCAAAGGTACACACATTTGCACATACACATTCATACAGACATGCACACAATTTTGGGAATGCACGCTTCTACTAATTTAGGGTAATCAAAGGGGAAATTCATATCCTTAAACGTTTCCCACCAGGAAGAGTACCTGGAACATCTTCTTCCCGTTTGCGCTTGGTCTTCAAATCATTTGGCCTTTCTTCGGATGGTAACTGGCGCATCAAGTCTTTGGAATTTCTATCCTTGGATCGTTTCTCGACAGGGAGAGTTGCCGGGCCATCCTCTGTCCTCTTACGCTTAGCCGCTAGTTTGGCCGGTACCACCGGACGGTCGACAGGTACCTGTGAAAGAAAAGGAGCTTTAGTCTTAAGCAAATTTTTGTCGTTACTTAGGTTTTGCGCAGCCTTGGCCTCAGCCAATAGTCTTTGGTGAGTCCGCTTCCGCTTAGACTCCAACTCGTTTTTCTCTTCCAGTGATTGTATTCTTGACACACGAACGGGTGGCTTAGGAACTATTTCTCCGCGTCTTTCCGCCACAGTTTGAAAATGTGGTCTATGGTTGTACAGCTTACACCTAGCCAACAAACTATCAAGCAATTTCCCAGGTGGTAACTGGAGCTTAGGATCAGGTTCTGGTTTCGGCAGCACAGGTATCCATATCCCTTGCAGCCGATTTAAATCAACCGACACTGCAAGACACGGTCGAAAGGTTGCCATTTTCTTGGTAGCTTGTGAATAGGTAATTTAGAATGTGAGTTTGAGTATGGGAAGTAGGAGAGGTCTGCCTAGCTATTGGTTAAATAGTTCAGCAATTAAACTTTGCTACTTTTCAAATTCAGATAGACGATTGTAGGTAATGCATTCCGCATGGCGCGCAGGCCACACGCGACTGTTCATCCTTGAGAAGGCCAATAAGCCCTTGCCCGTGCAGTCTGTACACCATCCGGCGACTTTAATTTAAATTTGCTCATAGTCCGCCTTGGCTCGGCTCTCCCGCCACTCGCTTCCCCGTCAATGGGGGGTGGGATGGCCTGCGTGAGCAAGCAGGCCACCATTTGGGCAATTTACACTCAAGAACGCATTGCAGACCAGGCAAAGCCTGGGTTGGGCATGCTGCAGCCAGTCTCACCTGAAGCGCACAGGTTCGTCTTGAGACTAGCCCCATGCCGCAGCATTAATGCTGCAGCCTAGGCCCATACCTTGGGGAAAAAAAATAGTTTTTAAATAATTTATCATGGGAATTTAGTCTATTTAAAAAGTACGGCTAATACTTCCCGTAAGATGGGCGGCAATCGCGCTTCTTCCCGCTTGATGTCTTCGGAAATCGCCACCGAAGCACTAGATGGCGGTATCGGCGGCAATCGTGCTTCTTCCCGCTTGATGTCTTCGGATATCGCCGCGACGGCACTAGATGGGGGTATCGGCGGCAACCGTGCTTCTTCCCGCTTGATGTCTTCGACTATCGCCGTCACAGCACTAGATGGGGGTATCGGCGACTTCGGTCCTCCTAATATAGTAAAAGCAGTCGTGTAGTTACGATAACATCTTGGAAACTCCGTTTTTTGGCCACCAGGTGGCACCCTTCTAGTGAACTACATATTTGTCTGCTATTGTTTTCTGCTCATTTTCAATACATTATCAAGTATATTTTAGTTGCTTCAGTTATTGTAAATAATAAGTAGAAAGCGAATTTAGCATAAGGCAACAAGCTTGCGATCTGTTAGTCCGTTAATGAAAGAAGTGAAATCGAAATTGTTTAACGAAAGAGTACCAATTTCATCCAAGGTAGACAGACCCGGTAGCTCTTGTTGAAACGTTAATGAAAAGCCATAATTATAATATTTTAATTTGATCGGGTTGTAGGCAACTAACTAACTGTGAACTGGTTGCAACTGAAAATGGTATCTGGAACCAGTTCGATACGATTACAGGAAACATAATTTCCATGGACCTTTCTGTCAGGGTAGGTTGGGCAATTTGCAGAATCTGCCAATGCATACAGCAAATATAATAGAAAGCTGGATGTGGTTAATTAATCGTTTGTTATCCAATACTAATAATTTGTTTTATTGGCAGGACATAGCATGAACATTTATCATTTTTTTTAATTAAAACAGTTTATGTGGCCCACGTCGAAAAATGGTTTTCTGTGCTGCTTCCTAGTTCCTAGAAACAAATTTTACCTCTATAACAATGGAGGCCCACTTATCACTGTTCACGTAGAAAACGAATATGGTACGTGCGTATCTATTCATTTACCTTTCCAGAATTATATAACATAGTTTTACGGGTAGCAGGTGTGTAGTCTCTGTCGGCATGCGACAGAGACTACTCTTCTTACTGTATTTAGTGTTGTGCTCTTCTTTACTGACAGAGATGGAGATGGTTATCTCCAGTGTGAAAAAATGCCTGGAGTTTATGCAACTGTAGATTTTGGTGCTAGTATGTTTTGACGTACTGATTAGTTTTCCATTGTCCACGCTATTGATTTCTATATATTATTCAAAGGCGGAAATGCAGGAGAAGCTTTTAAGTCACAACGTCATTTTGAAGTTAGTACCCCTAGATTGAATTTTGAGTTCTACGCAGAATGGTTAGATTTGTGAGAGAATTCAGTCGAAATTTGACGATCAAGATGTCGCTAAATCGCTGGACGATATGCTTGCGCTGAATGCATCATTTTCAATGTCCATGTCTCACGGAGGAACTTCGTTTGGACTTACCTCAGGTATAGATAAATTTATGCACTTTCATAAATTCGAGAATCTTAATGGGCGTTTACTAAAGGTGCATTGCCATCCAATACTTACAAACCTTGCATCACGTCGTATGACTGTAATGCCCCGTTAAACGAAGCAGGAGATCCAAAGGAAAAATATTTTAGCAAAGGGATGTAATCTCCAAGGTGCTTTCGAAAACTAACCGTGCAAAATGTGATTGAAACTAACTGTTTCCTGTTTATTACAGTACTTTCCTTTACCGTATTTTCCGTCTCCTGTTCCGATTCCCAAGGCAGCCTATGGATTTGTCCATTTGCATTACGTAACAAATCTGTGGGATTTATTGACAACTCCAACCGCCGGTCCTTCTGTGCATTCGGTTTGTCCGTTTACGTTTGAAGCTTTAGGACAAACTAACGGCTACGTTTTATACTACACAAAGTTGCACGGCCATTTTTCTGATCCAGCTCTTTTGGAAATGAAGGGCTTAGCCGATCGGGCTTATATCTATATTGACATGGTAAAGACAAAATAAAAATGTGTTTTTATTTTCATTTTTCCTTTTAGTTATTGTTCAGGATGTCGGAATTTGTCGCATTGTTATCTCGAAGCGGATCGCTCTTTTCAATTCCAGTCCTAGCCGCTGACAACCAGAAACATTGCATGTTGGAAGAAAATTAAGGAAGAATTGCCTACGGCTGCGGAATAAAAGATTCCAAGGTTAGAGTCTTCCTTTGTCTTCCGTGAATAAATGACAGATTCTTAATATCAACATCGGTCATTTTGAAAAGAGACTAACAAGCCAAGTGACAATTAATGGCCAAATCGTGGTGGGCTGGACTCATCACCCTTTTTCTTTTAACGAGGCGATCAAATTGGATTGGCTGAACAAGCATGAAAAAAAAAGCTTTCTCAGCCAAAGTAACGTTGCCTTTGTTCAGGGAATCGTTTACTGTTTGGCGTAGTGAATCCGAGATAGCTGATACTTATTCGTCTTTATTAGCATGGCATAAGGTTGGTTGAAATAGTCTGGTAGGTTTTAAAAAACTTCTTTTAAAACACTTAAATATCTATAGGGCGTCGTATTCTTGAACGGCGTTATCTTGGTCGTTACTGGCCTGTCCAAGGCCCCCAAGTAACTCTCGATGTTCCAAAATACTTTCTACGAGCCTGACCGTCGAAGAATCGTCTGATTATCCTAGAACAGGATCGCTCACCTTGTAATGAAAATGCTCTAGACTGCATAGCCAAATTTGTCTCAAATCCAGTTTTAGATGGCGACACGCACGCCAAGAAAAGCTCTTTCATCAAGCTTTTTCAGAAGCGTGTTTAAAAAGAAAACACTTTCTTCGGTCAAAGTCATTGCTGAAGTTAACGTTCTGGTTTTGGCATTTACTAGTTTAACCAGAAATTCATTGCTGCCCTGGATTAGCAAAGCCTAAGGTTTGTTATACTTAAAGAACATGCAAACAGTAATTTATTATATAAACAATAATTTATTTATTAAAGAAAATGAAGAAAAGAAAAACTTAAATTCTTGGGCCGTGCTGTTCCGGGACTTATCCTATATTGTAAATATTTAATGATGTTTAAACGTGAACAATGTAGTGTACAGTTGGAAATTTCACTGCCAGATGTCTGGTTGTTTTCAAACCGGTTTTTGATTTTCGACGAATAATATTGATTGAAGTAGGAGATCCAGGAAATCCAATCAAGTTTGTCCTTTGGAAAAAAAAAAAATAAATAAATAAATAAATAAACAAACAAAAAAAAAGTGGATAACGCCACTCGGTAGGTTATGATTTACGGTCGTGATTACCCATGTTCGAGTCCCATTAAACGATACAATCTTCTCCTTGTTACCTTATGCATTTTCCTTGTCCCAGCTTCTTTTAAATGGCCAGCAATGATTTTATCGCGATTCATCCCTTTTTCTCTTTTTCATTCCTTTTTTTTTTAGAAATATTTTTTGAGCAGGTGTTTGATTTAAAAGAAGAAGAAGGCGGAAAGAATAGAAAGACCCTGAGGACACAATGTTATGACTTTCCCTTGGAATGCTTATCTAAAACCCGCTCCAAAAAGGCATAAGATAGAAACGGTGTTGACCTTGTCGAAAGTTTCTCCCTCCACCGAACGTATCCATCAAGCCCCTCCGCCCTGTTAACTGGAAACCAACAGGGAGCTTTTTTAAATTTTTTATTTTAAGTCTACCTTTCCCTACAAAATGAAATGATTTGAAAAGTTCTTTTTACTGGATCGTTAACGGTCAAGATGGTCAGCACGATTTGAAATGCATTGGTGCAACAAAGCCAACAAATCCTAAAAAAAAAAAGAGATGACTAACAACGAAATGAGGTAATGATCAAATTTCACGCGAATGCGCTTCATTGTGCTCTATTCTTTGTAGGAAACCGAGCCTTGCGCAATAACATTTGGGGCCTAAACCAACAATGAATGGGACGCGACAGGTGGCGGTTATCTTCTTACCGTACCAACAACTGAAGACCTTCCTTCAAAGAATAACCAAACAAAACAAAACGAATATAATAACCACTGTATTTTTATTCACGTGATTCTGGTACTAAACGGTCTTATCTTTGCAAAAGGAATCCCTTTCGAGTTGAATCATTCAATGCGAAAGTACAGCCAACATCGCTCTCTCCCGCAGGGCTCTCTGTATGCGAGTTTTTTTTTTCTTTTCTCTCGCACCTGACTGTCCGTTGCTGCCTTCAAGAACCTTGCTCAAGCCAACCGACTTCTACCTACGTGCAGTCAGTCAGTCGGTGCCGCTGCAACGCTCCAGTCGCATTCTTACGGACCGCTCTGCGCAGGTGTCTTTTGGAGTGGCCCCCCCCCCCCTCTCTCTCTCTCTCTCTTCTTGCTTCATTGTCGTTGAAACATCTACTTCTCTTGACTGGATTCAAGACAACGGATGACATAACGCAATAATTAAGGATTATTTTTCGCCGTTCGAAACAGGTGAGATGATTTCAATTCGATTTGTCTTGTATTTTCGATTAGATAAGACATTCCTTTGTGCGTGCGGGAAAGAAATTCTTCGCCCAGGCACAACGCACTAGACGAGTGAGGTATTCACTTTCTATTCTTCCTAAAGCGGATGAATCAAGCTCGTTCTTCTTTCACCTCCTTGGTGCGATTCAAAAAAAAAGTAGGAGACAGAAACAGCAGGCAACACTTTCTCTCTTCCATTTTTCTACGTGTGGTTCCCTTCGCAACGAATTTTATTGGCCGAAGAGAGCAAAAAAAGAAAAGGAAACGATTGAGGTGAAGGTTTGGGTTGTATCCAGCAGAGCAACTTTCACCGGTTTTTTTTTTTTTGGGTTCGCCTCTGTGTGTGTGTGTGCAGAGCTTTGAACGCTCCAACTTGTTGGCACCATCGTGATAACCAAATGGCAAAGTTAGAACCTTCTTTCGAGCTCTGCTAAAACTATTTTTCTAATGCTTCGATCGTTAAGTTATTAAACTCAGGAGAAATGAGAAAAGTGATGCATTTTTTTTTTTTAATGGACGGCCAGTAAGAGCCTTACGGGCCTACGGGGAAATTGCCTGGAAGGGCGGAAGCCATCTTCCCTATCTCTCTTTTATATCGTCCCCCCAACTTATTTATTTATTTTTTATTTGTCTTCCTTTTTCATGTACTCGGTGTGTTAAGCATCCAGTCACGTGAAGCGACGCCTCAGGCATTGTTAAATAATATTTTAAAGAAAAAAAATCAAAATATTCTTCTTTTCAGCTCCAATTTTTTCTCGCAAGTCCCTCCGAGGGAAGGAACAATGGATGGCTAGATAGTATCAAGAAAAAGCAAAAATTAGTAGGTAGACATTTTGCCTTCCTTTTGTGTGTTTCCGCCCTCCGTTATTCTGATCACGGACTGCCCTTTGACCGCATCGGGATCACCCAACCCGCACGCTTGCTCCCGATTCCCCACCATTGAAAAAGAAAAACCGCATTATCTCATGCTGATTGCCTTTCGAAATTTGAGAACGAATCATTGTTGCTCTGTAATCTACATAGACTCTTTATCAAAGGCTAAAGGTGTTGTGATTCTTTGACAGGTTGATGTCATAGTGGTGTGTCACCAGCAAACGAAAAGGTTCCTTTGTTTTCCTTTTTACTTCTTTACCTTGAGGCTTATGATGTTTGTTGTGTGTGAGAGGTGCGGCTGTTGCTTCTAGCTCCAACCGGATGATGATGATAACTCTTGGCTCGACTGTTGAAGGACAGGGCGGGGCATCAGTGGTGACGCCTACGCCAAGTCGCGAAAATTTAGGGCGGAGGTGATGACTGCGTTGGTTTTTTAGTATTCGCTATGATACGTCATTGTTAATTGCGTGATTTTTGTAGTGTCAGCCGCATTGCTCGTGTCTCAAGTATGGCTTTAAAAGGATCAAGGTATTATCGTCAACATTTCACTTCTGGATTTTTCGATTAAGTTTGACCGTCGGACATTGAGTGATTTTGGTTTTTGTGCAAAACAAGAAAAAAGAAAAGCGAAAGGAACTTGTGTGTTTTGTTTTTTTTTTTTTTCTCTACGTTTTCGATTTTATGGTAAATTTCATTCGATGGGTGGTCGTTGTTCGTGCTGCGGTCAACCTCCGCTTGTGTTTTTAGAAAAAAAAAATGTGTTGTAGAAAAATCACACGATTTTTTCCAGGCGAATTCCAACCGGAACGACGGCTCAAACAAAGAAATTTTTCCCTTGTATTTCTCTTTTCCTTCGATTTCTTTTCTAAACATGTTCACTTATAATATTTATCGTGTCCCTGACCAATCTGGCGGAATGCAGGTGCATATCCTAATAATGTGCCTCCGGCACAGACTTGCGGATGTCATTATAAGAAGAAACCATAAACCGTTAGACATTTATCGAAAACGTTTTTGTTTTTTACACAACCGAACACAGTACGGTCCATCACCTCTTCACGTTTCCACACACGGCCCGACGTGGCAGGAAAAAAAAATGGATGTGATGAGTTGGAGAGGTGAAAGCGTCTAGCAACACCATCAACCAATTATAGGAGCCAAACAGATAGACAGCAGCCAGCATGTTGAGTGTCTGTGTGTGCCAATAAAATGAGGAAAAAAAACAACGGGGCGGTGAGCAATAGACTTTTTGTTGTGCGTCAGTCGATGATCAAGAGAGAAGCTTTCTCCCGACATCACGAACGTGCTGGGAGGCTTTGTCATCGTACATGACTGAGAACGATGCTGGAAAGAGTAGCTTAACGTCCTTTTTCTTTATTTTCGTTGGTGAACGACCGGATGCCACAAATGCACGTAGCCTATTTCCTCCTCTCCATCAGTCTCGCTCTCATTAAACGATGCGTACTACATCAGAATTAGAGAGATCACGAAACTGTTGAAATCATCTTCCTCGAAAAGGGCGTTTCATTTTTCTTTATCCATCATATTTTTATGGGGGCTTTTTTTGTCGTTGTTCGAAAAACTGAAACAAGGTCTTGAAATGAGGTAGAGTGGAACATACGCACGCAGAGCGACGCAAAAAAAAAAAACAGGCCACGATTCACTTTCTAATGCGGGTTTTTTTTTGCGGTTAGCTGCGATAATTGTCGTCTTCAATAGACCGGGATATGTGTGTACAACGTACGCATTTTATGTTTGATCCTTCTTCTTCTTTAGAAATAACAAAATCTGAATTCTTGAGAATAATGTAAAGCCAGTGCGCGTGCGGCCTCACGGTAATGGCGTCGGTGATGCAGAGGAACTTTAAGGCCGTCGACCTTGAATTTGAATGAGCGTGACAGCTCATTCGTTCCCCGAAACAGAAAAGAATTAAAAAAAAAAAGACTTGTATCTAATAAATAGATATAAGACCCTCCTTTTTTAGTATCCGCCCCAAAACCCTTTTTTAAAAAAATGTTTTTAGTTATTTTTTATTCTTTGAAAATAAAACAAAAAAAAAAAAAAACCACCCGCTAGTTTTGGTTGCATACTGCCATTGGGAAATATGCTGGAACAAAATAGCTGCTGGCGTCAGTTTCGAATCGAGTCGGCTTGCCAAGTTTTTTTCGTACAGCACGCAAGCTGAACGAGGTGGTGGCAGTGGCCAGAAAAATCAAGGAAACTGAAATCTTTCTCTGCAGCAAAAAGAAAGAAGATGCTGTGCCCTTATATGTTAAGACCGAGGTTGATGACGCCACCGACCATGTACGGTGGGACCAAGGCTGTTGCAACTTTTCTTTCCGACACGGCAGCAGTTTTCCACACTGCGACTGTTGAAACATTCGAAACTCTTTGCCACGTCCAGTCGGACAGTTTGTGCTGTGTTTGTCTGTAGCTCATTTCATATTCGTGCTCACCAACGTTGTTTTTTCTTTGTTTCTTGTTGCAAAAAAAGCTCCAGGTGGATCAAGATGAAGAAGTAAGCGAGGAGAATCAAAACCGGTCTTGTGCGCAGCCAGTTTTGCTGATCTACCCAAAATAATAGCAAAAAAAAAAAAAGAAACAGAAATAGGTAAGCTATGACTTTCGTTTGTTTTTCTCAGCAATTATATTATTGTCGTTCGTAAAAACAACATAGAGAAAGTACAGTTATAATCGCATGTATTCACGATATCGAGGGATTTGTATGCGGGTACTGAATGAAAGTTTCAAAAGGACGTCTGCGGGATTTTTCTATTTTTTTCCTGTTATCGTAAAAAGAAAACAATTAGACGACAAACAAATTCTTGGTTCCCATTGTCTGGTGCGTCCGTTTTCACCGTTTCTCTTCCGTTTTTTTGTCTGCAGCTATTTTACTACAACGTTGGCATTTTTGCATAGCCAACCTGTATGAAAACGAAAGCGTTCAAGATGGCTGCGTTGGCTAATGAGTCACGCTACCCACCTATACCACGGAACGCACGCTGAAAATGGCTCTCACGTTCCCGCTAGATGGCCGAACGTGACTGGCAGCGTTAATTAGTAATAGTTGTTATTTTCCATTGATTTTCACGAGCAAACAACAACAAAAAAATTTTTCCCATGGATCACATGATACTTATCTCGTGCTGTTATTGTTTTGCCTCCATTCTCTCGTTTCAGTCTATCACGATGCGTCTCCTAATGACCGCATGGAGCGTGATTGTGATGGTCGCGCTCCACTCTCCGAGTTGGATCCCCGGCGCTTTGGCCCAGTCCAACTACGCCGAGCGTGGTGTCGACATTGAGTACCAAGGCAATGGCATACCACTGGAGGCCACGTTGGACGGTGTTGTCACGAAATTGGACGATCTCACCCACGTCATCCGCACCAACAGGTCTGCTTTAAAAAAAAAAAATGAATCGGGTTTTTCTTTTTTTTTTTCGTTTGGAAGAGAACCAGGTGAACTAAATTATTCAATGTCCGATTGTTGCAACATTTTACAGGTCAGCGGCCAGCTTGAGCTGCGCTTCGCGAGCCATGGAAGTCGATTTGGAATTCTCTGAGCCTTTTTACGGCATTGTTTATTCGAATTTCGACCGGCGGAGCGCTTGCTCTTTCGTCGGCAAAGGAGGCACCAAATATCATTACGAATTCCCGCTTTCCGGATGCGGAACCATCCAGGTATATTATAAATATGTCAAATATGTTGCATTGAAGCAAAAAATCCCGCTTGGTTTAGATATATATATATTTTTGTCGGGCGGGAGAGATTGTGAATTTTTCGTTTTGAATCACGATAGCGGCAGATGTCTAATAAATACCCGCAGAGACATCTGTTGCCGACAAAGATGATTACGGGCGGTTTTTGTGTAAACGTTAAAAACAAAACACAAAAAAGAACCCTAATCCGTTTTTTTTTCAAGGTAAACGTTTACCTGTGGGAGCCACTTGAAATCTAAATGACTTTGGCCTTGATTCCTAAAATGGACTAATTCAACATGAGAATAGCAGTAGCAAATTGGGAAACCCAGTGAAATTCTAAAAATAACTAAAAAAAAACATTATTGACATCTGTTTTTTTCTTTTTGGTGTGAACAACAGGACCCGACACGCGTTTTCACCAACAATATTCTCGTCCGCTTCCACCCATCTTTGGAGTTGGAGGGTGACGAAGTTAAAACGATTGTTTGCCGCTACCCGGAGCCGGTAGTGCCCCCACCACTTGGCCCGCCTCTGCCAATTTCGGTGGCTAATGTTCCGGCTACGGATCCCGTGCCCAACCGGTTAGCCGAGCCGCAAATCTTGATGATCATCTGCGCTTTACTCTTCCTGGCCATGATGCTCTTCGGCGTCGCCTGCTCTTACTTCTGCCTGAAGCAGCGCAACATCAGACTCATCCGGCGCAGCAGGCTCATTCCGTCATCCGGACTGGGTTCAGAAATTACCGGCATTACGGATCAAACGATATTCCCTCCGTTCGCTGGCCTTAAAATCCCGCGAGCTCATGCTTCCAGCTCCGGATCCGATCAGCAACCGATCGTCGAATCCAGCGACACGCTGCCCAGCGATTATCCATCGGAATCGCGCAGCGGGAGCGAAATGGAAGAAGGCGGAGGTTGTTACCGCCGGGACAGCACAGTCAGTTCGATTCAGCGTGAGGAAGTACCTCCGCTTCGCCGCCAGCCACCTGATCCGGATTTGTCCAGCGTCTACTCCGACGCTCACAATCAATACGACGACGACACATTCCAATTGCCGACGACGATTCCTCGCGTCGATCCCACTTTCGACGTCGCATTCCGCGTTAAAGAACGCCATCGCAGTCCGGCGCCGTCGTCGGTGACTTCGGAGGAGAGCCGAGCGCCCAGCGTGGCCAACATCCTCACGGCCCAGGAGAGAGCCTTGACCACCATCCTGGAACGCGAAGAATGGCGCCAATCGGAAATTCAAACAGCTTCGTCGGCCACTTTGTTGGAATCTCCGCCGTTAAACGCTCCAGCGGATGCTTCAGATGGCCCACCACCTGGCTACGCTCACGTCCAGCGCAAACCGCGGTACGTCAGCCCGGCACGATCGCTGGAGAGCCAAGCCCGCTCTGTGGGCGAGATGGTTCTGAAATCGAGCCGGCCGTACGTGCCGAAACCGGAAGCGAGTTTCCGCGTGACGACCGAGATCCCCGAACGGCACGAAACGGAACGCACCCTCGTCATCAACGAAGACATCCAATTGCACACCAGCACCTTCCGTCAACTGAAGGAGGACGAAGAGACGGAAACGATGATCGTGCCCACTCCCGAACGTCCGGTTCCTCCCCCGAAACTCAGCACGCAAGAAGTCGACGATTTGTACTTGCAGACCATCACCGAAACGCGCATCATCGACGAGGAGGAGCGCATCCGCCGCCAGAAGACGGAATATCTTCAACGTGCTAGGCCGGCTGCTTTGCCGCCCAATTGGGACGTGGCCATCCGCACTCATCCACCTGCCCAGCCGCCGCCACGATCGCCCAGCGACACCACCGTGTCCACCATGCCGGATTGGGACATCAAGATCCGGCAGTATCCGCCCGTTTACGAGCCGCGCACTCCTAGCGAGTCGACCAATTGGGACGGAATGAGTCACATGACTGAGCCACAACCCGCACCGGAATTCGACGTCACCATCCGTCAATATCCGCCTGTTTACGAGCCTCGCACTCCGAGTGAATCCACCGTGTGGGACGTGATGAGCCAAGTTGATCCGCAACCGGTTCCTGATTTTGACGTCAAGATCCGCCAGTATCCACCAGCTTACGAGCCGCGCACTCCGAGCGAGTCGACCAATTGGGACGGAATGAGCCACGTAGAGCCGCAACCTCCTCCAGATTTCGATGTGACCATCCGCCAATATCCGCCCGTCTATCAGCCCCGCACTCCTAGCGAATCCACCGTCTGGGATGGAATGAGCCAAGCTGATCCGCAACCGCCACCGGATTGGGATGTGACCATCCGTCAATATCCGCCCGTCTACGAACCACGCAGCCCTAGCCAATCCACCAACTGGGACGGAATGAGCCAAGCCGAACCCAATCCACCGACGGAACAGCCTCCGGATTGGGACGTCAAGATCCGTCAGTATCCACCCATCCATTCTCCTCGCGTGCCGAGCGAGAGCACAGACTGGGATCCTTCGGAGTACGCTCGATCCATCAGCGAACCTCCGCCTCCCAACTGGGACGTCCTGGTCCGTGTTTTGAATCCACCCGTGCCCGAATATATCACGGACGACGATGATGCAACCTCGATTTTGACTATTGAAGATCGTCAGAAATGGCAGCAGATTATCACGACGGAATCGACGCTTCGAACAATGCTGACGGAAGCTGTCGTCCGCGAAGATTTCGAACGCATCCGCCGCGACACCCGCTTCCAGCGCGTTTTCGAGCCCAAGAAATGGGATGTTATTATCCGCGTGTTATCCGCTCCGATTCATCCGAACAGAGACGATTCGAGCGACACTCGTTCCGAGACGACCGTCAACTCGGAGCCCATCCGGCCGCACCGCCGAGATCCGCGCAGCAGCCGCAGCAGTTCGTTAGCTCCCGTTCACGAAGCGGAGTTCATCCGGATGACTGCGTCTCACACAGTAACGAACCACGAATTCCGGTACCATCAGCGAGGCGATCCGGATGTGTGGAGCGAAGCTAGTGCCAATACGCATCGATCGAGCGCGTATCCGCGCAGCACGGCGGATCGATCGATGCACAGCGAAATGGTGGACCATCTCGATCGACGACCTCCGCACGAATGGGACGGCTACTCGGAAGATGGAACGAGCCGTCCGTCTTTGGCTCGCAGCACTTCCGAGTTCACGGAGAATTGGCAACAGCGACTGCCTTACGATCGCGTATCGAACGCAAGCGAGAATTTCTCCACGGCCTCCTCGTCCCGGCCGAATAACCGAGCTGGACGGAGGCCAGTGCTTGAACGCTCGTCAACCGAAGTGATGGAAGATGTGCCACAAAGCGAAGCCGGAAGAGACAGATCGAGCACGAACAGCAGCGATTCGTCGCGTGATTTCGCCCGCCGCGTCCCGTACGAACGCATTTCTTCCAGCGAATCGGAATCCGGCGCCAGGGAATAGGAAACAGTGGCCATTGTTTTTTTTTTGGAAAAAGTATAAAACACGATTCTTCTTCTCTAAGGGGTTTTTACTTATTAACTATAGGCAAGTTTGGGCTCTTTTCTTTTGATTTATTGAACTAAAAAGCATTCCGGCCCCCGGAAATTTGTACAGTTTGTCTTTCCGCCCCTTTTTTTTTTTTTTTTGATGCATGACGCAAATTCTAAATGTGCCACAATAACAACAAAAAAGTCATGTCGTTAAATGGGGTGGAAGTTGAGCCGAGTGACGGGATGCAATTTTCATTTCTTCCTTCAACCTCTTCTTTTGTTCGTTTGATTTCTTATTGGACTTCCCAAGTCTTTAGTAAGACTACATCTTTTGCATCTAAAATTAGAAACAATGGCTTAGCAGTCATCCTCCGTTAAAAGGCGAAGGGGAACGAATAAGAAAAGATTTTTTTTAAAATCACAGACGGGAACTGAGTGACATAGAAATTCATTGTAGCGGAACTGGAGTTACGGGAGTTGTCACGTCATTTTCGTCTACTAATAATCGGCCGTCATTCTTTTTTTTTTTTATTATTATTATTTTTGCTACGTTTTTTTTTATTATTATTATTCGCTTCGGTATACATGTAACGAGGTGGCTTTTTTTTTTCTTTCTAATTGCTAAACCTTTCTAACCGGGAAACGGGAAACAAATTGATGATGCAGTTCTGGGACTTGGTTGCAATATTTTCGTGCCACGCAGCAGCGGCGTTGGCTCTGTCGTACGACGTGTATTAAAATATGTGACTTGTACTAATGTTCTCATTAAGTTTTGTTATTGCCAGGTATAAAGAGAGGGACCAACTGTAGGCAACTCTCTTTCCCTATGCTTCGACATACATTCCAAACGCACACGAAAAAATTGGCTAAATGTTGATGATGATAATCGCGTTTCTATAAAAATGGAAACTCTTCCATGTATAACAAAGAACCTATTCGTTTTAATTCGAAATTTAATGAACTAATTATTTTTTTTTTTGATCTTTTACGCCACTCACACTGCGTGCTGGAGATTTCTCTATATCTTTTTTATATACATATTGGCCGTGATTTGAATTACCTGTTGTAACCCCTCTACTTGAGAAACAGAGAAACGAAGAAAAAAAAAACATTATTAATAATAATTCTATGTTTTTATTTTTGGGATCCTCAAAGTGAAAACAAAAGACGGGAAAAAAAAATGAGTTTCCTGCTATAGTGTTTCACGACTTGTGTGCCTCCGTCTTCTTCCAACAAATCGGGTTAAGCAAACTTGATTGTCTGAAGCATTTTGTTGACGGGATTACGGACGCGCATTTACCGTGCGGAGTTTTGAAAATATACGCAGGGCAGGAAATGCTTTGACCTACATGTCAAGTTCTCCAAATTTGATGTCAATTACTCTCCACCCAGAAGAAATAAAGGGAATGAGGCTATAATAATTGTCAAAGAATCCCAGACGTGGATGGCCTTATTGTCAGTGCAGATTATTTTGGCCGGCATTGTCGGTTTTGCTGTAAATTGAGGACGAGCTCCACGTGTTCTTTTTGCAATTGTGCCGAGACATTTCTGCACCACCGGTGTAGCTAAAAATACAACAACAATACGATGTCCACCGAGATACGAGAGCTAATAAATAACAATAGCCACAGCATCTATTACAAATTTATTTGATTTAACATTCCATTGAGGATTGAATAGAGTCTGCGGTGGAAGCCTGCACCGTGATCTCGTTATCTTCTCACTTCGGTCGATGCGTGTAACTTGCGAAGAAGCCCGGATTTAGGTCACAGCAGGAGGTATCGAAGACGTCCAACGGATTTCACAGGTATTTTATGTGTTCTTCTTCCAAAAAAAAAAAAAAAAAAATGAAATCGACGATAGAAATAGTCAAAAGTCATTTGCGTCAATTATTGCACAGTAAATTGAGCTCAGTTAGAGAAAATTCACAAATAACTGCTGTACCACATATGAAAAAAGGCATGCGTGCACCAAATCGAGCCGAATGGTGGCACCTTTAATTGAATAGAATCTCTTTTCCTCTTTAAAAACGATGATCATTTCCTTTTGACTACGTACTAAACTAATATCAAAATGGTGTGTCTTTCTTACTCCCTTCAGCAGATGTTTGGGACCAATGCAACGCGATGCCGCGTGTATATAGAAGTGAGTCATCCGTTGTACCTGCTGGTATCTCAAGAACAAAAATGAAATGACTCGTTTTTATTAAAGAAAATGTCTTCGTCGTGGATAATGCAACAATTTCTTGGCTCGTATAACGTTACAGGAACCCCACGTTTTGTTTCGCTCGAGAAGGACATCTTTCACCTGGGAAACCGTCAACATAATTTACACACCACGCAGACAAGGATGGAGTTTCACGCTCCAGCGACGACAAAGCACTCACAAATTTCGACACATCCTGTGGAAGGGAAATAATGAAATTCTTTTAAAACGTGAAGGTAAAAGAAAAAAAAAATACTGATTAGGTATAGTTTTGCTTCAGCTTCTTTCTTTATGCGCAGAGAAAAGCCAAGAAAATTGAAAGAAATCAAGGCCGAAACCTTCCATCCGTTAGCCAGCCACTGATTGAATTAAGATGAGTGTGTATTACGCATTCAAACTGTATTACACTTCTACCTGGCTGGCTCTTGCCTACACTAGCGTGACCAGAACGTTTCTTCTAAATCGCATTTTTTTTTGTTTTCGTTGCTCGATTGCGTCGTGATCCGGATGCCATTGGACGTGGGGAAATTGAAGTTAGTGAAAATCGGGTCCAAAATTTTCCTTATTTGGGTTCTCTCTTTTTTTTTTTTTTAATCCAGCAAGGCAAAGTCACGTCATAGCTAGCAAACCGAAGTGCGTTATAAAAAGAGAGAATAAGAAAACACGCATATCTAATTGGATCATCCCGTACGTCGTACCCTTCGCAGTCCACCCTATTACCACCACCGGATTCTTGTAGTTTCTTTTTTTTTTTTTTTTTTAGATTCCGAGAGACTCTAAAGACAAGAATTTCTCACGATGCTACGATTCAGAAGCCCGATGCGAACGTAAGACGATACCTGACCGCAGAAAAATAAGGCAACGGATGGAAGCGGGAATATTTAATATGTATATAGGGGAAGAGTCGATGACATTTTCATGGGTATCACATCGCACTGGAGCGCGGGAACAGAGAACCGTTTGCTCTTGTTTGAATTTCGTTGTTGTTGTGTTTCAAAACAGAAAGGAAAAACCTTTTTTTTTTTTTTTTCTATTTTCAGAGGGAACAAAAGGGAGGAAATTTCGGGCTTGATGAGATGAGCGTGTTAGAATGACAACCGCAAACACACGCTCTTGCGCCGTGTAAATAACAATCAAGTGATGCGCGATCATCATTCGTGAAAGAAAAAAAAAAAAAAAAAAGGGAAGAACTCGATTCAGCTGGGCGATTGATGAGAATAAAAAAGAATGGTTTACGTTTGTTATAATTTCTCAACCAACAAGCCGATTAGGTGGAACCTCATTTCCCCAAACACGAAATGTAACTGCGAACCGGTGCTGATTGTGATATCGTTCAATCTCCTTTCTCCGATGTGCGGCGATAATTCAAAAGAAAAATCATTTCAAGTTCGTTTTTTTTTTTTTTTAATGATTTTTATCATTGTTCACCCTTTCCCCTGACGACCTTTTGGATTTCTTATTTGGAGGCGTGACTCACGCCTCATCGTGAATCAAGCGGTTTTCTTTTTTCGGCATCGTAACTCTTTACTTGTCTATACGTTCTAGAAAACGAATTGTTTTTTCCAGTCGGTCGTGACCTATCGGTTGTTGCACGTTTTGTTGCTCCCGTGATGATGATCGGTCCTGGCGCTTATTTGAAACGAAAAAAAAAAATTTTATAAGATGGTATCACGTGAGCCGGTTATGATTTCAATTTCTAAAAATAAAGAAAGGCTGGGATAAAAAGCAAAACAAATGCCGATGGTGAAGCTCAGCGGATCACGGCTGGTTCTGGAATTGAAACACCACCACCGGTATTTTTTTTTTTTTTCGAAAAAACAAAACAAATAAAAATGAAGTAGAAAAACCCTCAACGGTGAATGTAATCCGGCAAGGAGAGACATCACCGCGTCCGGTCTGTTTTCAAAACTGGTTAAACACATTGTGCATATCACCAACCGTGAAATGCTAACTCGGACGCGCTTATCGGTTAAAACGGACTCGTCTGGTAGTCGATTTCCGCAATTTTTAATTTTTTTTTCTCATTTTCAAAGATTCCAAAGTTCACATTTTTCTGCTCCCCCCCCTTGCCTTCGTGTCAACAGATTAAAATGGATGAAAAGCGGCGTTTGTCACGGCTGTTGGAGCTGTCCGGTTCCTATTGCAGCGGCAGGTTTTTCTGCTTAACTGATAACAACCGTTAGATTTCACTTTAAATGGTGTCATGTTGAATACAGCCGTTCTTATAGACGCAAAACGCTATTATTGTTACGCTACAAAAAAAAAAAAAAGAAAAAAATTATAATCATTTCCCCCTTTTATTCGTGCTTAACAGCGCGTCGTAACTGTACGATCGCTGTTTTGTTATTCAAATGATATTCATTTTCCCCGGCTTATGTGTCCATCTAAATCTGTCGAGAGGATGCAGCGTGCTACTTATTCCCCCACACCCATTGTGATATCCGCACCGGATGATTGGCATAGCGGGAGCTTGTCATGTTCTGTCTTTTGTCTGTACGTGTATGAATAATGTCAATATTTTTCACCACCGTTGGCATTGCAACGGAAAAAAAAAATCATCGTGTCCCGATTTCTTCCACCGCGTGCTTGTCATTGACTCTTCCTTCTTTGATTGATTAATATAATCCGAATCAATGTGATACTTTTTTTTTCCCATTTGATTGAAAGTCTTGTTCGCGATTGTTGCTGATTTTCGGATAGTGTTTTATGGTGAATGGGTAAAAAAAAACAAGAACTTTTTTTTTTTTTTGCGTCGTGTAGCCCCGGGAAGTAGCCCCCGCAGCGGCTGAAGCACCAAACGTTCGGGACATGCAGATGAATAAAGAGAAAAGTGAGGGAACTGAAGAAAGAGAAAGATAAAAAAAAAAGGAAATAAGTAAGAATGAGAGTAGAAAGGGAGAGAAAAATAAAAAAGAGACTTAAAAAAAAAAAAAAAAGCTACAGGGTGGGGAGGAGGAGCAGGTGGATGAACTCCCTCCCTTTCTCGTATTCTACCTGCGCTGCTTCGCACCTGGCGCTAAGGGAAGGGATAGAAAAAAGAGATGGTGGTGCCCTCTTGATTTTTCTTTCCACTGAAAATCGTAATAGACCGAAAGGGGAGGAAAGAATGCGCTTTACTACTCGCAACTGAGAGAAAAAATACAAGTTCTCCCGGTTGTTGTCTTGAATTCTCTCCCTTTTGGCTTATTCCCATCGCGCGACGGTTATTTCAACCGTGGAATCAAACAGAAAACAGCAGAAGGGGCCCGCCGCTTGGTTCTTTCCCTCTGTGTGTGTGTGTGTGAGTGTGTGTGTCGTGCACACACACGTAAGAGAACGAAACGATGACGACGTCGTTATTCGGCTACGCATTCCGGTCGCCCGTTTGTCATTCGAGCGGGTAGAAACACGGCGTTCGGGAGTGTGTCTCGTCTTCTCTCCGTTCACAATTTTTTGTTGAAAAGAAGAGGGCCAATCGTGACTCTATTCGTGCGAGCAAAAGAAAAACTATTGTTGTTTGGCTTCGCGTGCGTACATTTTGTGTGCTGATTGACATTAACAACAGCTCGGTGCTTGAGGAGTCGGATGTCACCTCAAAGTTCAACACGAGAACAAAATAGCTAAACTGTGGGATGTATGCAAATCGGTGAAAAAGGAGACGGCACAAGAGATAGAAGTAGAGAAACGTCATTTTCTTTTCTTTTTGTAAACTATCGATTTTTTCTTGCAACTCTTTTTTTTTTTTTGTGTGTGTCTTTGTGTGTCGGTGTGTGAGCAGGTTATGAATCGACCGGATGTTTGGTTGAAGGGGGTGAAATAGGTAAAGAGAACTCTGGGAGGGCCGTGAGCCTCCAGCTTTTTTCTTTTGTTAGTTGGAAAGAAATTCGTAATACCTGAGAAATTTCTCCAGTAGTGATCCAACCGGCCACCTAGACGGACGCAACAAACTACACACCCAGACCGGATGTCAGGGATAACAAAAGTGCCAGCGATGCTGTTGCAGCAACAACAGCTAAGTGGTCATCATTGTCTGTTATAGCGGGTGATGTTTTGGTGAAAAACAATTCCGATCGACATCGATGGAGACATTCAAAACAGGAAACGTTTTCAAAAAGGAACACAGAACAATAAGTTGAAACTTTAAAAAAAAAAATTTGCGTATCAAAAGTGTTGCATAGACCAGCGTCATGTGGAATAATTCGGTGCTGATGGATGGGGTCAAGTGGTCGTTTGACCGGTCGTCTCCCCCGTTGACGGATGGCACTCATCCAGATTTCAGCCTAGAAGAAACCCAATTCCGTAGTTGGCATTTCGAAGCACACCAACAAACCAATTACTCCGACTGGACAAACAGGCTTCACCCCGGCGAAGAGGACGAGGATGCCGAAGACTTGTTCGTCCGTCACGATCCGGCCGATTGCAGCCGAAGAAATTACCCGTCAGCCGCCGAACTGTTTCGCAATTTCGTCGGTGAGTTATTGCTATTGCCAAACGTTTTTCTCCCCTTCTGCCTTATTTTATTTCGAAACAAAAAAACATGTGCCGTTGTATTTCCGCACTGACATTTTAATTGCCTGTCTCCACTACCGACTACTTCTTCGTGTTGTTACCCCGACGTTTTTACAAATGATTAGCCCCCGCTGGTTACCAGTGCGCTAAAACTTGACGCAAACCAGCCGGAACACGGATACGCTTACATACTAGTTGTGTGTACGTGTATTTCGTGCAAAAATATACTTACGATCAGGTTATATATTTTACACACAGTCGCCAGTACGGTACTGTGGACCCAAAGGAATTTTTGGAATTCTTTTGTTATTGTCGGTTTTTTTTTTTTTGGTGGGTGTTCTTTCTTTCTTCTTCTGTTATTGGAGGCTTTTCTTCTGTGTTACGTATAGCGAGGTTCAATTAGACGCTCCGCGGTGGGCCACGGATAGCTGTCACACACTTGCCCGTTATGTCGCCTGTTGCTTCTGCCTTTATTTCACGTACATGGCCAACAGAAATGAAAACCTACGCTTCGTTGGCGTTAGCAACGAATTTATTATTCCCTCCTCCCCCCCCCTACCTGCATGCGCGTGTGGGAAAAAAAAATGTTTGACTCTTGTCGGTGGATGTTTCGTGTTGCTTTTTTTTTATAATCTCTATTTTTGTTCTGCGTCGTTCTACCTGGAAGGAATGCGATCGCCCGCAAATTGAGTCGTATAACAATTTCGTCAAGTTCAAATTCCCGCTAGATATGCTACACCTAGGCAATCATCGTGCGGTCAAATCAGATTGCTTTTCGCGTCTAAACTTGTGCACAGTCTTTCATTACGTTATTTGAGAAAAAAAAAAAAAAAAAAAATAAAAATCATGACGGGCATTGCAATCATTCCCGAATGAATAGGAAGTAGATTTCGAGGTGATGCATCATGGTGGCCCGCATAGTCACCGCATATTTTTAGTGCACTTGTTTCTTCTTAGTTTTGACGGCACGTTGTCGATGCCTTGAGGTCCAGGAATTTGATTTCCAATCCCTTTTTTTTTTTTTCCTTCATTTTCATATAGGTCGCGTCAAGCCACATATCCGGATTTTGTGCTTGTGTCAGTGTGTTACACAAGTTTGATCTACATTTTGATGGAACACTAGAAAATTGACACTCTTTTATTGAAGCGTGAATTTTTTTTTTCAAAGAGTAAAAAAAAGGTATGAACGTGAGTAAGTGGGAGGGGTTAGTTTTTCGTGATTGTATCATTTAATAATAATTTCAAAAAAGTTCGTTTTTTTTTTTAGGCCGGAACCTCTGTGAAAAGTATAGTGAAGTGGTAGAACAATAACGCCCTAGGTAACGCGTTACGTTTTGTTGATTTCGATCGTCGTTTCCAAGATGCGGTGATGGGTGACGAAAAAGTTAAAGAGTAGAGGGAACGACTGATAGAGAAGAGCGAAGGGGGAGGATATAGAGAGAAGAATAAAGAGTCATTTCTGGCCTCGTGACCCGTGACGTCACGCACAGACAAGTTTCCAGGGTTTGAAGGGAGCGGCTTGGAAACATCGTTCTTTTGTTTTCTGGACGATAAAATCATGAAAAACTAAAAAAAACAAAAAACGAAACCAACGAATAAGAATGTTATTTTTCTTTTGAAAGAGCAGGAGGGGATATATAGAAAAGTTTCTGCTCAGTTTAGCGTCACGCGGACGCGCCTTCATGGCCGGAAGCCCCAATACCGGAATCCGGATCGACAAAAAAAAAAAAAAGAAACAAGGTGTACACAAGCCTTTGCGCCGATACGTTGGGCTGACGTCACACGTCAGTTACCTCCAACACACTCGCCAAAAGGACTAATAGGATTTTCCTTGAGCAAGAGTCACACAAAACAAAAAATGAAATTGCCAATTATAAGCGCCAGACGGTGAAAGAAATTATTGTTTTTTTTTTCTATATTTCTGCGACGTCCGTACAAAAACCAAATTGCCTAACGATACACGTGTAAAAGTAATAACGTTACCCCAACAGCTTTTCTCGGCTGTGTGTAGAAGAAGACGAACTGCATTGTGTGCGATGGCAGATTCGTCAGTGATTTATGGTGCAGTCCATACTAGGAAGTCATTTTCCTTTTCTTTCGAAACTTATTGTTCGTTGAAGAAAGAATCATACTTTGTGTTTCGGAGAGTTTTTTTTTTTTCTGCTGTATTTTTGGTTTAGAATTGAAGAGTAAAGACGGTAACAGCTGAGCATCAAAAGCCCTGTGTGGCAGAAATTCTTTTCATCGCCCGAAACGCGAAGCAGGAAGGTATTTTCGTCGTTTCCCTTCATCAGTTATTTTTTTTCTTTTTTTTTTTCCTCAAAGTTTTGGGGCATTTCCCCTCCATTATTACCAAGTGGATGGAAAACTCACAAACAATCTTGGGAATCTTTTTTTAAAAATATTTTACATGAAGCATAGCTGTCTGGTGGGCGAAAATAAACATGTAAAGAAACGGTTGACTTCCTGATTCCCTGACATCATCAGTCTCCGGTTACATTTCCTTTGTTTTGTTCTGAAAAAATATAGGCTGGTATACATATATACATGTTAAAGTAGCAGAATAGTTATTTCTACCTGGGGGACATGGGAACAAAAATGGCTGGCATTTGAGAAAGGTTTCTTGGATGAAATGTCGCAGTTGCGGCGATTTGCCTTTTCAAACATTCCGTTCATGCATCCGGAAAACGGTGACAGAGTTATGCAAGGATAACAAAAAAATGGAACATCTAGAGATTTCCTTATCTGAAAGTCTAACAGTTTTCACTCATTGTCAACCAGTCGATGTGATAACTGCCATTTTGATTTTTGGCCAGACAGGTTAAAGTAATATTTTGGCTGATAAAACAGCCAAGACGAACAATCCTGAATTGAGATAAATTGTGTTTGCGTAGAGTGATGTCTGTTGTTTACTTAGTCCTCAATTCATTTCCAAATCAAGCATTGGAAACACTGACAAAACGTCCTGCCAAACCATGCTGCCATGTGCCAACCGAGCTTAGTCGTGGGCGGAGCAATGCACATTTCGAGGTTTGGCAACTAAACAGTTATTTTATCAACCGAAAAAAAAGCTATTAGCGAATAAATTGGGATTGTTGTATTTATTTTTTTAAAAATTCGTAATGAATTCAATTGTTTTGCATACAGACTTTTGGCGCCAGTTAATTATTCATTTATTCAGTCAAATCTTGCAACGGGGGGCGGGAGCTAAGTGATATTTCAGAGTTATTCGAGGAAAACATGTGGCGCGCGGTTACCATGCTGTTATTATTGTTGTTTGTTGCCAACCGTGTGAGGCCTGTGGGGTCAAGTTTGATTACTATCCACTTTACCAGTCATTAGCCGTGTGCGTTTTTTCCCAAGTGGACCACGTCGTGACGATGTGCGTCGTGAACGATCGGCTTCGACGTCCTCTAAAGAAACCATTTCTCGCATTAAACGATCTTAGTATATTGGAAAACTTCACGAAGTGGGCAGTCGTCAGACCGGATCCAATTGTTTTGAAAGCTTCCATCGATTCTTCATCGAATAAAGACAAAACCTAACATATAGTCCAGAAACTACTTTATGTGTTTTTGCTAGGTAATTCCTTGACCAGACATAGCCACTATTTATTACGGTACTAAACTATTTTTGTTCTTGTGGCCATTTTTCTCGTAATTGTCAGCAAACTTTTTGCAGTCCAACAAATTGGTTCACTCCTTTTTGTTCTGTGAATGGGTATCCTGGGCAGAAAGGGAGTCTAATAGATTGCCAACCTTGACTTTGTCGAGGAATGATGAGAAAAAATTCACACAAATGGAATAATATATTTATGAAAATTGGGCAGTAAGAAAACCATTGTTTGCATTCATCTTCTCTTCCATTTTGATGAGTCATTTTCTTTTACAGCTTCTCCTCTATCCATCTGCTGATTTTCAAGCCACAGCACTAAGGGCATGTAGTTTATGTTAACGACATCAAACCCCCTCCTCCCATTTGAAATAGATAAAAAAACACAGATAAATTACGGTCAATCGTATGCTGTCCACGTTTTCGACAGAGGACCGAGGTTCTGCACGCAACGGCAGAAAACTTTGTTAAAGACAAGTATTTTTACTTAAAACGTTCAGATTCCGAAACAAAAGTGACCGAAATTCTGCATTTTCTTTTTTCCCAACTCACGAAGTAACCTGTTGCCAACTAACGAAACCCAGTTTTTCCTGTTTTATTCCTGTTATATTGACAAGATATCTGCCATCGGCGTTTTCCAAAATTCCACCTAAATGTCACGCACTGGTTGTTGATTTTGGGAAACGTTGATTGTGCTGGTACGTTGAACTTTTATTTCTTATTTTTTTTTTTTGGTTTCCATTCCCGCCCTTTTTTCTTTTCTTTATCAAAACCCATTTAATTTTACTTGATTTTTTCTTTCTTGGGTACGGTATAAATATACTATTGTGGCTTTCGATTGTTCCAAATCGAACGGACGACTTGACATTGCTAGCAGGAAGGTATTTAGAAATCCAGTTGGTGGGTCTACCCCCGGAAGTTAATTCGTCGCGGGACTCCCGCTGTTTAAAAAACGATGGTCAAGCCCTAAGGCTCAGTAATCACGCCGCCGTGATTCTTTTGTCTGGGAACCCGCAATTTATGATCATTATAAATATACTGTATATATTTTTTTTTCTTTGCTGTAAACTCCTAAAACTTCCACTTTGTCTATGTCACACCTTAGTTGGGTCGTTCGTGAGAGTCGATGACGTTGTCGGAATTCAAGGATTTATGGCATAATAAGATAACGGAAGTCATGAAGATGTACATTTTTAGCAAATCTTTATGTCTTTACGTTTTTTTGTTTTTTGTTTTTCCATGTTTTAGGTGATGAAGGTGCGGACCGTATGGAGTTCTACATCAACCACCTGACGATGGAAGGCTGCGATGCCAACAATATATCCGCGGCTTTAATGGCCGACGCCGAAACGACCGCCGTGGAAGAATCCGCCCCCGATGTTGCCTATCGACCGCCATTTCCTCTGCTGGACACGATCGTCGAAGAGACGCTGGAAGAATTGCTATTGGACATGTCCGATTCGTCACCGTCGCCGCCGTTAGCCGCCGATGAAAGCTCCGAGAGTCCCAGTTCCAATTCGGGCCGGTGGGGCTGGGGCTGGGGTTGGCTCAACACCAGCGACGATGATTCATCCAGCGTGATACACGTTCCGGTTGGCGATGCAGGATCCTCAGCCGCAATCACATCTGGATCGCTTGTACGCCATTCCGAGCTGACTGATGTCAATTCAGGTAAGTCTAATTATACACTTGATGGTTAGACGTCAAAGCAACGCCCATATGGCGTTGTTCTTTTTTCGGGTTTGTTTAACTAACGGGCTTGTTTTCGTTTGTTTTTTTTTGTTTTTTTCCTCGGCAGGAATTTATCGGGCAGACGGGCTTGACGATGATTTTGATTTGGGTAATGACGATGACGATTTCGAGGAAAACGACGGCGAAGGCAGCGAGCGTGATCAAGAGGTACCCAAAAAGAAGCGTCGCATCAGCTGCGCAATGGACGAAGACGACAGAGAATCAGCCCCGTCACGTAGCCCCTCCGTGACCGATAGCTTAATTCAATTTGAGGCGCTCGAGAAAGAACTGGACAGTACGGAGGAGTCGTTTGCCGAAGAATCGACGGCCGTCGTTTTCCGTACAAGCGCCACGACGTTGCCTTTCGAAGACGCCGATGACGGCATCATGTCTCCTGAACTGGACCCGGAAGTTTTCCTCGATTGCCACGAGCATTTAGAAAGTCCTGCGAGCGCTACGCAAAACGGGAGGACTCGGCAGGTTGCGACACCTAGCGCCAATTTCTTCAACTTTTTGGATGATTTCCAAGATCCGTCCATCAGCCAGGAATTTTACACCACGTGCGGCTGGTTCTCTCCGCCAGCGCGTTCCTGGTCTTCGATGCCGTCGTTGCATTGGAATGCAGAAGAAAAAACGGAGATGAGGAGCAGCAGGAGTGCGTGCGACGTTTCAAAGTGCGATAGCGTCACGGGAATAGGCGCTTCCGGCTGTGTTGAACAGACGTACGAAGGGCGAAGAGCGGCTCTCAGACCCACACATCCGTGGGGTATCACCTTTGATCCATCGCAAGAGATTGATGAAGAAGGGGCGGTGGAAGACGAGGACGACGATCAGGTTAATGATAATGATGATGATCATTGGGAGCCGGATGGATTCCTCAACTCCGACATTGAGGAATACGACACGGGAAGTAATTCCGACGATGACGAGTACAGCACGGAACGCTGCGACCGTTTCGACGAATTCGGACTGGGATTCATCTCGGGCAGGTCCCAGAGAATGCGTTCCTTCCGCAGTTACGGCGACAGTCTCAACCTGCTGGACACGGCCGACGACCCGGTGACTCATTCGACGAGCAGCAGCAGCAGCAGCAGCAGCAGTTCCAGTTGCAGTCCGGATCGATCCAGTCCGGAGGAAGACCTTCGTCATCCGTCGTCTTCTCGATCAAGACATTCGGTGGAGGCGCTGAGCGAGGACAGCGGTTACGGTGACGCTTCCGGATCTCTCCCCCTGATGCAACAGCAGCAAAGCAAGCCTGACAATAACAAACGTGCAATCGCGAGCATCGAGGAAGTACGGATGGCCGACGCGTCAACACCCC
Organism: Daphnia carinata; assembly: GCF_022539665.2. Lineage (NCBI taxonomy): Eukaryota > Metazoa > Arthropoda > Branchiopoda > Diplostraca > Daphniidae > Daphnia > Daphnia carinata. Next base: position 608,004 of record NC_081334.1, read on the forward strand.
CCGCCAAGTGCTTGCACGCGCTCGAATTACCCAACAGCCTTAGCCTAACCATCTGCCTTCCAGATGGATCACCCCCTAGTTGCAGCCACGACGATTGTCAATGGCCTCCGGAAGTAGAAAGAGCAACAAGGGAGAAAGAGGACGACGCATACGGCGAAGGTTGGGACGAAGAAGAAGAAGAGAAAGCGGATGAATGGCGCGGGCAGAGCGAGGTGAAGGATAAGACAACGATGGCACTTTCGGCGTTGCTGTTGCGCCGCCAGCCGCGCTGCCGACCTACTCCGCTCACGTTGAAAGAAGCGGAAGAGTTTCTAATTGACGACGGGTCACCGGAAGTCGTAAATGATGGCGAATCCAGGTGTGGCGTGTCAGGGATTTGCATAGACCTTGAATCGAAGATGAGCCACACCTCTAACGGCAACGTCGCCGCCACCGCCGCCGCCACCACCACCAATGACGACATCCTGCATCGCCCTGGAACCGATTTAGAAGCGTCTAAATTTAACCCCCAAATTGGAAGCAGCGGATGGGAGGTTCCAGACGGAATGGGGGAGGCAGTAAAGGCTGCAGCGCATCACCAGCATTCACAGGCAGCGGACGAGGAGGAGGAGAAGGAGCAACAGCAACACAGCCTCCACTCGGCTGACGGATCGGATTTCATACGGCCGCCAGACGCCTCTAAACACCAAAACTGTTCAGACCTTGGCCACAATGTGACGTGCCCACAATCGATCCCCTCCGCCATGGATTCGGCATTTTATCCAGCTCCAGTTGTCTTGAAACGATACGGACCTCGTCAGGAAGTCGAAGTGTACATCAGTCAGCAACAGTTACCCGTCGGAGCGGAAGCCGCAGATCCTGCAGTGTCCACACCGACGGCCAACGTCTCGTCCACGTCCATTCGCGGAGTCCACTTCTCGCCCGTCGTTTCGGCCGTCAATTGGCGAGAGAGTTACCTGAACCAGAGTGAAGATGATTGCGACGATAACACCTCTAACGGTTCTAGCGCGGCCGAGGCTAACCGAATTCCGGAGGACGAAGAGAAGGAGAACAATTGCGATGCGCCGGAATCGGCTGTGAAAGTTGGACAGAGCGAACAATCGCCATCTATGGTCGAAAAAGTGAAACTAGTGCCTGACTCGCCAATAGATGGCGTTGCGGCTGTCGAGCCGATCGCATGCGGAATACAAGATTCCGGCCGGAACGGTAGCAGCAACAGTTGCACGACGACAAGCAATAGTGCCACAACTGCTACCACTCCTACTACTACCACCAGTCATACTGGGACGACAACAACAACAACATCGTCGAATAGTAAGAAGCCTCCCCTATTCCAACGTTTCTCCTTGTCGCGGCTGAGTGCGCGCATGTCGGCCACGTTCAGCCGTTCCGAATCGAAACGGGAATCGGGCAAGAAAGCAATCGTATCAGATGGTGCGATTCCCACCGAATCGAAGGATGCGCCGACAGAAACAACAGCGCCCGTCGCCAAGGGCAATGGCAAGAAGAACAAGAACAAACAACAAACGGACGCCAGTGCCGAAGTCAAGCCAACTTCCAAGAAAATTGATGACTTCAAAGTTGTCAAAGAGCCAAAGAAGAGATTCTTCAGTCGACCGTTCCAGCGCTCTTCGTCCACTCCGCCGATGAGCTCATCGGGCACACCGGAAACCGGCGTTCAAACGCGCGCCACCTTGACGCCGGTGAGCCCATCAGCGGCGGTGGCCTCCGGCAAAGAGAGCAGCAGCAGCGATGCCACTTTGGCATCCAACGTTTCGTGTCGTCCGACTGAAAAATCGCAATCGCATCAGGAGTCGGTTGCTAAGCAACCGATCACAACATCATCCAACGACGAGAATACACCCCCCAAAAGCGAATCGATAGGTGCCGCCATTGAGGCTAGTCGTACGTCAGTCGTCACCTCGATTAGTCCTTCGGCCTGTGCTGGAAGTGGGCCGCCAATTCCTTCGCCACGCAATAAAGTTCACGCCAAACCGCCCCTGCCGCCCCAGACGAAGCCTCGAACGATTCACGCCCGCAAAAATTACCTGGTGCCAGTGGAGCCAGCGCCGCCCGTTCCGATGGTGTCGTCGGCCGGTCTGCAGCACGCGCTGCAGCATTTCAAAGAAACGGCGCGAATGGAGCGAGAACGACTAGCCAATTCGGTGCCGGATCTGGCTGCACCACCGACGCCGACGCCGAGACCCACATCCGATTGTATTGATCCGCGAGGAAATGAGATGATGGCGTCGTCAGCGCCGGCGCCCTCACGACCTACGACGACGGCCACGACAGTTTATCCTGGCAGTCGTGAACGAGCTCGTCAGGCTGTCTTGAGTCGTGCGTCGTCCGTCGAGACCGCTTGGAATGCCACGGCATCGCGGGCGGTTTTGAATCTATCACGCCGAAATATTGCCTGCAGCACTCAAGAGTTTGTTGGTGCTGGTGGCATCAGTACTCAAGGTCATGGTCCGACCAAATCCCGTCCAGTCGTGCCCGGACTCTTGGAGACTAACCTGGACTCTGTTGTGCCATCATCCTCATCATCGCAGCAACAGCGCCATCCGCAGTCGTACAGCAACCGCAACGGCAGCCCGTCCGATGAAACGAATCTGGACGAGCTGATTCAAAACTTGCAACTCTTTTGCAACAGCAAACGTGTCGTGGAATATTCACCGCAGCCGCTGTCGGTCGACTCTGGCAGCGCCACCGCCACCACAACTGATAAGAGATTTAAGAGCATGCTCAATTTGGGATCGTCCAGTGCCCCGGTCAGTGTCCAGCCGGATATCGACATGATGACCGACCCAACTTCGTCTTCCGTGCGTGTGCCCGACACTAACCGGGCGAAATCTATGGAATTTTTACTCGATGAGGACAACAAATCGGCCGTACAAGTAAGTCGTTTTTTTTTTCTATTTTCCTATTTTATTGTTTGAGAAGAGGATGTTTAAATCTAAAAAAATCCCCTGATTTAATATTGATGTTGAAGCCGTAAATCGATTAGCCCCGATCCTGCAATCTTGATATGCAAACTAAATGTGATGAATCGTTTTCGATTAAGGCTAACGCACAGATTCCTTTTGGGTTTTTCCCAAGGAATGCCGTCCGACCAAGTGAATTCCACTTGTTTTCGTGTTATTCCTTCTTCTTTTTTCTTACCTTGAAAAAAAAAAAGTGAACACACCCAGTCGAAGAGAGAGAGGGGAAAAAAGTTGGGTGAAGAGGGAGACGAGCCTGCCGCGGGCCTTTTAAAAAAAAGCTGATTTTTTTTTTCTTTTTTTTTTTCTATTCTTTTTTTATGTGTATATATATACCCCTCTTGTAAAAATACTTTCCAGCAAAAACAAATGCCGAGCGGCAAGGAAAGAACGGTCATGGTTGATTTATTTAACAGAAGAAGAGAAAAATAAACTCAAAAAAAAAAGGGGGGAAGAAGGCAAAAAGTTGGATGAATAGATGGAGAAAGACCCTGAAAGTGATGATAATAAGTCTGGAACTATTACACAGACACACACACATTTTCTTGACACAAGCTCTTTCATCCCGTCTTGTGTACCCTTCTTTTTTTCTTTAATATTTATCCGCTCTCACTCTCTCTGTGGGCCATGCATCACAAAGAAGTCAAGTGAGTTTTTTGAAGCGAAAAGTATCGATTTCTTTGAATGAATGCGCTGGGCCTGTGTTGCCTACTCGACTGTTAACTCCGCACCATAATCAAGAGGAGGGGGGGGGAGTCTGAAAGAAACTTCTTTAATCCAGCGCTGTCGTAAAAAGGAAGAGACCGTGTCCGTAATATCTGTAAAGCTGGACTTGATTTAAAATCGTCATAGCTGGTATTTACTGTCCGTGGCCCCCCTCCCCACTTTTTTTCTGTTAATGGACTTTGGACGCTCCGGCTGTATCTAATCAATAGGGATCTTGACTTTCTCTTTATGTTCCATACTTTTTTTTCTCGGCTCGCGAACCGGTCGATAGAAATCGATCGCTTGTCATACATCTGGTAGACGTCATTACGTGGGCAGGGCGCTTTGGTTGGTTCTTTACGGTTAGAATGGAATCTGGGTCGTGTGTAAATTTAAATTTGAAAAAATCTAAAAAAAAAAAGAAGGAAAAATCTGATTGCATACCGACGGATAACGTCAATCATCGAGACACTCAGTCACGCAGAAAGGGGGCAAAGTAAAACAGCCGTTTTTGCCCTCCAAAACAAGTACATGATAATATCGCTTATTATTACGATCGGCTTCGACCTTGGTTGCTTGGAAAAGACTAGCTCGTTCTTCTACGATCCATCACAGTCAACAGCAGCCACGCAACATCCAGCGATGCGCAAAATCTAAAAAAAAAAAAGGCAGAAATAAACAAGGAACATGCTGAATCAAAGACTAGACTCTGTTATTGTTAATCTCTCCTCTCTCTCTCTCTATATATATATATATTCTTTCTGTGTGTTCCACATTCAGCCTCATATTGTAAGGTTTCAAGCTACAATGGCCACCGGACATATTAATGAGTTCCAATTCCAAGGCCGACAAGGCCTGAACCGCCTATTTTTCTCCCTCCCGCCGACGTTCCAACTCATAAATTTTTGACAATAACCTTCGTATGCATGATCCATGATGTTGGCCGCGTTCAGACTTTGTCGCTTCTTTTCATTTTTTTGTTGGCCTGGTTTTGTTGTAGGTCCCTGAGAATCAGCTGAAAAAGTGCGGCGAGAGGAAAATGTCGGAACACGAACTGCGCATCCAGCGCTCGCTGCAGAAGCTCAACGTGCCTGAATGGTATAAAAACAATGCCCGTTCGGGGAGCAGCGGAGACGCGACATCTGGTGCCGCTCTTAATAGCGCCACCAACAACAATGGTACGGACGGATCGAACAGCGGGACCACAACTGGGGTCCTCCGTCGTCGGGATTATCACGGCGGAAGCGTCTGCTTGCGCAATGGTGGATGGACCGGCTTGAGCAGTGCCAATCGCGAGGCTGGAACGGCTTCGTCCATGACCAGTTTAGGTTCAGCGCTGAGCCGGTCAGGGACGCCTACGCGCGTAGTCATTCCCACGCGAGTGCGTCCGGATTGGCGGAGTATCAAATCGTCGCGTGAGTCACTGACCAGCCCAGCGGAGACGTGCCATGCCACCAGCTGGAATGGGCCGGCGTCGCTCAGTTCGAACCAGCAATCGTTCTCCAGATGGGGAAGCGGACGATCGAGTTACAGTACCTGCCCTTCTCCAGCGCCGAGCGCGTCCTCATCCGCCTCGTCCTACCGGACATCGTTGCTGAATCAGCACGGCCGGGCGCCCTACTTGGGCTGGCGATCGCAAGAGAGGCTCAATGCCAGTCCAGCACCGCTATCGCTCTACCAGTCGCCGGCCCAAAGACTTGCCTCCAGCCTTTTGACAAAGACGAGCTGTAACGATGTCAGCGACGCTGGCGAAAATCGTGTGGAAGTCGAACCCACCGCAGAGGGCGAGCAGCGCCAACAGCACGAAACCGATGAAGTGGTTCGGTCCAGCATCCGCCAAGTGACTTCAGCCATCGTCCATTACGTCAGCGAGAGCAGTGATGGAGATCAGCCACCTTCTCCGGCAAGTCGCAACGGATTGTCACGCAGTCCCGAAAGGCATCCGCTGGAAGCCCTCTCCAGATCTCCCTCACCTCGTCGACAACGCTGTCTTTGGGTGGAGAGTTCGTTTGTCGGCGGAGGAGCCAGCCCGACCAGCCATCAGCGACCGGTTGACCCGGCACCGGCCGTTTCGCCCCTCCGTCCTGAATCGCCACCGTCTTCTTCTTCGGGATCGAGCCATCATTTGCATCGTCATCGATCGACGGGCACTACGGCCAACAATGGACGGCCAGGTGAGTTGATGCTGGCTTGAAAAAAAAGTCGAGCAAGAGGAGAAACGAAAGCCCCGCCCCCTTGACAAATTTTAGTCCACCCCCCCCCCCCATCCCAATTTCGGCCATTCTATTCATTCATGCAAAAAAATCTGAATCGATTTTTTAAGCATTGGCGCTCGTCAAAAAAACAGAAAGAGTCAAAAAAAAGAAAAAGAAAGAAAGTAGACACATTTATTTTTGTCAGTTTAGAAAAAGTTTAATTGATGCCCATCCGCCTTACGTTTGACGTTTTTTAATGCGAAAGATTCATCGAACTCGCCGCGTCCAAAGCTACGATTTTGGCCGTTAATCGGATTGACGTTCCATAATCTTGTTTTTTTTTTCTTCCTTTTAACCAAATTTTGACTTCCAGTTTCGCTTTTTAATTGTTACCATCACCTACGAACGAAAAACAAAACAAAAAAAAAAGTCTAGTGCCTTTGTTTCCCCCCTAAATCTGGGAAAACCGAACGGATTATTGTCTTCTTTTGAATCTCTTTTTGATATTTTCTCGAAAACGATCGAAACTCTTTGACGTCAGTTTGTACATAGTTTTAATAATTGGGCTTCAATTCGCATATTTATACATGGACAAATTTTACCGCTATTTCCTTTTTGCATCACTATTCTTCTTTCTTTTCCTTTCACTCGCTGCGTGTCTGTTTGTACAACACACACACACACACACACATACCCATGACGACTTTGTCCATCTCCGTGTAGTTTGTACCGTACCATCCCTGCGCCTCTGGTCCGCAAAACAAACAAACAGAAAAAAACATTAATCTAATTTCAATACTAGTTCCTTTTTTTTTTGTTGCCTTTTTCCTACATACCGCCTGACTTATACAATATTAGAAATGTTAGTTCGACTACGGCCCAAGCCATGTTATATTCTCAGTGTATAGTACTTTTTCCTTATCCCATTTTTCCCTTATTTTTTACAGCTTGATGTCTTTTACTTAGCATGGAATTTCTCCATTTTTTTTTCCTTTTGTTTGTTCGTTTCAACAAACATTTCGTGTACGTTTTCTGTGCGTGTTTGCTGTATGTGTCTTTTTTTTTTTTGTTTCCTTTTTGTTCTTTATTTCCTCCCTTATCCTACACTTTCATTGGAAAATGTTCGATTATCCCCTCGCTCTTTTTACTATTCAAAAAAATTATTAATTAATATCTCATCCGCCTCTCGCTGCGGCTGTAAAAGTTGCAATACAAACAGCTTGATTAGTCCGGCCGATGTGTGTGTTGTGTTTTGTTATGGTGTTTCGTTTTTTTCCTTTTTTTTTTTTTTTTTTTTGATGGGTCTAAAAGCTGTCCGTCTTGACTCGGTTTCAAAAGTTGACGACCAGTAGATGACGTTTTCGTTATGATTCGTGCGTGCTCCTTTCACCATTCTTTTTAGAAATGATTTAGACAGTAAAGCAAACAAACAAACAGAAAACGGAGAGCGAAAGAAAGTGCCTATAGACAAAGAAAAACAAATACTAGTTAATGAGTTATGACTTAATTGGACCCTTGGTGCTTGTGGTGGTTCAGGGCTGAGTGATAGAACCGTCGCCGGGCCGCTGTCGGCCGCGGAAAGAGATGACGGCGGTACGTCGCCACAGCTGGGCATCTCACCGCCCGTCTCGGCCACCCTGGACGATGTCCTAAATTCATTGCTGGGCCTAACGCCTCCACAGAGGCACGGGCTGCTGAGACGGCCCGTCTCGCAGCCGACCATTCACAACAAACAAGCTCATCATCAACAACAACAAGATGGACAGCAGCACGGCCAGCAGCAGCCATATCAGAGTCAACATCAACAGCAGATGCGGGGAAACAACAACAATAACAGTATGGCTATCCATGAAGCCGCATCCCGGAGCTTCAACGATCTCCGTTCATCCACCACCTCGACATCCATCAAATAAAAAAACAAAAACATAACAAAAATCTTAAACAAATCACATAGAAAACACGACGATGATGACAATGTAGTGATGAAGAAACATACGCCATTTCCTCCCCCGCCCTCCGCCCTAAATTTAATTAACCAAAGTTACGAATTATTTCCGTTCCAAGGGGCGCGCACACTCACAATCAGGACGTTCTCATCGTCGCTAGTTGCTCGTGAGGCTATAGCCGGCAAGAGAGAGTGTGTTGCCCGGGAGACATATTGCTATTGTAAAAAGAAAAAAAGGGCCAGCAATATATCAACGGAACTATTTGTCTATTGTAAAACATACTGAAACGAGCGTGACGTACACAACATTGTATTCAATTTACAATTTCAGGAAGAACGCCAGTAGTTCGAAAGTGTGATTAGAGATTAGAAACCAGACCGACTATGACAATGACGAATAATAATCGAGGGCGTATAGGCAGTTAGTTGAGTGATGCGCGAACGGGATCCGTTTTCACTTGTTACTAAAGCTGTTCACGTTGTTCTGCTTTGTTGAAATTTTTCTAATGAATTCTATCCACGTTTCTGCGCAGTTCTTTAACCTTTCATCTCATATGATTCAAGTTTTAACAATTATTGTACATTTTAGACATTCTTTAAACCATTGTTGTTGTTCTGCCTCGCTCTGAGATGTAAAGAATGATTCTCTTACTGAAATGTACCAAAAATCAATCGAAATGCGGTTACGTCATCATTGTAATGATAACATTTTCTTCTTTTTACTACTGTTGGTCTATTTTCAGTTGGGATTACACAAAAGATTTGGGAAGTGGTTTACAGAATTTGGAAAAGTCTATTGGCTTCCGATAGTTCGTTTGCAAATAAGGTCCCTGGAAGGCTGGAATCCCCTGTTACTCTCAATAATCCAATTTTTGTTTCAAATGTTTACTATTTGAAAGTTATCATTGTCGTAGCCATCTAGCGGCTTCTTGGTGTACGAATTTTCACTTTACGCATGGCGTTACATTTTGAACAAGATATAACGAAAACGAACTAACTGTGTTAATAAACTTAACGATATTTTCACTTTCACTCGTCATTCTTTGTGCTTAAAAGAACAAATATCATGTCTGAACTCTTAATCTATGGCGAAAACGATTTTTTTTGTATGGTGCATTCCAGTGCTGTCAAGTGCCATTGCAAGAGTAGCAGCACAGCCTATACCACTTGAAAAACTGTTTTAGAAAAAATAGTTTACCGTCATATTATCTGGATGACGTGGACCTAAACAAGCTGGTTGTGGCTGCAGGATTTGGCAGGCTTCTACATGTCCTCTCTAAGGTAAGCCAAAATATGGTCAATTTGTATGGTTTTCTTGCATTGCACAGTAGGTATCTCAAGGTTAGCTAACACCTGACACCTAGCAGGGTTTCTTTATATCTCATTTAAAGAATAATAGTATCGGCATATGGATATTCTGTCTACTAAGTAAGTTTGATTTGTTAAGAAATTACCCAAATGCTTCGTCATGCAATTATGAGGACCTCATCAAGTTGATAGGATTATTCTAGAATAGCAGACATTGAATAGGCCTGGCTGTTTGGGGGGCAGCCAATATCTCCAAGTACAGTTATTCCAAACAATTGAAAAGGAGAAAGATGCATCTTCAGTATCACTCTGGCAGACAGCTAGTTGAGAGCAATATGTTCGTTTTCATTCAAGGAGAAGTAGGCTTTTACGATCGTTCTCTCGGCTTTTGTCCATTTTCTGATCGATCCGTTCTGCACAGTTCTGCAGCGAAGGTGGGACCTTCTGACGCAGTATGTACGTCACTATACATTTCCAATGATTTAGTCAAACTCAAGAAAAGTGTTTATGCATATCTGATCTGAAGCCTTTCTAGATATCAAAAGGGGGGCGAACAGCAAATCAGTGGGATCAACACGAAAGAATGTTTGTTGTGAACAACTTGGATTATTGAAACATTTTTCTCATTCCTGTTTCGCAAATTCCAGGATTGTACTTTTGCCCTTGCAGAAAAATGTCAAGGGTATTGTGGCTAAAACTGAAAGTCTTACGTCAATTTCTCAGCTGATTGACGTTGTATATTTCTTCTTCCCCTTTTCATTAGTCCATCAGTTGCAATATTAATGGACTACACACTGCACGCCCCTTATTGCGGCACTCTGCATAATGAAAAGCCGTGCTAGATCGAGCTTCGATGTGGTTTTTTGTTCTTTTATCTAAGCTTTCTGAGTACTAGCAAAAGCAATCTTAGATGAATCAAGTTTTAATGCATACTTTCTGCTTCTACCGCTAGTATAGATTTTTTTTCGTCACGAAATAAGATCCCTGTCTGATGTTTTTCCTCGGCTTTCTTAAGAAAAACATTTCCTCGTTTTTTCGTATCCATAACATTGCTGCATTTATGACTTCCCATGGCTGATAGCTGTCACGAAAGCAATATGTTGGCCGTTTTTTTTTCTCCATTTTTTCAAGCACAAATTCATGCGACGTCATGCAACATAATTTCCATTTTGGCGTGCATCAGCCACTCCCTTTTTATCTTCAGTTTCAGAATGGTGACATTAAATATGCTATCCATCGACCAAAACATCCGGCGAATAGTGCCTTAGTCGTTTCTGCGGTATAAGCGATTACCTTAAAATTTCTCATATTTCATAGTTGCTGGCTGGTATTGCTATACGAATCCAACTAATATCTATTATTTCTACTTTTTTAAAAAATAACTGATGCAATAGTCATCCCCTTGGCGTTTAAACTCCCATGCAAGAAAATGTTCCTCTTTATCGTTTTCAAATTGATATTAGTACGCCATCTCTTGAGCTTCCATCCATTTAGCATTCAAATAGCGCCATCAGCGGATGGATTAGAAAATAACAATGGCGCGAATATTTTTCGTCTGTTACGTTTTGAGCCTTAATAATTTCATTCTCGTGAATTAATTGAATGCCTACAGGGACGTATCGATCAGGTTTCCGCATGGGGCATTGTCACATTCCTAAATTAAGATTCAGTACTAATTCATTGTTCGCCAATAAAGCTTCTTCAGTCGCCATTGAGAACTATTTAATATTGTTCCACGAATGGCAAAAAAACGAACTTCCAATTTTGCAAGCAAATCTCAACCTAAATCTAAACCAAAACTCCCGAACAGGTAAATATCTTATTTTCCTATGTATTATAAAGACAGAAAACCTATTAGAGCTTACTTCGGCCAAAGCAGCCATATTGGTTCATTGGAAATCAAACTTACTTGAATAGGAATTAATAGTTTTTTGTTTTGTTTTATTAAGGAAAGGAAGAAACAAGTCTGTTGTAACTTACAATAGGACAAAAGGATCTACAAAGGGCATACATAGTAATAGCTCTTCATGCAAAGTGAAGACAAAGTATCAAGAGAAACAGAATACTGCCAGAATAGCCACAAAATGTCGAGAAGTGGATGACTCAAGCAACCACAATTCTGGGCTAATATATGAAAGTGAATTAGAAAGAACATTAAGGTTGGGCATGGCTAAACTAAAGCCATCCAATAAAAACCATACTAGTTTCAAGAGAAATACTACATCATCTAATGGAAGCCTCAGACAAGTCTCTGCAATCAGCGAAACAGCCTATGCAAGTAATAATCCTTTTCACTCAAACTTAAACACTTGCAATCTAAATTCCGAGAATGGAAACTTACTTGTTGACAGTCTGACGTCATCTAAACCTAAAACTGTTAATATTTGGAAATTTAATGATGGGACTACTGTAAAAAAAATTTATTAGACTACAGTTTATACATTGATAGTTATAGTTATGGCAGCATGTTTTATTGCTCTTTGAATTCCAATCTTCATTGATACCCAAACAAATGTAAATTAGTTTTGAATCCAAGAACTTTGTGTCCTCTTATGTTACATGCACGTAAATTATGTAGAAGGAATAATTTCTTTCGTTTCCCCCGACTAAAAGTTTGCTCGTTTGTAAAGGCTATCAAATCACTATTTTTGGTGGCGAAACAAGATTCCTTGTTTATTTGTTTATTTTTTAATTTTTTTTTCACGTTTTTCGTGTATCATCATGAGCTGTGCTTCAGCCAAGAATTTCATCCTGGTTAGGGATTTACATTAGAAAAATAACCTACTTTCAAGGTTTATGCAATGAATGGTGCCTTGTACTTGTTCTAATTTGTGTTTATTACTGTTCAAGAACCCTTACTGAACTTGTATAACATCAGACGAATATCTAGGTTATCAATAACTATAGTTATCCACGTCCAATACTCGAAAACTCGATGTTCTTGTACAATTCGTCCAGTGTTACATGCGAATGCCGCTCGGTTTTGCCCAAATTTGCTTATGAGAGAAAAGCGGGATAATCTTTTGCCTGAGGATATATTTCTTGGCAGTTTCTGTTGGCTGTTAGTATTTTCGTTTTGCCTCACGACAGTTGGAGACATATAAGCTCTATGCGTCGGTTGTTTACGCATGCCTTTTTCACAAACTCTCCTGGCCAACGTGCGTTAATGAAATAGAATGAACAAAACATGGGCTTAAAAAAAAGTTTTCAGCCATAACTGTTTAAGCACACATGTTGGTTGTCATTTTTCTTATTCAATTGGTGCTGTAGTACGGTACAGTATTGCACTATTCTCAGTTTGCGCATGTCTTTGTGAAAAAGAGAATACTTTTGCAAGAAAAACTCTTGTTATCGTAGCATCCAGTGATACTTGGATGACACGCTGGCAAGCAATTTGGGAACTCGATACATTTTCATCTTGATATCGCACAAATCCTTAGAGAGCTAGAGAGCTCCCCAGTGTTCCACAATTATTCATTGAAACTCTTCTTTCGTGAAAGACCTCATGTTCATGGTTTTTCGTACTGTAAAACTTGGATTGCACTGGGAAGTCTGATACAGTCGTAAATGTGGATTAAGTTTCCCTTTCGTTTTTCACGGTCAGAGGTATTACAAAGTGCCATTCTTTTCTACAGAACAACCTTATTCATTGTTTCTTGGTGATGCACTTTTGATTACTTTTCATTTGCGGCGTATCACGTGTCAATTGAAGGCACTGTACTTTGTCTCGAGTCACGTAGTACAGTGACGTTCTTAACGAACCAAACTGTAAGGACAGTCTTATCTGCTTCGTCGCCATGCGACATGATTCACATAATCAACGATTTCGACCGGTTGACTATTAATTGACAGGTGTATCTCTATAAAGTGTAAAATCCCTTGTGAGCTTAAGCAGGTGAAGGCCATTTGGGTTTTTCTGTTGTTGGGATACCAATTCTTGATTACTTACCTTATTTACTACGCTATAACGTATGTCATCTTCACTTGCATGTTTCAAAGACAAATTTCACTGTTTACTGTTACGTTCCAAACTTTGTCAAGTCTAGACATATTTATGCAACAAAGAAAGTGATAAAACATGCGTCAAACTCGCATCTATCTCTGAACAAACTTATCCCGATACACACGATAACAATGCTTTTAAAACGGATGCCAATAAAATCTTTTATTATTACTTTTTGTTTTTTCGTCAATTACATGGATTGCATTTATCAGTTCAAACAAGTAGTTGAAATGAATCGTCCTAAAGATGTGTTTACAGAACCAAGCCGGTGATGCTGCTGATCCAGGACAGGTAGCTGGAAACGCGAGCCTGTTGTATGCGAAAAAAAAAAGTATTGTTTAATAACAGGTCGTAAGTCAGGAAAACATCAGTAAATCCCGTACATATCCGTCGGGGTTTCCGGATTCGCATCCAGCAGAGGAAACAAAGGAGGTGACACCGATCTGGGTGTATTGTCCGTTGCTGTTAATGACGCTCATAGCAGAGCCGCTGTCTCCCTGTTTAAACATTTTTGAATTCATAAAAAATTACTTCTTTTCCAGCTCAGTTTAAAATTGTATCCTCTTACGTTGCAAGTGCCAGAGTTGGTGGCAGTGAAAGATGTGCAAATCTAAAAATTAAATCGTGAAAGCTTAAGTTACAAAAAGAATTGACATGACTTAAAACTTGTGTAAATCTTACGGTGCTTGGCCTGATGATGAGGCCGTAGGTCTAAAAACATGAGATAAACAAGAAGAAAATTTCCGTTAGTAATGACAGAGCTTTTGACATTTTTAGAGGGAAAAGTCATACGTTTTGGCATTCTGCGTTGCTGATAACGGTGACGGTAGATTTCTGCAAAGTCGGGCTGATTCCACCGGGACCTTTGTTTAAAAAGATGATTTTTAATAGTTGTGCAATTATTAGATTTTTACTTCTTTCCTTACCATCGGCAGTCTTTCCCCATCCGGCAATGTGGGCTTCAGCGTCAACGTAGAGGTTGGTGTCAGTTGGGTCTTGGAGGCAGATGGGACGGATATTGTCTGAAAAAGTTTTGTTGGCAAAATCATTTTACTAAGCTAATCATTAGTGAGACAACTAATAGAAACATTTAATGTCTTTCTCTCGCTGTTTTAACTTAGGATTGCACGCAAACTCACTTCCGCTAATGTCAACTGGAGCTGGGAGCTTGATGAGAGCAACATCTCCGTTCAAAGTGTTAGAGTTCCAGTCGGGGTGGATGTATTTCTCGTTGGCGCGGATCTCAAGACGTTCGGGTTCAGTGATTCGGACATTGTGGGCTCCCAAGTAGACATCAAAGTAGAGAGCACTATATTATTGGAATCAATTGTTTAATGGCATTTTCCCCCACGTTTTGTTGTGCTAGCTTTTGTAATTGACAGACTAGGAATTCTTACCCATCAGCGCAATGAGCGGCAGTCAAAACCCATTGGTCAGAGATGAGTGCAGCAGTACAGAAAGATCCACCGGAGATGAATAGAGCAGTAACCCATGGGAATTCATGAGGAGTCTAAAGTAAGAAAAAATTAACGGTTAACTGTTGACGTAGAATGTAACTGGAGCTCAATTGTTTAACTTACAGCCTCAGCTCCGTTGATGATGCGGGCGGCATTTGGGGTTCCGCAAACAGCTGCATTAAAGATGAACGTAAGATAACCACGTTTACATCACATTTTACGTTAACTTCGTAATTTTATTTTTATTACTAACCGCGGAAGTCCTTGGTTTCCCTGGTAGCCTTGTTCCTCAATGGGATTTCTTCCGCACGGCGGGCCTCGCGGGGAACGCTTGGATTGGCCCATTTTTCCTCAATCTTGGCCCAGTTCCTCTCATATGGGAGAAGAACTTGTCCCAAAGACTAGCAAAATAATAACGGTAGAAATTAATTTTAAGTTAACTGTTTTTTTTTTTTTTAGTTTAGATTCAAATTTTTCAAATTAGTGAAAATAAAAATACCTGGGCAAAAACGAGAACAGCTAGACAGAGAATAACCTTCATTGTAAAATTTGAGAAGAGAATGCCTGTTACCCCAAGCCAAACGTTCTGCTTAAATAGGTCTAAATGGTCAGTGAAATCATATCATGTTTGAAACGACGACCAGTTTGTTTACGATAAAAAGATCCGGATTCACCTGTCAAAATTGTACTTTAGTATAGACCTTGGGTGGAATCTAGTGTTCGAAACGGATCGAGTGACGTTGCCGAAACTTCACAAACCTTTGTGTATTTTATTGCGTTTCAAAAATAAGATTAGTGCAGTTTGAAGTTGACAAATAAACTTATCTGTCGAAGGTAAAAAGGCACTGGAACTTGCGCACCCCATAGCTTATGAAATTTCTAAATATACATGTGCGCGATAATGTGATACATCAACAAACGACAGATTTGAAAGATTTATGGTAGATATAAAGCGCTCGATCTAGATATGAGCATATAAACAAAAACATTTCTTCATAGAGTAAAAAATTTATCTCGAAATGAAACTTTCGAGGCCGCCAACAAGCTTCGTCTCTTTTTGGATCATAGATCGTTGGCTTACCTTGTTCCACTATGTGCCGATGAACCAAAACAATTTGATGTAATGTAATCGTTTCACCAATCACTATTCTATTTTATATAAGGACACGTCTGCTGCAGCTAAGATGCTAAAATCTAAATGAAACATTTAGTATTGAAAGATAACGTACTAAAATGGAAAGAAGAAAAAAAATTGCTACAATGTTTTTTGATTGCCATGTTGAATATGAGATTCCTTGTAGTTATAAAATCCAAGCAGCCTAATAAAAATTGTTCAGCAATGAAGATCCAATTCTCTCCGTCCGTCGTAGGTGATCGATTGGTTATGCAGCTGAATCAATGTGACCTTGTTTCCACCCTTGATAGCCTGTCAACCATAACCCTCATTATCTGCGTCGTTGAATTTACCCTTTCGCTTTCGTTGTAATTTAGGGCTCGCCTTCGTCCGAGGAAACAAAATATACACCGATGAGATTGGAGATACTGTGGTCGTCTTGTTGCACTACGGAATCACATAGCTATACGGATGACAGTTTCGAGTAGTTTGGAATTGATCCATCGGTTCAAAGCAATTTTTTTACAAAAAACGATCTGAAAAATAAGCCCAATAAAATAAGCCGACTTTTTTTTGTAAATTTTGTAGATTTTTTCTTCAAAGTTTCATTTTAAAATGTGGTGGTTTATACTTAAAATTTAATGACAATTACAAAAACTGACCTCGTTTTCTCGTGAGAATTGAAATTTCAGAAATAAATGTAAAAAAACGTATAACACAGTTGGCCCGCTAGCTTGCTACAACGCTCGCGTGACACAGTGCAATAATTTAAAATATTTACAAAACGGATAGTTTGACGAGAAAACTGACCAATTTTTCCAAATCAGCATTCGATTTTTAGTATCATACAGAATTTTTAGCGAATTCCAAGAGATTTAGTTTTTTGTCGATTTTGACAAAAAGTGAGAAGGGTATAGCCTTCCCACTTTTTCATTTTTGGCAAAATTCTACATCCGGCCAAAAACATATGGATTCGATTCAAGATTTAACAGCGACCATGAAAATCGTTTTCATTTTTACGTGGGAGCTATAGTTTTTAAGTAATTGGATTCAAAGTGGTTGCACCTAAAACCACTTCGATTCCGTATTCTAAAATTGTACAACTACCGAGGAAACTGAAATTTTAGCTTAATCCAGGGTTTAATGTTGGTTATAATAGGGTACATTTGATCAAATTCAGAGTAAATTCTTAGAGCTTAATTTTTTCAAAAACTGAACTTTAAAATAAGCCCGACAAAAAAATAAGCCAGACAAAAAAAATAAGCCCGACTTTTTTGTCAATTCGTATATTTTTTTCCCAAAACATCAGGAAAGCACGAAAAGATTTTGGTTTAAATTTAAAATGTATCCAGATTCACGAAAATTCACTTTGCATTCCGGTGAGACTTGAAATTTTTGAAATAACCGTAAAAACGTGTAATAGAGTTGGCGCGCTAGCACGCTACAGCTCCATTGTGACAGAATTCAGTCATTAAAATATTTCAAAACGGATGATTTAACGAGAAAACGAATCAGCTTTTCCAAATCAGCATTCGATTTTTAGTATCCTACAGAATTTTTAGTAAATTCTAAGAGATTTACTTTTTTGCCAATTTTGACAAAAATGAGAAGGGCCTTTCCACTTTTTCATTTTTGGCAAAATTCTACATCCGGCCAAAACATATGGATTCAATTCAAAATTAACAGCGATCATGAAAATCATTCTTTAAGTTTAATTTTTCCAAAAAGCCGAGCTTTTAAATAAGCCCGACAAAAAAAAATAAGCCCGACAAAAAAATAAGCCCGACTTTTTTGTCAATTCGTATATTTTTTTCCCATTTAACATCAGGATAGCACGAACGCATTTTGGTTTATTCAAAATGAATCGAGATTCAAGAAAATTGGCTTTGCGTTCCGGTGGGACTTGAAATTTCTGAAACAACCGTAAAACGGTGAAAACACAGTTGGCGCGCCAGCACGCTACAGCGCCAGCGTGACAGAATACAACTTAAAATATTTCAAAGCGTATGATTTGACGAGAAAACAAATAAGTTTTTCCAAATCAGCATTCGATGTTTAGTATTATACGAGATTTTGAGCTAGCTCCAAGAGATTTAGCTTTTTGCCGATTTTGACAAAAATGAGAAGGGTATAGCCTTTCCACTTTTTCGTTTTTGGCAAAATTCTACATCCGGCCAAAAACATATGGTTTCGATTCAAAATTTAATAGCGATCATGAAAATCGACTTCATTTTTACGTGGGAGTTACAGATTTTAAGTAATTGGAACTCAAAGTGGTTGCACCCAGAACTACTTTGATTCCGCATTCTAAAATTGCACAACTATCGAGAAAACTAAGATTTTAGCCTAAATCAGGATTCAATTTTGGTAATAGTAGGGTAGATTTGATCGAATTCCGAGTTACCTTATGTGGACCTTATGTTTACCTTTTTTGTAAAAAAATCGGACTTAAAAATAAGCCCGGCAAAATAAGCCCGACTTCTTGTCAATTTTGTATATATATATTTTTTCTTCCAAAAAATTCAGAACAATATGAAAATATTTATCCTTTATTCAAATTAAACGAGAATTAAGAAGATTGGCTTTCTCGCAGAACTTGAAATTTCTGAAATAAGCGTACAAACGAGTAAAAAAGTTGGCGTGCTAGCATGCTACAGCGCTAGCGTGAAACAGAAGTCTTGTTTTATATCTCGAAAAAGGGTGATTTGACGAAAAAACGAATCAATATTTCCAAATTAGCATTTGATGTTTAGTATTACATAAAATTTTGATCGAATTCCAAGAGATGGAATGGAATGATGACTAAACCATTGTATTTTCCTTAAAATTGCTGAGTTGTAATAGTTATTTTGAAACTGGATTATGCATTAAATTATTTCACTCCTTGACGTAGTCCCGTGTGCTGAACGATGAGCTTTTGATTTGAATTGGAATCTACATATTTAAATTTGCTTTGCTGATAGCTCTGTCGGGAATTGAACCTTATATTTTCAATTCAACTGGCTAATGCTCAACCGTTGATCCATAAGTCTTATGTTATATACTACTGTTCCTCGTTGTTATTTAAGGCCGAACTATGTAGGTTTCAAACTTCAACAAGAAAACTTTTAAGAATCGGTGAGAAATCAATTATTACTAGAGTATTAAAGAATTTTCTTTATCCCTCTCCAAGGACTTTAACCCCAGAACTTTAATTACCTTTCCAGTGCTCTACTGCTATACCATGAATGATACGATACATTTTGCTGTGCCTTCATTTAACAAACCTAAACCTACGATGCGTGCAGGTTATCTATTTTATTGTTCCTATGAGCAATAGTTAATCAAGGAGCAACGTTAGTGATCTGGCCTTGTATCACGCAGGTCTGGGATTCGAATCCTTGCATTGTATCAATATTATAAGTTTACAAATTACAGGAGATTAAGTTCCGTGCAACAATATCAAAATAATTTCTTCAGGATATTGTTTCAAATGCTGAAATGTAAAGTGCCTTCTATTTAAATATCTAAGCCTGTGAGTTTGTGCTTTTCTTTGTATTCGGTAACAAAGTAAAGAATTTATTTCTATATTAGAATATTGAATTATTCGCGTTGTCACTATTCCGTGCAAATTATGATAGATATAAAACAGAAGTTAGATTAGATAATCATATCTTGAAATTACTTTGCTGCTCGCGAGCTTCGTTACTGATCAGCGGTTGCCAGAGTTGAAGCGCTTCCATAGTTAGAAGGCATTTGGGAATTCGTTTCTTCATTAGCCGGGACTTTCTGATCTTGCTGCTGCTTAATGTACTCAATATCCCGATGCAGGACTACCAGTGATACAAGAAATAGTACAGCAGCCAATATATACTCACCGGGGAAAAATAAGTAAAGTGTATCTGCGGATAATGGAGTTGGAGAACGAGAATCAACGTTAGGTAATTACTTTAAAAAAAAAGAGAATGTTAGGACTCACTTCGCAATGAATCAACCTCTCCGTAACCAGCATTGATGAAAGCTCTCTTCACTGGAGGCACCAACAGGGGCATATTTCCCCCAATATTCGAGATTATAAAGAAGTAAGCTGCTACGGCAGTTGTTCGAACATCAGCTGGTACTAGTTCCACAAGTACCGCAAGAGCTACGCCAACCCACATTTCACCTACGAAATTGTATAGTTAAGTAAGCTTCAAAAGAAAAATTAAACTTTTTTTTTGCTCTACGAACCTATGATGTAATTAGGTAATAAGCTAAAATAGCAATAGGGTGGATCAAGAAACAAGACTCCCGCAGCGAACGGAGATGACACAATTTGGCTAAGCGCCAGCACCCAAATTCTGCCATGCGGCCCCGTTCGTTTAACAACGCGATCAGAAATAAAACCGCCGAAAACAACACCTGGTTAACAGAAATAGTAAAAATCGTTTTGAGCCAATTCTGTATAATAGAAACAAGAATTTTCATTACCAATAGAACCGCCAACCACAGGGATCCAAGACATCCATGTGCCAATCTGCGTCGGAGTTTGTCCAAGTCCATCAAAATAAACTTGCGTATTATACGCCCAAACGTACCCAGCTATGGAAAGGTGACGATGAGTTTGATACAAGTTAAATAGAAATTTTAAAAAATATTCTGCATACCAGCATTACGGATGGAACTCGCAATGCACAATAGTAACAGCGATGGCCGCATCAGTTTGAACATTAGCTTGAATTTCTCTTTGGTAGAAGACGTTGCATTTCCAATGGAAGATTCTACTTTTGTTGTTGAAGGCTGGCTCTTTTGGCCACGTTTTGGCTCTTTGACCGTCAGTAAAATGATGAAACCAATTACAATTCCTGGAATTCCAGCAATGATGAAAGACCTTAAGATAAATCTCATGTGTTAAAATTCTAATGTGTAAAATGTATTCCTTTTGGCATTACCAACGCCATCCTTGGTTGTTTATATTGGCATCAGTGATGAAATTTCCAAGTGCATATGACAGCGAGTACCCTGTATAGATACCCCAGTTATAAACACCCATTGCTAAACCTCTCAGTTCTTCTCCGAAATAGTCGGCAATCAATGATGTGGCAAAAGGCGTACATCCGGCTTCTCTGCGACATTTAAGATGTTCAACAGTTATTTTTAGTTCGCCAACAGAAGACAATGGTAGGTTTACCCTAGTCCCAGACCAAATCTTAATAAAGCCAATTGCCAATAGCTAGTTACAAATCCAGACAAGAGGGTGCACACCGACCAGAAAATTAGGCTGATGCCAAGTAGGACCTGCATATAAGTAAAGATCTTGAACATAACATGTAATTAGCCAGAAAAAAAAAACACCTGTTACTGCAGTTAATTGTAAAGTTGCACAGCATGTTATGCTATGCAATAAGGGACTAAAATGTAATTGTCAGCGACTTACTTTTCTGTTATAGAGGTCAGCAGCAATACCGACTGGGATCGCAGCAAAAGTATAGATTAAGATAAATATTGGTCCAGCAAGAATCTGGTAATCATAGCCTTGACCAGTGTAGTCCCATTTACAGCCTCCTAAAATGGTTCCATTATATATAAATTGAGTACAGCTTTGATTTAAAAACCAGATTAGTGTTATGAGCTTCTATGTAAACTACTACACAAATACCTAGATTCATTGGTAAGCTTCTGGCAGACAATTTGGGGACTTGGAAAAGCAGCTGATGTATTGGTCATGCATCCTTGGTCCCCATAATGAATTTCCTAGGATGAAAACCGATAAGCAGTAAAAAATTATTTTTTTGTTCTTTCTCATCAATTAAAAAAAAAGTTTACCTGTGCTAAAGGTTTTGTTACTATTGCCAGCATGTAACGATCCAGTTGATTCAACAGATAGGTTATCAAAAACAGTAGCAAAACATAAATGCTGTAAATATTCTGCTTTGAGCTGAAAAATGAAAAAATTTTTGCTGATTTTCCAGCGGTATTCATGTCCAGACTGGGAGAGATCAAGGGTTCTGTGACACTTTCCTCAGACTCCTCGAACCGCGGAGTTCTTCTGTCATTCAAAAAATAATAATGGCGAGTTTAATTTACATATCTCACTTAGATCATGTTTTTAAAACAAGTCAATCAGGCAATGGAAGTAAAATATGTGCTCTTTTAGAATGTTAGATAATGTTCAAATAACCATTGAGCAATTATTTAAAGATCTCACCTATACGAACGGAGTGCCATTTTTCACAATGTGACTAGAAAAATGTGGCTCTTAGCAGAAGTGAGCTAGTGAGCTCAATACAAAAATGAACTACCAAAAAAAGTTGCAATCGTTCATAAGCGGAGGATATTTTTTCTGATTGTCATTTGTCAGTATTTCTGTTTCTAACTCTTTTTTACGTAATGGTAAATCGTCTGATTTTACCACTAGCGCCACTAGATACTATAGTTGCCACAAAACAATAACAAAAGTCCATCTAGCGCTGTACGATGAAAACTGATAAAGGAGGGAATTTAATAAGGAACCGTTACGTAATATAGCGTAATATATACCTCGGAAAACGTATGTATTACAGTATAATGCAGGTAAAAATGTTAAATTTTTTAATTACGAAAATGACAGCATGATAAAAAAATCGTAAACAAGATCCATTTCATCACGAGAATTTCCATTCATATACGCTGCACGCCAGCAAATATGAATGTTGTAACACGTACGATTTTGAACTCTTGGGTTTATTTAGGAAATTAAGACTTTCTAGGGGTCCTCCTTCTATTACCTCTCAAACAAGCTAGTAAGGCTTGCCGTCTGGCTGAAAAGAAGAGAAACTGGTTGGAAATGCCCTTGACAAGCGGGCCGAGTAGCTAAAAAAGTGACGCAAACCTACGTTCTCTACAAAGTTTTATTTTCGTTTTCTCTGCCAGTCTATGTGGAAAGGGAGTTGTAAAACTCTTTTCTTAATATGATGTAACTGGCTCTTTTTGCGATTTTTTTAATCGGGGCACTTTCTATTACTCAGTCAACGTCCCCGTCGGAGCTCGTTCGATTCGAATTGTTTTTGTGAATGGGTAGAAAACAGAGGCTTAATCGATTGGAGAACAACAAAAATGTAAAGCACCACTTGAATGAATTTGAAATGATCTGGAGTACCCGTATCTAGAAAACAAATTGGAGAAGCCGCCGCTAAGCGGTCGTGAACTGTACGGTGAAAGTTGCCTTAAAAGAACAATAGCCACGGATTGCACGAAAGTGAAAGGAATCACGCTACACGGCAAAAATATTAAGCAGCGCAAAGGAAACAAAAATAATAAATAAATAAAAGTCGGATCTCGTTGTGGACATCTACGTAGCCTTGAACGAGCTCCTATTCAAGAAAAACCCATAGTCATCCTCTGATGAGAAGACGCTCGTTTTCGGGAAATGACACGACCAACGCGCAACACAAAAGAAGATTTCTGAACGTTTGGTAAACAAAAATCTTTTCCATTCCTTTTACCTTAACTACAATACGATTTAGTATTTTAAAAAAATACTTTAAAAAGGCATAAAGTAATACTTACCCAATTAAAATTTTACTGTAACTTGCACTATTAGTGTTCAATTTATTTTAAGGCCACAATTACCAAGACTAATTAGTACACCTATAAATGTTAATGACTAATAGATGACTGACCTGTTAACCTGACAGTAAGAGACAAGAAACTCTGGGGCCAAACTTGAATGCAGGCGGGTAGTCCAGCACACGGGCGAATAGGAGTCCTCCAAGACCAAGAGCTTGAATCCAACTGAGAAGCGTCTCGCTTATAAAGTAAATACAAAAAACGGCTCTTTCTCAGTTTTGCGGCGCTGCTTTTTTGTTTTTTATCATCGTTTCTTTTTTTTTTTGCAAAAGTTGAGTGAAAACGACAACGTCGTCTTTGCTTTTTTTTTTTTTTTTCTTTTGTCTCTCCTATGCGACCGAAATTTCAAAAATTTCTTGACGCGCTACAATGTAAAGGTCATGTTGAAAACGAAGCCAACTTTAATCCGGCCGCAAAGAGACCCTTCCGGCGTACCCTGTAAATTATTTCTTCTTCTTTTTTTTTGCTTTTTTGAAGATGAGATGACCTCTGCTTGTTCGACCTTCCTAAAAATAAGATTAGACAACTCCAACAAGAAAGAACCTTAGGGTGAAGATTCGAACACCGTTTTTGCAACCTGCAATTGCTGTGGCGATGTAGTTGGTAGTTGCAACATAACGGTAAAATGATCCAAACGAGGATTTCAATTTTACGACCTTCTCTCGCGCGCATCTCGTTTTCCCTATTTTTCTTCTCTTCTCCGACTGGAAACCTCTTCTCAATGCTTAAGGCATTCGTTTGTTGGTGCCCCAGCAGGTGGTCAATTAAGCGTTGCAATACGTTACGACGCAGACAGCGCCTTAGAGGTGGCTTGGAACAAAGTAGTAAATCAAACGCGATACGAAAACACAGTCTCCCGAGCACAGTTTTTTTTTTGTCCTGAAAACAATCTAACGGCATCATGTCCACACCATCTAATATTGTATTACCTTGCATCAAGATACATTTGCACGTCCGAATCATGGAGCTAAAAAATAGGCTTTCAAAGCCTATCATCCCTCATTTTGCGGAAGGACAATGGACCACACCTTACTGCAATAACTTGGCCAAAACGAGCAGGAACATGCTGGTAAACACGGCCAACATTTGATCTTAATAAAAAAGAAAGAAAAAGGATTGAGAAGACGCTCTTTACCTGAGGCTTTGTATGAAAGAGAAGAACGGCAGCAATAAAATAACCGTTTTCCTACCATTCGAAAAGGAGTAAGCATTGTTACAGAGATCCATGGTGCACGACTGGTACCAAACTGTTAGATTTCCATCTTCTAGGTCCTGCTGACCGTTGCGGTACAGGGGCTCATCAGCGCAACTGCGGAGGACTGAATTAGCTCCGCCTGTAAGAAATATCAGCCATGAGTTTCGGACTCGATAAAATAAGATTTTGTGTTTCTAGTTTTTTACTGATTGTGTTCCATTGGGTTTTCTTATACGTGCAGTACGCTGTTTTCCCATCGTAAGCGTCTGGGCACGTAATCGATGGCAACAGTGTCCGGTTACCAGTTTCGCAGTCTTCGTTCCAGTCAACGTCGCTCGAACTGCAGATGTAACATTCCAGTCCTAACTGGCAAAATGTTTGTTTACTATTACCTCCGCCCTATTGAACAATAAATGATTCCACTTACCGTCGCTGAGCGTAATGAAACTAAGAGCAATTACCGTAACGGCTATAAGGATCTTCATGGAGATGTTGGAACGCATAGTCATTGTAGGCATCCTACACGGGACTCGATACAATTCAACGTGGGGTTGACAAGATCGTTGCAAACTCCATCTGTGAAGCTATGGGGATTTTTCTTATCGGTACAAGTGCGATTGTCTTATCGCGTTATGTATCATTTAAAAGACTCAAATGACGTTGATAGCCAGTGTTTTAGGGTCCGGCTTTAGCGATTGAACAGCGTTCATTATGCTCTGAATTCGGGTACCTCATCATAGGCGGAATATAAAAATTTGGAAACATAATCCAGCGAAATGAATTACTAATAACAAAACCGTACCCTTAATTATTACTCAATTTCCTTTCGTACATTTACGTATCCGCTCACGCACCCTGTCAGCGTTGGACATGACGTTTACGAAATTCTATAAGAGTGTAAATAGTTCATAGGAGACATTCAGGGATATACAATAAGGATTAATGGTTGCATCGAAGACGCCTAAAAACTAAGGATTAAACATAAGGAAGTCAAAATGGCCAGCAGGAGTAGACTTGCGTCGCAAGAATGAGAATCTGAAGAGCAGAATATGAAAATGAATTAAAGATCCTTACACCTTTTTCGATGGACTAACCTTTCGAGTTGTTGTAGAGCGATTTATCCCAAACGTCGCCATTGCAAAGATCTTTATTGCACGAACGATAGGAAACAGTTGCAATTCCTAATTTCTTGTCCTCAAAACCTACGTTGTTTGGGATCCAAGTCGAATCTTCACCGCAACCACGATAAATCATGTTGAAAGCTGAAAATTTTATTTTTATTTTTATTTAACATTATTTCGAAATTGGAACAAATTAACTTTGTGATATTTACCTATCCCAGCATCGATTTTGATTTTTACATAGTCGCAAAATTTGGTTGTGAGGGGACAAGTTTGTGGTTTGCTACGGTGCACGCCCGTTTCACAGTCTGAGTTCATCGCCATCGGGTTTGATGTGCATTCGTAGCATTTGATGCCTTTCGTTTAATCAATGGAAGAAAAAGCGCTTTTCATTAGTTTTCAAATGTTAAAATGTTTCTTATTGTTTGTGTTTGACTCACTCTGGCCACGCGACGCCAAACTTAGGAGAAGGAGACCGCCCAGAACGGAACGCACGTTCATTTTCTTGCACGCTCACTTGAATAACTGTATTCCGGATAAACTAAACTTCTCGCCAGCCAAAACCATAATGTCCGGATTGCGGTTGAGGGTTGATAAGAACTTCGCGATTGCTAGACTTTGTAAAGCTCGGGTAACTTTATATTTTCTCCCACCAAATGTAATTAAGTTCAACGAAAAGGGAAATGGTACGTTAGCACTTCCAGGCATCTAAATGTAACAAAAAAAAAAGGAAATAAATTATCTTCAAATCAACACAAACGCACGTTTCACGTTGAAAAATTTGCCTAAAATGGAAAACAAAAAAATAAGAGCGTTCCACAGAGGAATTCACGAAAAATCCACTACGCCCAATGTTCTATTAATGTTTAAAAATTAGGTTTATTAAATGATGATTGTCACGAAAATGTAGATTAGGAAAAAAAAACACCGGTATCTCGATTCGCTAGTATTGCTTTAGCTAATGCGTCTATCTATATGGTGAAATATGCTTCCGAAATACGCATGGACGAACGAGGAAGTTTCCGAATGAATTTAAACGTTGTTTCCCAGGAAGGATGAAAGGAGACCAAGGAACGGAAGCATCAACGGATTATCTGTAAAATAATAATATTACAAAATAAACAATCATTAGACAGGCGGCCACGATAGAACTTACAATTCATCTTCGTGCCTGCGGGTGCGCCGTTTCCCGGCTGCCGGTTGAAATCATTATGGAAACCGCCATTAAAACCGGCACCAGCAAATCCTCCAAAACCGTCATTGTTGTTGTTGTTTGTGTTAAATCCGAATCCGTTGTTGAATCCGGGGAAATTGATGCTCGGTCCAAGACCGTCTCCAGTATTGCACAGGTCGGTGGAACACGATTGGGACGAAGTGGACACGCCCACTCCGTTGCCGCCGACCGCCCCGGCAAAAGCAGATTGGCGACAACCTCTCGAATACGTTACTGTCCTACCTTTGAAGGGCAATTTTAAGATAGATTCGTTAGTTCACGGTTGTTCTTAAAATGTTTAAGACGAAAGTTAGGATAAGCTGCGAGTGCTCGTGACTCACGCTGAAACCAACTGTCAATACTTAAGGGCATTCTTCAATTAATGGACTCTGCAACGTCATTTGCCTTTCTGAAGGCTAAACATGTGCGCCATCGTCAGCACAATGCTGGCATGTTCACTACGTTGTCATGGCAACTGTACGAAAATGCGTCGTGCAGCGGCGAAGCAAGCGAACCGAGGCATGGAAAAATAAAGGAAATGACTGTTATTGTCGTACTCACCGGAAAAATCGGAACGTTCGGTGCGTAGAACGTTGCACATTTCGTTGGTGGCACACGTGATACGATTGGCTCGCGTCGGCTCTCTGCCACACATTTCATTTTCCCGGCCTTCGCACGAATAGCATTGTAGACCTGTGCGTAACAAAAGACGAAAGGAAAAACATCAGATTACAATCGTTTGTTTCACATTACTAAACTTTGAGCACCTCCATCTACACTTGAAGAAAAAAAAAATACCCAACAGGAAACCTTTGCGTCATTGTTGACCTTGGATAGATTGTGCAACGTCCACTAGGAAGTCAAACCACTTGGTTGCACCATAAACTATTAAAACAACGCAAATGTGGGATTGCAAGCTCTTACCTGAAACAATGCTGATCGTCATCATTAAAACTGCTACGATGATTGGCACGGTTGAATGCATTCCTGTCATTTGGCGAACTTCGTTTTACTGCGTGAATGCTCGCGTTACAACCTGCTGAAACCTCGAACACTAAATGACGTCTGCTGTTTGTTGTCTGCTACGGTTGTTGGAAAGCTGGTTCGAACGCTGCTTGCAGTGAACTGATGGCCTTAGGGCTTTTACCTGAATGTTTTGAAGTATTCCTAAAATGGGCGGAAGGAGGAGCTACAAGCAACTCAAACTGTTTTTCGTTTTTTTTTCACCGTCACGTTCTTATGTAGCATATCCGCTAGTGACGTGTTTGCAGAGAGCATGCACTGTTGCCTGCGACGTGTAATGTACTGGACGGAAGAGAATGAGTCACTAAACAGGAAGTTCCAAAGGTTGTAACCATAAGTCAATTCATCGCCTTCTTAGTTCCCTTTGGTCCAAATTTCCCTCTTTTTTTTTAAGGATCGTAAAAATAAATACACAAACTTTAATCTTGGCAGTGCCCCCGTTGACAAGTCGATTTTCAATTGGTATGCAAGTTTTGATTTTCAACCGGAATTATGCATTTTCTTATTTACAACTTAAACGAAGCCAAAACTGGCTGTAATAAAATCGTCGATAGTTCTCGCTAAGGAGTCTACATTAAGGAATATCGTATTCAGTGGCATGGGGCTCTTATCAGCCCACCTGAATCATTAACTGTGGTCACTTCCGTTCATCGGATACCCTTGGACGTCTGAGCTCAGAATATTTGAAACTGTTCCGATGTATTCGTATTATGGCACTCTACCCAACTACCAAAATAAACATGTTTGGTTAATAATGTTCTCCTTATAAGTTTTCTGATAACGGATTACCGGTAACCACTAAAATAACGCCCACAAGAAACACGGAACGAAGTAGAATGACAACGACGATATTGTGCAATGACTTCTTTTGGAAAAAAAAACTAACAAAATATAATTTAAAAAAAAAACAAAAGAGTAATTGAAGCCCCCTGATGTGTACAAAGCGTACCTACTTTTTGAGCAGGATACATAAACGAAAAGGAAGACTGCGCAAGTTGTTAAGGAAGTACGCCGAATTTGCTATTGACAACCTTCGTTTTGCCTTTTCTTTTCGACCTCTCATTACGTCTTTTCACTTCTAGACAACGCTTAAGTTACACCCTTCTCTTTATTGATCTGCGAAGAACGATTGTAGAGAAAGAATGGGCCGTAACACAACAACGCTGTTCTGCTAAAGATCTCGACAGTCTTAAGCGGATTGCTCGCAAGATGTTAAACAAGGAGCTATTAGTTTTTTAGACGAATGGTTATTTAGCTTTTCTCGTTCATTCGATAGAACACAAAATTTGATTGAGCAAAAGAATTCCAATATTTGAATCTGCCGTGACCAGGATTCGAACCTGGGTTACTACGGAATTGCTTCCTTGCCCCCACAACGTAGGGTCCTAACCACTAGACGATCACGGCTTACAATATCATATTGGTTTTCAGAACTGATCCTTGTAAGGATGATTCTCCATTTTTGGGTTTCTAGTATTCGATTTACCGATGGACGGACAACTTGTTAATGTACTATGGATGTACCAAGGACCACATCGTAAATTTGTGCGAGTGCTATGTTGCGAGTCTTAAATCAAAGGGAGAATGCTACAGAGCAAAGCAAAACTATAACGGTAAAGGCAAGATAAAAATTGGAATGGATCATTTATGATTAGCAAATGAAAATATTTTATCTATTGCCTGACAGTGCGTGTGTAACATTAAGACGACGGCAAAGTACGCGCTGCCATAAGGTTATGTACCGTGCGTTAGGGAATACAAAGATGAAAGCAATACGTAGTTTGAAAAAAAAAGAGAGAAAAGTCTACCAATTAAAATCGAATGAAATGCCCTCTTATGCGATTTATCATTATTAGTAAAAAGGCCATACTTGAAAATTCAAGGGAGAAAATGCATCGCTCTAAATAAACTTGGAAAACTTCCCGTGACTCGACGCCACTTGGATTGGTGGAAATCGTCCTACACTAATTGACATTTTTTGGAGAAACTTTGATGTTTTTTTTTTAGCTAAAACTTCTTCCCTCTCCATGTCCCGGAGGACCGTGGTTCCGTCTGTCGTATTACAAGTGAACAGGTATAGTACGTCACTGTTTTTCAGTCTAGCCTTAGTAAAGTTTTCAAGCTGCCTCACTTTTGTACCACATGAAGATGAATACAACTAACGTTAAACAACGTGATCAAACACGAAGAAGGCTATGTTTTAACCTACAAGAAGCTGAGACGAAACAGGCTGAAAATACTAGAAAATCTATTTGAAGAAATAAGGATTCGAGCAGTTTCACACACATTATCAAACATAATGTAGAAGCGATAAGTTATTACAGAAGCAAACCACCGGGAAATTACATTGCAATCGACTAAGAAGAAAAAATTATGAAATTTACTAATGTTCAACAGAATTTTTGTGATGAAGCAGCTTTTAGATGATGCGTGTAAAACCAAAGGAATCGATAGAAATTGCGTCGTCCTGAATCGGCTGGAAATCTTGGGCAGGCTGGAACACTTCTTGCGAATCGAAATCAGTTTGAATGATCACATCACTGCTACCTGATTGGTGAGTATTGTAACTATGGCCACTATTCCTGTTGTTCGTCTTCAGATTCATCAGGAAGTCGTCCAATCGGCCAGTCAAACGGCCACTAGACTTCCCGTAATCGGAAGAGGCCAATCGGACGACAGGTGCCGCCACTTGAGCAACCTCCTTGATGGTCTGGCTGGGTACCACGGTTTGCTTGACAATCGGAAAGCTCTCGTACGTGGCCGTTTCTCGGTTTACGGCACGGATGGCCGAAGGAGCTTGATCGTAAGAGATCCGGGTTGGAGCCACAACGCGAACGTTGGTGTTCTTAACGTACGCGTCGTCATTCTGATCGACAAAGCGAACTACATTGTTGGTACGACGGGATGAGCTTCTCACAGGGACGCGGACATTAGAGATATCAAGTTGAGAAACCGTTTTGGTGGGGGTTGACACGCGGATGTCGGAAACAGTGGCATCGTACGGATCGGGAACGCGGATGGATGTCGGTTGGCTGTCGTAAGAATTTTTGGACGGCGAAACGAAACGAACGTTTGCGGCCTGGTTGTTCTTGCGGGCCTTAGTCGGTACGCTGACGTCCAAAAATGGAGAAACGTGCGGATTGACTACCCGAACTACGGTTGGCTGGATGTTGTCTGAAGCTTTGACTGCAGATGAAACGCGGACAGCTCCAGCGTTGTAGTTAATGTCGCGGGTTGGTGAAGAATCAGGAAAACCATCTTCATCGTCATCAACGCTCGTGTACTCGTAATCTATAGCTTTCTGCTCCACCGATTTGGCGGATGTGCGGATGATCGGAAGCGCTTGGGAATTGCGCCCAGCTTCGGGGAGTAGAGTTCCCCGTGCTTGAAATCCGACAGCGTGGCCGGACATCTTTCCAGCCGTATATTCTATTGCATTACGTATTCGCATGAGCCATATGTCGAGTTTGCTTTATAGCTTCTGCTAAGAGAATATAAGATTACCTGTTTCTTGTAGTTTGCCGTTGGCATCAATGTATCCGTATTTGCCAGTCATGTAACCGTTCGCATCCATGTTTTCGATCCGGAACGATCCGTCTGAGGCTTCGAATCCGAACGTGTAAGAGCCGTCATCATTCCTTTGATTGATCTGCTTCAAGATTGAAACAGCCGGTTCAGTGTCCGAAGACGTTGTGGACTTGCTGCTCGCATAGTTAGTTGGAGAAGCCAAAGAGAAGGCCACGGTGCAGGCCAAAAATAGCTAATTTAACATATTAGATAACAGAGCAAATTTTTAGTAAACTCGTATAAGTTAAAGGCAAACACTTAAATCATTTACCACAATCGGATTCATTTTTTGGTTGGCCAGTGGACGGATAGTGCAAAGCGGGTAGGATTATTTTGAGGCTGCAGAGCTGTTGGATGACTGACGAATAAACCCAAGTGTCACCCGTTTTTATACAGACGGGCGAAAAAGAGAAGGTTGAACCGATGCTGACAAAGGATTTCCATCCATCTCTATATCTCTCATTCATCTCGAGTGGCCCTCATGTTGTAGTCGAATGAAACTATCAATGCAACAGACGTACATTCGATATTTCGATTGCATGCTAAATATAAGAACTTCCACTGACAAACAAGCGATTGGAAGTATTACATTAGAAATTCTTAATAGTTATTTCAAAGAGCTATGAATAACATCACCAATTAATGTAATCAACAAGGTCCATTCGCCTTGAGCCTTATAGATAAAACCAATAGAATTTCTTGGTGGCAAGATGTCATACTTTTTACATGCGGGCCGTGCATTTCTTCTTTTCCTCCCCTGCCCTCCTAAAAAAAAAAAAGGTCGACATAACTACTGGCTTAACTGACCAAACCCCGATGAGATGACTTAGATTGCTGTATAAGGGCCACGATTGACAAAAGGTGAAAGTTAAACATCGCCAATGATGGCGCAACGTTCGCTATCACCAACAACCGGAACATAATCATAATCGCCAGAATTCTTTAACTGTTTACGCAACAAGAGTCGTTATTAACAATTTAATCGGCTGTACATTTTAAGTCGGGTTAGCCTCTTAAATTATTCTACCACCATTTTCTTCTAAACCAAATATTTTTTAGTTAAATAGCCTTACACGGGGATGGTCTTAAAGGATAGATTACAAAAAAATACAGAGCACGATCTGTCTCTTTGTGCAATGATGTGCAAACAATAGGCGTTGGGATCAGTGCATCGTCGATAATGCATCTCCGATACCGACATGCCTTTCACTTTGTCCAATGACGAAAACATCGTGAAGAATGACGGCTGTTCAAAAAAAAAAAAAAAACGAAGATGATAAAAACAAAATGGGTCATTTTCAACTGGGCAAAGCGTTTACCTCTTCAAGGATTTGCCGATGGAGACATACAAAGTACCGGTTTGGGTGTAGCTCACACCCGTATGTCCTGTCACGAGCTTCGAAAATTCGTACACTGGAACATCTGATTTCGCAACAAAAAGAAAAAAAAAGGGAACTTAATCAAACAAATCATCAGGTAGAAGACAGGTGAAAAAAAAGAAAGCGAATATCCACATTCCTCGCCAGACGTATCGCATCTAAAACTGAACGAAAAATCTTGTCAAAATCTGTTGCAATGCGATTCGGAGGAATATCGTGTCGTCCCGCGTTTTCGTGAGAGAGTCACGTCCGATTCTGCCGGCCCAGAGTAAAAGTTGACAGACAGGTCATCCGTAGAACGGGGCAGTGTGATATGGTTTGCATATCCAACCCAACATTCACTTTCCATTTGGCTGTATATAAAGACGGACGAGTTCTCGGTTTCGTTCATCAGTCCACTCAACAACAATCAAGTTCAAAGCTGCCCATTCCTCACTGTTGGTACGCACCGTTCTTGATTGAAGAGAAAAAATGATTTCTAGCATTGTAAGTCGTCCTCTGGTAATGAATTAGAAATTTCTTAGTGTTAGTTCAATCAGTTTTTAAATGAAATAACGTGATTCTAGATGATGCTGCTGTTTGCTGTGGCGTACGTGTTGGCTTCTCCTGCTAACTACGTCACCAGCAAATCGTCCACAACGTCGTATGGCAGTCCAGCTGTAACGATCTTGAAGCAAATCAACCAACTGAATGACGATGGCTCTTACACGTTCGGATTCGAAGCGTCAGACGGATCGTTTAGAGTCGAGAATATGGACGTGAACGGTTACATGACTGGCAAATATGGATACATCGATTCCTACGGCAAAGCACAAGAAACTGGTAATTCAAACGCTTTTAGCAAAAGGTTTAAACAACACAGTTTGTGATTTATTTTGGATGACGATAGAATACGCGGCTGGAAAGATGGCCGGACAGTCTGTCGGATTCCAAGCTCGAGGAACTCTGCTCAATAATGCAGTTCGTAGCAGCCAGCCGTTTCCCTTCATCCGCGCATCCACCAAATCGGTGGAACAGAAAGCTTTAGATTACCTGTACACTAGCGTTGATGACGATGAAGATGGCTTTCCTGATCCACCGCCAGTCCGCAGCACCAACGACTACAACGCTGGAGTTGTCCGCATTTCTTCTCCAGCTAAGGCAGCTTACGACATCCAGCCAACCGTAGTTCGGGTAGTCAACCCGCACGTTTCTCCATTTTTGGACGTCGGCGTAGCGACTAAGGCTCGTAAGAGCAACAACGCCGCAAACGTTCGTTTCGTTTCGTCGTCCAAAAATTCATACGAAAGCCAACCGACATCCGTCCGCGTTGCCGATCCGTACGATGCCACTGTTTCCGACATCCGCGTGTTAACCCCGACTCAAACGGTTTCTCAAGCTGGTATCCCTAATGTCCGCGTCCCTGTGAGAAGCTCATCCCGTCGTACCAACAATGTAGTTCGCTTTGTCGATCAGAATGACGACGCGTACGTTAAGAACACCAACGTCCGCGTTGTGGCCCCAACCCGGATCTCTTACGATCAAGCTCCTTCGACCATCCGTGCCGTAAACCGAGAAACGGCCACATACGAGAGCTTTCCGATTGTAAGGCAGACCGTGGAGCCCAGCCAGACCATCAAGGAGGTTGCTCAAGTGGCGGTACCTGTCGTCCGATTGGCTTCATCCGGTTACGGGAAGTCTAGTGGCCGTTCGACTGGCCGATTGGAAGAGTTCCTGAGGAGCCTGAAGAAGAACCAGAGGAACAGTGGCAATAGTTACAATACTTATCAATCAGGTAGCAGTGATTTGATCATCCAAAATGATTTCGATTCGCAAGAAGTGTTCCAGCCTGTCCAGGACTTCCAGCCGATTCAGGACGACGCAATTTCCATCGATTCCTTTGGTCTTACCCGCATCATCTAACAGCTGCCCATCCAAGAGATCCTGTAGAAAAATGATAGAATTTGAATTATTCCAATTTTTTTTTATTAAACTTTAATGCAATTTAACGGTGGTTTTGTTTCTGTACTAACTTATCCTTTCTACATTATGTTTGATAATATATGTTATATGACTAGAATCCTTGTTTTATCTTTAAATCAAAATTATTTTCTAAATCCTTTAGATGTACGAACATTTCATTCTTCACTGGCAAACGAAAAGCTTTGTCGTCACACATAACTGAGTATGTTTTGTTTTTTTTATCAAGTCACATGCTAGTTGCAATCGTACATACATCATTTCGAAATGGACGAAGAAAAAAAAATCTTCGTGATGGCCTTGGCTGAAAACATGTTGAACAAACCGGCCACGACGAATTCTAAAAACGAGAACGATTTCTGGGGGTACGTAATAGAGAGAGGAAGGACTCCATTTTGGTTTCGACTATGGCAAGAAAGAAAAACGAAACCAAAAGGGGATGAGTCACGTAACCGATTAGCATATTTTTCAAAAACAAAACGTTGCGAATATACGTGTTCTCGTTTCGCCGTCCTTCCCCTCAATTTTCATTTATTAGCACATAAAAGTTAACTCATTTAGTCATTAACTTTTATTTATCTTTCCCATATTCACCAATGAAATAGCTTAGATGCGTTTTTAATGCATAACAATTTCGTAATATAAAATTCTAAATAATACAATCACATTTGTTACATAACTAGTTACGCCATAACCCTAGAATGTTCAACCCCAAATGGCAGCATAACTTTGGATTCCCCTTTGATTTCGCCACAGTTAGCAAACGCTTTCTACATTTACATTCTGTAAATGCAAACGCATCAGCTGTTTACGATTCGGGACACGCGTTTTACATAAAACAGTTCACAGATTTCAAAGATTGGCTTTGAAATGCAATGAATCTGTTTTGCCACCCGCATATGTCGGCGGCCATGAATGCCGGGCCGTCCCGGTTATAACATGACGAAAGAGAAAGCGATTGGCTGTCCCCGCATAACCTAAACTTAAAATTTTTTTTTCATTCGCTATCGGCAAGCTCATTGCGTTTTGTTCTACCCTATCAAAACTGATCTGGACCAGCACAAAATTGAAGAAAACAAATCATTTAAATTCAGCATGGCCAAGCAAAAGAAATCATTTTTCAGCACTTGGATCAATTGAAGTTCAGTTTCACTTGACTGACGTTCAATCATCGTACAACCACGTGGCCGACCTTGGCCGAATTGCTGAATTAATGGAGGTCTGAAATGATGATCAAGGATTCCCTTTTTATTTTGAACTGAAACGAAAAGAACAAAAGACCTCGTGAAGGGCACGCCTTGAAATTGCGCTTGCGACAGTTAATCTACAAGTAACCCGATCGTTTTTATATTTTTAATAGGGATAGATATAGCTTTGACTTAACCTTGCTGAGATAGTCACGCCGACAGTGGAATGGCCGAAAATAGACTGGACGATGACAGGGAGAGATCAAGTGCAAAAAAAAAAAAATGCAAATGTCCATGATGTAAGAAGAAACTATTGCACCACCACAAAACATGAACTGACGAATGCATCGGAGCAATTCTTCGTACAATATACGAGTGTCACTGTGTGTCAAAAAAAAAAAAAGCTGATGCAACCGCCGCCTGGTGACTGATGCTAATGATTAAATAGTTTCGATTAGGTTCGTCACGTTTTTCCGGATTTTGAAGGACGTTCCGGGGTGCGCACATTTCCCTCCTGCCCGAATTTCCCGCAGTTAGATCTAATCCGAATTGCGTTTACGAAATCGAGGGCAATTAGTTAAGTTTTGAAATCAAAAGGATTGTTTCCAGCGCAGTTGGCAAAAATGACGTTTGTATCTCATGATTATATCGCTGGAATTTCAGTCTGTCATGTCTAAGAATCTCTTGAACGCGACAGAGTTTGCGCAATCGCGATGATGGAGAACATAATGCTGTTCACTAGATGGCGTCCATAGTTTTGACGCGTCACGCAATCGGGATAGGAAAAATGATAAACGAACGACTAAAATCGTAGACAATAGCACGCCCAGGTGTCACGGTATAATGAGACAATATGACCGATAGGATAAACACCCGAAATTACAACCATAAAACCTTATCGAATCGATACAAAAAGTGAAGAAAAAAAAAAAAACATTTCATTTTGAATGGCGATCTGCAAAAAAAAAAACCATCCTTTTTTGTCATTCCGGAAATTTAAAAAAGAAATAAAAATAATAATAATAATTAAAACACACACAAAAAAAAATACATTTCTCATCCCTTTTTTTTTTCTTAATTGTTAAAAAAAAAAAAAAAAAAAAAAAAAAAGGGAATCTTCGTTCCGGATGACAAAGAGAATTGAAAAGACTCGTCAAATGGAATTAGAGAACGATACACCAAGGATATGATGGGGTTTTGACTCTTGCTAAGAGAGGAGCTTTAGATATATCTGTCAAAAGCTATTGTGTATATGTTGGGGTGGGAGAAGAATAGAAAGAGAAAAAAAAAAAGAGGAGTAAACAACAAGAAAATAAAAAAGAAAAAGAATGGAATAGAAAAAAAAAAAAAAAGAAAAATGTTAAGGTAGAAGTTGCCTTCCTTTCTGGTGAACGAAAGAGAAACAGAAAAGGAAGACGAAAGAATGTCGCGCCCTGAGATGCGGTGACGGATAACCGGCCTAATTGTCTCATCAAAAGCTGCTGCCCCTCTTATTTTCTTTTTTTCTTTCCTGAAGGGGAAAAGAAGAAGACGAAGAAGAAGAAGAAGAAAACGTCTCACGGCCTCTAACCATTCACCTTGCTTCATCATCAAATACCAGAGGAATGGCGGTGGGAGAGAAATCATTTTTTATCTAATGTCCACATCAACTTTTTTTTTCTTCTCCTTCTTCTCATGTTTACTGGAGGGTATACGTGTGTGTGTTGTGAGTGTGTGTGTGTGTGTGTGTGTGTGTGTGTGTGTGTGTGGAAGAGATCAAGCAGAAGGGGGACTCTTCTTTCTGTGGGAGATCCACTTAAAAAAAAAAAAAAAGGTAGAAGAAAGAAGAAAAAGAAGAAGAAGAAGGAAGCAAACGCTGACATAGACGTTGATGCTCTTGTGTTGGGAGGAAGGCAAAAGACTTTGTGGCTTTTCGTCAAACTAGTAACGTATCAAAGAATACGGGAAGAAAACAGGTGTGTACCACTCTTTTTTTTTTTTTTTTTTTTTTTTTTTTTTTCAAAGGAAATCTGGCAGAATGAAAACAAAAATAAAAGGGGGGAAAAAAAAAAACAAAAAAACAAGAAGAACAAAGGAGAAATGCAAGGGGCTAATTAAAAGTGACTCCAATCACCTTTCGAATTCTCCTCGTCAGTCATAAAAAAAAAAAAAAAAAAAATAAATAAACAAAACAAAAAAAAATGCAGCCCATTTCAATTAGCTGGCCCTGTTGTAAGAAAAACAAGAAGAGCAACTCCTTCATTTTTGTTTTGTTTTTTTTCTTTTTTTCCCCCTTCGTACCACCAACTGAGGTCGTAAATTCTAACTCGAGGGGGTATATATATATAGGTATATATATAAATAAACAAGCGTCGCCGTCGTATAGTACTATCAAAAGAAATAAAAGGCCACGAGAAATAGTTTTGGGCAAGTCGTACCTGGCCGCATCCAAATGCGTGTGTGTCTGTAGAATGTTTGACATCCGTTTCTGATTGTTGTCATCCTCAAATGTGGGCTCTTTTTTTTTTTTTTTTTTTTTTTTTTTGGCAGGTCAAAGCACTCGCCAGAAGATGGTAGCGTCTTCGTATACGTGTGCGCACTAGTTTTTTTTAGGCCGACGACGACACACCTGTCCGTGATGACGTTTACCTTGATTGAAGAAATGGATCGATGGTTTTGTTTGTTTTTTTTGTTTATTAACTGTCTGTACATGTGTACAAAAAAAAACAGGTGAGTAAGTAGTGACTGAATTGGACGATTTCGGAAATGAGTCAAAATTCTAATTGGACGATTGTTTGAATTCATTTCGAGAAACGGAGCCGCTCGTTTTCTTTTTTTTTCCAACTCCATTTTTCTTTTTCTTTTTTTTCTTCGTCATCTTTGTGGAAATGTGCGCAACGGGAGAAATCTTTCCATTTTCTTCGGAGAAATGTATGGTAAAAAAAAAAAAAAAAAAAAGAAAAAAAAGAGAAGAAGCCCTACCATTAGCAGCACATTACAGGACGTTGGAAATTACAGACTTGTGTCTTTCCCCCCCTCTTTCACCTTTTTTTTTTTTTTTTTTTTTTCTTTTCAAACTCGTCTACTGAAAATCTTTTTTTTTTTTTTTTCTTTTTTTTTTTTTTTTTTGTTCTTCTTTCTATTTCTTTTCTCCTCTTTGGTTTGTTTTAAACTTTCCCGTCCATTTTTTGTATTTCTTTCTGCCACCTCTTTCTCTCTCTCTCTCTCTCTCTCTCTCGCTCTGGAAAAACACAAACAACGTAAAGAAAAAAAAAAAAAAAAAAAAAAAACGTGTCCGTGGCGCTCTGGTGGCCAGGTTTCTGTGTGAAACCGTTACCGGAGTTCATTCTCACCGCGTTGTAATGACGACGTACAATTCCATGAAAATATATATATATATATATTTTTTTCCTTCGTCAAATAAAAAAAACCAAAAAAAAACAAAAACAAGTTGACTTGATTGAGATTTTTTTTTTTTTAGAGGGGGGGGGGGAGAGGGGGGGGGCGGGACCGGCAGCGATTAGACAGGAATGCCTCGTTCAGTGTCTCCTTTGTCCTTTCCTTTTTCCTGCATTTCATCTTTATACTCAATTCTTTCGTTCTATTCGGTTACCAACTACGCATACATGCGGTTTTCCTAATCTTTTTTTTTTTTTTTTTTTTTTTTTCCAAAGTTCCTTTTCAATTTTGTATTTATTTATTTTTTTTTTTGTTATTTTCAACCAGCATTACCTAAAAAAAAAAACAAAAAAAACCCCAAAAACGAATGAATATTGCGACCCTTCTTCAGGAATTCAAAAGAAACTAAAGAACAATTGGTTAAGCTGTCACGCAAGCCGAAGATCAAGTCACTGGCGAACCCCAGCTGACGTATGTAAACGTGCGGACACGTCATGTACGATACTGAATTTTTTTTTTCTTTCTTTTTTTAAGCGCATTTTTTGTTTGAAAAGAAAACAAGAAATGTTAAAATTCAAGTCAAACCGAGTACGAATAAAACTTTCAAATTATGATAACCAATTTTGGTAGTCATCCAAAAAGACCGGAATCGTTGGCAACCAATTCTTTTTTTTTTTTTGTTTTTTGTTTTTTGTTCACCTATTCGCTTCGATGAAATCGATGATGAGATGATTGGTATTAAATTGTATAAGAAAAAAATTAAAATTAAAAAAAAAAAAAAAAAAAAAAAAAAAGGGAGGAATGGCTGGACAAAGACATGAAATAAAAATCTTCCAAAAACAAGTTTTTCATTTTTTTTTTCTTTTTTTTTTTCAAAAACGCCATGCAAGCTATATTGAGGTCGTATCTTTTTTTTTTTGTTTTTTTTGTTTTTTTTGTTTACCGTTGTAGTTTTGTTTTTATACACTTGACGGATACAGACACAACTCGTTTTCTTGTAAAAAGAACAAAAAAAAATTATAATAAGAAAAGGGTGGGTATGTACAAAGAGGAGAGACGGTCAACTCTGTACACAACATTTTGAACATTAAAAACAAACATGGAAAGCGAGAAGAAAAACAAAAAAAAAGAAATCCAATCGAAAAATGTAAAAAAAAAAAAAATGATAATGAATAATTATTTTGAAAACACGGGGGGACAAGATGAGAAAAAAAAAAAAAAAAGAGTGCGCGTGAGTCTGCGTGACTGGCCAGATGAAAAAAAAAGCGGTCGGTTAAAAGTCGTCTATTTTCAAACAATTTCGCACTTTTTTTTTCTTTTTTTTTTTTTTTTTCGGCTGCACTGGCACAACACAACACGCATTCTTTTTACTCCTATGGTATGTGTGTGTGTGTGTGTGTGTGTGTGTACAGGTTATATCGAAAAAAAAAAAAATTTTGGGGAACACGAAAAAAACAAAACAAAAGACGAGCGAAGAAAAAGCTCGATGATTTTCTTGAATTGCAAAAAAAAAAGTTGTTGCTGTTGTTGCCCATATAGATATATATATATATATATATATATATATTCTGTACATGTTACAGTATATTATATACGTGATTTTTGTTTGTGTTTGTTTAAGAATGAGTGGTAGTAGTAGCACAAATGTGGAAGAGGTGTGTTTGGGGGGGGGGGGGGGGTCTGTTGTCTTGCGTTGATTTTTACCAAGGGCTCAAATGGCTTGTTTCAACAATCAACTGCAATCGTTTTCGTAGTGGAGTAGCGTGAAAGAAAGTCAGAAAGGATTCACGGAAGGGGGAAAACGAGATAAATGGAGTT
The DNA here is from genome assembly GCF_022539665.2 of Daphnia carinata. NCBI lineage: Eukaryota > Metazoa > Arthropoda > Branchiopoda > Diplostraca > Daphniidae > Daphnia > Daphnia carinata. The sequence goes on from NC_081334.1 coordinate 649,118, forward strand.
TTAACAAAAGCAACACACGTCACCTTTCTTTTCCAGTTAACTGACGATTGTACAAAAACACAAAAGAGGTGAGTTTTTTTTTCTTATGTTCAAAAAAAAAAAAAAATAATAATAATAATAATAAAGAGCCAAAAAAAAAAAAAAAAAAAAAAAAATGGGAGTCTGTTTGTAGTTTGTAGTATATCAGCAGTAGTGGAATAGTCTTTTGTACAAAATGCAGTGTTTGCATCATCTACAATATTTAGAGGCATCATCATCATCAGGGCAGACATAAAACACACGCACACACACACACACACAACAAAAATTCCGTGATTTGAACCGCATCATTTTCATTCCCCCCCCCCCCCTTCGGTCATCGTCTAATCGCTGGGTTTTGTTTGCTCTTCAACTCTTATGAGGGGCTTGTCGTTTCAAACAGCAACAACAACAGCACACACACACACACACACACATAAAAAACACATATACACTTGCGATACAGGTTTCTTTTTAAATACAAGCCGAACGCACGGGGAAGAAAAACACACACACACACACACACACACACGCCGCGCGCATATTGAACATAATCAAGACACACAAAACATAATGAAATAAAGAAAAACGATGACACGGCCAATGGCCGTTCCCGTAATAATAAGCGCGCAAGTTCCCTCCCTTCTTATTATTATTTTTTTGTTTTGTTTTGTTATGTTTACATCCTCCTTTTGTTCCGCATCCGGATAGCGGTGCGAGAAAAAAATAAACAAACAAAAATATACTAAAAAAAAAAAAAAAAACAAATTACACACCCACACACACACACACAATGTTTCGACAATTTTTTAAATGGGGTAACCGCACTTATTTTTGAAAAACAAACAAAGAAATTGAAACACGAACGCACACGCACAAAAGGGAAAATAAAGGGGGGGGAGGAGAGGGGGTTTGAGAGGGGGGGGTAGAATATATGTATATATAAATATAATGGAAGTAGTAGGTAGGTAAGTAAATTGTCGGGAGGATTTTTTAAAAAAAGGGGGAAGGGGAAGGTTGTTGGAATTTTTGAATTTTTTTTTTTTTTTTTTGTTCGTTTTTAAGCACACAACGCACAAGCCGGAAGAAAATAAAAATAAAGGGGATTCTTCCGGAAATTGGCATTGTTTTTTTTTTTTTGTTGTTGTTTGTTTTCTTCGAGCGGAAGTCTCGGTGCACAGATTTGTCTTTTGAAAAACAAGATCCAGCAAAAAGGAATTATACACTGGTGTGTGTGTGTGTGTGTGTGTGTGTGTTCGCCGCATTTTCACTTCCGAATTTGCATCCATTATTAATTTTTTTTTTTTTCCTATCTTCCATACGTGTGTGTGTGATTGCTTTAAAAAAAAAAAAAAAAAAAAAAAAAAAAAGGGGGGGGGGGGGAATTAAAATAGCGAAGGAGTGAGGATAAAAAAAATCACGACGATGACTAAGTGTTGGCGGAACGCGGGGGAGGGACGGAGCGATAATAAAAACCGGAAGATTTCATTTCCTTCCGGTTTTCTTTTTTTTTTTCTTTTTTTTTTTTTCTTTTTTTTTTTTTTTTTTTTTTTTTTTTTGTTAAAAATATGTTTCTTCGTTCTTTTTCACGGTGTATCGTTTTGTTTTCTTTAAATTGATGTTTTCCTCTTGATGCTTCGGATAATTAGCTCATCCGATTGAGGCCAACAAAAATAAAAACAAACCCCTTTTTTTTCCCGCACTCGTGAAATAATTGTAGAGCACAAGGTGGGGCGCGTGATTTCTTCCGTTTTCGAATCGGCATCCGGACGGCGAGTTTGTTTGTTTGTTTGATTTTCTTTCAACGACAGCCGCAAGCTTCGACGACCATGTCGTGGTAGTTTTTGAGGACGACTTTGTCGTATTCGTCGATGTAGAGCATGGAGATGGAGGAGAGCTCGGTCGGTACGCAGCAGGCGCGCGGCACTGCGCCTGGATTGACCGAATGCACCAGCGTCTGCACGATAGCGTGATTGGTGGTGTTGAGGTGGTCGGGCAGAGGGAACGGGCAGTCGCCATGGCAGTAGTAGGCGTGGTAACCGGGCGGCGCGACGATCCAGTCGTTCCATCCGACGTCGCTAAAGTCGACGTAGAGCGACTGGCGGCGGCAATTGTCCCGACGGCCCTTCCGCTTGTGTTTCTTCTCGGCGGCTCGTTTACTCCGCACTCGGGATTTACCGTCGTCAGAGTACGTCACCAAGAGCGGCTGCTGACTAGCCCACCGGAGATCCAGCTGATCGTCGTCCTCCTCCGTCTCCTTGTCTTTCTCCTGCTGCTGGCCTTGCGGGGCAGCGGCCGATCGCCTCCTCCTCCTCCTCGTCCTGCTGCGCTTGCGCAGGTGGAAGTGCTCAATGTCGGACAGCGCCTCGTCGTTGACCCGCTTCATCTCCAGCCAGAGGCCGTGGTTGCGCTTGGGCTGCTGCCGCCAGCGGAGCAGAGCCGGCAGCACGTCGAACGTCATCCAGCCTTCGTCGCGCACGTCCACCATGCGGCTGTCGAGCAGCCGATGGATGGGCTCGGCGCCGTTGCGCGCCGGCCTCACCACCTCGTGAATCAGCACCTGCTGCTTCCGCCGCCACTTGTCCTCCTTGCGCTTGTCTCGCCCTAACGTCGTCGGCTCTTGACCGTCTGCGGCCGCAGACGTCCGGTTGTCCCGCCATGGATGGTCCGATCTCATCCGGTGGCTCTGCTCGGCCTCCCACGACAGCAGGCCGTCCGCCGAGCGGTAGAGTCGCAGTTCGCCGGCCTTGATGTCCTCTTCGGCCGGTAAGCTGGTCAAGTCGAATCGCAAGAGGACGGCATTGTCCGTCGTTGCTTCGTCATCTGAATCTGAATCTGAATCTACAACAAGATTTAAAAAAAATAAATAAATAAACAAAAACAAAAAAAAAAAAAAAACATCCGTTTTTGATATTTTCGATCTGACGAGTTTGAATGAAAAGTTTTCAAATCGGTTTTCGATTTACCTTGATGGGAAAATGTGCGCACTGTGTTGGCCGTCTGGGTCAATTTGCCGGCCAGGTTCAAGTTGGTGGTATCCACCTCGAGTCCGGTCTGTTGTCTGTACAGTTCAACTAGAAAATCCGGCACGACGATCTTCTGCCGCTTCTCGGCGCCCGGTCGCGGTCTCCGTTTAAGTCCAAACATATTTAAAAGGCTACCTTCTAGCGCTTCCGCCCGCTCGCCGATATCACCTGTGTTTGCAATGCATTTTTGTTTTTTTGTTTTGTTTTGTTTTTAAATTGGTTTTCACTTCGATGATAGACAAAAAGAAAAACTGACCGGTCATTGACGTGGCTGGACGATTCGATTTCCAATTGCTGGTAGAACTAGAAGATGATGAGGTGGTCGACGAGGAGCACAACGCCGCGCTCAAGAAGTAGCACATGAGTAGCAAAGGCACTCCGCCGGCCGACAGGCGTCGCATGGTCGGTTATGATCCTACGGAAATCAATAAACAAATCAATGAAATTTCAATTTCAACACGTTTTGAAAATTTAAAAAAAAAAAAAAAGTTCAAACTAAATGCACCGTCATCGAATAATTAGCCATCGGTCATCATAAAAAAAAAAAATTAAAAAAAAAACATTTATGCAAAGCTCATTGTTGTACTACGTCATTGTTGGCTGTGCTGAAACATTTGCGATGGCCGTCCAATTTGGAAAGAAAAAAAGAAAGAAGCGTAACAAAACACACAAAAATAACAAACGACTGGCTAGCCCTTCTTCTTTTTTTCTTTCTTTCTTTCTTTCAATGGTGTGGGAAATCAATTTCTCGGCCAGAAGGGGGGCACCCCCCCCCCTCCGTGTCCCGTTGTGTCCCAAACGAGGCGAATAAATGCATTTACAAACAAAGCCAAACAAAGAAAACACATTTTTTTTCCCCCTTAATAGATAAAAAATAAAATAAAATAAAATAGAAGGATCTTTGAGAGAGAGAGAGGCTGCCAGATCGTTTTTTTGTTTTTTTAAATCACGTCCCTATTGTTTTTTTGTTTTGTTTTTTCGAGGGCCAACAAAAAAAAAATGAAACAATTCAATCTTGTTTTATTATTATAATTTTTCTTTTCTTTTTACAGCAGCAGCTTCTCCTACTTAAAAAAAAAAAAAAAAAAAAAAAAAAATCTATTTTCAATTCTTATGTGTCGTGCTGCTAGGCCAGGTGAGAGCGCGCCGACCAGCGGGAAGCCCCTTCTTCTATCTGCGTTGTTGTTCTTAGCTAAAAGGAGTGGCCTCTGTGTAGTGAGTTAAAGAGTTTTCTTTCCTTTTTTTTTTTTTTTTTTTTTTGATAAACGAAAATTAAAAAAAAAAAAAGACCAGGACCTCTTGGGTCTCTTATCCCATCCTCCCGAGATTCCTCCTCTTCTTGGTTCCAAAAAAAAAAAAAAAAAAAGATGCGAGTCCGCGTCCGCGTCTGTATACATCGTGTTAGATTCTTCTTCTTCTTCTTTTGTTTTTTTTTTTTTTTTTATTTCTCTTTAAAAAAAAATTTAAAAAAAAAAAAGTTTTTTTTTGCTCTCATCCCACCTGGGCCGTGCCCCTCTCTGCCCGAAGCGTGCCAGATGGTTCCAGGTGTTTCTCTTCTTTGCAGCAAAAAAAAAAAGAAAAAGAAAAAAAAAAAACCGACTTTGGGGCCCAGGTGGCTTCCATTACTCGGCAACATGACAGGGCCCTCTTCTTCTTCTTCTCAGTTGGACCCAAAGATATTTAGAAGAAGAATATAGAAAAAAAAAAAAAAGAGAGAGAGAGAGAGAGAGAGAGATGTTTTGGTGGTGGTAAAAAAAAAAAAGAAAAAAAAGAAAGAAGAGATACAAGACACTCAACAAAGCCAAGGACTTTGGCTGATGTTTTCTTCGTTCCAAAACTCTTCCCTTTACGCTGCTAATAAATATTTAGATTATCCATTCGAATTGTGTTGCTCTTTTCGCTTTGAACACGCTCGTCGCGCATGAGTTCGTTCAAAACAATTTTTAAACGGACTGTTGGCCGCTACCCGCATATTACAGCAAGTCAACGATTGACCTTGCCCGCTTTGTTTTGGGCCCGGCTGAATTGATCGCGTCAATAACAAAATAAAACAATAGCGTAAAACAATAACTTACGCTTATTATTCTATGTCAAAACAAGTTGAAAATCAAAATCTATCGCCTGCCTCCCCCCACCTAAAGGAGCCGCACCTCATCTGCTGGACCTGCACAGGTCCCTTCGTTTTCTTTTAACACACACACACACAGAGGCACACACACAGAGGCACACACACACACACACACACACACTGGTGGTAGGCGATATGTATATATGTATCCGTCTGATTAGATATGCACACGTTCTCTCTCTACTTGGAAGTTTTGGCTTAGTCGGCCACAGTTTCAAACTTGATGACTCGAAAACATTTGTGTTCTGCCAAACTGTGCAGGTGGGTTAGTCCTTTTCGTACCAATGAACAGGAGGCAGGGGGGGGGGGAGGGTCACTGGACAAATTGACGAAACCCAGGACGATGACCCTGTTTCGTTTCTTTCAAACACAACACTGACGACCAAGTAACCACTAAAGCCCAGCTTATATGATCGATATATAGACTTATAGGCATTATTATCTGGCTTCGAAAAAAAAAAATAAAATAAATTAAAAAAGGCCCATTTCTCGAAGAGGAAGAAGGCCAGTCAATTGGGTGCAGGGGGAGGTGATGGAGGAGGGCACGCAGGTGTTAATGAAAAGGGATTTTTTTTTTCTTTCTTTCTCTCTCTCATTCTCTTTCGCTTTGCTCGTTAATCAAGGTTAATCCCTTTTCTTTTTCTTTTTTTTCAAGTAAGAAATGCCCGCTCGTTTTGACCAGGTGTGTGTGTGTGTGTGGACTGTCCTACCGTGGAATTCAAAAAGGAAGGTGATCATCCCCCCCCCCCCGTCGTCCTGTTTTTGCAATTTGCACTTCGCACTTTCGGCGTGGCGTTCAAAATAGCCCCAAAAAATAAAGGCTAAGGCGATCTTGTTTCGTTATCTAAGAGCGACAAAAAGGAACAAAACAAATGCTTGTCTACAGTTATATATCTTTGGCTGATCGTTGGTGGATTTCATTCTTTGGCAACCAGTCGATTGGAGAGGGGGGAGACTAAAGGACAAGCGATAAGAGATAGCTAATGTCAGGGCGAAGGCTTATTAAAAAAAAAAAAAAAAAAAAAAAAAAAGGAATCAAAATATTATACAACTCCCACGTGTTAAAGAGAAGGAGGGGCAAACTATACCGACGTGTTAAACAGATTTAACTCTTAGTTATCTTTTTTGTTTTTGTGCGCGCGCGCGCTCGTATGACACGCATTTGATTTGGGTTTTTTTTTTTGCGGCTTGTCACTGCGTTAACCACCACACCCCAAATAATCGGCTTTACATTGAATGCAGCGATAACGAAATATGTATATATATCATATATCTGATAAGATAACAGTCCCCCCCCTCCCCTAAAAGTCCATTTCTTTGCGGAGCCTATAACAAACTGTCGATAAGAAAAATACCATGGCAAAAAGGCACGGGCAATATGCGTGAAAAAAAAAAAGAAGGTATGTTCCAGTCGATTGGAATTTCAAACATTTTTTTTTTAAGAAGGGGGGGGGGGGGACGGATCGTAGCTGGGCATGAAAAATAAAATAAAACGGGCTTGCCAATAAAGAAGACGTGTGCGGGGATGGGTTTGAGCCGCACCTCCATTTTTCACGGTTGCGTATAAAACCATTTGCATAACACCGGCCCGTACGAGTCAAATGAGGTAAAAAAAAAAAAAAAAAAAAAAGGAGGAGAAGAGAGAATGTAACATCAATAAAAAGAAAAGGAAAAAGATGGGACTTGTTATTTGAAAAAAAAAAAAAAAAAAAAAGAAACAGAACAAAATGGAAATAGGTTACGTTGGGAATGATGACCGCGTCTACCGTTTGTTTTCTTTCAAAGAAGAGAACGAACGAAGACGGGAAAAAAAAAGGTGAATTATATAAGAAGTTTGCGTGTTTCTTTTTTTAAACGATACGATCGTAATCGTAAAAAAAAAAAAAAAAAAAAAACGAACGAAGAAAGAAAGAAAGAAAGAAAAAATAGGAAAGAGTTGATGAAACACACCTGGCCCAACGCACACTTGGACGTCTTCCATCTCTTTCAACGGGATTTTCTCTTTCGATGGCACAAGAATTTGCGCGTTGAATGAATTTCAATCGTCCCCCCTGCACCCATCCACCCCACCCCCCTTCTTTCTCGTTCGTGCCACCACCAAACATAGGAGTTTCGCATTTATTTCTTTCTTAATCAATAAAATAAAAAGCAAGAGAGTTTGGCCTCGCTGTTCTACCACCAGTGCGAGTGTCAAATGAGAAAAAAAAAAAAAAGATCGATAATGACCCAAATGGCCTTGTTTTTTTTGCTTTCAAAGGCCAGCAATCTACCAAACACACACAGACAAACGGAGGTAGCATTTGTTTCGGTATCAGTTCTCTCTCTCTCTCTCTCTCTCTCACAAAACAAAACAAAAAAAAGGTGTTTACAAGCGCAGAAAATAAAAAAGAAAAAGAGGAATATAAAAGCAAAACCAGACGAACACACACACACAAGAAATAGTCGATTTTTTTTTTCTTCTGTGTGTGGACGAGACAGACTCTATAAACGCTGTCCTTATATCCTTTTTTTTTTTTTTTTTTTTTGTCTAACGAAAAAAAAAAAATAAAATAAAAGGCCGGCGACACAGAGGCCGACACAGGTTGAAAATTGGTTCAGATACGTGTAGACTACATTTGTGTGAGTCTACGATTGTTTAGTTGTTCGTACGAAAATATAAAAGAAGCACAGCCTCCCTCCGAAAGTTCAGTTCAAAAAAAAAAAATGTGTGTCTCTTGTCTCTTGTCTGTACATGTCTGCGTACCGCCATCCTCTCTCTCTCTCTCGCAAGGGAAACTTAACAGTCTTTGGCTATTAGGAGAGACTCCGAGGAGCCAAACACACACAAATTCTTGTTGATTCTTATATACTTTTAGAAAAAAAAAAAAAAAGGAAAGAAGAAGATGGAATTTTTTGCTTTACCTTGGTCATATTCCGTCGTCTAGCATGTTTTGTTTTTTTTTTTGTCCACGGCCGGCCCCCACCCCCTCTTTGTATTTATCTTGTTTTTATCTTAAAAGAGAGAGAGAAGATGAAGAGGAGGAAGGAAGGAAAAAAAAAAAAGAAAAAGAGAAGTGCGGGTCACTTGGCGGATGAAGTTGTCGACACGGAACTTTCTGATGAAATTTTTTTTTTTTTTTTTTTTTCAGTTTTTGTTGTTTTGTTGTTGTTGGTTTCAAAAAAAAAACTGGATATTACGCACAACCACACGAAATCAAAACGCAACGATAGCCGACGGTTTGTATCAACTTTCACACAAAACACAAATCCGTTCGAACTAATTTTTTTTTTTTTTCGCCTCAGAACACGCACAGAAAAATGAAACAAAAACAAATCACTTGGCAACGAGAAGAAGAAGGAAAAAAATGAAACACTTTTTTTTTTTTCGTTTTTCCGAAATTTTTTTCGAAACGGACGTCGGATAATTTTGTTTCCAAAAAAAAATGTTGTTTCGAAATAACGAAGGAAAAAAAAAAAAAAAAGGTGGGTCAAAAACTGGAACTTGGGCACAAACGTTCAGGTGTAGCAGAAATTCAATGTTGGCTTCTGCTCACAGCCACCAAGTTGAGGACGTCAAAAACTCAAAAACTTGTGTGTTCCAGTCGAAACAAACTGAAAAAAAACCAAAAAAAACCAAAAAAACTCGCACAAACTGTTGGAAAACGAGAGTTTTTTTGTTTTGTTTTTGTTTGTTTGTTTTTTTGGCTTAGGCGATTCTCTTAAACTCCGTCAGTTTTCTTTTTAAATAGCAACGAAAAAACTTTGGTTTTTGTTTTGTTTGTTCTCTTCTTTCTTCTTCTTCTTTTCAATGTTTGAGTGTTTTTTTTTTGTTTTTCTTTCTTTCTTTCTTTCTGGCAGGGATTGAAGAGAAGTTGTAGCCAAAAAAAAAAAAAAAAGAGAAATAAATTGCGTGGATTATGTAGCACACACCTGCGCCGTACCTGAAGGGAGAGCGGCAACTGAAAATGTTGGAGACCGGCAAGAGTGGTTTAAAACGGACTTTTTTTTTTTCTTCTTCTTCTTCTTCTTCTTCTTCTTTCTCTCTCTCTTTCTTTCTTTCATTCTCTCCCTTTTCTTTTCTTCTTCTTCTTCTTCTTCTTCTTGGTTCTTCCTTTTTTTTTTCTCGTTTTTTTTTGGGGGCTCTTATTTCTCCTCTATCTTCACTCACTCCTCCTACCTTTTTGGCTTTTGTCTTGACCACCTTACCTCCCCTTCTCTCCACCTTGCTCTTTCTGCCAAGGTGGAACAAGGAGGAGGAAGAAAAAAAACAAAAAAAAAAAAACAGAAGAAGAAGGAGCCAAAGGGAGGGGAAATGCTACGAGAGAGAGAGAAAAAAAAAAAAAAAAAAGAGATGCCAGAGGGGGGGAACACGGAGGAGGACGGAAGGGGGAGGCCCACGGGGCATAGAGCAAACCCCCCACTCTCTTAACACACGAAGCTTTTTATTATTATTATTTTTTTTTTTTTTTTTTCAATTTTCAGGTACACACGAAAAATTGCAGAGAAAAAGAGAAGAAAAAAAAAATCGCGTCACCTGTGTGTAGGGTCTGGCCCTACACCTACACCGAGAGCGACGGTTAGAAAGCTCACATAACACGGAAGGCAAATCATTTCTCACCTGTTGTTGATACCAAAAAAAAAAAAATAATAATAATAATAGAAGCTAAGAACTAGGTGCAGGGTGTAGGTAGAAAACTAAGAAGGGGGGGGGGCCTTCTTAGTTTCCTCCACCGTGGGGATACCTTTAATTTGCTTCTTTCGTATACGGATACACATGTGTGAATTGGAAAAACAAGGTCTCCTTTTTTTTTTTTTTTTGTTACAAATTCCCTGCTTGTTGTCTTGTCTTTCCTCTTCTTCTTATTCTTCTTCTTCTTTTTTTTTCTTTCCTCCCCTCATCAGACTTCGATGACCAGAGAGAGTGAACCACCTGGAGAAGAAGAAGACCCCCAAGAGTTGAAAGCGTTGGAAGGACAAGAGGAAATCTAAGCTAAACAAAATGTGTGTATGTGTATGTGTGTGTGTGTATGGGGGCAACACACAGGTGCGCTAACTCCGCTGAGAGAGAGAGAGAGCTCTGTTGGAGTGAGAGAGAGAGAGAGACCACGAAAAAAAAAGGAAAACTCATGTGTGTCTAGTGATGGCTTTTTTTTTTCTTCTTCTTCTTCTTATGTGTGTTGCGCCCAGGTTTTTTTTTTTTTTTTTTTTTTTTTTTTTTTTTCTGGTAGACAGCATGCCGCCAGCCCAACGGGGGGCCAAGGACGGGCCTTCTTCTCCCTCTCTTTTCTTACACTTGTTTTTATTCGTTTATTCTTTCTTTCTTTTTTTTTTCACGTTCCTCCGTCACCACAATTCTCATTTATTTTATTTTTTTTTTTTTTTTTTTTTCAAATGTAACCATCGAAATGTCCGCCATCATCAATTCAAGTTGCTTCAACAAAGTCAGATGCCTCGTGCTTCTTTCTCTCTTCTTATTTCTTATTCTCTTTGTGTATTTGTGTGTGTGTGTGTGTGTGTGTGTGTACGTAATATCTTGTCGATATCATTAGCCAATGAATTATTCATCGGCGCGTGTCGTCCAGGGCCCGCGCGCGCGCGCGTGCCCCCGGCCTTTCTTTTTTTTCTTTTTTTTTTTTTTATTTTTTTTATTTGTGTACCTTTTTTTTTCTCTCTCTCTTTTCATTGTGATTGAAGCAGCAAGAAGAAAGAAGAAGAAGAAGCCCAAGTGTGGGAGCAGGTAAAAAGATATCCGGCTGCTATGTAATAGCCCCCCGGATGGTACGTTACTAAAAAAGAGTTACTTACAGACTTTTTAAGTCTTTCAATAGAAAAAAAAATAAAAAATAAAAAATAAAACAACAACAACAACAAAAAAAAAAAAAAGAAGAAAGAAAACACAAGCTATAAATAAGACGCTGCAGTTTTTGAAGAAGAAGAAGAAGGTAAGTAAAAAAAAAAAAAAAAAAAAAAAAAAATACGAAATTGAATTGGTTTTAGTATGGAAATCAAAGAAGAAGAAGAAGAAGAAGAAGGAACAAAAAAAAAAAAAAAGGTGAATACGTTGGCGGGCCTTTTTGGCAGTGAAGGATATTGTGGGATGGGTGCGCGCGCATTATGCGACGACGACACAGGTGTTTATACACAGGTGTTCAAACAACACAAAAGGAAAAAAAAAAAGAAAAAAAAAAGAAAAAGAAAAGGAGAAGAAGCAGAAAGCAACAGGTGAAATTCTTTTCGGACCATCCATCGAACAATTTCGGGTTTTTTGGGGTCGTCGTCAAGCGCTGCATCAAAAGAACATTTTCCTTTTTTTTTCTTTTTTTTTTCTTTTCTTCCTCTGTCTTTGATTTTTTTTTTTTTTTTTTTTTTTAAGTTAATGTTTTCATTCAATTGGATAAAAATTCCGAAATAAATCAATCAAAAAAAAAAAAAAAAAACGGGCAAAAGATAAATATTTAAAACAAAAATGGATTCCGCCAACAGATTTCTGTCTTCATTTTCTTCTTTTTATTTTTTTCATTTTGGTTTTCTTATCTCACCCCTCCCCCCCCCTTTTTTTTTCTCTCTCTCTAAAAAAACAAAAACAAAAAAAAAAAAAACGATGAGACGTTCGAATCGAAAGGCTTTAATTTTCGAAATGATTTAAAAGAGAAAAAAAAAAAAAAAAAAAAAAAAAAAAAAAGTCGGGGCTTTCACCCGTTTGTTGTGGTCCCGATGATCGTGATTAACGCCAGCTGATAACCACAGCCATTTGTTTATCCCCCCCCCCCTCCCCTTCCCCTGTCTTGCCTGGGCCCGTGTGTGTGTCGCGTTCGATCGACGAGGGAAACCGGATTCATTTACGTATTTTTGTTTGTTTCTTTGATTTTTAAAACAAATCAAAATTAAATGAAAATAAATGAAAAATAAAAATTCAAATCAAATCAAAACAAAGAGACGAATCGATTTCTTGTTCCATTTTTCTCTCTTTCTTATCACCTCAATATTTTCGTTGGCCGGACACGTAAAGGCCAAAGGCTGTCCTATCTTTTCAAAATAGAAGCAAACAAAAAAAAAAAAAAAATTGTGTCTCTAAACTTAAAGTAATCATAATAAAAACAATTTCGAATTGTTTATTTTTTGTTTTTTGGAGGAGGGCATTTGTTTATCTAAAAAAGATAAAGAAGAAAAGCTCGGCGGGGTATAATGAGCACGTGACTCACGATGGATATATATGTACACACACACACACATACATGTATATATATATATATATATATATAACAGCATAAGAATAATAGAAAAATAATCAAATGATTTTCTAGTTTGATTTGATTTGTTTTTTTTTGTTTTCTGTTTCCCTTTCCCTTTGCGACGAGAGCCGGACTAACCACTTTGATTGCGATATCCAAATGGTGGCGCGCTGGCGGTGGCATTTGATATGGAAATGTGACGGACCGTCAAGCTGGACAATGAAAAGTCAAAGGAAAAAAATTTTTTTTTTTTTCCTTTCTTTTGTGATTTTCTTTTTTTTTTTTTTTTTTTTTTCGAGAGGTTCTCTAAACTCCCCCCCCCCCCCCCCCCCGCAAAAGGTTTATACCGACAGTTCAAAAGGAGAGCTTATAAACTAACCAAATATTTAGATCCAACACACACACACACACACACAAACGAAAAAAAAAATAAATAAATAAATATAAGTGCTGGGCCAGAATTTCAATGATTTTTCTTTTTTTTTTTTTTTTTTTTTTACATCACAATGAAGATGGAAAAACAAGGTGCGACCGCAGCGCGCGCTTCCTACGTTCAAAAACTAAGTTCTTTTTTCTTCTTTTTTTTCCTATGCAACAAACGTAAAGGCAAAAAAAAAAAAGAAAAAGAAAGAAAAACACCAAATTTGAATACGAACATTTTTCTTTTTAGCCTTACAACACCTGTGCTTGCCGCTCCAAAGTTTTACACGCACTCCATATATTCTGGCTTTTTGGACAGGGCCCAACCCCGTCTCACCTGTTACGACGTAATAAGGACCCATCCCCATTGCCATCACGTCAAAAAAAAAAAAAAAAAGCCAACTGATTATGCAAGGCTCCTCCTTTCGGGCGCACGTTTTCTTTTTCTTTCTTTCTTTCTTTCTTTCTTTCTCCTTTTTTAGGCCATCCCTTGTCATAATTCCAACACTGTGTTCCATTCATTCATTCACGCCAGATGATCTTTTTTTTTTTTTTTTTGAAAGGGTGGGAGGGGGGGGGGCTACCTAAAATCAAACATCTCCTTTAATTATTCGATTCGACGAGTTCACTATCGACCCTTGCCCAACAACACACAAATCAGCTAGTGAGTTCACAAGGCCTACAAAATACAAGATTTGCAACATCCTGTTGGCATTTTCGAAAACGAGTTGAAAAGCCCGATTTCAAAATCATCAAAATATCAAAAGGCATAAAAAGAAAAAGAAAAAGAAAAAAAAAACGGCTTAAGAGATACCCAAAGTATGCAAATGATGTCAAGCTGTGGGTGTCGGGATCGTTTTTCGCCGTGTGTGCCTGAGCGCACAGGTGTGAGCTCTCTCTTTTGGGCAAGAAACAACATTGGAATTCTTCCCATTTGTGATCTCGCCAATTAGATAAGGGGCACCGGTGTTTTCTTCTTTCTTGGAACTTGCCTCAGTTGTCAGTTACCAGCAGGTGGGCACGTCACCTTTCCGAGGAGGGGGGGCCACCAATAGAAAAGAAAAAAAAAAAAAAAAAAACGGGGCTCGGCCACCACCTTGCCCCCTCCCCCCCCCCCCCCACACCGCACTATAGTGTTTTGGCATAGTACTATATCAAGACAGGCGCATACATCCATCCAAAAGAGCCGGATGGATTTCTGTGTACCTTTATAGTATAGATGACGTAGATTTAAAATGAAAAAAAAAAAAAAAATTATGCTAATATATATGTATATATATATATATATATATTTAAAAAAAAAAGAGGAAAATTGCATAATCATTGCGCAACAGACACCTGAAATGCGGCCAGGTGATTTATGGAATAAAAAAAATACATTTAAATAAAAAGAATGTTGGCCTTTCCTTTTTTTTTCTTTTGAATACGAGGATCGAATGGCCAATTCAACTTTAAATAGATGCGAGTTATGCGCAAAGAAAACCAAACAAAAAAATGAGGCCAGGTGGGAGCAAATAAAAATCTGAAAACGCACGAAATATTTGGATGCCATGTTTCCATTCCACCTCCTCGCTCGAGTCCGACCCCCTTTTTTTTTTTTTTTTTTTTCATCCGCTAAAGCTTAAAAAAAGACCGAAAATTGATTGTGCGTCCTTCCAGCGCACCTGTCCAACGCATTTATTACACACAGACACACACACACACAAAAAGCTTATGGGATTACACGGTGCCATCAACGTTTTTTTTTGTAGATAAACGACTACTTTCGTGAGCCAAGTTTGACCGAGTTGGCAAACACGTCCTTAAACAAAAAAAAAAAATAAATAAATAACTAGGACCATCTTTTTTTTTTTTTCAGATTCTAGAAAGAGCGAGGCAATTGAAAAACGGCCAGTTATATCCATCGTCCAGTTGAATATGACGTCATTGAATCAAACTGCTTTGCAGCTTTTAGTTTGTTTTTTTTTTAAACTCGAGTTTGTTATCACATTTCAACAGCCTTCACTCGAGGGTTCGTCATCGATTGAAAAATAAACGAAATTTTTTGTGGAAAAATAATAATAAAAAAAAAGTTTGTTTTGAATGAGCGTAATCATGCGGCCAATGGTTTCCAATTTCAAATAGATCAGAGCCGGGCACACACACACACAGTTGCATCTCCTTGATTACTTGTCCCCGTTTCCTTGTCCTTTCTTTCTTTTTCCTCATCCTATCCGCCCCCTTCTTCTTCTTCTTTCAGTTCTTCTTCCAGGAAAAAAAAAAAAAAAAAAAAACAAAACCCCCCCAAAAAAAAAAAAAAAAAAGCACTCAGCATCCCTCCCCCCCCCAACTTTTTGGGTTTCCTCATTTGGACAGAGGGTGGAAAGGTTTTATCTACGCTGCTTTTTCTTGTCTAATTTAAAAAAAAAAAAAAGAAAAAAAAAAGGAAGACGAAGAAGAAAAACTGTTTTACCCTCCAGGTAAATCTATCGAAGTCCCTTTTTTTTTTTTTTCTTCTTCTCTTAATGCATCAACACGCTATTAGTGTGTATCGCTTTCCATTGCCCGCATACGCGTATAAATACCACGTAGACACATATCGAAATGCTTTTACATCGTATCCGAGTTTATTCTTATCGGTTTCTAATTTTTCGAGCGAAAAAAAGTTTAGGATTTTGTGAGGATCGAACCTGAAACTGGTGTCAACTGCAGAGCGCGAAACGCGGAGGCTATTTGAATGCGGCAAACGGCAATCGATGAACTGGTGCTGGCTGATGCAATAACGGGAGATCCGTGTCATTCTGGCCTTTAACAGTTGCGCACACGTGTAGGCGTTAGCTCCTCAATGGAAGCAAAACACTCGCTCTTCATATCACATCCGCACTCAAAGACGCACGGACGGCCGAGCCACTCCCGAGAGCGAACGGTGGGGGTTAGCAAAGCACGGCTTGAAAACGTCCGAACGCACGGGCCACTCGAAACTGGAAATAAAACACACACACGCACACACACACACACACACGCGGGACGAACGAAACTTTCACTTTTTTCTTTCTTTTCGTGAACACGCACGTAAAATAAACATAAAAAAATCAAACACGGTTGATGGTGCAATAGATGGTTGAACCCTCACGCTGATGTCGATGAAAGTAGAGATCAAATCAATATATGTTGCGTCGTGTCGTATGTTTATTTGATTTCGGTGCGAGGAAGGGGATTTCCCGGTTGATTTTCAAAATGGCAATCAATGGCGCGAATTTCGAAATGGTTTTAATTTTTTAAAAATTTGTTTTAACGAGAGCGCAGCGGCACTCAACACACTCGAACGAAATGCGACAGTATGGCGCAGAGGAGATCCATTTTGATCATCTTTATCATTTCACGATGATCCCTAGAATAAGAAATAAAAAATAAATAAATAAATAAATAAAGAAGAAATAGAAAATTGAATTTGAAGAAAACATAATAAAACAAAAGAGAACGAGTACAAGCCATGGCCCGTAGTATTTAAGGGTTTCTTTTAACCTTCTTCCTATTTAACCTTCCTCTCTTTTTTTTTTTTTTCTGAGGTAAAAACAAAAGAAAGAGGAAAATGTTAAATAAAAACCAGGTGGAAGCTATAGAAAAAAAAAAAATAAAATAAAAAAGGAAGGGAAAATATTGGGGAGGGGGTGGGGGGGAGATGGGTGGCTCAAGAAGGGGAATAGAACTTTTTCTCTCTCTCTCTTTTTTGGCTTTTTGGCATCTTGGTACCAAAAAAAAAAAATGGACCAAAAAGATATAGGTAGGGATAGGTAAGGAGAGGGGGGGGGGGACGTTTTCCCCTTAAACCCAAAAAGCCAAAGCTTTTTAAGTTTTCAAGGGGATAGGGGAGATCAGTTTAATGTCCCTTGCAAAGTTTTTAAGTCAAGAAAAATTCAATCCATTTTTTCAGAGAAACTATGTCCCCTCCCTCCCCCCCTCTCCCCCCCCCCAAAAAAAAAAATTAATGAACAATTTTTAAAAACATAAATAAATAATAATTCAATTCCACTTTGAAAGGTTAAAGAAGACGAGGACGTGCAGAATGACTCACGAGAGATTCGTTCATACGATTGGGGGAGGTGGGGGGGATGTGATAATGATTGAGTGTGCAACACCTTACCGTTGGGGGGGGGGGGGGGGGGGGGGGGGGGGGGGGGGGGGGGGGGGGGGGGGGGGGGGGGGGGGGGGGGGGGGGGGGGTATATCTATCGGGTATATCTTAGTATATATCTTTCCCTACGTGGCCATGCTGGTATGGACCCTAGGTCCTCTCTCTCTCTCTCTAGTATTTAGTTTAGTATATACATATACACACACACACAGACACACACACTCAAAAAAAAAAGAAGTATAGAGGGCGATATACAGCAGCATTTCACCTTTCTTTTAGGCCAACCATATCTAAAGAGGATGGGTAAAGGTAACCCCCCCCCCCTCCTCCATTTAAAAAAAAAAAAAAGGTTTTTATGCACACACTGGCACATAAAGAAAAAAAAGAGAGAGAGAGAGAGTAGTACATCTATATAAATATATATTTAGAGTGGCTTTTAAGCTTCTCTTTTATATGTTTTCTTCCTTCTTTTTGTTTTACTTAATTTTTATATTTTTTTATTTTTTTTTTTCAAAACTTTCCATCCTTAAGTATCGACATTCCGTCGGACAACAAGTATCGGGCTGAAGGCGACAGTTAAATCCTATCGAGAAAACATCGATTCTTATGTGAGGAGAATGGACCCGGGCGCGCCAAACCGATCGATTCGAGAAGCAAAAAAAAAAAAGGGAAATTTTTTTTTTTTTTTTAAACATTAGAATATTTATCATAAATAAAAAAATGAATTGATTTTTGTCATGTGGCAGGTGGATAGAGTTAGAAGAGAGGAGGCTCTTGCGCTAAAGAGAGATGTTCAAAAAGAGGTGAAAGAGAAGTGGTCCAAGGTTCTGGATGGATGTCAGGGAGCATGTAGAGTGAAGAAAAAAAAACGAAGAATGCCAAGAGGTGTCAAGAGACACATCTTTTATAATAAATTTTAATATAATCGGTAGACTGTATAGATAAATGAAGATCAATAAAATATCAATTAAGAATAAAGAGAACGTTCAACAGAATAGCCAATAGGAAAGCAACACGCTGTTCAATGCTCGTTAATTGTTATGCCAAATCAAATACAACACGAATTTATACGTGTACATGTATTTTTAAAACATTTTTTTTTTTTTTTTTTTTTTTTCATTAAACATTTTTAAATATCGGATTTTTTAATTTCATAAGACGTTCGTCCTTTTGGTTTCGAATGCCTCCTCTTTCGTTCCGATTCGATTTCGTTTTGCGTAATGACTAGGTCGGCAAGCTTCGTGATTGCATAGTGGCTCACGTAGAACTTGTGCCTTAGACCGTACGCAACTCGACATAGTATTACTACCATTATTACTTCTTATCTCATCTCATCTCATCACAACAACAACAAAGAAAAATGTTAAAATCAAAACAAAAAACAAAAGCAACAATTTCTATTTGAGGCTATTGGATTTATTTATTTTGTTTTGTTTTGTTTTGTTTTTCGGCATCGTCCAGGTGCGCTCCTAAGCCGCTTCCCTTCCTCCTTTTCTTTTTTTTTTTTTTTTTTTTTTTTTCTTCATCGTGTGTTGTGAGCGGGTTGAAAGGAAGGAGTCATCCTCCCGCCATAACCCGCGCACTTTGCTCTGTAATTAAGACGGAAAAGAAACGAGACGCAAATGTTTTCAAACACCGCGCGCTCTTCTTTTCTTTTCCTCTTCTTTTGCCGTGTGCGTATTTAAATTACATAGAGAGCCAACGAGAAAAAGGAAAAAAAAAAAAAAAAAAGAGAGAAGAGGAATATAGGGGAGGAGATTTCTTTTAAGGTTGAGAAACAATAGCGAAAAAAAAAAAAAAAAAAGAACAAAGTTACACACACGAAAATGAAAGAAAATCGGCTCAGCTGGGCGCACACAAAAGGGCGGATCTGAATTTATTTATTTATTATTATTATTATTATTTTTTTTTAAGTCTAACCAACTTGAATTTATTCTTTTCTTATTCTGACTAGAGATCAAGACTAAAAAAGAAAAGAAAAAAGAAAAAAAATGTTTGCTCTTTCCTACGGGACGGGCGGTAACCGAACCGGACACATTTTATTCGAATCCCCATCCCCCATCCTTTCCGTCTTCAAAAATAAATAAATAAATAAATAAACAAACACGATATGCAGATAGAGTGTTAGTAAAATAGCATTTTATCAGGTGGACTAGTATACAGACGTGTACCCAAGAATAAAAAAATAAATAAATAAAAAAATGTAAAAAAAAAAACAAAAAAAAAAAAACATGCGCATCTCTTTTGCGCGTGGATACACGCCGACACAAGGAGCCAAAGAAAACAACCGTCAAAGAAAAAAAAAAAAAATGTATATTTTGTTTCCACAAAAAAAAAAAAAAATTCCAGAAATATTCAAACAATAGAAGACACACAAAAGATGCGGAATGGATAAATTTTCTTTTTTTTTTTTTTTACACGTGCGCGAGAAGAACGTAGTATAAAAAGAAAACATTGAAATGAGACCTCGTCGATAAAGAAAGTTTAAAGGTGTGCCGTTTGCCAAAGGGTGCAGCATATGGCGCAGGTGTGCAATGGCATCTTCTAAAAAAAAAAAAAAAATAATAATAATAAAAGAATAACATCCAACAGCATCCCATTCATTCAGATCGAGCCAGCCGCGAAATGTTTTTTTCTTTCTTTCTTTCTTTCAAAGAACGACACACGGTCCAGTGAGAGTTGCAGAAGCTCATCCATCTGGACATGGAGAAAAAAAAAAAAAAAATAAGAAAATTTGAATGATCCTTCTGATTTTCTTAAATTTTCCCCCAGCTACGCAAAAAAAAAAAAAAAAAAAAAACGAAAGAGAAGGTGTCAAATATCGGTCAACTTCAAAGCCTAAAAAAAAAAAAAAAAAAAAAAAGGGCGGGGTGAGAAGGTGTACAACAGTAGTTTTTTTTTTTTTTTTTTTTTTTTGAAAGAGGAAAAAGAAAAAAATTATTAAATCGAAAAGAAAAAAAAAAAAAAAAAGAGAGAAACATGTGAAAAGAGAATAGACAAAAGACGATAGACTGAAGAGAGACAGAAAGTTTGAAGCAGACTGCGTGGCGGCTGTGTTCCGTTTTTTTTTTTTTTTTTTTTCAAAACTCGACACCCCGGGGAGTTTTTTTTTTCTTCTTCTTTCTTTACCTTGTAGGTAGGAAATAACACAGACAGTGTGTATACCACCAACCCGAAAAAAAAAAGAAAAGAAAAACCACAAAGAGAAACAACCATCATATAAGAGTTATTTTCGGTGGAAGGCCTATTAGACATTAGGATCTATTTTCCCTCCCTTTTTTTTTTTTAAATAGATACACCTGCGTGATGACATAAAAAAAAGGGCCTTTTTTTTTTTTTTTGACAGGATCAAGATGTTTTTTTGTTTTTTTTTGCGCACTGCACGACAAGTAGAGTTGATTAAGACAACGTCTAAACGTAGGAGCGACAATCAAGTGCTAATAGCTTGACTGTATTTATTTTTTATTTATTTTTTCTAGTGAAAACCGGTGGCCACATCCCGTTTGCGTGTTGGCTATCCTTTCATTTAGAACATGTAGAAAGAAAAGAAAAGAGAGAGAGAGGTCATTATTATCTGGCCAACACTTGCATAGAGTCGACAAAAAGACACCTGATGCCCACCAGTTTCTTCTATTTTTTATTTTTATTTTTTATTTTTTTTTTTTGAATAGAAACAAGGCTAAGAAGGTCTTCCAGGAAAAGAAGAGCTCCCTCCAGTTTCTCTATGCCACCACCACCGGCAGTGTGTTCCACGCTGGTAAAGTCTAAGTAACAAGGTGACGAACGCCTTTTTCTTTTCCTTTTTTTTTTTTTCATTCTTCTTCACTGGACAATACAAGTTTTTTTTTGTTTTTTTTTTCTTTTTGTTAGACCCCCTACTGGACTTTGAGGGCCAGGTGTAACGTTCTTTTTGATTCCTCTCTGATTGGTCATCACTCTCTCTTTTGGAAACATTAAAATTTCAAGTGCTGCAGCGGGGGTGGTAAGGAGGAAAGAAAAGAGTTGATTATAATGTCCAGTAAAACGCCTTGGACCACCATCATTTATCAAGTGGTACCAAGAAGAAGAAGAAGGATGAAGAGAAAGATGTCTTTCACATCTTTGTTGTGTTGATTTCGACACGCCCTCTTTCGCTTACCGGCTGTCAACAGATTTCGAGCGGAACGAACTGGATTTTCCAAAATCAGAAAGGAAAAAAAAAAAAAAAAATATGTTGAAAGGTACTCTGAAAGGGAAAGAAAGAAAAAAAAAAACGAGGCGGATAATGGTCAATATATAATCAGTTGTCATTAGAGTGGACCTTTAAGCGATTAGGACACTAATACAACGTCCGTCTTTCTTTTTCTTCAAACATTAAACTCAGATTTAAAAATGAGTATCTTATAATTTTTCTGAAATTATCGTGTTGAAAAATGCATTCGGACGGCCTCCGATGCCATTCGTAAATCAACGTTTATTTGAATGACACAATTATGCAATAAGCTTAAACACAAAGGAAAAAAAAAAATTTGAATATCGTTGCTATTTAATCGCCCTTTCTTTTTCTTTTTTGCAACTGGAAATGGGCGAAAGAAAAACAACTCATCATCATTACATGTAAGAAAAGATGTACTTTTTTTTTTGTGTGTGTGTGTGTGTTTAAATAAGTAAATAAATGACGTCCTTCTGTCAACATCCTGGTTAACAAGTTCCCTAATCTGAAATCTGACGAATGCCATTCACCTTAATTGCCGTGTTGTGCACAAGGAAGACTTTGAAAAAGAAAAGAAAAGAGGGCCAATCTTGTTCTACATTTGCGCCATTCTCGTCTCTGCGTAACAAGCCAGAACATCAAGATAAAGACAGTCTACATTTTCTCGTGAATGTGTCTACAAAAAAACAAAAACAAAGAACAAACGAAAACACTCCAACTAGTGTGCACACATTATAGTAATAGTCATAAATATCTACATACACAAACAGTATGTACGAGTTCATGCACGAGAAGACACGCTGTAGGCTATATACACAGTTTTCGCCACTTGATTGTTTCTGTTGCTGCTTTCGTTCGAACCTGTTTCCCGTGTGTGTGTGTGTGTGTGTGTGTGTTTCTCTTCGAGTCGCACACACACATCCGTGACCACCTTATCAATTGATGCAGTCGACTCATCACCGTCCGTAATAATGTCTTCTAGTTGATACGAAGGTAAGTTCTTTTCTCGCAACACAAGTGCCAACTCGCACGCAAAGCTTCTCGTTCCCCTCCCCTCCCCCTTTTTTTTTTTTTTTTCTTCTACTGGTCGTGATAATGATGAACAGCTTTTTTATTTTAATTTTTGTTGTTTATCTTTTTCTTTCTTTGAAACGATATATATAAGACTTTTTTGAATGTTATTAGCCCATACGCGCGCCAACTGTTTTCGAGTGCAGGTGGTGTGTGACATTTCCGAGAGATGATTATCGGCCCTCTATTATTATTTCTGAGAAGCGGAAAAATAATAAGAAGCCCCCCCCCCTCCCCCTAAAAAAAAAACAAACATGCATTTTTTTTTTCTTGAATTTCATTTCTTCCATTCGTCATAAATGAAACGTAGAATTGAAAAAAAAAAAAAAATAAAATAAAATAAAGAAAATGTTGAGATGTAAATTTAAAACAAAAAAGACTAAAAATAAGCTGTGAGACATCGAGTCAGAAAATTCAGGTTTTCGGATTCATCTAAATATATCTGTTTGCGTCCTCTTGTGTGTCTGTGTGTGTGTATAATGTATTGAATTGGAGATTCCGGGCAGAGGCCCGTTAACAACCAGGATCCATTAACATTTTCAAGGAAGATGGTAGGTAAAAAAAAAAAAAAGAACGAGATATCGAATAGGTAGAGAGAAAAGAAGGTAAAAAAAAAAGGGGGCAAGTTCAGAATAGTCGGGTTGGCTTGTTGTTTTCGTTTAGAAATATCGTCGTGTCATGCTAACGGCGGTCGGTGTATAGTGCGCATTCCTTCGGGTTCCTACCTTGCCTTAAATAACATCATAATAAAAATAATAATCCATTTTCTTTTTTCTTTCTTTCTCGGGGAATTAGGGCGCGGTGTGTGTTCAACAGGGTCGAAGATCAAACAAGAGAACATTCACGTGATTTTCTTTCTTCGAAAGAAAAACTATAGATAACCATTAGTTGGCAATGTAACGACAGGTGGCGTGCAGACCGCTCCCTTATTGCGTGTGGCCGCTTTTTTGTGTGTGCCGAAAAAAAATAAAAATTCCCGATACACACACACACATTATAGAAATAAAAAAAAAAAGGAAGAAGAAGAAAAAAGATAAACTGCATTTCACAACGATTTGAATAATGAAAGCGGCGCGCGCGCGCACGAGAGATGGGAGGTTCAAAAAATAAAAGAAAAAGGATAAGACCGCGGCCGCTCCTTATTCTTACTGGCAGTCATAACATCATCCATCAAAAGACATTTTCGTTTATTTAACCGGCGTATACCAAAACGAAAAAAAAAAAAAAAAAAAAAAAAAAATCATGAAGAATGAAAAAATTCCCCCCCCCCTCTCTTTCTAAAATTGAGAGGGGAGGACCGTATAATCATCTAACTAGGAAGAAGAGATTCACCGCCACCATTGGCGGTCCTTCTCCACCTGTCCAAAGGGGGGTCTTTTTTTTTTTTTTTTTTTAAATTACACACAGTGCCCATATTTTTTTTTCTTTTTTTTTTTTTATTATTATTTGTGTTTACTTTGATGATATTTTGTGTGTGTGTGTGTGTGCCTTTTTTTTTTTTTTGCTATAGTCGTCTTTCATGGCAAAGAAAACAAAACAAAACAAACAAAAGGTCAGATTGGAAGCGAAGGCTGACAGCGAGCAATTACCGGTAGTAAATCTACGGCCTGTGTTATAGACGTGAAGTTCATTGCCGTGAGTGAGCGTATAACAATTGCCCTCTCTCTTTTCTCCGTCGTGTCTATGAAGGGCATCTCCATTCAACCAGACGTGTATAGAAGCTATAAAAACGAAAAAAAAAAAAAAAAAGAAGAAAACAACAACAACAAGGCCTTCCGCTGATTAGGCCAATTAGGCTCCCTCTTGTTAGTTGAGCTTCTTTTTTCTAGAAAATTAAAAAACAAAAAAAAAAAAAAAAAAAATGTCTTTTTTTTTTTTTTTTTTTTTTTTTTTTTTTGTTGATTGACTCGGGTGAGAACAAACTCATCGTCAACTCTAACGCCCAGCGGATGGGACTGGAATTGTTGAGTGCGGTTGTATTATGAATAGGGGCAGGAAAAGAAGAAATGTACGTGTGTAGACACACACAATTCACTCGACAAAGAAAAATGACGGAAAATTGACACCGGATGGGTAATTATGAAATAGAAGAAAAAAACAGAAAATGAAGGTAAGAAAAAAATGTTAAGAAAAATAAAAAGAAGGTGGCGTGTGATATAATCACAGGGCTACGGTTCCTTTTATCTCTATGGCAATCCCTTCCACCTGGGCTTGATGTACCCACACACTGCTGGTAGTACAAAGAGATATTATGTATACATTTACCCCCTCGAGCTCCGCATTCTTTGTAACCCCCCCCCCCCTTTTTGCTCTTAAAGTCCTCTGTATTTATTTAAAAAAAAAAAAAAAAAAGAAATAATAGCGAGGGTCTTCTTATATAGTCGGATTGTCCCTGTTGCTTTTTTTTTTTTTTTCAACCTGTGTAAGCACATGAATATGTATGGGACCCATACACATCCGTGTCGACACACGAAATAGATTTTCAGTTGGCATGCGACCTTCCCATAAAGGCTCGCTTAATGATTTTATAAGTGACTCTCTTCCTTCTCTTCTCTTCCCCCCCCCCCTCCCACTTCTAAAAAAAATAAATATTAAATAAATTGTTTTCGAACTGAACCTGCATAGAGTAAATAACACATAAGCTATACGTCATTCAACCTTCCCTTTCGGGTATTTTTTTGTTGTATTGTTATTATTTTAAAAGAAAAAGGTCCAGTAATGGAAATTGAATGATAATTTTTGTAAGTTGTGTATTAAATGAAACTTAATTAAATTTTTTTCTTTAAATTCAATTCTTGAATTTTGAACAGGAAAAACAGCTGAGCTGTGTCGATTTGAAACAAAACAAAACAAAAGAAAAAGAAAAAGACAAATGCTGTGTGTACAAAAAGAAATAATTCAGAAACAAACGAACGATTAGTGACGGTGTACGTAGAACGAGGGCCACCGGACGCCGTGATAAGAAATTATTTAAAAGAAGAAAAACAGGTGCGGGATAGCGAAAAATTCTACGAATTTTACGGATGGGATGCAAAGCCGCGATACGAAGAAACAAATCTTTTCATTATCGCCGGCTTGGAAAAATAACAACAACAAAAAAAAAAAAAAACAGGCGGATGTAGCTACTCTCGTGATAATATTAAAATGAATGAAAAAGAACAAAAAAAAAAAAAAAAAATACCAGAGACATAATAAAAAATTTCACAAATAATAAAGAAAAAGGGGAGACAAACAACGGCGGAAAAAAATAGAAAGAAAAGAGGAAAACAAAACAAAAAAAAAGAGAGAGAGAGATAGTGCAACTAGCGACCACCCACCTTGATGTGGTCGATGAGCACAGCTCATTTCCATTTGAGCATTTTGCCTGGGTGGCGGCGGAAGTGGGCGCCAAAAAAAAAAATGTAAGAAAAAAAAAAAAAAGGAAAATACTACACCGGCTCCACCTTTGTGGATTTTTGAAGCTCCTCCACCCATCTTTCTTAAAGCACACACTCAACACAGAGAGAGAGAGAGAGAGAGAGAAACGCCGCCATTATTTTCACGTCCTTGTCCTTTTTTTTTTTTCTTTTCTTTTCCGCCGATCCATTTGAACCCTCCCCTTCATTCAAAAAGTAGCATGCCGGTTTTAATAGCTTCGTGCACAGCACATCACTTACCGCCACTGAAAACAAAACCTCAGCAATATGTCGTCCTTGCCCTTTTTTTTCTCTCATCACTTTCTCACAAAAAAAAAAAAAAAAAAAATGATGAAAAGAAAAAACTTCAAAAAAAAATTAAGACATTTCAACTCATCCGGTTCAGAGAGGGGGGGAGGGGGCGACACCGGAATAGTTTGCCCCTCTCTTCCGCTTTACGGGACGATGGCCAAACTGTGAGAAAAACATTTTTTTGTTTGACCCCCTCCTAAAAAGCTTGTTTCTATTTTGTGTATGTGTGTGTAAATTTGACGGTCGATTTCATCACGATACCGTCACATATTGGCCTACTCTCCATCTGTCTCTACACTCTTTTGTTTTGTTTTTGTGTTTCGTTTTTGTGCCAGCCACCCACCTCGAAGTGGAGGAATCAAAGCCAAAGGAGAGAAATGGATGTCTAGTATTTCTATATTCTCACGTATATCTTAGCGATGAGTTGCTAGAGCAGGACGCGGTAGATGATGGAGATAAAAAGAGACACAGGGCAAAAAAAAAAAAAAAAAAAAAAGGCCAGCGGCCCGCCCGTCCTTCGGCTGCTCCAAAAGGTTTTCAAACAGAAAGGGTCTTGAAAAAAAAAAAAAAAAAAAAACGTGGAGGGAAAGAAGAGGTTCTATATAATCGAAGAGAGAGAGAGGAAAAAGAAAATGTGTGTGTGTGTGTGTGTGTACCGGCTCTCTGCACGTCGTCCATTTTCGGAGACAGAAAGACAAAGGGAACCTTTCATTGATGACCGCAGGAATGCCAAGTATTTCCGGCCAGACAACTATCTTCGACAGCTTCGACACTGGCCCTGACCCCCTAAAAAAAAAAAGGACAATCTCTTAAAATGGACATTTGTTTTTGTTTTTTATTTTTCCTGTTTTGTTTCGTTGGAGTCTTTCCATTTTCTGTTTGATGGTCGTGATTTGCGTTTTTTACATTTTGTTTTTGCGGATGTTTCTCTTCCCTTTTTTTTCTTCTTTTAAGCTCGACAAATTAGCGAAAGAATTCGGCATCTGATTTATCGCCAAGAGAAGCCGACCGTAAATAAAAAAAAAAAAAGAGACTCCGACGAATGGACAGGGATGATCCGGTTAAATGTCATCCGTTCCAGAAACATGAATGAATGATGAACTATAACGCGATTACTATACACACCATTTAATGAGGCAGATTAGAATGTACACAGAAAAGAAAAGAGATGAATAGCAAATCAAATATTTTGCCTTTCTATTGTTAGATGCTTTTCTTTTCTTGTGTGTGTCAAATGGACATTGGCCGTGGAACGTACAGGAATGAAAAGAACTTTCATCCTAACTACCAACAATCTCTCTCTCTTCTTTGGCTGTAAAAAAAAAAAAGGCAGTGGGCAAATTCTTCCATTTACTTTTGTGTGACAAACAAAAACCGACCCGTGTCCCTCCAGCAATTCCATTCATTCCCGTCCACCTTTTATTTTATTTTTTTTTTCGGTACATGGTGCACCATTTAAGGCAGCCATAGTCGAGGTTTTGCCCTTTTTTTTTTTGTGTGTGTGTGTGTGTCTTCTCTGGTATTTTTATTTATTTATACTAGTATGCATACTTGTATTTGTCTTGTGTGTCTCTTTGTGTGCTTTTTATCGTTTTTATCAGGCGGCAACATCGACATGGCAACGCTCTTTTCCAACTCGTTCATTCCATCCTCAGCCTCTTTCTAAAGGTGACCATGTTTGAGAGCTAATAAGGAAACCCGTAAAAAGACACAATGGATCCCCCCTCCCCGGAAAAAAGAAGAAGAGTTTTCTACTCGTGTCGTGTGGACGCTGTCAGCGAATCCATTGACCTTCTATTCATTCATTCACCGCTCACTTGCCCATCGAAGCCAACCGCTTTTTAGGTTTTTCTTCTTTCTGTTTGAAAAAAAAAAATCCCGCGCGATCGGCGTGTGCGACAGAAGAGCCCCGCATTCCAAACTCTGACGTCGGAATTTTCTTTAGACCTCCCTTTTTCTTTTATTTGTGTATCTTCATGCCCCCCCCCCCCCCTCGATCGGAAATCCCATTTTCCCACTAAAAAAAAACAAACGGCACTCTCTTTTGTTTTATCGACAGGTAATTTATAAATAGTTTCAAAACCCAACAAAAAAAAAAAAAAAAAAAAAAAAAGGGGGGGGGGACTATAACATTCTTAAGCAACAGCAAACGTATCTTTATGTATGGATGTGAAGCAAAATAGAACCAAAAAGAAGAAGAAAGTTGGCGGCAGGGTGGTCGACCATCTTTTTACTCACAACCGGGTCAAATACCGTAAAAGAAAAGAAGCAAGTCAACGGGCTCGGACGTTTGTTTCTACCACTAACTACACACACACACACGGAATCTATACCTAATGCAAAAAAACGCTACCCTCGTACTCGTCGTAATATAACACGCGTATTGATCAACTGTCCCTTACTTCTAGCTTTTCAGCTTCCATTTGTGAGGCGGGCTGAGGAGTTTTTTGACACTCCTATGACTAATGTGTGTGTGTGTGTCTTTTGTGTTAAGTAATACCGTAAAAAATCATAAAAATTCTTTCCAAATGTTTGTTCTAGAGTTTCGCTATCGGTTGGTCTGGAAAAGGATGTTCAGTATCCATAAAATGCCTCCGTCCGTCAAGGAACATCATGGCCTCTGTTCAATTACAAAGGACATGTCAAATAAAGGTACAGAGAAATACGTGTTTTTTTAATGTTTACCTTGATAGGTTCGCGGAATAACTTCAGGTGCCACCCTGTCTGTTTTTAGGGTAAAATGAAATACGTTGGTCAGGTCGTGTGTTCCGTCTTCTGGTTGAACAACTTCAGCCGACACCCGCACCATCACATAATGCCCTTGAGTGTAGACCACCTGCGAACTGAAGTACAAGAGCGAGCCTATTTCAACTGGCTTGCGGAAGAGGATGTCATCAACGTGGACGAGTGTAGGCAAGCTCTTACTAAAAAACGGACGGGAAAAGGATGAAAGAAACAAAGAAAGGTTAGCGTTAGAATTCTGATTCAAATGAAAGAGCAAGACGTACCAATAGACGTAGCCGTTTGCCCAGGCTAATTCGACGGCGAGTCGCATGAGGAAACCTCCAAAGATTTTGTTAAACCGATTGCGATTCTGTTAGGAACGAGACATTGTCAAACGAATTGCTTGTAGCAAATAGATTGGTGCACCTCAGGATGACAGATGATCATATTCTTGAGTTTCGCGTCAGCCATCCAAACGGAATTCGCCGGCTTAATGCGAGTTTTGAAGGACATGCTTTTCCAGTCGATCTAAAAGCGTTTAAGTTCATAGATCATACACAGTTTGTCATTCGTACGATGATAGCTGAGGGGATTCAACGTACCGTGCGCAGGAATTGATCGTGGATAATCAATCTCTCTTGCTCACTTGGTGGTTTCCGGAACAAGGATGTCGTTTGCATTTGGGTTCTTCTTTCTTTGTTTTCTAGGAAACGGTGAAACGATAGGAGCGAAGCCAAAAAGATTCATTTTAAATTCCAGTTTTTTTTGTACTCTCCAGAGCCATCTAACGATGATGTCTTTAGAATTACCTTCTCCTTTTCGAAAAAGGGCCTTTTCTTCTTCGGTTTCGGGAAGCAACTGATTTACAATTGCTGATCCTTTGTTCATGGGATCACGGCTAACCATTACGAACCTTGCATTAGTGACCGTGTTCCATACATTCGTTTTTTCATCTATCTGATCAACTTCCATCGTAGCTTCCAATGACGATTTGCCTACCCATGTTACATGGCCTCTCAAACGAATGTCCGCGTCGTGCTAAAAAAAATTTCACATCAGATCGTGAAATAATTATTAAAGTAAAGCGCAAAAAAAAAGAGAAAAGAAATCTTTCCATACCCGAAGCGGAACATGAGATATATCAATTTGATCCACACAAGCTGTCACAATACTGTATGGGCTAATAGAAACGTTGGCGGGCTGTTTCGGGTTCAAAATGTGTTTATAGCACAATGTAACCGCAAAAATGTCCAGGTCTTCAAGCAAACGACCGATCCGAATTGTTTTGTGAAAGGTCATGTATTTTTCGCGCATCGACATGTCGGTCCCCAAAGGAATGATAGCAGTATCATAGCTGTCCTTAGATTTCAAAAATAATAATAATTGTTAAATTAACAATACTAGGAAGAATTTGTTGAAGACACAATCGAAAAAAACATTGTTAAGGGTTGACTTACACTCATCCTGCGAACAGGAAGTTCTGCCTGCGTTGCTGGTAAGTATTTATATAAGTGTTCTCGTCCCATGTTATTTGAGCCATGCCTGTTTTCGGGGCCCAATACACTTTGAGTGAAATCCTCCAGTACTATTATTATTTTTGAAATTTAGGGTGTTGAATAATAGGTTTTCAAGGTAGTGGTTTGCATATCTTGCTGCTATTCTTACAATCGGTGACAGTTTTTGTTGGCTTCTCCGTTGCTCCAGGAGGTACTATCAGGCCCCGTTTAATCATTTCAACTTGTGACTTGCTAGACAGAAACTTAAACAATCTATACAAGTAAAAGAAAAATCTATAACATTTTCTTCATACACAAACAATTATTCATTTAAGATTGATCCAGCTTAGGCATAGGGCGTAACTATCATCAAAGTTAACCTTTCTTCGAAATCAACAGGCAAACGGTTTTTGCATTGAAATGTGAAAATTTCGGTTCTATACACCTTCAATTTTAGGGATACGATATCAAAAAAATTCAAGAAAGCAAATATACTTAATTATCATTTTTGTAGGAACTTATCGCCGGTTTGGCAAAATAAACAAGAAAATCCGGATAGTCAACAAAACTAGGGCACGATTACTTGTTTGGATCGGATCACGCTTATTATTAAAGGCCTGGAGTATTTACACGAAATACCTCATTTGAAAAAACTACTTTAATCTAACCGCTAGATGGCGAAACGTACCCAGCTTGGTACTGAATTACAGGTTTCATATTCTACAGCTATATAAGAGAAAAAAAAAATAATAAAATAATGACATAAGGCGAACCGGAGACTTCTCAAGTTCCGAATGTCTACATGAAAGAATGCATCTATTCAAAACGATTTCTAGTATAAGCCGAACTCCGTGCTTTCCTGAATAAGAACATTAAGCGAGGATCAACTGAACATGAGGCGAAGTCCAGGCTTCTGGCTCCTGTGCTAAAACGGATACGAAATTCGACAAACGCCCGGCTTTAATGCCTTTTATGATTTCAGAAGTAGACGAAATTGATCGCATTTTTTAGAATGATACCCAACCAATTATCTAATCAAAATTCTTCGCCGTACGTGAAGCATCGTGTTTCAAGGGGAGCAAAGTTTTCACGGCGCAAAGATTATTCAGATCAGGAAACTGAAAAACTTGCATAAAAAAAATTTAGTCATCATAATTCATAGACAAATATTTTCTAACTTGATTTTATACGATTAGCAGAATACAAAAGTATTTAGAAAGAAATAGTTCATAATCTCGTGCACTAGCGCCGCAAAGGTCAGTGGCGATAGTCGTTAGCCCGCCTATACGTAAGTTGTAACATTATCGGGCCTGTTGCACGCACAGTTCTGCCGTGTCTACGATGCAGATACTTGCGGCAATACGGGAAATATGCATTGGGGTGTGGGTACGATCCCGTTCTCCTTGATAAAGACCTAGAACTTAGAGAAGGAGAGAGGTGTAGTGCTGCAGGGGGTTATTAAAACCTTTGCCTTGCCAGTGACACTAACCAGTATAGGAAGTGAAAGCAGTGAAGAATAAAGGTTTTAAGTTGGCAGCTGTTTAAATTGATCTCGAAAGGTATTTTGCATTATAAAACACGTGTTACGGCAAACGATTACAACCATTTCTACTTGCCTTTTTTAGCTTTTAGGTGTAATTGAAATGACTGCTGAAATTCCAATTTATGACCCTGAGGTATTGATGAAATACAACCTGGGTGAACGTCATGAAACCTTGAAACAAGATGAAACCCTCTGTGTTCGTCCACTTTACATGTCAGACTATGGTAGAGGCTTCTTGGAATTGCTGAAGGAACTTACTGAAGTAGGAAATATCTCTGAAGAACAGTTTCAAGGTCTGTGTTCCCATACCATAAGCCTTTTATTTACCTAAACCACATTTTCTTTAATTATAGAACAATTTAAGTTCATGAAGAACAGTCATGGAACATACTATTGCACTGTTATAATTGACACAATCAAGGACCGTGTGGTGGGTGCTAGCACTCTGCTTATGGAACGTAAATTTATTCGTGGGTGTGCTTTGGTAAGTTGCCTATAATTGCATTTTTATTATTACTATAACTATAAATGTTTTTGTTGAATCCATTGCAATCAATCTGCCCTCGTTTTAACAGAGAGCAAGGTTAGAAGATGTCGTCGTTAGCCCGAATTACCGTGGAAAACAGCTAGGAAAATGGTCAGCAAAACTTAAGTGTGAATTTTCCTAAAGTTTGATTGTGTTTTCTTTCTCCAGCATTGTCGAAATACTCACGAACCTTGGAAGAGCTCTTGGAGCTTACAAAATGACACTAGATTGTAAAGATTCAATGACACCGTTTTACGAAAGCCTGGGTTACGCTAAGGAACCAGGAAACTCGAATACTTTGAGTATACGCTACCCAACAACGTCAAATCCAGAACCCAAATTATAAATTATGTTCTTTCCCGAACGGCCAAGCCTCCGTTTGTTATTGATGTTGCAAAATTATTCTCGTGTTGACTATTTAGTTGCAAATTCAGTTATTGGTACATTTGATAGATTGAATTTTAAAACAGTTTAAACATTCCAGCATGAAGGGATTAGAATTTTTTCATTTCCCTGTGATTCCAGGTCTGAACATTCTTGCTCACTGTTATTTCCATGACATTAACTATTTGTTCAGGGGTGACGGGCTTACCATGAAACCTTAGTTTCAATAAATGTGCTAGACAATATCTAAATCAAAGGTTTATTTTTGCAGGCCTCACAAATCATCTCTTCTCTCAATTTTGATTAATTCCACATTAAATATTAAGGTGGCATCACCTGGGATTTTTGGGGGTGCTCCAGATGCCCCATATCCTAATTCAGATGGAATCACCAGTTTTCTCTTTTCTCCTTCACACATCCTGTTGGTGGATACAGTGAAATAAGTAACTGCTGCATAAGTAAAGCCATTAAGATATTTAAAACTTACCCCATTAACCCTTGATCCCATCCCTTTATCACTTGTCCAGAACCTAAGGTGAACGTCAGAGGTTGACCTCTAGGAATGCTGCTGTCAAATTCAGTTCCATCCTCCAGCGTGCCCTTCACGATCACATTTTTCGTTAGTCCAATTCATTTGAACAAACGCCAGAATAGGCTACCAATTATACCTACCGTATAATGCATATGAAGAAGATCTCCTCGCTTGGATTTGACAGTGCAGTTATCAACGCGTTTCTTGATACCGATTTGGAGTTTTTTTGATTTGCTATCTTTAGCTAACACCACAACTACAATGCACGCAAACAAAAATAGCACGATTTTGGGAGACATTTTAGTTGAATGAATTGTTATCGATTGCTTTAACTGTCAGACGGGACTGAAGCTAAAACGGTTACAGCAGACGACTTAGGTAAAGACAGTTAGACAACGTTGCAAGTAGTTGCAGAAATTGTCCGATTATCGTTGACTTGACAATGACAACATAAAGGAACAAGAATGAAGAAATGAAATGAAAGCACGAAGGAAAACTAGGAAACATTCGGATCAAGAATCCAGCCGCGCAAGCTGTACCTGTTACTGTGCCTGTGGTATCCTATTATTCCCAAGTAAAAACAAAAGGGAGTTGGAATGTCGTGTGAAAGTGACATTTTCTTTATACCTTGACGTACACATGTTCCACTTACAGGCTCAGAAATAGCTACAAGAACTAGACCGGGTCTAACAACATTTATCGGGTCGCAATCGCACATCTCTGCTTGTGCATAAATGTGTTTGCTTGACGTTGATCTTTATTTGCCTGACTTTATTGGACGTCTTCGTCCGTTAGCTCTTGCGGCTAACAATAAAGACTTCCGTGTCGTGTAAAGTTTGAAATGTCCATGAAAGCATCTGGGTTGGCTCTCTTTGTTCAATAATCATTGCTTGTTGGTAACTGGATCGTTTCCCCATAAAAATATACAGTGATCAACGGGGAATGTTGGCGGAAGAATAAAAGTAGAAACGTATTGTAGAGTTTGAAGAGAAGTAAACGAGGAGGTGAAGATGGTGGAAACGCGTATGAACAGGCAGAAGGGAGAGAGGGCTATTTTGGGTACAAGACCCTCGATGAGCTTTTCTAACCGAATGAAGAGATCCCGACGGGAGGGGATTGTTGGCCAGTCGCTGGTTGACTGCACACTTTATCGGAGGTGGGTTCGTGCGGGAGGCTGGTTCATTTTGGTTTTCTGTTTCAAGACTCACCGTTGTTTGCATCGTCTCCAAAAGTTGTCCGTATCGTTGGTTGGATCATTCACTTTCAAGTGCAAGGCTAATCGGAACTAGGTTATGCCGTAGGATTTGGCGGCTAACCTCGCTTCATCGTCATGGCCGACAAGGAGAGCAGTTCCGAGCAGGATGATGTTTCCTTCTTAAGGACGGTATGCAATCCGTTTTTAATTGTTAAATCCTCCCATGCGTATACGAACGACATGGTTGCGTCGTCTGCTACGAAAATGGCCGTTTGACCGGCTACCATTCAGTCGGATACGTAGTTGTAAATTCACAGTTTGCTGTAAAGATATGGCTGAAAGAAAAACAAAAAAGCTGATTATGCATACAGTACGTGTGTTCTCAATCGGAATTTAACGACATTGGCTTCCCATCATTTGCTTTTTTGTTGTTGTTGAAAGTTGGCTCGTTGGAGGCGAGTGTCTGCATGGCTCGGGTACAGCCCTCGCACTGACGAACGGAACAAGCACGGGCTCACGCTAAAAATAAAAAAGTTTTTCGGCAGCCCTTCGAAAGTCAATCTACCCTTCCCTACACTCGTTACCGCTTGTTCTATATCTCTTTCACGGCCAGAATAGAATATTCGCAACTGCCCGTCTTTAGTGCTACCAGTACATCAGCAGACGAGTGATTTTTATGAACAGACAAACACGAGAGGCTTTCTTTCTTTCGGCCTCGCTCCAAACTATGTCCTCCTCCTTTTTTTCTTTTCTTTTTTTTTCATATTCAATTCCTGATTAACGCAGCCAAAACTTCTATGCACGAATCGAGCTTTGCTTATCTTGGCTGTTGGCAACGTGGTCGGTTACGTAAACAAATGATTCACTTCGTTTCCCTCGACTGCTCACTGTTCATTGCTTTACAATGTTTTCGCCCCTATACTAAACACCTATAATTCGACTGATGTTAATTCGTAAATAGAATTATCTAATGGTATTTTTCTGGTTGGAAACTTAACGATGACCCATATAGGAAGACAATGTGTGCCTGTCGTGCACTGCCACCGGAGAGAGGGTCTGTCTGGCCGCCGAAGGATTTGGAAACCGGCATTGCTTTCTGGAGAACATCGCCGATAAGGTAAAGTATAACCGTTTTTTCTTTCCTGTCGTTTACGTTTCGATTGTCTACAGTGTGATGGTCTGACTTGGACGTATATCATACGAAACCGTAAAAAAATACTTGAAGCCGAATGAGCTGACACTACAGCTCGTCATGAGTCGTCTTCTTTCGACAACTGCTTTCACTTTTACATATTTCTAGCTTTCATAATAGAGAGTTAGTCGTTTCCCACTACCTGTATAGTTTTAACGTTCTAACAAAATTATTTGCGTTAATTTATGGTCTGTTTTTTTTCTGTTTGACCTATAGAATGCCCCACCGGATTTGTCGCAATGTGTCTTCGTCATTGAACAGGCCCTATCCGTTCGAGCTCTCCAAGAACTGGTGACTGCAGCTTCCTCCGAATCGGTAAGCTTGTATTACATTCGTACTTTTCTTTTTTTTTGCTGAAAGTCACTCGTATTCGTGCCATCGCTCATTTATTGTTCAGCAATGCAAGTTAAGTAGGAAGGGAGGTAACAAAAAGCTTTCGTTATAGTACCAATAGATGGCATTATTTCGATTACGATTCGCGCAAATTTTCGAATCATATTAAATCTCTAGAAATTTAGACGTAAGGAAAATAATGGTTAGTGTAAATAGTGACAAGATATTAATAATTATTTAAGGCACATTATTTTCATACGTAAAGAAAATCACTGTTATGTTGTGTTACAGGGTGGAGGATCCATTGTAAGTAATAACGAGGCCCGAACAAGGCTTTTCTTTGGTCATACATGTTGCTAATAAAATATTACTTTACACAAATGCATCAGATCACTTACCCTCACTCTTACTACGTAAAATACTATAGCTTATTTTACTTCATTTTAAAAAGGGCATGTTCTAGTTTGTCAAGGCACATTTCATTACTTTCGTAACTCAAAAGTGCAATTGTCCGATTACAAGTGGTCCAAAGAAAAGCATGGTTATTTTAACACGGTTGCACTCTTTCTATACCATCAGCACTGCTACGGATATCGATTCTGTTCTTATTGAACGAGGATATTTGTTCGTTTTGATGGCACTCTTTACAGCTATCATCAATCGTCCGTTTTTCATTCAACGCCTTTTTCTTTATGCATCGTGATGATCGCCTTTCAGTAAAAGTGATCAAATTTCGCCTACAATAATTCCTCTTGGTTTAACAGGGAACAGGCACAGGATCTGGTCATAGGACTTTACTTTATGGCAATGCAGTCTTGTTGAGGCATCTCAACAGTAATATGGTATTAATACTATGATTTTCAAGGATAGTTCCGCTGTTGAAAGTTTTGCTAATTGATTCTTTTTCGTCTAGTACTTGGCCTGCCTTTCAACCAGCTCTTCAAATGATAAATTAGCTTTTGATGTGGGTTTGCAAGAACAATCACAAGGTAAATATAATTGTACGTGGTATTGTTCATAATGACCTTTTCTAAAACTTTTATGCGTTGTTCCGCTGGAAAGGTGAGGCATGCTGGTGGACACTTCACCCAGCTTCCAAGCAGCGCTCGGAAGGTGAAAAGGTTCGAGTTGGTGACGACTTAATTTTAGTTTCTGTCGCCACTGAGCGTTATCTGGTAAGTAAACAAGAACAAAAAAAGTATTTCCTTCTGCTTTTATCCGTGATTTGATTTTTAGCATACCACCAAAGAGAAAGACGTATCAATTGTCAACGCTTCCTTCCACGTTACACATTGGTCTGTGGCTCCTTTTGGAACGGGATTAAGTCGCGTCAAGAACGTTGGCACGTTATTTGCTTAACATATTTTCAATTCCGTGCGTTGAATGATGACGTGTTTCCTTTCTATCATTAGGATTTCTGTTTGGTGGCGAAGTTTTGCGCTTCTTCCACGGAGGCGATGAGTGCCTTACGATCCCCTCGTCATGGACAGAGCAACCCGGACAAAAGTAAGTATTACATGCTTCCGAGATTGTTTTGTTTTCGTTGAATTTTTTTGCAAAAGAGATTTGAGTTTACGACCTTTCACTTCCCTTCTTTAGCATAGTGGTTTATGAAGGGGGTGACGTAGTGCTACAAGCTCGGTCGTTGTGGCGACTGGAATTGGCTCGCACAAAGTGGGCAGGAGGATTCATCAATTGGCTTCATCCCATGCGCATACGTCACATCACTACAGGTCGTTACCTTTGCATCAACGAGAACAAAGACCTCTGCCTTCTTCCCAGGTTCAGCATATCTTATTTTCACTAAGTACTAATACTGAAAATACGGCATGCGAGAAAAATAGAAATATTCTTTTTTCTCGGTCGTTATTCTAAAGCAAAAAAAAACAACAACACATGATTGCTATTTATTTTGCATGACAGTTCAAAGGAAGGGTGACATAATGGTTCGAGAAAGACTGTTTCATATCCATTCCTTTGAAAATGTGTTAATTGGTTTTCTGGCCCATCCCCGCTCCTTCACCTTTCATTTGTTTTCCTTGTCAGAAATCGAACAAAACGTACCCCCTTCCCCACTTATTGTCTAGCTGGTCTCATTTCCGTTGTGCACGTGCAGGAATCAAGCCAACTTGGCAGTCAGCGCGTTTTACCTCCGCAAGGAGAAGGATGACGAGAAAAAAATTTTGGAGGACAAAGATCTAGAAGTCCTGGGTTCCCCTATTATCAAGTACGGTGACAGCACCGTTATAGTTCAACACGTCGAAACTGGCCTATGGCTTTCGTATAAGGTACTGTATTTTTTTAAACATAACTGGATCGTAACGGTTTAACTGAAATGCATACCATTTTTGGTCTAGGCATTCGAAACAAAGAAGAAAGGTGTTGGCAAAGTCGAGGAAAAACAAGCCGTTTTACACGAGGAAGGCAAAATGGACGATGGACTCGAGTTCAGCCGCAGCCAAGAAGAAGAGTCACGAACAGCTAGAGTAATCCGAAAATGCAGCTCACTCTTTAACCGATTTATCACGTATTCTACCACTGTAATGTTGATTAATTTTTGTAATTTGTTTGACCTGTTTTTTTTTTCGCTTCAGAGGATTGGATGCGCTAGCAAATGATCATCAACACATGGCATTTTTCGAGAATGTTAACCTTGGTGAAATGGTCAAATGTCTTGAAGATCTGATCGACTACTTTGCGCAACCGGAGGAAAATATAGGTTTAACTATTTACTGTTATCCTTAATTAAATCATTACTAATCTTCCTTCATCTGCTACCATTTAGAGCATGAGGAGAAGCAATTAAAATTGCGAGCTCTACGTAACCGACAAGATTTGTTTCAAGAAGAAGGCATTCTCAACCTCATCTTGGACGCTATTGATAAACTTACAACGATTACAGGTCAAGGATACATGGTGGCACTAGCTGGAGAAGCTGCTGGCCAGAACTTAGAAAGCATATCTGCTTACCTTTATCAGCTGCTCGGTACCTAACTCATAAGACTATTTCATTTTTGCCATGGTATTTTCATGGCCTTTGTTTGAATTGTAGCCGCCATAATCAGAGGAAACCACACGAACTGTGCTCAGTTTGCCCAGTCACATCGATTGAACTGGTTGTTCAGTCGACTGGGTTCGCAAGCGTCCGGCGAAGGTACAGGAATGTTAGACGTACTCCACTGTGTCCTGATTGACTCGCCTGAAGCCTTGAACATGATGAGGGTATGGTAAACTCATCATCTTTTCCGTCTGATCCATGATTGGCAATATATTATACCCCACAGGAAGAGCACATCAAAGTCATTATATCTCTTCTTGAGAAACACGGAAGAGATCCAAAAGTCCTAGATGTGTTATGTTCCTTGTGCGTCGGTAACGGTGTGGCTGTCCGCAGCTCGCAGAACAATATCGCCGACTATCTATTACCTGGCCGTAATTTGCTGCTCCAGACGCAATTGGTTGATCATGTGGCTAGCATCCGCCCGAATATTTTCGTCGGAAAGGTCGTCAATTCGGCTGTCTTTCTCAAATGGTACTTTGAGCTAACCGTTGATCATGTGGAAGTGACCACACATCTTATGCCACATTTACGTGTTGGATGGGCCAAATTACCTGGGTAAGACTTGCAGCCAATTTATTCGTTTCCGTTGCACATTTTAATATAAACATGTTACTTGATCTCAAGGTATGTTGCTTACCCTGGAGGCGGAGAGAAGTGGGGTGGTAATGGCGTAGGAGACGATTTATATTCCTACGGATTTGATGGCGCCCAGTTGTGGACAGGTACATTCAAAAGCTTTTTGTTGAAAACCTAATAGGACTAAATCATGCCACGTTTTGCCTCAGGTGGCAGAAGCACAGTTGTACATGCCGGAATGACAGAGCCTTACATCCGTAAAGGAGATGTTATCGGTTGCGCTCTAGACCTTACCGTACCGATTATGAATTTCTACTTGAACGGCGTTAAAGTCAAAGGCAACTTTAAAAATATGAATTTGGACGGT
This sequence comes from Daphnia carinata, assembly GCF_022539665.2. Lineage (NCBI taxonomy): Eukaryota > Metazoa > Arthropoda > Branchiopoda > Diplostraca > Daphniidae > Daphnia > Daphnia carinata. The sequence continues at coordinate 688,933 of NC_081334.1, forward strand.
ATGTTCTTCCCCGTGGTCAGTTGCTCTGCACGAGTTAGGTAAACACCATAAAGCTTTAGACTCGGCTAAAGTAGCACATTAATCATTGTACACAATCATTCTATATAGTTGCCGATTTTTATTCGGAGGCGAACATGGTCGCTTACGGTTTCCTTCACCGTACGGTTTCTCTCCACTGTACGAGTGTCTGTTGCCAACTCAGACGCTGGCTCTTGACCCTTGTTTCCATTTTGGAGATTTGACTAAGAGTACATTGGCAGGACCTCTTGAAGTCACGAACGATACGGCTTTCGTGCCGCAACCTGTCGACACTTCCATGGTAAACTAAAAAAGATAATGTTACATCACTGATAGTAGCATTAATTTCGCATCAAATCCAGATTGCTCTGCCTGCATATATCGAAACGATTCGCGATCGCCTGGCTGAGAATATTCACGAAATTTGGGCTATGAATAAAATTGAAGAGGGCTGGGTGTTTGGTGAAAGACGAGATGATTTACATAAAATTCACCCTTGTCTGACGCCGTTCGACCGATTGCCGCCTGCCGAGAAGCGCTACGATACTCAACTAGCTTTGCAAACACTCAAGTCGATCCTTTATTGCCGTTCTTTCTTGATTGGCTGGGTTCGCTAACTTTTTTTTTCATGTGTAGGACGATTCTTGCGCTTGGCTATCACATTACTATGGACAAACCACCATCGCGTATTAAAACAGTGCGGTTGCCAAATGATCCATTCGCCCAGTCGAACGGCTACAAACCCGCTCCACTGGATTTAGCCAATATTACGCTCAGTGGCAAGTTGGAGGAACTAATTGATCAATTGGCAGAAAATACACATAATGTATGGGCAAAGGAACGTATTACACAGGGATGGACTTACGGACTCAACGAGGTATGCCATTGAGCTTTTCCCATAACCTAATTACCGAAATATCAACTTTACCATTATGTTGTTATCTAAGGATCCCGATAACAAACGTAGCCCTCATTTGGTACCCTATTCCAACGTAGACGACATCATTAAGAAAGCCAACAGGTTATGTGCTTCATTAGTTTGCTAAACGTTAATGATTGCCTATTTATGTGCTATCAACATTTTACGTTTGCAGAGATACCGCAAGTGAAACTGTTCGCACTTTGCTTGTTTACGGCTATGTTTTGGAACCGCCAACTGGAGAGCCACACGAAAATGGTAAGATTTAATAGCGGCATGTAAAACGCATATCAATTATCCTAATTGTCAAACGCTTTGCTTGATTTCAGCGGCAGTTGGCAGTTCCGTAGGTTCGAAAAATCCCGAATACCGAACGTATCGGGCAGAGAAAACTTATGCTGTGTCCTCTGGAAAATGGTAAATAAGAAAAAGTACAAAAGAAAAACTCAAAATGTTCTCACTTTTTTTGCCGTGAACTATTGTAGGTATTTCGAATTTGAAGTTCTAACGTCTGGTCCCATGCGAGTCGGCTGGGCTAGAGCCGACGCCAAAGCTGGTTACCAGCTCGGCCAGGACGATTGCAGTTGGGCGTTTGACGGCTGGAGGGTACGTACGTTTATTCTAATTTAAGAGCCAAGATGCAGTAAGCAGTAATGCTAATCCTTTCAGGAAGTGCATGGTGCAGCATCATGTTTATTTGCAATTCAGCTTTTATCTGTGTCTCCTGACGTCCACAAATTTTTAGCTTAAGCAAGCTAATGAGTGATAGATCCACTGCAAACTTCGCAGTTCTATTTTTTTTTTTTTTTTGTCACGTTAGAATCGTACATATTACCATACCAGAAAATCATAGCATGCTCACAAATGCGACGATAGAGGCGCTCGAGAACACACTATATTGTCACCTATTGTATAACTTTAGTATATGATGATCTAAAATACTCGAATCATCACGTTTAATTTCCTTCACCAACACTTTTGCCTTATGGTCACAATGTACTCGGATGTATCTGTAGGGCCTGAAATGGCACCACGGCTCAGGGGACGTATGCGGCAGAAAAGTTCAAATCGGCGACGTGATCGGGTGCATGATCGACTTGCACGATAGAATGATGTGTAAGTACTATTAGCCACATTACATTAGTTTTTAGCTGCACGAGCATGAGCATGTGTCTCGCTTTATTTTGTCATTCGTCCAAAATTGATTTGGTAGTGACCCCACGAAATGTATTGAAAAAATTGCTATTTTTAGAGTGTTTATGTAGGAAAAAGCTTAGATGTGAGTGCTGTGAATGAGTGTGTACGATGTTTTGTGTGCAGGAGGAGAAATTTTACGTTGGAACTGGCGAATCTTTCGGCAAACAGTGGACAGCTGGAGATTGCGTTGGCGTCTTCCTCGATTTAGTGGATCGCACTGTCAGTAAGTATCGTAACTAATCCTATAAAATCTTATCTATTAGTCTTGTTTTGGTTCACGGAGGATGATGTTGAGTCACAAGTAAGTGCTTCAGCTGGGTGGTGTTCATATTTTAAGAGGACAGTTTTTGGAGGTATGTGGCGTGTGTAAAGCCAAGCGAGCTTGTCTAACAGGATGACTTGTGTGCCAATGATTTGAATTTGAAGCCTTAAAAAAAACCAAACAAAACTATTAAAAGAACGGTGTTTAGCATCTTCGACGACCTTTTGAAGCACGAACTACAATACCATGCCGTACTTCCGTTATAAAATTAAAGTAATCTTGAAATACAGGTTTCTCGCTCAATGGCGAATTGCTTATGGATTCGATGGGAAGTGAGACCGCGTTCACGGACATTCAAGGCGAAGACTTCCTTCCGGCTTTCACTTTGGGAGTCGGTCAGAAGGCAAGGCTCGTCTTTGGTCAAGATGTTAACGCTCTCAAATATTTCACCTCTTGCGGTCTGCAAGAAGGCTACGAGCCATTCTGCGTGTAGGTCCATTTTCCTACACAGATGTTTTTCGATGTGTTTTGTTTTGTAATTTTACCCTTTACCTTTTTTCACGCAATGCAGAAATATGAGCCGGCAGATGACTTATTGGTACACTCGCGACCAGCCCATTTTCGAGAATAATGACGATTTCGCCGATTCACCCATCGAGGTGACTCGCATCCCTGGTGGAAGCGATTCGCCGCCCTGCATGAAGATTTCGCACAAGGAATTCGAAACAATGGAGAAGGCCAACTGGGAATTTTTACGTCTATCCCTGCCAGTTACCTTTCATGATTCCTTTATTTCGTAATGGCAGTGTTTATGGCTGAATTAGGTAAGCCGTTTGCAATTATAGTTTTTTTTTTTTTTTTTTTGGAAATATTCAGGGAACAGGAGAAAGTTCGTCGCTGGCAAGAAATTCGTCTACGTCAAAATCGCCTTCGGGCCGACAATGTAACGCGAAGTGCCACGTTAGAGCAAAGTATGCTGAAATCCGGATTCACCATGTCGGATATAAATGGTAAGTTATTTCCCTGTGGCTTCAGATATTTGCATCAACGTTTCTGCATAGCACTACGTTAAATCGTGTTCGCCCCTTTTTACAGAACTTCAGTATGGCTATGATTCTGAAGAGCAACGGAGAGCGCAGCAAGCCGGAAATAGACCACCGGTTCCGGAACGCCATGGCCGTCTGCGTAGCATCGACTACAACACAAATACTCATGACGTTAATGGGCATGCAAGCGATGCCGCTCAAGGCAAAGGAATATTGCGTGCAACTAGCGAACTTCCTATTGGTAGGCAAGCTCGTGAAAACGATCGCAAGGCCCGAACTCCTGACGTGAGCGGGGAATCCAAAGAGGACAAAAAGAAGCGTGGAAAATCGCCATTCGCGTAAGTGTTTTTTCCGTTTAACTGAACATGTTTTGTCTTAGCTTAATTTGTTTTTTTATGTGACAGTTTCTTTACACGCCTACGAGACGCTAGCACTGAGCGACGAAACAAAGCCAAGACTCCCGAACCTGGGTTAGCCTCCCGTGATGCGCCACAGAGACCGGAAACTTCACGAACCAAGAATATTGCATCAAAGAATGTTAATAATGTTCGGCTAGCTCCGGTACAGTAAAATTTAATAGGCATCAAAGTATTTTAATTTGATTATCGTATATTTTTATTTTTCAAGAATGATCTGAAGGTGATTCCTCCTGCAATCCCTGATCGGCGGCCGTCTAGACAAGGATCAAGTCCTATGATACAGCCAAGAGGAATATTGGGAGGTGAAGGCGAGGATATCGACCCATTGGACGTTGAATGCATGCGTCTCATCAACGAATATTTCTACGGTGTAAGAATTTTCCCCGGCCAGGATCCCACTCATGTCTACGTTGGTTGGGTCACGACCCAATTCCACTTGCAAGATAAAACGTTCGATCAGTCCAAAGATAGAAAAGTTCTCATTTCGAGAGTGGATGATGCAGATCGTGTTCTTGAAAGGTAGATTAATCATTCGATTGACCTTCATTGATTTTTCTTGTGCATAATACCTTCGATTACTCGTCGTAGTGTTGACCGCCATAGCTGCTATATGCTGCGTGCCGACGAGCTCTATAATGAAGTTACCCAAGATGTGGCCAGCAAAGGGGCTTCTCAAGGAATGTTTATTGGCTGCTTCATCGACACTGCCACAGGATGGATTACATTTACTTGCGAGGGCAAAGAAACAAAGCACCGATACAAGGTATAGCTATTTTTCTCCATTTTTAATCGATTTTTGAGTACCAGTTAATGTTTGGTGGGGCAGATGGAGGTAGGAACCAAACTTTTCCCTGCAATCTTTGTCGAAGCCACGAGCAAGGAAGTGTTGCAGTTCGAACTTGGTCGAACTCCTACCACGTTGCCTCTTTCAGCTGCAGTTCTGCAGAATTCGGAAAAGCACGTTGTACCTCAGGTGAGCCGAAACGTTTTCTTTACTTTACGGAATTGTTTTGCAATAATTATACTTTGGCAACTAGTTTCCTCCTCGGCTGAAAGTCCAAATCTTGAAACCACATCAGTGGTCTAGAGTTCCTAACCAATCTCTTAAGGTATTCATCGAAAATTGGAAGTTAAAGAGAGCCTCGCACTAAAGCTTGTGTGCATTTAGGTTCATGCTTTGAAATTATCCGATCTTCGAGGCTGGAGTATGTTGTGTGAAGATCCTGTTTCTATGCTGGCCGTCCATATACCGGAAGAGGACAGATGTATCGACGTTCTTGAGTTGATTGAACACGAACGTCTCCTCAGTTTCCACGCGCACACGTTGCAGTTGTATTCAGCTCTGTGCTTCCAATCCAACTTCCGTGCAGCTCACACTCTCTGTTCGTATGTGGATCAAAAGCAATTGCTGTATGCCATACAGTCCGAGTATCTTTCTGGCCCGTTGCGAGCCGGCTTTTCTGATTTACTTATCGCCCTGCATATTGAATCACATGCTAAAACGATGGAAGTAACCCAGAACGAGTACATTATTCCAATGAGCAACGAACTCAGGGAACTGTATTCCGATCCTGAAATGACCCACAGTCTGAGTTCGTTGCGCGTTGAATCTATTCGGCCCCAAATGACAACGACCGATATTCAAGATCACATCGAAACTATAAAGGATTTAAGCACGCCCTACTTTCCATTGGAAGTAGTTAAAGCGTTTGCTATACGCGCATTACAACTTGCCGTTCAACTGAATCAAGTTCACAATCGCGATCCCATCGGTGGAAGTAACGAGAATCTCTTTGTTCCCCTTCTAAAACTGATTGACAAACTCCTACTCGTCGGCGTTATGGAAGATGATGATATACCTCCTTTGTTAATGCTGATTGATCCTGAAACTTGGGATCCCACTTTCGATCCTCTGGTACTTTTGTTAACATATTTTTGTCTATTCAACATATTTATTAACTTTACTGTGACAGGGAAAAGATGAACATCGTAAGGGACTACTACAAATGCCGTTGGCAGAGGGTGTTAAGCTGCAAATGTGCTGTTTGCTACACCATTTACTTGATAACCAACTTCGCCACCGTGTCGAATCGATTGTCAACTTCAGCCACGATTTTGTTGGAGAAATTCAAGTTGATCAGTTACGTCGCTACATTGAAATTAAGCAATCGGATCTTCCTTCGGCCGTAGCGGCCAAAAAGACGCGCGAGTTCCGTTGTCCGCCAGTGCAACAAATGAACGCCATTTTGGGATTTAAAAATTTGCCCGACGAGGAAAGAGAAAATTGCCCTTGTAACGAAGAACTAGCACAGATCCAGGTGGGCTTCCACCAATCTTTCACGTCCAAATTGCTACATAAAATGGCCGAAGAAGAATTAACCCCGGAAGAGCCTCCGAAAGAAGAACCTAAATCTGGCCTCGTCAATCGCATGATGAGCGCAATAACATTAGCAAAGAAAAATGAAGAAGAAGTTGTAGCCAATGAAGAGGTTAAATCCCGCGAACAAATCTTTCGCAAAGTGCTCATTAAAACTATTATTTTTTGGGCAGAGGAATCGGTAAATCTCACTTCCTTTGGTGCGATGAATATGTAGTATCTGCAAACTTTATCCTTTATCTTTCCAGGTTATCGAAAGCTATAAACTTGTCCGAGAAATGTTCCGCTTGCTCCTACGGCAATACGATGGTGTCGGAGAGGTGATGCGGGCATTGCAAAAGACCTACGTGATCAACAGCCGCACCAAAAAGGACGTCCAAGAACTTTGGATTGGTTTGAGCCGAATTCGTGGACTACTGCCTGTCCAGATGTCGCAAGAGGAAGAAGAACTGATGCGTGAACTCTTATGGAAGATGGTTAACAACCATTCCTTCTTCCAGCACCCCGATCTTATGCGAAACCTTCGAGTTCACGAGAACGTCATGGCCATCATGATGAATACTTTAGGTATGACGTACTTCAAATGAATGTTTCGTGTACCTTCATCTAATTAATCATGATTGCAGGCCGCCGAGCTCAAGCTCAGTCAGACGCACAGACCCAGGCTCAAGTTCAAGCTTCGGGTGGGGAAGAGTTGATGCCTAAGGAGAAGGACACTTCACACGAAATGGTCGTAGCCTGCTGCCGTTTCCTTTGCTACTTCTGTCGAACTTCTCGCGCCAATCAGAAAACAATGTTTGAACATTTGTCTTTCCTTCTGGAAAATTCAAATATTCTTTTGTCTAGGTCAATAATCTTGTTGTCTTATTGATTTTTTTTTTGGCAACAAACTAATTTTTAACTGTTCTCACAGACCTTCGTTGAGAGGTAGCACTCCCTTGGATGTAGCCTATTCTTCGGTGATGGACAACACTGAGTTGGCCTTGGCTTTGAGAGAGCACTATCTCGAGAAGATTGCAATCTATTTGTCGCGATGCGGTTTGCAATCTAATACCGAGCTGATGGAAAGAGGCTACCCCGACTTGGGATGGGACCCAGTCGAAGGTGAGCGCTATTTGGACTTTCTCCGTTTCTGCGTCTGGGTCAATGGCGAAAGTGTCGAAGAAAACGCAAATTTGGTTATCCGACTCTTGATCCGTCGTCCCGAATGTCTCGGCCCTGCTCTACGTGGTGAAGGAGAAGGTCTTTTACGGGCGATTACTGATGCCAATAAAATGTCGGAGCGTATTCAGGTAAGTGCTAAATGTACGCGACTATTTGCTTAGCTTATTCCGAGAAAATTTAAACAATATTAGGTGCAGAAAGCACTTCATTCGGGCACTGGGGCACTAACAATCCCTGGGCTTAATCATCCGATGCCACAAGGCGAAGATGACGAGGATTTCATCGACATAGGAGCCGCCATTCTCAGTTTCTATTGCACGCTGGTCGATTTACTCGGACGATGTGCACCCGAAGCGGCTGTTATTGCCCAAGGAAAGAACGAGTCTTTACGTGCTCGGGCGATTTTGCGATCACTCGTGCCATTGGAAGACCTAGAGGGAGTGCTAAGCTTGCGCTTCACTCTGCAAAACCAAGGATCAGAAGACGCTGGCTCTGATATGCCTTCGGGTCTTATTCCCGGTCACAAACAGAGCGTCGTTCTCTTCCTTGAACGAGTTTACGGCATTGAGGATATCGAACTTTTCTTCCGTCTTTTGGAAGAAGCTTTCCTGCCCGACTTACGAGCTGCAACCATTTTGGAAAAAACAGATGGAGGCGAATCTGACATGGCTCTTGCCCTTAACCGTTATATCGGAAACTCCATCTTGCCTCTTTTGATCACCCATTCTCGATTCTACTCTGAAGCGGAAAATTACGCCAGCGTCTTGGACGCCACACTGCATACCGTGTATCGTCTTTCTAAAAACAAGATGTTAACTAAAGGCCAACGTGAAGCCGTTTCAGACTTTTTAGTGGCCCTTACTAGGTAACAATTTTCATTGGCTATGTAGTTTTGATTACCTTGATGACGGCTTCGTCTTTTATGGCAGAGAGTTGCAGCCCAATATGCTCTTGAAGCTTTTGAGGAAACTAACGGTCGATGTTTCTCGATTATCCGAATATACTACAGTGGCACTAAGGGTATGAAAATTTATATAATTTAGAAAGGAAAACAAAATTCCAGTCGAAATGTTTTGTGTTTTCTAGCTACTGACTCTCCATTACGAAAGATGTGGCAAATATTATGGAGCAATTGGTGGTCAAGGTAGTTATGGCTCTGCAAGCGACGAAGAAAAACGACTTACCATGATGCTCTTCTCGAACATCTTTGATTCTCTCTCTAAGATGGTATAATTTTCTTGTGCTATTTACACAGAAATCCATGCGAGATTCCAAATCATTTTAACGTAATAGGAATACGACCCAGAATTATTTGGAAAAGCTCTTCCCTGCTTGACTGCGATTGGGTGCGCTCTTCCTCCGGATTACGCACTTGCCACAAATATGGAAGATGAGTGGTATAAAACGGCTCAGTCTGATGCCAACGGACCGTATGATCCTCAACCAATCAACACAACAAAGTAAGAAAATGCATTTTACTGACTCAGGAAATATGAAATTTACGAGAGCCACCTTCTCATCATAGAGTTTCCTTGAACACTGAGCTGACCAACCTAGTGCAAAAGTTTTCTGAACACTATCACGATGCTTGGGCTAAACGAAAGCTTGAAAACGGCTGGAATTTCGGCGATACTTGGTCTGATGAGACAAAATCACATCCACGACTAAAGCCGCCACACATGTTGACGGAATACGAACGAGAGCGATACCGCGAACCCATTAGGGATTCTTTGAAAGCTCTATTGGCTTTGGGCTGGAACATTGAGTTCGCAGACTACGATGCAGCCAACAGTAATAGAAATAGCATGAGGCGCTCGAGCACGGTAACTTTATGATTATTAGATTTGAATCGTCATTTACATTGAACGATTCATCGCGTTCCATAGGACGGTGGAACTACTCCATACAACTACAATCCGAATCCCGTGGATATGGCTAATCTTACTTTGAGCAGAGAGATGCAAAATATGGCCGAGCGCTTGGCTGAGAACGCGCATGACATTTGGGCCAGAAAGAAGAAAGAAGAAATGGCCTCTTCTGGTAATAAATAACAGTTGACTTTTAATCGATAATATTCAAATATGATTGAACGAAAGGTGGAGGTTTGCATCCACAGATGGTGCCGTACGACCTCTTGACTGACAAGGAGAAGAAGAAGGATCGTGAGCGTACTCAAGAATTGCTGAAGTACCTCCAGTTTATGGGCTACAAGTTGCATAGGTAAAACATGGTGAAAAATTTTTTTGCAACACCCCTCTATGTCCTCTGCCGCACACCCCTCCCATGAAATTAATATCTTACTAACGCTTGCCAAGGCCTTTCTTTCCCTGAATGCTTGATATTTAATTTCCTGTTACTTCCTTCCTTTTCACTATACACAAACGTTCAACTCGATCGACTGTTTGTCCCCATGCAGCCCAGGACCCACTTCATTCTCTAGGTACTTGCATATTAATATTTGGTATCTGGTTTTCGTTCTTATTTTAAATTAAATCAAATTACATTTTTTTTATTACATAACGTTCCAATTTTTAAGTTGTGAACGAATAACTTATAGCCTCTACTTTGTGTTCTGTAGAATGGGAAAATCGCAAATTCAACAAAATCCGGACGCTGTTGCATTGGACGGTGAAACCACGTCCTCTAGCGATCGACGATTTGCTTATAGTCTTTTGGAGAAACTGATCCAATACTTGGACATTGCTGCCTTCAATATGAAACATCTACGACCAAGCACAAACTACAGTCGAAGAAGCAGTTTCAAAACTTCGACTCGTGACGTCAAATTCTTCTCCAAAGTTTGCTTTATATATTCTTTTGATTCAATTTTTCATCTCTTCTATTAAATATTTTCTTTTTCTTCAGGTTGTGCTCCCATTGATGGAAAAGTACTTTAGCACTCATCGCCATTATTTTATTAACGTTGCCACTGCTACTAGCAGCGTAGGAGCAGCCTCAATGAAAGAAAAGGAAATGGTGGCCAGCCTGTTTTGCAAACTAGCCTCACTTTTGCGCTATAAGTTTTCAGCCTTTGGTTCAGATACGCGCATCGCTGTTCGTTGCTTACAAGTGATGGTTCGCGCAACGGACGCCAAATCTCTGGTCAAGAACTGTTATGAGTTTATCCGCACTTCGATGTTGATGTTTTTCAATAACGCTGCAGACGACTTGAGCCAATGTCTGATTAATTTATACGAGGTAAGCATTCCATTCGCACTATTACTACATTTTGATATCTTAAATATGATTTCTGTGAGCAGATGAAATACAATCTGCTACGAGGGACCCATTTGAAGACATCTTCATCCCTCACCTACGTCCAAATGGTTCTACTGCCCGTTTTGACTGCTCTATTTGATCACCTGTCTGTTTACGAGTTTGGCAGCGATCTTTTACGTAATATGTTCTCACTCAAGCTTGCACCTTGCAAATTTATATTAATATTTCGATTTTATTCATCAATTAATGAACTAGTCGATGACATACAAGTCGCCTGTTACAAGATTCTAAATAACTTGTACACGTTTGGAACCGACTCATCTGTTCACAAGGACAGGTATTATTAGTACCAATCTCTTATCATTAATATTGCTACCAACTGACAAGGTGAAATCAAAAGGAAGTTCATCAAGATCGAAATCGATCGCCATAGGCCCTCAATTGGCAGCTGCCTGGGTGCCTTTGCTTCAACCTTCCCTATCGCTTTCCTCGAACCGCACTTAAATAATCACAACCCCTTCTGCATTCACGGCAAACTCCAAGAATCTTCTCTCGAAGCCCAAGATGTTATGTCAAAATTGGAGTCTAGCATGCCAACGCTTGAAACTCTCCTGGCTCAAGTGGAGCAGTTTGTTGCTTCAGAGAAAAGCTATGCAGAAGCTCCTCATATTATTGACGTCATGTTACCTATGATGTGTTCCTACCTACCGTTTTGGTGGGCACAAGGTCCCGACAATCAAGATCCAGTGGGAGGGTAAATTTATTTTACATCCGTCAGTCAATTTTGTGCCATAACATTGTTTTTGCGTATTACAGAAATCATATTACGATGGTAACCAGTGATCACATGAATCAACTTTTGAAGAATGTGCTCAATTTGATCAAAGCCCATGTTGGTTCCGAATTGGCTCCCTGGATGACTCGTATTGCTGGATTCACTCAGCAGATTATCATCAACACATCAGAAGAGCTTCTTAAGGATCCCTTCTTACCTCTTGCTCAAAAGATCCGTAAACGAACCGAGCAAATGTATCATAAGGAGGATACTCTGCGCGGTTTCTTGAAGTCCACAACAGAAGATACTTCTCAAGTTGAAGCGCAGTTGCAAAGCGATTGGTATCTCTTGGTCCGGGACATTTATGCCTTCTATCCGCTGCTTATCAAATACGTCGACCTCCAGAGGAACCACTGGTTGCGACATGATGTTCCAGAAGGAGAAGAGCTCTACGCACATGTTGCTGAAGTCTTTAATATGTGGTCGAATTCCCAGGTTTATTGTATTCTCTATTCTAAAGGAATCACCCCGGAATAATCGTAATGAATTTTTGTTCACAGTATTTTGGAAAAGAAGAGCAAAACTTCATCTCTGCAAACGAGATTGATAACATGACTCTTATCATGCCTACCTCGGCCAGCAGGAAAGCAACGGTTGTAACAGATCAGGCCCCTGCTGGTGCGTCGGGAAAAGTCGTAAGTTTTCTACTAAATCGGATACCTAGCATTAGAGACTAGGGAATTAATTATCTTGTAATTTTTTAGAAAAAGAAGAAGTCGCGCGACCGCAAGCGCGATAAGGATAAGGAGTTGGCGGCATCTTTGATGGTAGCTTGTTTGAAACGTCTCTTGCCTGTTGGATTGAATCTCTTCCCTGGAAGAGAACAGGAACTTGTGCAGCATTGCAAAGATCGTTTCTTGAAAGTACGTTGGCATCCAGTTTGATTATTCCAACAGTTCACTAATGATAATTTCTGCACCTTGACGCTGAGTAGAAGGTGGTCGAACGTGAAATTGTCGATTTTGCGAAGACGCAGTTAACTCTTCCGGACAAAATCGATCCATCAGACGCCATGTCGTGGCAGCACTATTTGTACTCGAAATTAGGGTCTAAAAAGCCAAGCCCGGCTATTACAGGCGCAAACGATTTATCGAAGAAGAATGCCAACCAGCAAGCTATTTTAGACGAGCTGGTTGAACGAATTGTGGCGATGGCCAAAGTTTTGTTTGGTTTGCACATGGTATATTATTCGAATTTATTTTTCTTCCTAGTTTTATTCCACTTTTTCTATTGTGTTACTTATTATTTTTACTTTCATTTTAGCTTCATAGTTTATTTTGTTTAGTTTTAGTTGGTTTCAGTTATAGTTTCCATATTACGTCATTTTGATTTCGAACACACGTTTTACATCAATTATGCACGGTCTCTTGCAGATTGATCACCCACAGCAGCAGCAAAAGGGCGCCTGGCGCTCCGTCGTTTCCTCTCAAAGGAAGCGCGCCGTCATTGCCTGTTTCCAACAAAAATCACTACACTCGTTACCTAGGTTTTTATTTCGTTCTATTTCACTTTCAGTTTTTTAGTTTCCGTTCGTTTTGCTGTGGCATGAAGCTTTCCCTTTTTAATCCTATTCTTTTGCACGAACCACCTGCTTTCTAGCCACTCTCTGAACCGCATAGGACGTACAGTACTCACCATTCAAAGTCGCATTAACAACCATTAGAAATGACATAACCGTGAAGCAATTTAAGAAACCTAAAAATGCGCATGCCAACGATCTGTATCTAGCTTCTATTAATCCGCTACCTCCCCCAACGTCCGGTTGGAAGAAACTAATTTCCATTACTCGGAAATGCGCCATTACCTCGTGTTTGAGACATTCTCGCCTGTTCGAATTGCCAAGGTATAGTCAAAATGTTAGAAACCAGTCCGTTACAGTGATGAACGCTTATGAGCGATACGTCTAAATTGCCCTGCTCGAGATTGAAACTACCCATCCTAATAAAGATGTGGAACTTGTTCTGTGATGCTTGTTCTTGAACAGAAAGAATGCCAGCGTTAAGGAAATTAGTCACATTTAACAAATGATTTCTTCATTTAGACATAAAGCCATCAACATATTCTTGCGAACCTATCAAGAGCTTTGGCTAGCGGACGAAAATGTTGGCCAAGAAGTCATCATCGAAGATTTGACCGTAAATTTTTCTTTTTCACACCTTTTTTCTATTTTTGCTACATCTTCAAATTGAAACCTTTTTAGCAATCGTTTGAGGATGCTGAATTGAAGAAGAAAGAGGTCGAAGAAGAGGAAGGTAAACCTGATCCTCTGCTACAACTTGTGACGACTTTTAATCGAGGCGCGACTACCGAGCGAGCGGGAACTACCTTTGAGGATGAGCTTTACATGGCCTATGCCGTGATTATGTCTAAGTAGGATGACTACCAGTTAAGTTAGTAATACTGCTAACCTTCCTGTCTCATTTAAAAAACACAACCAGATCCTGTGGTGAGGAAGAAGAAGAGGACGAGGAAGGTGGAGAAGAAGAAGGTGGTGCTTCTATTCACGTAAGAAAGTGAAGTTTTGCTGTACGGCCGCAAATAAGAGACTGATATTTTGGTTATAAACAGGAACAAGAGATGGAAAAACAAAAACTGTTGTTTCACCAATCACGACTGGCTTCTCGTGGTGTCTACGAAATGGTGTTGCAGTTTATTTCAGCCGCCAAGGGCGCTCAATCGGACATGGTGATGAATACGCTAGAGCTCGGAATTTCCATCCTCCGAGGAGGAAATGTCGACATTCAAATGGTAAAATGAGATACGCTTCAATTGTTCATGAATTTTCTTTACATTTGGATCAATTCTATTTGTAGCAAATGTTGAATTACCTGAAAGAGAAAAAGGACGCAGGATTTTTCACCTCCATCGCTGGATTAATGAATTCATGCAGGTAACTATTTCATTTCGCATAGAAAGTCGATGCCCCTGTAAATTAAATACCCCTTTTTTTTCTCAGTGTTTTAGATTTGGACGCCTTTGAGCGCAACACGAAAGCAGAAGGACTCGGAGTCGGCGCGGAGGGTGCAGCCGGAGAGAAAAACATGCACGATGCTGAGTTTACCTGCGTTCTATTCAGATTTATTCAATTGACTTGTGAAGGCCATAATCTAGGTATATAATATAAGTTAAATTATTAAAAGGTAGTTTTCACGTGTGTGAAACTGACGTCTTCGCACTATTTACAGAGTGGCAAAATTACTTGAGAACTCAGGCTGGTAATACGACCACAGTGAACGTAGTGATTTGCACTGTCGATTATCTGCTACGCTTGCAGGTACGGCGGCACAGCTTCACATATGGCCCCATTTCACAATAAATTTGACATTTGCTCAATTCAATAGGAATCTATTATGGATTTCTACTGGCATTACTCTAGCAAGGAGATTATCGATCCTGCGGGTAAGGCCAACTTTTTGAAAGCCATTGGCGTGGCCAGCCAAGTGTTCAACACGCTAAGTGAAGTTATTCAGGGCCCCTGTACTCTGAATCAGCAAGCTTTAGCTCATTCCAGGTAAGATTTCTAAATAAAAAAGAAGAACACCAGTTACGTAATAACCGTTATCATACACCTGACAGATTGTGGGATGCTGTTGGCGGTTTCCTTTTCCTGTTTGCTAACATGCAGGACAAATTGTCTAAGCATTCTAGCCAGCTTGACCTGCTTAAAGAACTGCTCAATCTTCAAAAAGACATGGTTATTATGATGCTCTCCATGTTAGAAGGTATAAAAAAAAAAAAACGCTGTCTTTCCTTTTCTGTCGACTATCCTATTATTAATTCATGTTCTATCATTAAAGGAAATGTTGTTAACGGAACGATCGGTAAGCAAATGGTGGACACGCTTGTTGAATCCGCATCGAACGTCGAGGTATGGGCGTTATATACATCAGACTTTGATAGCTATCTGTTATCTAATGTTTTACGGTCTTTTCCATATTGCCGTTTCTTTGCCCATTTTATCTGGATTTTACTACGCTGTTGAACAGCTCATCCTAAAATACTTCGACATGTTCCTCAAGCTGAAAGATTTGACGGGCTCGGCTGCTTTCCAGGTCAGCATAATTCTCAGAAAAATATAGTTTTTTCTACACTTGAAAGAAAACGACTTTTTTTCCCGTTTTGATTGACACTGTAATCGTTTTTATAGGAATCAGAAACCACTAAAGACGGTTGGATCACTCCCAAAGAGTTTAGGGAGAAAATGGAGGCTTTTAAGAGCTATTCGGTGTAAGTAATCGAATGTGCATATTTTAATGGAATGTTCGATAAATGTAAGCTGCAATTTATATCCGTAATTTTAGCGAAGAAATGGATTTCATGCTGTCATGTTGCGATACTAATCATGACGGGAAAATCGACTACATTGAGTTCACCGAAAGATTTCATAACCCGGCAAAGGAGATTGGGTTTAATCTTGCGGTTCTTTTGACTAATCTTTCTGAGCACATGCCAAGCGATCCACGGTGAGCACTTATCCGTTACAGGAACACAAATTATGGTTACGTAACAACCCGTTCTTCATGTGCATTTTTTGTTAAATAGTTTGCAACGTTTCCTGGAGACGGCAGGCAGCGTCCTCAATTATTTCGAATCGTTCTTGGGGCGTATCGAAATTATGGGAAGTAGCAAAACCATCGAGCGAGTTTATTTCGAAATCAACGAATCGAACATTGAGCAATGGGAGAAACCGCAAATTAAGGTATGTTTTGTACTCCACTGTAATAAAATGCGTTTTTGTATCCTATGACAATTATTTTTTAGGAATCGAAACGCGCCTTCTTCTACTCCATCGTAACAGAGGGCGGCGACAAAGAAAAGTTGGAAGCTTTCGTCAACTTTTGCGAGGATGCCATTTTTGAAATGCAGCACGCCAACGCTCTCATGGCTTCTGA